>NC_086451.1:279351581-279966316 GCF_028390025.1 Pseudophryne corroboree | reverse complement strand
TCGCTGCTGTGCAAACGGGTTGGAAATGCACATGCGTGGTGGGCACATTGCGCACGCGTGTGGTTGCCTGGTGACGATCGTCGCCGGGCAACAACGCTTCCAGCTACAAATGTGATTGCAGCGGCGATCACAAGAAGATTGACAGGCGGGAGGCATTCCCGGGTGGATACTCACCATTTCCAGCCATTTACGGGGAGTGGTAAGAAGAACACAGGCGTGTCCAGGCGAACGGAGGGCGGATGTCTGACGTCAGGACCGGAACCTTCATCGCTGGATCCATCACACTGGGTAAGTAGCTACAGGGCTACTCTTATTTTGAGTGAAACTTTTTCAGCATAGCAGGGCTGCACAAGCGTTCGCAGCCCTGCTATGCTGAAATACACTCCCCCATAGGCGGCGTCTAGTTGATCACACGAGCAGCAAAAAGTTGCTACGTGTGATCAACTTGAAATGACCTCCAAAGAGTGTGATTTTATACTGCAAAGTTTTGAATGCCATTCCAATTTTTATATATAGAGAACAGTAATAAATTATGCAAAGCAAACTTCCGGTTGTATAAAATGACCACTTATTTAAAAAAAATTGCAAACTGCCACATAATATTTCTATGTTTATATATATATTTTATATATGGAAACAGAAACCATGAACAAAGATATGATAAAACAAAGGGAGATGAGGGGGAGAGGAAAAGAACGGATGAAGGGGAAGACACATCATACCTAAAGCAGTATATGTAATAGGGTCAGAGTTTGTCGTAAGTGTGTGATGCTGGACGTACTAAGGCTTTTTTTAAAGCGGCAATCATTTACAATGTTTCATGTTTTTGCCTTGTAAATAATTGCTGCTTTACAAAAATGTTCGAGTTCTGCTGACATCCTGCACCTCTGACAAACTTGGACCCTATTATATATGCCCCAATGTGTCTGTATTTCAGACCTATGCTGCTCTGTAGGCCGCATTTGATTTAAACTCAAGCCAAGAGCACCAGGTAGAACAATATTCCTTATTTTTTCCACACCAAGAGGCATTTCCTCCATATCCATGTATAGTTCTATACTGCAGAACTATTAGTTTAAAGAGGGAAGGGTCAGAGACTTCCAATGGACTCGAATGACCATCTTGCAGCACTATTGAGGAATTTGATCAGGGATTTCTTGCAAGTCCCTAACAGCCAAAAGAAAGAATCTAAGGGGATTACACAACCCATGATAGATGTGTAGGGAGAAATACTGTAACTTTCTTCCAGAAAAGGCTGAGAGCTACTGTAGGCAGTCCCACCAAATATGTAAGGACGAGCCTTCCACAGAGTTGCATTGCCAACATCTGTTAGAAACAGTGGGAAACATTTTTGCTAAAGTTTGGGGACACCTATATCAACAAGAAACCACTTTGTACTTAGTCTCTATGAGCGAGTAACTAACACAGCTGGCAAAGGAATTGGAAAAAATTTGATACCAATCAGAGGTTAAAAAAGACAAGTAAGTCACATTCCCAGTAGTGTTTTAATTTAGTAATTTTTAGCTTATTGAAACAGAATGTGACAGGCATATAGGTGTAAGCCTCTTTCTCTCAAAAGGAGACAGTGGCCTGCTTCAGGCTAATCATACATCTCTACATTGAGAAAAATGAGTTGAATTCCCCCAAATCTCAGCATCTGACAGTGCCCATTTGGTCTGTAGAGTACCAAAAGGCAGCAACTTCCCAGAATCCACTCTGCTGTACCCAAATGTGAAACAGAGCACTAGAGGTACCTGAGGGAAGTCAGGGTTGTCAAATACTGGAAAGTGATGGTACTATACATAGGACAGATTAATAAAAAATATGTAGTGAACATGGAGAGCAATAGTTGCACATTATTCTAAGGTACAGTAAGAAATTTTAGAAACAGCAATTACACTAACAAATCTTCAGATACAGTAGGTGCGATAGAAGGAAACTGAAAAAGGCATCCAAATGAGGATAACTGTGTGAAAAATGTAAAGCAACTATGAGAGTAAAGAGCCAACAGGCCCACAAGGATGCTTTACAGTCCATCACAGAGGACTACGAGCCATCACAAGGGCTCATGGGAGGCTTAGGATGGCAACTCACATGTTGCCAGCTGCTATCATGGGGGGGGAGTATAGTAGGAACATAACTGAGAAGAGAGTCCTGCCAGTCCAGTAGGTCCACCAGAGGGAAGCCCAAGGCAGGACAGAAGGATGGAAGAACTTTGCTTTGCTGCAGGATAAGTAATGTCTCATTGTGATAGATTTACAGACTAATGTTAATTCCCAGTGATACTTGATATTTAATTTGTGGAGCTCCGAAGTGAGGGTCTGCAAGTGCTCCCTGGTTTTGAAGACTCACCAAAGAAAGATCCAAAAAATTTGTATACAGTGTCCATCAACATCACTGTCATCAAGATGATGAACTTTATAGAGAATATTAACTTTCTGGGTATAATAATGTAGACAATAAATGATGTCCCATGGGTGCTCTGACAGAGTACCCCTATGGCGGATGACCACCAGGGGCATGCGGTGAGCTAAATGGCTCAGGTTGCACTGGCTAGCACCAGAACCAGATTTACATGCAATATATGAACCAAAGGGTACATGTGGGCATTAAACACAGGAACAGCAGTATAAACTCCTGGAAATTTGGTGAGTTTTGATCAGAGATTTGCGGAAAAGATAGCCAGGTGAGGCACTGCTTCACCTGCCATAGACTTTTTACTTCACAGACCTCATGGATGGGTAAAAAATTCCCTTACACCTAATAATTTCAACTAGGTGTTATGTGTTTCCTTCATCTTTGATTGCATAAGCTAAACCACCTTACTCTATCCATATGATATTAAATCCAGTGGCTTTTTAAATCTATGCTCCTTCATTTTGGGACATTTCTTTACTGGACGGTAATTGATTACATTGAGACATTGTTTTTATTTATTTATTTGTATGTATGTATCATGTATAATACTAATTAAATGTTTTAAAAATATTACTTCAACACCAGCACTTTTTTTCTCTTCATAAGTGGAGATTTGTGTTTAGATTTCATTTTTAGGTGGGGTGTGTATACCCACCAAAAAGGCAGCAGGTATTTAAATTATCAGCTGGCACTGGGTCAAATATAGTTCTTTCTTTCTGAGGCGATATTTGGACATATTTTTACTTTCACCTACAGCCAAACCTCACTGGATATGCCTGATCTCATCTGATCTTGGAAGCCAAGCAGTGTTGGGCTTGGTTAGTGCCTGGATGTGAGACCTCCTTGGAATACCAAGTGCTGTGGATAATGAAGCAATAGACTACTGCCTTCATATTGGACTGCAGAAATGTGTTACTGTTCTTCCTTCTGCATCACAAAAAAATTACTTTACCACTTACTCATTGCTCATTCGATGCTATGCAGATGAGCAAAAGCAGAAGTGGTGAGATGACAACTCTCTTTTTTGATCGCCTATATCTTTGTGAAGCTGTTATTCCTATAACAGTACAAACGGTATTAATTTATCACCACTGTGTAGAAAATTAGGACCAGAACAGTTTGAGACATATCTTAACAATGTGTAAAGTAATTTATTCCAATACCACTCAGTAGAAACACACTTTGTAGGAGTGGAGAAAGGTAGCCCCCTATTTTGTTGTGCAATTGGATATAACGTATCCCTTAAGATTCAACTGAACAATAGGATATATTTTCGCTCCAAAAATCATCCCAACTTGTTGCCAAGATTCCTCTATTACCCATGTAACTTATACCTCAGTCTTGTACATAAAAAGGGAATACAATAGAAATTCATGACAGTGAGACCAAACAATAGAGGACATTTTTGGATTTATTTAATAACTTTTTACATTTATCACACATATACACGAAAATTGTCTTGATTCCCCCTTTAAGTGTATGCTTATAAAAGTTATGTTTTAATCATTATTTCTTATATGACATAAATATAAAAGTGTGTCCCAGATAGACTGTCAGTCTGCTTGCTCTTTGCAAACCCAAGCAAAGCAAAGCCAGAAGCAAGGGAGAGCTGGTGGAGGGAGGCGAAGAGGATTCACCAACTAGGGTAAAGCACATAACCTGACTCAGGGTCCCTTTATCAGTGAGTCAGCACCAATGAGAAGTCCAGGAGCACTGCGCTCCCCCTTCCCTGCTGGCAATGTGCACAACTGGATCCAGGCAATTGTATGGTGACCAGCGGTCACGCAAACCCAGCCACTCATTACATCGTACTGTATAATGGGGGTCATTCCGAGTTGATCGCTAGCTGCCGTTGTTCACAGCGCAGCGATCAGGCTAAAAATCGGCATTTCTGCGCATGCATAGGCACCGTAATGTGCACGTGCGATATACGGGTACAAAGGCTTTTGTGGTTTTGCACAGGTTCTAGTGACGTTTTCATTTGCATTGGTGGCCGCAAGAAGATTGACAGGAAAGGGGCATTTCTGGGTGTCAACTGACCGTTTTCAGGGAGTACTTAGAAAAATGCAGGCATGCCAGGGAAGACACAGGCGTGGCTGGGTGATGGCTGGGCAGGTGTGTGACGTCAAAAGCCAACCCTCCAACGTTAGAATCAATGCACACGAAGAGTAACTACAGGGCTGGTCTTGTTTTGCACAAAATGTTTTTGTAGGCGCTCTGCTACACAGGCGTTCGCACTTCTGCAAAGTGAAAATACACTCCCCGGTGGGCGGCGGCAATGCATTTGCACGGATGCTAAAAACTGCTAGCGAGCGATCAACTCGGAATGACCCCCATTGTGTACAGGCAATCTTGCACGGCCCGGATCAAAGAGAGTTTGTCCCGACCATCTGCAAGATTGTGCCTCACTCTAGTACAGGCATTCCCAACCACGGTCCTCAAGGCACACCAACAGTGCAGGTTTTAGTGATATCCAGGTTTCAGCACAGATGGTTAAATCAAAATAACTGAGGTACTAATTAAGTCACCTGTATTCAAGCCTGGATATCACTAAAACCTGCACTGTTGGTGTGCCTTGAGGACCAAGGGGTGGAATGCATGCTCTAGTATGTAACATGCTAGACAGTTTTGCTCCTAATTTCTAGCTGCAAAAGTTTACACTGCTAGTTTGACTCAGCAGTGTTAACTGTGCTTGCGTTATCTGAGTTTGTGTATGTGCACTGATGTAGGGGTCCGCTTACTAGTGTCTCAGTATGTCTGGCAGCAACACCATTACCTTTATAACAAATAGTTACATTATTTAATTCCTACAAGAGGAGGTGAAAATAATCATCTACTTTAAGTAACAATGAGTAGATCCCTGTGCCAGTTACATTTGATACGGCTTTGGTGACGTGTGCTGTAAACTTTAGATTCTTCTTTACAAAAGGAATCAAGGTGGGAGACTGCACCCAGCTTTTTTTCTCCCTCTTTATTTTTCATGACCACACATACTGTACAGTACCTGCATGTGAAATCATTTGTAATTCATATGGCCTGTGGCATCATAATATATTTCATGAAGCTTCTCTGTTTATCCAGTGAATGTAAAATAAAATGACAGAGGAAAAGTCAAGGTGACATTGTCAGAATGCTATACGTATATGTGTACAGTACACATACATACCATTTAGTCACTGGATGTGTGTGTGCTGGAGGATATATTGAGCAAAAGAAAACAAGAGCATGTATAATAAAATGCATCATAAAAAATAATTTCATATCTCCAGTACTAACAAATCATTAAGGATTCACTCAGTGCATGCAAACACTGTAACTTATTTTACTCTGCGAGCACACACCACCCTTTTGCATTAGCACTGACAAGTGACAGCATATTTGACCCAGCTTCTGCCTCTCACAGGGAAAACATGACTGAAACCTTTGTTGTCAGTAAAACTGATGAGTGATTGCCTGTACACATAATGATACGACTAGGTTAGCTACATCTTTCAGCCTGAGGCATATTGCATAAAATAGAGTGTCTTGCTATATAACTCCTGGAATGAATGTACCTTCTTTTTAGCAGATAGATGTTGTAGCTACTCAACTCTTTCTTGTTTCTCCTTTTATATTAATGAAAACAGGATAATTGGAGCATGGCTAATTGAGTCAAAGGAACATTATATTTACTAAGGTATTTTTTTATTCAATATAATTTTCTGTGGCACAAATGTTTTCATTAATTAAATATACAGTTCTTCTTTTTCTTACAAAGCTACACTGAAAGTCACCTAGGTAGTGGGAACTCTGTCATGCACATATTTACTGTAAGTGGGCACGTTCTCTCTGCTTTTAGGAAGTGCCCCTTATGAGATCTTTGTGCGACCAGCTGTTAGATTGTGGTTAGATTTGTTTATATTTTGCTTGTTCAACCCTCATCATATGTAATAAATAAATCATGTGTAAGAGGGTATTATGATTATCTTTATTTCCTGTGTGGTGCACTTTTAATTATTTTTGTTATATTGTTAATTTAAATAAAGCATAAAATGTGCATTGATGGCAAAAACATGTATTTGTAAAATATAGATTGATAACCTATCTACTCAGTCTCCAAAGGATATGTAAAAATCACCTTATTTTGTAGCTAAAAAGTCTCTACAGCTAGATATTGTTCTAAACTGGTGAATCTCACACCCAGGATTGAAATGTTCAATACTTTAAGCACATTCAGATGTAATTTGTGCATATGGGTATATGCAAGGCATATGGCTACAACACTCTTGGCCACAATTACATTCAGTATGTAAAGGCCGTTTCTATGTAGTGTATTTGATTAAGATGTATAATTCTGCAATCAATACCATATTGTCATATTGTCATTTGTAATAGCGAGTGCAAGAAAGCAAGAAAGCTAAGAACTCTGTATTTTTGCAGTAACCTTTATTTAAAAGTTAAAAAAGACAAAGCTGTTTTTTCAATGAATAGCAATACAGGTTGAGTATCCCATATCCAAATATTCCGAAATATGGAATATTCTGAAATACGGACTTTTTTGAGTGAGAGTGAGATAGTGAAACCTTTGTTTTTTGATGGCTCAATGTACACAAACTTTGTTTAATACACAGAGTTATTAAAAATATTGTATTAAATGACCTTCAGGCTGTGTGTAAGGTGTATATGAAACATAAATGAATTGTGTGAATGTACACACACTTTGTTTAATGCACAAAGTTATAAAAAATATTGGTTAAAATGACCTTCAGGCTGTGTGTATAAGGTGTATATGTAACATAAATGCATTCTGTGCTTAGATTTAGGTCCCATCACCATGATATCTCATTATGGTATGCAATTATTCCGAAATACGGAAAAATCCCATATCCAAAATACCTCTGGTCCCAAGCATTTTGGATAAGGGAGACTCAACCTGTAATAACATTATCATTGGCTGAGTAATATCTGCACCTTTTATGTTGAACTGAAAAGAGAAGTCACAGAATGCATTAGAAGAAGGTTTTTGGCTTACATTTATAAACCTGAACTTCTGCAAAGGAAAGTTGAAGTAGAGATAATCAAGTTCAGTGGCATAACTAGGCAATTTAGCGGTGTGGTGCAAGAAACAGCATTAGCCCCCCCCCCCCCCCCCCTACGCAAGAAAAATATATAGCGGCGTGGCTTCACGGGGAAGAGGCGTGGACACAAAATAATACCAATTCATACTATGGTGCACAGTAGTCTCCATTATTCAAATTATGCTGCACAGTACACTACACCAGGTAGAGCCCCTTTTACACATTACGGCAGACGACCCCTTTTTACACATTGCAGCAGACAGCATCCCCTTATTACACATTACGGCAGACAGCGCCTCCTTTTTACACATTACGGCAGACAGCATGCCCTTTTTACACATAACGGCAGACAGTGTCCCCCTTTTTACACATTACGGCAGACAGCGTCCTCTTTTTACACATTACGGCAGAGAGCATACCCCTTTTTACACATTACGGCAGACATCATCCCCCTTTTTACACATTACGTCAGACAGCAGCCCCTTTTTACACATTACGGCAGATAGCGTCCCTTTTTACACATTACGGCAAACAGCGTGCCCTTTTTACACATTCCGGCAGACAGCGTCCCCTTTTTACACATTACGGTGGACAGACTCCCCTTTTTTACACATTACGGCAGATAGCATCTCCCTTTTTACACATTACGGCAGACAGTATCACCCTTTTTACACATTACGGCAGACAGCATCCCCCTTTTTACACATTACGGCAGCCAGTCCCCTTTTTTACACATTGCGCCAGACAGAATAGATAGATAGATAGATAGATATAGACAGACAGATAGATAGATAGATAGATAGATACTTACCATCTCTCCACGCTGGCAATCAGGCTCCTAGGTTCTGGCAGATCCTGGGCAGGAGGAGGAGGGAGGGGGACTGGAGCCGCAGCAGCACTATGTAATTGGTAGAGGCACCGCAGCAGCTGTCCCTCTGCTTCCGCTTTGGCTGCCCGCCGCCACTGGGAATGCTGGGATGAGCGAAGCCTCCGGCACTTCTGCTCTCCTCCCCTGCCTCCGGCTTCTCCAGCGCGGTGCAACCAGCACAGCAGAGGCGGCTTATAATGAGTCAATTTGACTCATTACAAGCCAATGGCCGTTGCACCCTCAGGGCGACTGCGCTGTGTGCCAGGCACACTTGGCACACACGTAGTTATGGTGCTGGTAATTCCACACACCAGACCCCCTATAGTAAACCCACAAATCAGACCCCCATAGTAATACCACACACCACACACCCCCATAGTAATTCCACACACCAGACCCCCATAGTAATTCCACACACTAGATCCCCCCATAGTAATTCCACACACCAGACCTCCCCATAGTAATTCCACACACCAAACCCTTCATAGTAATTCCACACACCAGACTCCCCCCTCTCCATAGTAATTCCACACACCTGAAATTGTTCCCTCTCAGTGGTGACTGGGGAGAAGTAAGGACTGAGGTGCACTGGAACCACGCAACATGGAGCAGCAGCAACGGGAAGTGAGGAAGGCGAGTGGTACGTGACCTATGAGTCACCATAGGTCACGGGTCGGCTGTTGCGGCATATGTAGTGGTGGTTGTCTTTGGCGGCAAGGCGGTGGGTCTCCCTGATGGGCATCTCTGGCAGGCAGCGGCATCATAATTAGAGATGAGCGCCTGAAATTTTTCGGGTTTTGTGTTTTGGTTTTGGGTTCGGTTCCGCGGCCGTGTTTTTGGTTCGACCGCGTTTTGGCAAAACCTCACCGAATTTTTTTTGTCGGATTCGGGTGTGTTTTGGATTCGGGTGTTTTTTTCAAAAAACCCTAAAAAACAGCTTAAATCATAGAATTTGGGGGTCATTTTGATCCCAAAGTATTATTAACCTCAATAACCATAATTTCCACAAATTTTCAGTCTATTCTGAACACCTCACACCTCACAATATTATTTTTAGTCCTAAAATTTGCACCGAGGTCGCTGGATGACTAAGCTCAGCGACCCAAGTGGCCGACACAAACACCTGGCCCATCTAGGAGTGGCACTGCAGTGTCACGCAGGATGGCCCTTCAAAAAAACACTCCCCAAACAGCACATGACGCAAAGAAAAAAAGAGGCGCAATGAGGTAGCTGTGTGACTAAGCTCAGCGACCCTAGTGGCCGACACAAACACCTGGCCCATCTAGGAGTGGCACTGCAGTGTCAGGCAGGATGGCCCTTCCAAAAAATACTCCCCAATCAGCACATGATGCAAAGAAAAAAAGAGGCGCAATGAGGTAGCTGACTGTGTGAGTAAGATTAGCGACCCTAGTGGCCGACACAAACACCGGGCCCATTTAGGAGTGGCACTGCAGTGTCACGCAGGATGTCCCTTCCAAAAAACCCTCCCCAATCAGCACATGACGCAAAGAAAAAAAGAGGCGCAATGAGGTAGCTGACTGTGTGAGTAAGATTAGCGACCCTAGTGGCCGACACAAACACCGGGCCCATTTAGGAGTGGCACTGCAGTGTCACGCAGGATGTCCCTTCCAAAAAACCCTCCCCAAACAGCACATGACGCAAAGAAAAAGAAAAGAAAAAAGAGGTGCAAGATGGAATTGTCCTTGGGCCCTCCCACCCACCCTTATGTTGTATAAACAAAACAGGACAGGCACACTTTAACCAACCCATCATTTCAGTGACAGGGTCTGCCACACGACTGTGACTGATATGACGGGTTGGTTTGGACCCCCCCCAAAAAAGAAGCAATTAATCTCTCCTTGCACAAACTGGCTCTACAGAGGCAAGATGTCCACCTCATCATCACCCTCCGATATATCACCGTGTACATCCCCCTCCTCACAGATTATCAATTCGTCCCCACTGGAATCCACCATCTCAGCTCCCTGTGTACTTTGTGGAGGCAATTGCTGCTGGTCAATGTCTCCGCGGAGGAATTGATTATAATTCATTTTAATGAACATCATCTTCTCCACATTTTCTGGATGTAACCTCGTACGCCGATTGCTGACAAGGTGAGCGGCGGCACTAAACACTCTTTCGGAGTACACACTTGTGGGAGGGCAACTTAGGTAGAATAAAGCCAGTTTGTGCAATGGCCTCCAAATTGCCTCTTTTTCCTGCCAGTATAAGTATGGACTGTGTGACGTGCCTACTTGGATGCGGTCACTCATATAATCCTCCACCATTCTTTCAATGGTGAGAGAATCATATGCAGTGACAGTAGACGACATGTCCGTAATCGTTGTCAGGTCCTTCAGTCCGGACCAGATGTCAGCATCAGCAGTCGCTCCAGACTGCCCTGCATCACCGCCAGCGGGTGGGCTTGGAATTCTGAGCCTTTTCCTCGCACCCCCAGTTGCGGGAGAATGTGAAGGAGGAGATGTTGACAGGTCGCGTTCCGCTTGACTTGACAATTTTCTCACCAGCAGGTCTTTCAACCCCAGCAGACTTGTGTCTGCCGGAAAGAGAGATCCAAGGTAGGCTTTAAATCTAGGATCGAGCACGGTGGCCAAAATGTAGTGCTCTGATTTCAACAGATTGACCACCCGTGAATCCTTGTTAAGCGAATTAAGGGCTCCATCCACAAGTCCCACATGCCTAGCGGAATCGCTCCGTGTTAGCTCCTCCTTCAATGTCTCCAGCTTCTTCTACAAAAGCCTGATGAGGGGAATGACCTGACTCAGGCTGGCAGTGTCTGAACTGACTTCACGTGTGGCAAGTTCAAAGGGCATCAGAACCTTGCACAACGTTGAAATCATTCTCCACTGCGCTTGAGACAGGTGCATTCCACCTCCTATATCGTGCTCAATTGTATAGGCTTGAATGGCCTTTTGCTGCTCCTCCAACCTCTGAAGCATATAGAGGGTTGAATTCCACCTCGTTACCACTTCTTGCTTCAGATGATGGCAGGGCAGGTTCAGTAGTTTTTGGTGGTGCTCCAGTCTTCTGTACGTGGTGCCTGTACGCCGAAAGTGTCCCGCAATTTTTCTGGCCACCGACAGCATCTCTTGCATGCCCCTGTCGTTTTTTAAATAATTCTGCACCACCAAATTCAAGGTATGTGCAAAACATGGGACGTGCTGGAATTTGCCCATATTTAATGCACACACAATATTGCTGGCATTGTCCGATGCCACAAATCCACAGGAGAGTCCAATTGGGGTAAGCCATTCCGCGATGATCTTCCTCAGTTGCCGTAAGAGGTTTTCAGCTGTGTGCGTATTCTGGAAACCGGTGATACAAAGCGTAGCCTTCCTAGGAAAGAGTTGGCGTTTGCGAGATGCTGCTACTGGTGCCGCCGCTGCTGTTCTTGCGGCGGGAGTCCATACATCTACCCAGTGGGCTGTCACAGTCATATAGTCCTGACCCTGCCCTGCTCCACTTGTCCACATGTCCGTGGTTAAGTGGACATTGGGTACAACTGCATTTTTTAGGACACTGGTGAGTCTTTTTCTGACGTCCGTGTACATTCTCGGTATCGCCTGCCTAGAGAAGTGGAACCTAGATGGTATTTGGTAACGGGGGTACACTGCCTCAATAAATTGTCTAGTTCCCTGTGAACTAACGGCGGATACCGGACGCACGTCTAACACCAACATAGTTGTCAAGGCCTCAGTTATCCGCTTTGCAGCAGGATGACTGCTGTGATATTTCATCTTCCTCGCAAAGGACTGTTGAACAGTCAATTGCTTACTGGAAGTAGTACAAGTGGGCTTACGACTTCCCCTCTGGGATGACCATCGACTCCCAGCAGCAACAACAGCAGCGCCAGCAGCAGTAGGCGTTACACGCAAGGATGCATCGGAGGAATCCCAGGCAGGAGAGGACTCGTCAGAATTGCCAGTGACATAGCCTGCAGGACTATTGGCATTCCTGGGGAAGGAGGAAATTGACACTGAGGGAGTTGGTGGGGTGGTTTGCGTGAGCTTGGTTACAAGAGGAAGGGATTTACTGGTCAGTGGACTGCTTCCGCTGTCACCCAAAGTTTTTGAACTTGTCACTGACTTATTATGAATGCGCTGCAGGTGACGTATAAGGGAGGATGTTCCGAGGTGGTTAACGTCCTTACCCCTACTTATTACAGATTGACAAAGGGAACACACGGCTTGACACCTGTTGTCCGCATTTCTGTTGAAATAGTTCCACACCGAAGAGCTGATTTTTTTGGTATTTTCACCAGGCATGTCAACGGCCATATTCCTCCCACGGACAACAGGTGTCTCCCCGGGTGCCTTACTTAAACAAACCACCTCACCATCAGAATCCTCCTGGTCAATTTCCTCCCCAGCGCCAGCAACACCCATATCCTCCTCATCCTGGTGTACTTCAACACTGACATCTTCAATCTGACTATCAGGAACTGGACTGCGGGTGCTCCTTCCAGCACTTGCAGGGGGCGTGCAAATGGTGGAAGGCGCATGCTCTTCACGTCCAGTGTTGGGAAGGTCAGGCATCGCAACCGACACAATTGGACTCTCCTTGTGGATTTGGGATTTCGAAGAACGCACAGTTCTTTGCGGTGCTACTGCTTTTGCCAGCTTGAGACTTTTCATTTTTCTAGCGAGAGGCTGAGTGCCTCCATCCTCATGTGAAGCTGAACCACTAGCCATGAACATAGGCCAGGGCCTCAGCCGTTCCTTGCCACTCCGTGTGGTAAATGGCATATTGGCAAGTTTACGCTTCTCCTCCGACAATTTTATTTTAGGTTTTGGAGTCCTTTTTTTACTGATATTTGGTGTTTTGGATTTGACATGCTCTGTACTATGACATTGGGCATCGGCCTTGGCAGACGACGTTGCTGGCATTTCATCGTCTCGGCCATGACTAGTGGCAGCAGCTTCAGCACGAGGTGGAAGTGGATCTTGATCTTTCCCTAATTTTGGAACCTCAACATTTTTGTTCTCCATATTTTAATAGGCACAACTAAAAGGCACCTCAGGTAAACAATGGAGATGGATGGATACTAGTATACAATTATGGACGGACTGCCGAGTGCCGACACAGAGGTAGCTACAGCCGTGAACTACCGTACTGTGTCTGCTGCTAATATAGACTGGTTGATAAAGAGATGTCGTAGTATGTATGTATGAAGAAGAAAGAAAAAAAAACCACGGTTAGGTGGTATACAATTATGGACGGACTGCCGAGTGCCGACACAGAGGTAGCCACAGCCGTGAACTACCGTACTGTACTGTGTCTGCTGCTAATATAGACTGGTTGATAAAGAGATGTCGTAGTATGTATGTATGAAGAAGAAAGAAAAAAAAACCACGGGTAGGTGGTATACAATTATGGACGGACTGCCGAGTGCCGACACAGAGGTAGCCACAGCCGTGAACTACCATACTGTACTGTGTCTGCTGCTAATATAGACTGGTTGATAAAGAGATGTAGTAGTATGTATGTATAAAGAAGAAAGAAAAAAAAACCACGGGTAGGTGGTATACAATTATGGACGGACTGCCGAGTGCCGACACAGAGGTAGCCACAGCCGTGAACTACCGTACTGTACTGTGTCTGCTGCTAATATAGACTGGTTGATAAAGAGATGTCGTAGTATGTATGTATGAAGAAGAAAGAAAAAAAAACCACGGTTAGGTGGTATACAATTATGGACTGACTGCCGAGTGCCGACACAGAGGTAGCCACAGCCGTGAACTACCGTACTGTACTGTGTCTGCTGCTAATATAGACTGGTTGATAAAGAGATGTCGTAGTATGTATGTATAAAGAAGAAAGAAAAAAAAACCACGGTTAGGTGGTATACAATTATGGACGGACTGCCGAGTGCCGACACAGAGGTAGCCACAGCCGTGAACTACCGTACTGTACTGTGTCTGCTGCTAATATAGACTGGTTAATAAAGAGATGTAGTAGTATGTATGTATAAAGAAGAAAGAAAAAAAACCCACGGGTAGGTGGTATACAATTATGGATGGACTGCCGAGTGCCGACACAGAGGTAGCTACAGCCGTGAACTACCGTACTGTGTCTGCTGCGACTGGATGATAAATAATGATATAAAAAATATATATATATCACTACTGCAGCCGGACAGGTATATGTATTATATAATGACGGACCTGCTGGACACTGTCTGTCAGCAGAATGAGTTTTTTATAGAATAAAAAAAAAAACACCACACAAGTGAAGTCACACGACGAGTGTTTAACTTTTTCAGGCAATCACAATATAGTATACTACTAACTATACTGGTGGTCAGTGTGGTCAGGTCACTGGTCAGTCACACTGGCAGTGGCACTCCTGCAGCAAAAGTGTGCACTGTTTAATTTTAATATAATATGTACTCCTGGCTCCTGCTATAACCTATAACTGGCACTGCAGTGCTCCCCAGTCTCCCCCACAATTATAAGCTGTGTGAGCTGAGCACAGTCAGATATATAATATATACATAGATGATGCAGCACACTGGGCTGAGCAGTGCACACAGATATGGTATGTGACTGTCTTGTACTCCTGGCTCCTGCTATAACCTATAACTGGCACTGCAGTGCTCCCCAGTCTCCCCCACAATTATAAGCTGTGTGAGCTGAGCACAGTCAGATATATAATATATACATAGATGATGCAGGCATGCAGCACACTGGGCTGAGCAGTGCACACAGATATGGTATGTGACTGAGTCACTGTGTGTACCGTTTTTTTCAGGCAGAGAACGGATATATTAAATAAAACAACTGCACTGCTGGTGGTCACTGTGGTCAGTCACTAAACTCTGCACTCTCTTCTACAGTATCAGCCTCAGGTCAATCTCTCTCTCTCTCTCCTAATCTAAATGGAGAGGACGCCAGCCACGTCCTCTCCCTATCAATCTCAATGCACGTGTGAAAATGGCGGCGACGCGCGGCTCCTTATATAGAATCCGAGTCTCGCGAGAATCCGACAGCGTCATGATGACGTTCGGGCGCGCTCGGGTTAACCGAGCAAGGCGGGAAGATCCGAGTCGCTCGGACCCGTGAAAAAAAACATGAAGTTCGTGCGGGTTCGGATTCAGAGAAACCGAACCCGCTCATCTCTAATCATAATGTGCCCAAACCTCCCCTCTATACCACGCTGATCTCACTGATGGGGCACCGCAGTGGGGAAGCACAGGGGGGCGAGACTGCTCAGCACTGCCATCTGCAATGTATATTAACAGTGGTGCATCCGGCAGAGAAGGATCCGGACACACCACTATTATTACACATTACAGCAGGCAGTGGCGCATACATACAGGCTGGTGGATGTTGATGGTGCACCCACAGGGCAATTGCACTTTAAGCTAAGCACCATCTGCCCACACCTCATTACGGCCCTGATCAAGTTATTGCACATTTTTAGGATCCAGGTTTTTTTGAATCAGCCTAGTTTGGAGAGGTGCAGAAATTGGGTAATACAATCAAAGTTTTGCTTTTGCTTTGCATTTTCAGGGAATTCTATTTTGCACTCTGGGGATGATTCTGTGGTGGGATCAAAGCATAAAAAATGAAAGTAACATTTTATCTATAGTAGTATAAACCATACTGCAATGCAAGGGTGCAAATACATTTACAATATTTTTGCATGCACAGTAAATATTAGTTGCTTTTGCATGTAGCCCACAAATGCTGCACAGCTTCATTTCACACTACAATTTAAATGTGAGTTTGGACATGCCCATCACAAATCTAAATCTACTGTAAATTCCCCACCAGCAGTACAACATGATATTACCAAGGTGCATAGTTACTTGCCCTTTTTAATGGATAGATAAGGTATGAGGCAAAAAAAAAACATTTAGAAAAATTTTGTTCATCAGTAGGCTCAAGCAATCAAAATAACTAATTGGCATTTTGAATTTATAGGAATTATAGAATTCAACACACCTGAGGACTTTCATGTTGAAATTGCTTCTAGTGTCACTTTTCCTTCGACATACTGTACCTCCCACCATGGCACATTTCAGGAGAGACAAAAGGACAGATGTATTAAGCCATGAGAAGTGATGAAGCAGTGATAAGTGCAAGGTAATAATGCACCAGCCAATCAGCTCCTGTCAATTTACATATTGAAGCTGATTGGCTGGTACGTTATCACCTTGCACTTATCACTGTCTTATCACTGCTTTATCACTTCGCCAGGCTTAATACATCTGCCCAAAATGATCTCTTCCTGGACTTGCTTCTTAATTTAGGGTTGTCATCATCTGTTTTGAAAAGGTTGTTTGATAACAAAGATGTTTCAACACAGGTGATGACAATCATAAATTAAGAAGGAAGTCCAGGTATGGAGAATTTTGTCCCTCCTAAAAAGGGTCATGTTGGAAGTATGCTTCAACCTTTCAATTTCTCTAATGATGTTATATAATTATGATTTTTTTTATTTTTTTATTTTTATTGGACCAGCAAAAAAACATTGGGACTAATTACTAGCACCGCTAGTTGCTGCTGTTCCATTGAGTGTAATAGATCATTCAATGAATTGTCAGCTGATATACAATAATAATGGTAAATAAAAAAGGTCTTTCCATAGAAAAATTAAAACTGTATTAAAATCTCAAATACCACATTAAAAAAGTATGACCAATTGTCTGATTCAGATTACAGGCTTTTATTATACTGTATATTAATAATAACTTATATAACAAATAATGTATTTGGTTTATATACTATAAAATAGAGTGAATACATTTAATAGCACTACATACTTTACTATAAAAGCACTGTTAAATGTTAATGTTGTCCCCTATAGCCAAAATGGCTCATATAATCTCTTACACCCTGCATAATTACATAAATCCAAATTTGTAGTTATGTGGAGCCTCACTGTAAAATCACCATACAAAAAATCTTCCATACATGAGTCCCAAGAGTTACAGTCTGTGAAAACTTATACTGTTATATACTTTTAATATGGATGATAGTCAGTGGGATTTGAGCTGCCAGTACTCTGTAATTATTTCTAAGTATAAAATGCCTTACAGCATATTTTCTGACTTTTGGGGTATCCCCAAGTTGTAATACCAATAGCCTTACACACTTTACTAGAGAAGTGAACATGATTCAGGAGTCAGGAAAAACTCACTGTAATTTGGAAGTATCCTAGAAATTCTATGAGACTAAGTAAGTATGCATTAGTCTCACCCCCCCCCCCCCGATCACATTCTATGAGAAAATCAGTATAAATAAATAAAATTAGCAAAAATTTAACTGACTTGTTTCTTCAACATACTGTACTGTAAGTGTGATTCTTTTTCCTTAGGTATAACATGCAGTGCGCTAATTGACTGGCTATTTAATTCAGCTCTAGCTATGAAAATATATAATAAACAATTGTTACCATAAGCAAGCAAGAAAATAGATATATTCGTACATTAAGTAACTACAATCTATTGTGTTATGTTATTTATTATAATATGTAATATATAAATATATATAAAATATATATGTAATTGTATGTATTATATAACTATATGTTTTCTACTTTAGTTAATTAGGGTGATTATAATATTGAATGTATTTTTTTCCTATTACAATGGGGGTAATTCAGACCTGATCGTAGCAGCAAATTTGTTAGCAGTTGGGCAAAACCATGTGCACTGCAGGTGTGGCAGATATAACATTTGCAGAGAGAGTTAGATTTGGGTGGGTTATTTTGTTTCTGTGCAGGGTAAATACAGGTTGCTTTATTTTTATACTGCAATTTACATTTCAGTTTGAACAGACCCCACCCAAATATAACTCTCTCTGCACATGTTATATCTGCCCCCCCCCCCCCCCCGTAGTGCATATGGTCTGAATTACCCCCAATATGCATTCATTTAGACTTTAAGGGGCTGATGCAGTGTATGTATTATGCTAGTGTATCCTTTATGGTTCCATTCAGTACAAGCTAAGGGGGAGATGTATCAAAGCTTAAAGAGTGATAAAGTGAAGAGAGATAAAGTACAAACCAACCAGCTCCAAACGGTAATTTTTCAAACACAGCATGCAACATGTCAGTTAGGAGCCAATTGGCTGTTACTTTATCTCACTCCACGTTATCTCTCTCCAAGGATTGATACATCTCCCCCTAAGAAAAAGATTGTAGACTTTATTATTTCTGACACTTATACTACCTGTTGCAAAATGATGTTTTTAATCCTACTACACACTTTATCTTCTGATGAAATAAGTTACCAAAGTTCATTAAATTAAATTACATTAAAATACTATAGAGAGATGGCAGCTGAGCATTTTGATACTATTTGAAAGGCTGTTGTATTTTGGATTGCCATTTTATATTTGATTTGTACAATAATTTCTCATCTGTTGTTATTTTGGTGATTGTCAAGCAATGTTTAAGATATTGTGGTTAAAAAAATACAAGAATTTTAATCAAAGAAATAACATTTTTATTCTTTAAAACTGACATATCTAGCTAATACTCCCAACCCCTCCCAAATACTAAAATGTTCTTTTCAGTACATAATGCGAACCCAATTGAACTTTCTTGCAATTCAGCTGAATAACACAATGGAAGAATGAGCCTCTTAAAAAGATTGAATTTGCTGTTGTGCATGTTACAAGCTGAACAAACAGAGATTTGGAAAGTTTCCGTTCATTCGCATGCTTCTTTTTAAAACAAATACTACTTTAATATAAATGGAAATGAGACTGACATTAGTGTGAGCATAAATCTTGATCTTTTGTAACCTAATAATAAAAGCCATACTGTTTTAGAGTATAGGTAAATGGGAAATTTATCATCATATTGAACAAGGATTTCCTGTAGCGCATTCGCATTATAATCAGGTTACACATTAAAGGGTAGTCCCTTTAGCTTCCTGTAATTATAGATACACAAAGTGTGAACAATAACTATTTTAATCAGAGCTATATGACTTACTTATTGTAAACAATTTGAGCACCAAGCACCTGCAGTAAAAATCTAAGCGAGTTATACCACTTCCAGACCGCACAAATAAGATCGCCTGACCCGGTAATTCAACCCAGGAAAAAAAAAGGGTTATTCCTGGGTTATTATCGGGTCAGGTGCAGTGTGAACTGGTTACCTGGGTTGATGCAACCCGGTACTCATTCACAGCATAGGGAGAGGTGGTGCGGAGATGAACTCATCTCCCTGTGCCACCTCCGTGCCCACCTCCGATGCGGTCCGTGCCCTGATTACAACCTAATCTGGCATATTGCTGGGCCAATTCTCAGGGTCCAATTCCCAGATGTGACCCGGCATTTATGATCTGATAGCGGTATAAAGTACTTAATAGTACTCATGCATTAATATATTTAACTCATTTATATTTTTTTCACTGTCAAATATCAGTATCACTATTCTCTCTAATATTCTGTAGGAGGATTGGAAATTACTTCATTAAAAATATATCATATATCAGATATTCCAACCGAAGAAGTCCAGCAAATTTATCAAAAGACGAAACACACTGGGCTACATTCTGTACTCCTCCATGGGATCTTAGATTAGCTTTTGAAATTTTTACTCTTTGTATGGGTTCATTTTGTATGTGTGCGCTATATATGTTGGTAAATAAATTTTTTAAAATGTATTGCACTACTGGACTCTTTCCCGTTTGGAAAATTGTGTCTTGGTTATAAGGTGGAACTCAATACCTTTTAACACAAGGCGAAGGACCAACAAGACCCCACTATATGAGACAACCAAAATCTATGTGGTATTAGTATAATATTTATATTACCTATTTGCATTTGCCCCACTGGGTTCTGGCATATTTGGCACTTTGCGTATTTTTTAATACTGTATTTTTTGCATACTGGGTGTTTTTTTTTAGGTCTATGCTATATAGAAACAAATATCACATTAAGCTTTTTTACAGCACTCTAGAGCACTTTTTTGCAATTTTGCACTACTGTTTTTTTTCCCGTCTCATGGTCCACACATCGAGCTCCTCTGTGATATGGAGAAAAAAGACACAGGAGACAGTGACCAAAGACATCACTACACGTCTGATTTCTTCATTAAATTTGGTATGCATATATTTATCTATTTATCGGATTTTTACCACACTTAAGGCGCTGAGTCCTATCACATCTATCTATCTATCTATCTATCTATCTATCTATCTATCTATCTATCTATCTATCTATCTATCTATCTATCTATCTATCTATCTATCTATCTATCTATCTATCTATCTATCTATCTATCTATCTATCTATCTATCTATCTGCTGTATCTATCTATCTATAAAATAATTTGGAGAAAACAATTTCTTATGGTATAAAAGAAGGCTGGGATAGTAGCTTTCTAGTAAAATGTTTTACAACAGATTTATTTACTAAAAGACACATAAAAATCCATTACAATTTACACAAAGATATAAAACAAAACCATTTTTTAAGTAAAAATAGAAAAAATAGAAAGGATGGTTTTTAAAAGGCTAAAAAGTCAGTGTTCCTTACTGACTCTCCACACTAAGATAAGCTAATTCTCTTATGCAAATCATTTTTGTAAAGTTTTTAGCATTTAAGCAACTGCTTTGTTTTATATCTTTGTGTAAATTTTAATGGATTTTTATGTGTCTCTTAGTAAAGAAATCTGTTGTAAAAACATTTTAATAGAAAACTACTATACCAGCCTTCTTTTATACCATAAGAAATTGTTTTCTTCAAAAGACAAATATTTAATCAAACGCCGTTGGATGCTTGGACCCCTATTGCCCCACACTCTATTTCCATTTAAACAGCATCTTAGCTGTGCTGAGTATCTAGGGGATAGCTGACACCCTATAAACAAGGGAGTGTTTGTATTTGTCAAGTATTGACTGTGCATATTTGTTTTTTTACACTCACATGTGGCACTTTACTTTCACTGCTCTCATATATATATTTATACAATATATATATATATATATATATATATATATATATATGAAACACACACATGCTGTTTTGCAACAAACAACTGATTTTAATTTACTGCACTGGGCCTCTACTAGCTCTGGGGCTGGCTTAAACAGTGCTAAAACTCAGAGGATTTGAGTATGTGCAAGTACCTTGAACTTGCATAATTATGGAAAACAGTGATAGTGTTACGTAAGAGAGAGCTAGTAGAGTGATACAGTGGGGGAGAGTGTACTTAAACAATGCTAAAAATAAACAGTATAGACTGCTACGGAAAGCTTTCCAGTCTTAGAATCAAATGAGAATACATTAGATATACAAGTAGCACAGATTTAAGAACTGGGGGGAAAGGGGGTGGGGGGGGCAGTTTGAAATTCCCTTAAATTGAAACAACTAGAATATGACTTTTTAATTAAAGAATTCTTCTTTCACCCCTATAGTATTGCTTGAAGTTCTCTGTATGTGAGCACATAGAGGGTTATTCAGGTGTGGAAGCAAACCAAGAATGCAAACAACTGGACAAAACCATGTTGCCCTGCAGGTGGGGCAGATGTAACGTGCAGAGAGATTTAGACCTGGGTGGGGTATATCCAAACAAATCTAGATTGCAGTGTAAAATTAAAGCTAACATTTGTGGGCTACATGCAAAAATAGACTGTATTTAACCAATACAGCAAAAATATAGATGTATTTGCTCACCTTGCATTGCAGCAGGGTTTTTTTCAGATGCAAACTTACAGTAAATGCATTTTTCTTCCTTGCTTCCAAATCCACATCAGGTCTACAGTGAATTTCCTCACTTGTAATTTTCAGCAAACTCCTGTTCTGTTGTCCCCATCACATCTTCAATTTACACTCATTGATGACCAGTTGAAGGATAAATAATTATATCATTGATACAATAAACCAAAATGTTTAAACACGTGCAGTACATGACAAGAATGGGACAACTGGTAAATAAATATATATACTGTGTGTCTTCTTACTTACCATATATAAGCTATTAAAGTGTATAGCAGCAGCAAGCAAAAAAAACCAGACAAATAATTATCCACATTTACAGTTAGATGTAACAGTACCAGATGAGTGAAGGATTTTAATCTGTCTTGTTATATGTGGTGTGATCTCTTGGGACTGAAGGCTAACATCATTGAGACCTGGTGGATTTATGTGATTCAAAGAGGAAAGATATGATGATCCATATCATTACACTATTGTCCTAATCATGCAATATGACTCCAATTCATGTCACGCTCTTATTGCATAACAGCAGAAATAGTATATTCTTGTTTTTATAATTTAACATACGGTAGCTGTATATTCTTGAATGATATATAAAACAAATAAATTAGACATAGAAAATTCTGATTTTATACATACTTTCAACCTTGAAGTACTGTATGAGCACCTAATTATATATTTTAAATAGGTGTTTTGGAAGTACCATGAGATTTTGGGGCAGATGGATACTTTACAATTTATTTGGAATGAATTAAAAACACAGGGCCCATTTAGAATCTGAAAAAGTAATGGCATATCTTGGGTTACATAGAAACATAGAATTTGACGGCAGATAAGAACCACTTGGCCCATCTAGTCTACCCCTTTTTTATCCGTTAGGTAATCTCGACCCTTTTTGAACCTTAATTCTTTGTAAGGATATTCATATGCCTACCCCAAGCATGTTTAAATTGCTCTACAGTCTTAGCCTCTACCACCTCTGATGGGAGGCTATTCCACTTGTCCACTACCCTTTCTGTGAAGTAAGTTTTCCTTAAATTTCCCCTGAACCTGCCTCCCTCCAGTTTCGGGTATGTCCTCGAGTTCTAATACTCCTCTTCCTTTGAAGAATGTTTCCCTCCTGAATTGTGTTAAAACCCTTGGTATATTTGAAAGTTTCTATCATGTCCCCCCTTTCCCTTCTCTCCTCCAAACTATACATGTTAAGATCTTTTAGCCTTTCCGGGTAAGTTTTGTGATGTATGTCATGCACCATTTTAGTTGCCCTTCTTTGTACACTCTCTAATGTATTTATATCCTTCTGGAGATATGGTCTCCAGAACTGGACACAGTATTCAAGATGCGGCCGTACCAATGACCTATACAGTGGCATTATCACTTCTTTTTTCCTGCTACTGATTCTTCTCCCTATGCAACCAAGCATCTGACTTGCCTTTCTCATTGCTTTGTTGCATTGCTTTCCTGCCTTTAAGTCATTTGAAATAGTGACTCCTAAATTCCTTTCCTCCTCAGTAGTTTCCATTATAGTACCCTTGATACTGTATTTAGCCTTTGGGTTTTTGAGACCCAAGTGCATGATTTTGCATTTTTTAGCATTAAACTGTAGTTGGGTTCTGCTGGTTTATGAGCTCCTGATCACATATGTACCTTAGGCAGTGCATTTATTGTTGCAGGTATTCTGATTTTATAACAGTTTTTGGTATATCTTTTGATTGTGGTGAGAGGGCTTGTGTCTCACCACAATTGTCCATATTTCTGTGGGATCAGATCCCTTCAAGAGAGAGGAATACAAGACCTACACATTCTGCAACTGCAGTAGTAATTTGAAACTCTGGCCAAAAATAGAAATCCAGGATTTCCAACTCGCCCAGAGCCAGCAGGACGTCAGAAGCAGGAGAGGGGTTTAAAACTCCCATACACCCACTGCACTGATGCTTGTTAGGGGCCAGCGAGTAGGGTGTAGTTTTGTAGTGCCAAGGACTGTGGACATTGGCTGTTCCAGGAGAGCATGGCGGATGGTGGCTGCAGGTCATTGCAGGAGGATGACCACTAAGCAAATGGAGTGCTAAGATATTTAATTTTATGTTACTACTAATATTTGTATGAAACTGTGTTTCCAGGCTTAAAACTGAGTATGCTATGATCAGTGTCTGATGCCAGAATATTTGCCGAAATTCTTGGTCACCTAAAGCCTGTAAACAATCTCTCCTTTGGTCTCAATCAGACAAATAACACTGTTAGGCGCCGAGGGTCCGCCCGTCAGTGCGGCCCGGCGCCTAGCAACTAGGGACGCCGCAGGCAGACAGCCGCCGGCTCCCTAGCAACGCTAGACGCCGGGCGCACGGAGCCGCTCAGACCCTAGCAACGGGGACGCCACGTTCAGGCTGCGTTCCCCGTTGCTGGGTATTAATTATCAGTGCTTGTGTATTCCGGCCGTGCAGCATGCAGCTGCACGGCATCACTTTATAATTACCCTGTCTGGATCATGATTGGAGGGCTCCCAAATATAAGCACTCCCAGGACTTATCACAGACGCCGGTGATAGCTTCCTGTTGGCTGTGTCAGTTACTGAGAGTTTCCAGTCCTGCTCAACCCGGTTGTTCCTGTCCTCAGTGATCCAGTACTCGGAATTTGTCATCTATTCCTGGAGTCCGACCGAGCACCTTTGACATCCTGTGGTGTTCGTGAGTCGCGGCGTAGCCGTGTGTTGCGGCTTGACCGCTTACTATTTATTATTTGGTTTATTGTGTTCTGGAGCTTTTGCGGAGGATTCCGCTCCCACAAATCCACTCTGGTATCCAGCGGTGCTGGATAGGAGTAACGGATCAGTGGATCTTTGGTTGTCCTTTTCCCTGGCGGTTTGTCCGCACATACTTTTGGTTTAAGTTAGATAGCTTGTAACCCCTGGCCTGGTTGCTTAGTCAGAGGGCCCCTTGTTATCACCCTGTCTCGGATTTCCCTTTGTCTCCCATTAAGACCTGAGGGGGCATCGGGGTTGGGCAGACATAATCCGCCCTTCGAACGCGGCTGCCATGGGCTCAAGCAACCATAGTCTCGCAGGGGATTTCTGATAACACGGGCGAGACAACGGAGTTAGGGCGCCAGGGGTTACTAGGCTTTCCTGCTCCCATACCAGCATATCTTTCCAGTACTCAGACCTCTGTCATTAAGATCTCCTCTGGTCTGGAGTACGGGAATCATAACATTATCACCGGCCAGACTAAAATTTAAAATTAAACAGGAGTTAATTTTTTCCCTTATTCTGTTGGGAGATTTGTCAGCCTCATGAATCCCTCCGGTGTTGGGCCAAATCCTGGCCAGCTTTTAGTTAGCCAGATTCAAGAGCTTACTCAGATGGTTCAGGATCTGTCCCTTCGGGTGAGGTCTCAGGAAGATCTGTTACGGACTTCCCCGAGGGTCATTCCTGAACCAAAAATGCATCTGCCTGACCGTTTTTCTGGGGATAGAAAGCAGTTTTTTAATTTTAAAGAGTCTTGTAAACTGTATTTTCGTTTAAGACCAGTCTCCTCAGGTACGGAATCTCAGCGGGTAGGAATTATTATTTCTTTGCTACAGGGGGATCCTCAGACCTGGGCTTTTGGCTTAAAGACAGACGATCCGGCTTTATTGTCTGTAGACGCCTTTCTGGGGTCTTTAGGGCTATTATATGACGACCCTGATAGAGAGGCATCCGCCGAGAGTCAGTTGCGTGCTCTCAGACAGGGTAGGAATCCCGCAGAGATGTATTGTACGGAGTTTCGCCGTTGGTCGAACGACTGTGGATGGAATGACCCAGCCCTGCGCAGTCAGTTTCGCCTCGGCTTATCCGAGTCTATAAAAGACAGTCTCCTTCAGTATCCCGCTCCTGAGACTCTCGATAAACTCATGGAGCTCTCTATTAAGATTGATCATCGTCTCAGAGAGCGGAGGGCTGAAAAAGGAGCATCTGTCGGGTCTTCTCCTTGTGTTGTTTCCATTCCTGTGGACATAGAGGAGCCCATGCAGATAGGCCTCTCCAAACTGTCTCCTGAAGAAAGAACCAGAAGGCAAAATTCTGGTCTTTGTTTATACTGTGGGGGTAAGGGACATTTTGCCCGTAGTTGTCCGAACAAGTCGGGAAACGCCTCGACCAAGTGAGTTGTGAGGGGGTTCACTTTGGTCTGCAGCTTATCTCCTCAAATAATTCACTGTTGGTTCCAGCTAAAGTTTCCTTTGGCAGCCTCTGTTCCTCGGTCTCGGCTTTTGTGGACAGTGGAGCTGCAGGGAACTTTATGGATTTAACATGGGCTAAGGCCTTAGGTATTCCTCAGTTAGCCTTGGGTAGGTGTATCACCATGCATGGTTTAGATGGGAGTCCCTTGTCCAATGGGGTTATTTCTCTCTGTACCCCTTCTGTTCTTCTTTCAGTAGGAGCTCTGCATTCTGAAAAGATTGAGTTTTTCCTTACCCATTGCCCAGCAGTTCCTGTGGTTCTGGGTCACCCCTGGCTGGCCTTTCATAATCCCATCATTGATTGGCAGTCAGGGGAGATCTTACAATGGGGTACCATCTGTAATAAGGAATGTGTTACGCTTCCCATCAGAATAGCTGCTGTCATTCCCGCACCCATTCCTGTGGAATACCAGGATTTTGTTGCTGTATTTTCCAAGGGCAATGCGGATATTCTGCCTCCCCATAGGCCTTATGATTGTGCTATCGAGTTAATTCCTGGTGCCACTTTGCCTAAGGGAAGGTTATATGCATTGTCCGGACCTGAAACTGTGGCCATGAATGAGTATGTTAAAGAAAGCCTAGGGAAAGGATTTATCAGGCCATCTAAATCCCCTTTAAGTGCAGGCTTCTTCTTCGTGGAGAAGAAGGATGGATCACTCAGACCTTGCATTGACTTTAGAGCCTTGAATAAAATCTCAGTGAAGAATACTTACCCTTTGCCGCTGATTTCTGTCCTCTTTGATCAGCTACGTTCGGCTGTGATTTTTTTCTAAGATTGACCTAAGAGGAGCATATAACCTCATCAGAATCAAGTCAGGGGATGAGTGGAAAACGGCATTCAGTACTCAATCAGGCCACTATGAGTATCTGGTTATGCCATTCGGCCTGTCCAACGCTCCGGCAGTTTTCCAGGATCTCATTAACGATGTGCTCCGTGAATTTCTTGGAAGATTCGTTGTAGTCTACTTAGACGATATTTTGATATATTCTGACTCCATTGAACAACATGTTACCCAGGTGCGTCAGGTTCTAAAAAAATTACGTGAAAATCACCTATATGCCAAGCTGGAGAAGTGTGAATTTCATGTCACGGAGGTATCCTTTTTAGGGTACATTATTTCCCCTCGGGGATTCTGTATGGAACCAAAGAAGCTCCAAGCCATCCTTAGTTGGGCGCAACCCACCAATTTAAAAGCAATTCAGCGCTTTTTAGGGTTTGCGAATTACTATAGAAGATTTATTCACTCTTTCTCTGACCTAGTTGCTCCCATTGTGGCACTGACTAAAAAGGGAGCAGATCCTACCAAATGGTCACGTGAAGCGGAGTTATCTTTTCAGGCCTTGAAACAAGCCTTTGTCTCAGCCCCGGTCCTCAGACATCCCAACCCAGAATTGCCTTTCATTGTTGAGGTTGATGCCTCGGAGGTTGGAGTAGGGGCTATCCTATCTCAGAAGGATCCGGATTCCCTGGAATTACATCCTTGTGCCTTTATGTCCAGGAAATTCTCATCTGCTGAATCCAACTACGATGTTGGTAACCGGGAATTACTGGCTATTAAATGGGCTTTCGAGGAGTGGAGGCATTGGCTTGAAGGAGCCACTCATACCATTTCAGTTTTGACTGATCACAAAAATCTTCAATACATTGAATCAGCTAAACGGCTGAATGCCCGGCAAGCTCGGTGGGCTTTATTTTTTACTCGTTTCAAGTTCTTTATCACCTTCAGGCCAGGTTCCAAGAATACCAAGGCAGATGCCCTGTCACGCAGTTTTCTTCCAGTTCAAGACAACAGTCCTGTTACTCCCATACTTCCGTCTTCAGTCATTCGGGCAGGTCTCACACAAGATTTATTTACCCAGTTAAAGCAGCTTCAACATCAAGCTCCTGGAAATACTCCTGCTGGTCGTCTTTATGTCCCCGAGTTTTTGAGAGCAACGGTTTTGACGTAGTTTCATGATAGCAAGGTTGCCGGGCATCCGGGGATCGCTAAAACTTTTGAATTAGTTTCCCGCTCGGTATGGTGGCCTGGTCTTTCCAAAGACATTAAGGAGTTTGTTTTCTCTTGTCAGGTCTGTGCACAGCATAAGGTTCCCCTTTCTTGCCTATCGGTCAACTTATGCCCTTGAATGTTCCTCTTAGGCCATGGTCTCATATTTCCATGGATTTTGTGGTGGACCTCCCTCTGTCAGCCGGATGCCGAGTCATATGGGTGGTAGTGGACCGTTTTAGCAAAATGGCCCATTTCATTGCTCTTCCCCGATTGCCATCTGCCCAGGGATTGGCAGTCTTGTTCCTCCGCCATGTTTTCAGACTCCATGGGTTACCCACTGATATCGTTTCTGATCGGGGTCCACAATTCATTGCACAATTTTGGAAGTCTTTTTGTGCCTCATTAAAGATGAAATTATCTTTAACGTCTGGTTACCATCCCCAATCCAACGGGCAGACTGAGAGAGTTAATCAATCATTAAAACAATATTTGCGTTTGTACTCGGCCAAACTCCAAAATGACTGGTCTGAGTTTCTTCCGTTTGCAGAGTTTGCTTACAACAATGCCTGTCATTCCTCCACCAATGTATCTCCATTTTTTACAGTTTTTGGTTTTCACCCCAGAGCTAATTCCTTTTTTCAACATTCCTCTGTCTCCTCACTGACCTTGACCTCTCATCTCAAACTCATTTGGAGAAAAGTGCACCTGGCTCTCAGAAAAGCGGCATTTCGGGAGAAAAATTTTTCTGACAGGCTCCGGCGGCCGTGCACTTTTAAAGTTGGAGATAGGGTTTGGTTGTCGACTCGCAACATTAAACTTCGACAAACCTCAGCCAGATTTGGTCCTAAATTTATTGGACCATTTCATATTATCAAAAAAGTCAATCCAGTGGCTTTCCGGTTACGTTTACCAAAAACTTTACGGATCGGAAATACCTTCCATTGCTCCTTGTTAAAACCATATGTTTCGTCCAGTAGATTTCCTCGCAAGATCTCTCAGGGGAAATCACCAATAGATGTACAGGGTCAGCAGGAGTTCTTAGTGGAGAAGGTTCTCGATTCCAAGTTGTCCCGGGGTCGGCTTTATTTTTTGGTACATTGGAGAGGTTATGGTCCAGAAGAAAGGTCTTGGGTCCTGGATGAGGATCTCCATGCCCCGAGGCTCAAAAGGGCATTTTTTCGAGAATTTCCTCAGAAACCTGGCCGTAGGGGTTCCTTGACCCCTCCTCAAGGGGGGGGGGTACTGTTAGGCGCCGAGGGTCCGCCCGTCAGTGCGGCCCGGCGCCTAGCAACTAGGGACGCCACAGGCAGACAGCCGCCGGCTCCCTAGCAACGCTAGACGCCGGGCGCACGGAGCCGCTCAGACCCTAGCAACGGGGACGCCACGTTCAGGCTGCGTTCCCCGTTGCTGGGTATTAATTATCAGTGCTTGTGTATTCCGGCCGTGCAGCATGCAGCTGCACGGCATCACTTTATAATTACCCTGTCTGGATCATGATTGGAGGGCTCCCAAATATAAGCACTCCCAGGACTTATCACAGACGCCGGTGATAGCTTCCTGTTGGCTGTGTCAGTTACTGAGAGTTTCCAGTCCTGCTCAACCCGGTTGTTCCTGTCCTCAGTGATCCAGTACTCGGAATTTGTCATCTATTCCTGGAGTCCGACCGAGCACCTTTGACATCCTGTGGTGTTCGTGAGTCGCGGCGTAGCCGTGTGTTGCGGCTTGACCGCTTACTATTTATTATTTGGTTTATTGTGTTCTGGAGCTTTTGCGGAGGATTCCGCTCCCACAAATCCACTCTGGTATCCAGCGGTACTGGATAGGAGTAACGGATCAGTGGATCTTTGGTTGTCCTTTTCCCTGGCGGTTTGTCCGCACATACTTTTGGTTTAAGTTAGATAGCTTGTAACCCCTGGCCTGGTTGCTTAGTCAGAGGGCCCCTTGTTATCACCCTGTCTCGGATTTCCCTTTGTCTCCCATTAAGACCTGAGGGGGCATCGGGGTTGGGCAGACATAATCCGCCCTTCGAACGCGGCTGCCATGGGCTCAAGCAACCATAGTCTCGCAGGGGATTTCTGATAACACGGGCGAGACAACGGAGTTAGGGCGCCAGGGGTTACTAGGCTTTCCTGCTCCCGTACCAGCATATCTTTCCAGTACTCAGACCTCTGTCATTAAGATCTCCTCTGGTCTGGAGTACGGGAATCATAACAAACACAAATTTAAATTTAGCAGATTTTTTAAAAGTCCTTTTCACATAAAATCATATACATGATGAACAGTTTCTTTTTCTTTGACAGAATTCCTTCTCCCCACTTCTTGTTTTGAAGATGGGTAGTCACAATTGCAAGAAAATCCCAGAGTGTCTAGTCTCTTGCCGAGACTTCATCAGGGGTAAATCTTCAAAAGAACAAAGATTTGATCAACAGTTGTAGGGATGAATAACATACAGACACTTTGAGTCAGTTAAAAAGACCTTTGGTTCTTTATCCATATCATGATAACCTGGCTTCTTAATTGAGTTAGTACAGTATATAGACAGCTCAATCAGATAATTGGACAATCTTGTTCAGATGGAGATCCAAAAAAGTGGGTTCAACCCCTGCTCACTATATGGTGCTCCTCCAGTGGTTTCCAAAAATCTTAGTGCTAGGAGTGTGCATCATCATACCACTTCCTGCAGCATAGTGTTAGAAGCATCAGCATGAAAGCACCTCTTGATATCTCTAGTAATAGGGTGTGCAGTCCAGGACTTCCTTCTTTTTCCTCTACATGTGTGTATATATTGTACACTTAAAGGTGAGGCACCTTCACTCTGGCATTGGCCCTTAGGTTTTTTAATTAGCAAAGGTTTCTGCATTTCAGATCACACATTAATAAGGGCTCTTTTGGAAGGTAAGACCTTGACACATTTATATAATGTGATAGTAAATAGATGTTATGAAGTCACCTGTTTACGGTACATGGGCCCACATATCTGAGAAAATGTGTGCTAAGAACTTCAATTACATTCCATGTTAATTCTATATTATTTTTATTATCAATATTCTTAGTGCTAGGTGTGCGCATCATCATATCTCTTCCTCCAGCATAGTATTAGAAGCCTCAACATGATAGCACCTCTTAATATATCTAGTAATAGGGTGTGCAGTTCAGACTCCCCCTCCTTTTTCCCTTAAAAAAGTCAGAGTTCGACTGGCATACCGCACAGCCGCCAAACTTGAGCGACATTACATCTGGCCCGATATGTTAATTAGTTTATTTTAGCATTGCTGTACTTTAATTACAGAAGAATATGTTATTGTGCAAAGATATTTAGTCAGCATAAGCGTTAAGTAGCTCAGTCAAGACCAGCAAAGTCATATTTCAGCCAATAAGACAGGATTTCAAAAGTGCTAATTTATTCCTGCTTTTTTTTTAATAATACTTACAGTGAATTTTTGGATTTGCTGTATCTGATGGCTGTAAAATACTCAATTCCTAGATAATCAATTGCCCTCTGAAAAGTTGCAGTAAAGCTAATAAAGTGCTGAATAGAATAACGTATCCTTGTTCAGTAGTGGATATTCCAATGCTAAAGCTTTTAGTATGACCAAGTAGAATATAGCAGTTCAGTGAGAAATTCCAAAATTGCAACTCAACTGGTATTGAACATTTATTGCCAAACTGTGTGCATGCTTGAGGTTTTCAACTATAACATAGAGTAGATGCCCAGCACAGGGCTAGTCCACCCCGCATGTCAGTGCTGCCCCCCCCCTGCTGAAGTGCAACGGCATCGCACAACGGCAATGCCCTTGCACTTCAAGAGTAGCTTCCGACCAGTGCAGCTTTAGCGTGCTGGCCGGGAGCTACTCGTCGCTCCACGGCCAGCAGCGGCTGCGTGTGATGTCACGCAGCCGCCGCGGCCTGCCCCCCAATGGTCCTGCCACACCTGCGTTGGCTGGACCGCGCCCCCTAAATGGTGGCTTAACGCCTCCATCCAGCCCCCGCCTGCCCAGCGACCACCTCTGCCTGAGAGGCGATCGCTAGGCAACGATGGCTGGCATGCACTGGCTGGCATGCACAGGCGCACTGTGGTGCCGAAGCATGCGCAGTTCCGGCCCGATTGCTGCGCTGTGAGAAACTGCAGCGAGCGATCGGGTTGGAATGACCCCCTATGTGTATGTACAGGGTATGTCATGACATACCTATTTAAATGGTAACTGGATACAAAGTTGTCAGTTATATGGATGGAAGTTGTTATTTGAATAATCACAGTCCCACCCCTACTACAGAATTCTGTGAATAGGGGCATCATTTATGGTTCAAGCTACAGGGGTTGTCAACATTTGGCAAGAATAAACCACCTCCTAATCAATTGATGCTGCCATCTCTCTCATACAGGTATCAGAAAATATCTATATGAAGAGGTGACACAGCAGACAGCATCCTCATCTTACAGATAGTGGGTTCAGTTCCCGAGAAACCGAACCCCCATTAACTTTGCAATCCGAGCCGGGATCCGAGTCCGGCTCGGGAGTTACCACTTTCCTCAGACCCAAAGCGAGGCAAAACGTCATATTCCCGCAGTCATATTCTCATGGGTTTTGGATTCCACATAAGTCCACAGTGATCAGCGCCATCTTCACTCCGGCATTGGAGAGTGTACTGGACGGACATGTTACTCTGCAGTACTGGTTTGTGTGGCATGGTGTGGGGCAGGTGCTCTGTCTGCTGTATCTGAAAGGCATGCTCTCTCTGCTGTATCAGTCCAGGGGAGCACTGTCTGCTGTATAAGTTCAAGGGTACCCTGTCTGCTGTATAAGTCCAAGGGTACCATGCCTGCTGTATCAGTCCAGGGGTGGCCTGTCTGATGTATAAGTCCAGGGGTGCCCTGTCTGCTGTATAAGTCCAGGGGTGCCCTGTCTGCTTTATCAGTCCAGGAGTACACTGTCTGCTGTATAAGTCCAAGGGTGCTTTGTCTGCTGTATAAATACAAAGGTGCCCTGTCTGCTGTATAAGTCCAGGGGTACCCTGTCTGCCATGTCAGTCCAGGGGTGCTGCCCAGTCTGCTGTATAAGTTCAGAGGCACTGCTGTACATGGGTGCTGCTAAGTCTTCCGTGTCAGTCCAGGGGTGCCGCGTCTGCTATGTCAGTCCAAGGGTGCTGCTAAGTCTGCCGTATCAGTCTAAGGATGCCCTGTCTGCTGTATAAGTCCAGGGGTGCTGCTAAGTCTGCCGTGTCAGTACAGGGGTGCCCTGTCTGCCATATTAGTCCAGGGGTGACCTGTCTGCTGTATCAGTCCCGAGGAACCCTGTCTGCTGTATCAGCAAGGAGTGCCCTGTCTGCTGTATAAGTCCAAAGGTGCCCTGTCTGCTGTATAAGTCCAGGAGTGTCCTGTCTGCTGTATATATTCAGGGGTGCCCTGTCTGCTGTATAAGTCCAGGAGTGTCCTGTCTGCTGTATATGTTCAGGGGTGCCCTGTCTGCTGTATAAGTCCAGGATTGCCCTGTCTGCTGTATAAGTCAAGGGGTGCCCTGTCTGCCATGTCAGTCCAGGGGTGCTGCCAAGTCTGCCATATAAGTCCAGAGGTACCGTGTCTGCTGTACATGGGTGCTGCTAAGTCTTCCGTATCAGTCCAGGGGAGCCGTGTCTGCTGTGTCAGTCCAAGGGTGCTGCTAAGTCTGCCATATCAGTCTAAGGATGCCCTGTCTGCTGTATAAGTCCAGGGGTGCTGCTAAGTCTGCCATGTCAGTACAGGGGTGCCCTGTTTGCCATATCAGTCCAGGGGTGACCTGTATGCTGTATAAATCCAAGGGTGCTTTGTCTGCTGTATAAATACAAAGGTGCCCTGTCTGCTGTATAAGTCCAGGGGTACCCTGTCTGCCATGTCAGTCCAGGGGTGCTGCCAAGTCTGCTGTATAAGTCCAGAGGTACCGTGTCTGCTATACATGGGTGCTGCTAAGTCTTCCGTGCCAGTCCAGGGGTGCCGTGTCTGCTATGTCAGTCCAAGGGTGCTGCTAAGTCTGCCGTATCAGTCTAAGGATGCCCTGTCTGCTGTATAAGTCCATGGGTGCTGTTAAGTCTGCCGTGTCAGTACAGGGGTGCCCTGTCTGCCATATCAGTCCAGGGGTAACCTGTCTGCTGTATAAATCCAAGGGTGCTTTGTCTGCTGTATAAATACAAAGGTGCCCTGTCTGCTGTATAAGTCCAGGGGTATCCTATATGTCATGTCAGTCCAGGGGTGCTGCCAAGTCTGCCGTATAAGTCCAGAGGTACCGTGTCTGCTGTACATGGGTGCTGCTAAGTCTACCGTGTCAGTCCAGGGGTGCCGTGTCTGCTGTGTCAGTCAAGGGTGCTGCTAAGTCTGCCGTATCAGTCTAAGGATGCCCTGTCTGCTGTATAAGTCCAGGGGTGCTGCTAAGTCTGCCCTGTCAGTACAGGGGTGCCCTGTCTGCCATATCAGTCCAAGGATGACCTGTCTGCTGTATCAGTCCCGAGGAACCCTGTCTGCTGTATCAGCAAGGAGTGCCCTGTCTGCTGTAAAAGTCCAAAGGTGTCCTGTCTGCTGTATAAGTCCAGGAGTGTCCTGTCTGCTGTATATATTCAGGGGTGCCCTGTCTGCTGTATAAGTCCAGGATTGCCCTGTCTGCTGTATAAGTCAAGGGGTGCCCTGTCTTCCGTTTTAATCCAGGGGTGCTGCCAAGTCTGTCGTGTGAGTCCAGAGGTGCCCTGTATGACATATCAGTCCAGGGGTGCTGCTAAGTCTTCCATATCAGTCCAAAAGTGCCGTGTCTGCCGGTTCAGTACAGTGGTGCTGCTAAGTCTGCCGTGTCAGTCCAGGGATAGCCTGCCTGCTGTATCTGTCCTGGCATGCACTGTCTGCTGTATATGTCCAGGGGTACTTTGTTTGCCATATCAGTCCAGGGGTGCTGCCAAGTCTGCCATATGTGTCCAGGGGTGCCCTGACTGCTGTATCAGTCCAGGGGTGCTGCTAGGTTTGCCATATCAGTCCAGGAGTGCCCTGTATGCTATGTCAGTTCAGGGGTGCTACTAAGTCTGCCATATCAGTCTAGGGATGCCCTATCTGCCATATCAGTCCAGGAGTGTTGCTACTCTAAGTCTGCTGTGTCAGTCCAGGGGTACCCTGCCTGCTGTATAAGTCCAAGCGTGCACTGTCTACTGTATAAGTCCAGGGGTGCCTTGTCTGCTGTGTCAGTCCAAGGGTGCTGCTAAATCTACCATTTCAGCCAGGGGTACACTGCATGCTGTATAAGTCCAGGGGAGCCCTGTCTGCTATATCAGTCCAGGGGTGCCCTGTCTGCCGTATCAGTCCAGGGGTGCCCTGTCTGCTGTATCAGTCCTGAGGAACCCTGTCTGCTGTATTAGCAAGGTGTGCCCTGTCTGCTTTATAAGTCCAGGGGTGCCCTATCTGCTGTATAAGTCCAGGGGTTCCCTGCCTGCTGTATAAGTCCAGGCGTGCACTGTCTACTGTATAAGTCCAGGGGTGCCTTGTCTACTGTATCAGTCCAGGGGTGCTGCTAAGTCTACCGTGTCAGTCCAGGGGTGCCCTGTCTGCTATATCAGACCAGGGGTGCCCTGTCTGCTGTATCAATCCTGAGGAACCCTGTCTGCTGTATCAGCAAGGTGTGCCCTGTTTGATGTATAAGTCCAGGGGTGCCCTATCTGCTGTATAAGTCCAGGGGTGCCCTGTCTGCTGTATCAATCCTGAGGAACTCTGTCTGCTATATCAGCAAGGTGTGCCCTGTTTGATGTATAAGTCCAGGGGTGCCCTATCTGCTGTATAAGTCCAGGAGTACCCTGTCTGCTGTATAAGTCCAGGGGTGCCCTGTCTGCTGTATAAGTCCAAGGGTACCATGACTGCTGTATAAATCCAGGGGAGCCGTGTCTGCTATGTCAGTCCAGGGGTGCTACTAAATCAGCCGTATCAGTCTAGGGGTGCTCTGTCTGCCGTATCATTCCAGGGGTGCTGCTAAGTCTGCCTTGTCAGACCAGGTGTGCTGCTAAGTCTCCTGTATCTATCCAGGGGTACCCTGTCTGCTGTATCAGTCCTGGAGTTACCTGTCTGCGCTATAAATCCATAAGTGCCCTGTCTGTCGCATCAGACAGGGGTGCTCTGTCTGCTGTATCTGAAAGGAGTGATCTGTCTGTCCATCCAGGAAATCCGCCCCTGTATAAAATTAAAATAAAAGCTAATAACAAAAAGCCTAAAGTTATAATTATAAAATACATTATGTTTTTGTTTGTGCTGTACCCTAGTGTACTGTACAAGGGCCCTCATTCCGAGTTGATCGGTCGCAAGGCGAATTTAGCAGAGTTACACACGCTAAGCCGCCGCCTACTGGGAGTGAATCTTAGCTTCTTAAAATTGCGACCGATGTATTCGCAATATTGCGATTACTAACTACTTAGCAGTTTCTGAGTAGCTCCAGACTTACTCTGCCTGTGCGATCATTTCAGTGCTTGTCGTTCCTGGTTGACGTCACAAACGCACCCAGCGTTCGCCCAGGCACTCCCACCGTTTCCCCGGCCACTCCTGCGTTTTTTCCGGAAACGGTAGCGTTTTCAGCCACACGCCCCTGAAACGCCGTGTTTCCGCCCAGTAACACCCATTTCCTGTCAATCACATTACGATCGCCGGAGCGATGAAAAAGCCGTGAGTAAAATTACTTTCTTCATAGTAAAGTTACTTGGCGCAGTCGCAGTGCGAACATTGCGCATGCGTACTAAGCGGATTTTCACTGCGATGCGATCAAAAATACCGAGCGAACAACTCGGAATGAGGGCCAATGTTTATTTTATTTTAAAAAGTCCTGTGACTATTATTTCCCACTGATACATGTATGGTGTGATGGTGTTAGTGAAGTCAACCACAGTATGTAATTATTGTACAGTAAACAGTATATTTCTGACTCATTTGTGCAAAACTGTTAATAGAAATAGAGGACAGAGGGCATGCAAATGGTGGAAGGACCCTCATCTTCCCATACATCGTGTTGATAGAAATAGAGAACAAACAATTGAAAGATCATGAACCACTTTCTACTACTTGTGCTGAAGCTGCTGGCACTAGTCTTGACATTGACAATGCAACTCCACCAACGTCATATGCTTAGGCCAACGCTCAATGGTGTAGAGGGCATGTAAAATTAAAGAAGAAATGTTTTATGTTGATAAAAAGTAAAGTTAGCTGACGAGAAACATAAAATTGGCAATATGTCATTCACTACACGAAGTGGCAAGGAAAGGTTAAGGCCTTGACTGGTGGTTCTGCATCTCATATTGATCATGTAAGCCCTGCTCCTGTAGTAGATTTAAAAAAAAAAAAATGTGTTAAGGCACAGGAACCAACTGTGCATTCAGAAATGTGTTGGTAGCAACAGCACCAGTCAACATGCTGACATTGAGATTGAGGATGTCACTGTAGAAGTACACCAGGAGGAGGATATTGTTGTAGCTCACTCTTTTGAGAATCACGACAATGAGGATTTTGATGATGGGGATGTGTTTTTTTTTAAAAAGGCTCCAGCGGAGACAGTTGTTGCCCATGGTATGAAAATGCCTATTGTCATGCCAGGTCAAAAAACAAATAAATCCACCTATTCTGTGTGGAATTATTTCACCACTCACCCGGACAATTACTGTGTAGCTATCTGTAGCTATTGTAAAGCCGATGTAAGTAGAGGTAGGGACTGTAACCACCTAGGAACCTTCTGCCTGTTATGTCACTTGCAGCGCATACATCACAAGTTGTTGAATCATTCAGAAACTTCAGATAAAAATGTAACCAGTCCAGCAACACCTAGCTCCAATTTCTCTGTTGGATACAAGTGTATGCAATCCCCACCACCAAAACCCTCATTGTCAATTTTCTCCTCAGTTAGGATTAGAAGTAATCCTGTATCGAATTCCTCCAGAGCATCCTTGAGTGCTACACCTATTGCTGCTGTTGCTGCTGGGAGTCTATTTTCATTGCAGAAGGGGACCAGTAAGACTACTTGTAGTTTAACAAAACAATTGGCTGTTCAACAATCCTTTGCAAGGAAGATGAAGTATAACTGCAGTCACCCAGTTGCAAAGCGGATTACTGAGGCCATAACAACTATGCTAGTGTTAGACATGTAATCAGTATCCACCATTAGGACAGTGGGATTTAGACAGTTGATTGATGTACTGTGTCCCCGGTACCAAATCCCATCTAGATACCACTTCACTAGACAAGCAATTCCCAGCCTGTACAAACACATAAAAAAGTGTTATTAGTGTCCTCAGAAATGCCATTGTACCCACTGTCCTCTTAACTATGAATGAGGCCATCTGTGTGTAGTTTGTACGTGATGTGTGTACTGAAATATGTTCGACTTCTACAGTCCACCCTTTGGCAGTCATCAATAACTGCCACACTTTACTACTAAACAGAAAATATTATCTACACAATATATACAAGTTTGGATGATCGGGGGAGAGTTGTAGGTGTGAAATGTATAAACTAGTGGGATAGTATAAGCACATATGTATGAATCAATGTCTGAGGGCATGTATCATCGTGCCATATATGTTCTAAATAAGCTTTGAGGTATTGCGAAGTATACATTAAATCCTTCTCATCCCGTATTAAGGGTTTGTAAATGGGCAAACAAACACTATCGAGCTCGTTTCGGCTTCTTATTCCAACAAATAGGGAGCACATTTAGTTGATGATGCATGAAGGGAGAACATATGTGAGCGCTAGTATATGTGGATAACACCTGTTGACTATGTGTGGCATTAACTGGAGGTTGCAGAGATGAAGATAAGACACATATATATAAAAATACATTCACATAAACATTGGGTAGGGTTGACGTCTTTTCCAGTTGGATGTTTCTGGGTAAAGGGGGAAACAGAGAAAAATGGTGAAAGAAACAGGCCATGAAATTCATTTGCAATCCTTATCATAACGCTGTCTCTATGGATGGATCATTAATCAAATCTGCTGCTGTAACAACGCCCTTGCTCCGTAGACTCATCAAATTTGTGCTGCGCTTGCGCCGCGTCAGAATTCGAACACACCTAAATATCAAACCAACAATTATGACGACACCCAGGATACAAAGGAGAAACTTTCCTACACTTGCAATTACATTCTGCACCCACTCTTCTAATCCAGAAAACCATTTGAGTGGGATTAACCATGAGACCCAGCCGGTCAATTCATTACCCACAGCCGTCAAGGTAAGATTGTATCTCCTCCGGAACTCCCACTTCAACTGCAAGATCTCGTTCATCCTTTGATCGATGATCTCCGTGGGGTCATCAGTGTTGTTCGTAATTTACGTACAACACTTCACACCATATTGAGTTGCCAAAGTGACACAGTACCCACCCGTCACAGCCGTGACATAATTCAGGGCCATCCTGTGCTGGACCAACTCCGTCTTGTATGCTTGTAACTCCCTGCCCATGTACCTAAAGATGTCATCATACATCTCAGTGATATTATCTATCAAGTTCACAAGCGCATGGATGTACCTATAATTTATAGTTCCTCTGGCAGTACGGGTGATATCTAATGCGAGAAGGAACTGAATCCCGGTGGATTCATGAATCAAATCAGAGGCTGCGTGCTCTGTCCTATCTATGAGGTGTCTCATGATGATGTGTTCATAGTGGTATGAGTATAAGGAGTCTGAACATTGCAGTGAATGTCTTTAATTTTATTGTGCTCTAAGGTCATGACCTCTGGTAGTACCCTTCCAATGTAACACAATCCCTCAGAGCTCGGAGTGAGCCACTTGTACGCTTTCCTCCCACATATGAAATAGGCATCATCTTGGAGAACATAGGGGACAGAATGTAACAACACCATATTGCAAATTGTCCAGGTAAAGAAACCAATCCCCAGTTCTCTCATCTGCTCAGTACAAATTTCAGGCTGGATGATGTGGTCACAATACCCCGGCGATACTTTTCCAACTAATATGGTCTTGCTTCCACGTGTATACCTATATCGAAAATACCTCCCACTGTTGGCTATCTTGCGTACAAGTTCAGAGTCAATAGGTATCCTATCAGCTCTGCATGATAAGGTCATTGTCTCGTTATTCCAGGACTCTTCCCAATTTCCAGGTTTTCAGAAATTGGAAACATTAAAGCATATTAGTGATCTATCTACATGATACTGTTGGAGCTTCAAACTAGGGGGCCTAGATATATTGAATTTCTTCTCTACCGGTCTCCCACCCTGTAATTTGAGTACCTCATCTAACGTTAAAGGCTATGGCACTAATCCCGACTTACTCTGTCCTTGAGGTACTTGGGAGCACACCCAACATTCTGTCTGGTTTAAGACCTTACCCACTAAAGAGTGGTGATCACTCAAAGGATGTCGGTCCATATCGATATTAATGTTGGACTGACATCTCTGGATGCACCCATCTTCGACTATGTTCTCGCAATATCTACAAATACAATATTCATCACACATTAACCCCTCACATTGTCTCCGATCTCCATGACTACCAGAGCTCTTAATGATACCAGCCTTTACTCGAGTGATGTGCTGCTCCTTAGATCCTACAAATTCGTACTCACCATCAGAACCCATTCCAGATCCTTTCTCAACCTCTCTGGGACCCTCAACAAAACAAATTGTCCTGAGCAAAAACAGTGTTACTAGCAGAACCCGAAACGCAGTCTCTTGTGATAGATCCATTTCGTTAGGGGAAAGAAGGAAAATAAAGAGGAGAAAAGAAAGGAAAATGCAGGGGGGGGGGTGAAAAAAGAAAATGGTGTGACAACCGTCCTTGATCTTGTTGTTCTCCATGCTCAGGTGCCGTTCAACAGTCCTGCCTCTCAGCTTTCCCGGAATAGACTCTCTAGTGATATGAGGTTCTCTTCACCTTGCTCTTTGTCACGAGTTTTCTCCGGGTCAGCAACCTTCTTGCAGTGGGACGAGTGGACCCAAGTCTCTCTTTCGGTGACCTTTAATGCTGTTGTGCTGGTTAACAAGACTTGGTACGGTCCTTCCCACCTGTCTATGAGGCAACCTGAGTGTAGAAAATTTCATATCATCACATAATGCTCATGTTCAATGTCATGACAATTACTGTTTGGTAGGTCGGGAATCACCAGCTTTAGTTTTCTTTGTTGATTTCTCAGCTGCTGGCTCATCCTAACCAAATATTTCACAGTTATTTCATTATTGCATTTCAAATCATCCTGAGGGTCTATCATTACATGAGATTGTCGACCAAAAAGAATTTCAAAGGGTGATATGTTAAGCGGTGACCTGGGAGTGGTTCTGATGCTGTAGAGCATTAGTGGCAAAGCTTCTGGCCACAGCAATCCAGTTTCAGCCATCACCTTGCTCAGCTTGTTCTTAATAGTGCTGTTCATTCTCTCCACATTTGCACTCGCCTGTGGCTGGTACGGAGTATGCAGCTTGCTATTAATTTCCATCAGTTTGCACATGACCTGAAAGACTTCACCTGTAAAATGGGTACCCAAATCACTTTCAATCATTCTAGGGATACCATATCTGCACACAAATTCCTGCACGATTTTCTTTGCAGTGAACGTTGCAGTATTTGTGGCAGCAGGAAACGCTTCTACCCAGTTGGAAAAACACATCAATACATACTAACACATATTTCAAATTCCTACAGGGTGGTAACTGTATGAAGTCTATTTGTATTACCTGAAGAGGTCAGTCTGTAGGAGGGATATGGGATGGCTCTGTTGGTATTGCCTTACCAATATTCTGCTTCAAGCAAGTAAGACATGTCATTGCTCTCTTATCTGCATGAGAAGAGAATCCTGGCGCACTCCAGTAGGCTCTTACCAGCTTGCACATACCTTCCTTGCCCTAGGTGAGTCAAACCATATGCCACCTCAGCTAGGTTTTGGAGATATGCTCGGGGGGCCACTGGCTTATCTTGTCCACCTGTCCAGAGTCCTGGGGCTTCCTAACCATACCCCTTCGACTTCCAGACCTCCTTTTCCTGTAGGGAACACAAATTTTCATTCCAATTTACTGTTGTGTGTTATCAGTTGTGTGAAGTAAACCGTCTCTGGATGAGAGAAGAGAGGGGAATGATAATTTAAAAAAAAAATGTCAGGTTTGGCATTCACCAACAGGCTGTCACACCATCATGCATATCGGTGTCTATACACAGTCTCCCTTCACCAGTATTCTCATTCTCCACCCTTTGTGCATGACCAGGCACACTGCAGTAATACTGGTATCCTTGTGCTGGTGAGATGTACTGAATTTGTGCAGAACTCTGAAGGACCGAGTAGTCATGTGGCGTTCGAACTGTAATCAGGTCCATGTATTGTACCCTCCTGTAGGTGAACGTAAGATGAAGAGTTAACTTGTGAAGAAAAAAAAATCACATAGAAGTTAGTGCCAGATAAGTTTGTAGAGATAAAGAGAATTTGATAACTGGATTGGGCACTATGGGGAATGACTTCTCTACTTGGTCTACTCCCCTTAAAACTTGTGCATGCTGTGTAACTACTGGGACTATACCAGCCATCAATCCAGTGTCCTTTCCATCCTAAGTACATAGGGAACCCGGTATCTGTGAGATAATTTCCTCTACCTGTGATGGACATATATCTAGAACAGTGAAATGTAACATTAGTCTTCGTGGGTGTCTAACATACTTTGTACTTCCTGAGTGGGAGCACATTATATGTATATCATATCTTAACAAAGCTCCTGTTAAGTTTAATCAGGGGCCATTTCTGCTAGAGAAAGAAGCAAAAGTTTAGAGGCCCCATTTAAACCCCAGCAAGTTTTGTCAAAGGGTAATGTTGCATATATTCCGTTCTTCCCATTAACCGAATCTGTGTTTTCTATATTGCTCGTGATTCCTTACTATATGTCCCTTGGTCCCATCTATGTGTTTAATAATGTGGCTTGTGTTTACTGTCTAGGGTATCTATATTGACTTTTGACTACTCCTACAATCTCTGGCAAAATGCCCTTCCTTCCTACAAGTGTAACATATTGTTTCCCTTGACTTACCATTAGAGATTTGGGGTTTGAGCTGATGGGTCTTTCCTGTATGTGCCTGTATACTTACCATCCTCAACTTCTCCTCCTGTTGTTCTATGCGCCTAGCAATATTCTTGTGATGTTCAATAGCGCACTCTCTAAGATTAGCTACTGTGACCCCTCTCCAATTAGTCAAAGATGTTTGCACCCTGTCCCTTAATGCCTTATTGAGCCCGTCCATTAGCACAGAGACAGCCACCTCCCTGTAATTCGCACTGTTCCCTATATCCAATACCCCAGTGTATCTAGCCATTATTTGCAAAGCCCTACGGAAATATTCAGATGTCATTTCAATTTCTCTCTGTTTTATGGAGAAAATTTTGCTCCACTTATCAGCTGTGGGGAAATACAATCCTAGTTGCATGTTAATTCGTTCCACATTCTCCTGATTGTGTTCGTCGGTCATAGTACTATCCGACTCTAATTTACAATCCATTATAAATTTGTGGGTGTAATTATTAGGGGGTAGGCACGCTTTCAAAAGTATCCGCCAATCTTTGTTTGCAAGTTTATAGGCATTACCCAGATCCTTTACATACTTCTGACATCTGGCTAAATGCTTCTGGGGATCGGGGAATTCTGAAATGATTGACCGCAGCTCTGATCTGGTCCACGAACAATACATTGCATTATTCCTGGTAAGGGTTACTCCCTGACTATCGGTTCTCCTATTGGAAGTTACTATTTCCAAGACAGGATGTAACCCAACCATTCCATTATTGATCTGCTCACTGTGAGGTGTTAATGTCTCTGTGTAATGAACAGTCTCACACTTACCAATGTCTGTGATCTCACCAGTCCTTTCAGTGGGGGATACTGTTACTGCTCTTACTGGTTGGACAGGGCCCACCTGAATTTCCTGTAAGGCGACTGCCTGGATGAGGGCTGAGAGTGGGATGGATGCATCATTTTCCTCTGACCTATGACCTTGGAGAGAATTCAAAACAGGATACAACTTGCAAGGGTTAAGGTTAAAACATTGATTCTGCATTTTTCTATTATTTACAGATATACCATTGATTGTAGCCACTTTCTCCCCTTCAACCTGTTTCAGTAATGGTGTGTTCGTATCCACATTCCTGTTAGGTCTGGAATTTGCTGTGAGAGCCAATTCCCTCTGCACATTCCCCTCTTGCTGCCACAAGTTTAAACAATCATTATGTCTGATCCTTTGTTTTCTAGATTTGATCAGGCATATTCTACTACCTACATTCTGCAGTACCTCTGGTTCAAAGCTGCCCATCCTAGGGAATAATGCCCTATCTTTGTCAGTCATACGTACCCATACGTCCCAATAAACTTCAGTGTGTGGACCATATTTCCTACACATAATAATCCTCGCTGACCCCTTGGGACGCGGCTCTCCAGCCTGAACCCTGGCTACCATATGTCTCTTACTTGAGCAACTGGCTCCCATTGTGGGTCCTTTTCCACAAACACCTCCAAAATACACAATTTAAGCAGACAGGGAAAGCTCTCCAGGCACTCTTCACCCGCTCTCGCCCACGTTGGCCAGTACTATGATATACTGTTGATAGCGTAAGGCAATGTACCCAACTTAGGGCCACTAACTGGCTTCTATTCACTGGAAGTTTTTAGGAGTGACTTACCTTTTCCAGTGAATATCTACCGTTGGAGATTTTCCTGAGAGAGACCAGTGAAAACTCCCTATGCACTTATACACAAATCACGTTTGCATATGCTTTACACAGCGCTAATGATATCGCAGTTTTGTGCAAAAAGTTCGCACAAGGGTATCAAGTTGCATCACGTATCACACCCACGAACGTGCGGTCCAATCGCACAGCGTATAGGTACTTGTTATCTATCCGCTCTACGACCACTAGAGTCGATAAACAAGCTGCGATCCTCAGCCGGAGCGTAGCAAAAAAACCTTTTACATCAAAATTCCCTATTACGCTCCTCTGCAAATCTCCTCATGATTTGCGTACTTTACTATCTATACTAATGTGAGTCAGCCGCCTCATGCTGCAAAGCCTCCACTTACTTGGTGTACCAATGACGGGATCCTGAATTCACGGGGTTCAAATACACTCACTCTTACTTTCAGTTCACACAAATACACAGTGTTTTTCTGTACAGAAAATTTCCACTCTTTCTGATCAGCAGCTTTACCCCAGAGGCAGTACAGTTTAGACAAAAGTCTTATACTAATCTGCTTTTGAAATCGGATAGTTATGTGCTATTGTATTAAATGTATACTATCCCACCTTAATTGAACAACTATTGTGTGATTTTCCACACTCCTACACACCCTTGCGTAAACACGCAACCGTGCATGCCATTTACGCCGCGTACGCGCTCATGTACTTTGTCCGGGCCACATGTACAAAACGTGCATCCGCAATAATACCAATCACACAACCTCTATAAATGTGAGCAATACAAACTATGATCGCTCACAAACACAACCCACACTTGTTCTGTGTAACCCTTTACAACCAGGCCAGAACTGCATTTTGTGTTTTTATAATTATTCCCTTAACACACTAATTCAAATTTATTTATATAGCAACCAATGTATCCGATTTCACACAGATCTAAACTGGTATAACAATCTATACCTTGTGGTAACAATATGTGAGAGGGTATGCAAAGTATCAGTACCCTTTGTGTACGCTTCTGGCGCCCAAAAAAATTACACAGATTTTTAATAGCTGTTTTCCTGTTTACCTCCGGATTCTTTAAGCACCTCTGCAGACCAGACAGAGCAGATGTAATCTAACAGCACACAAATAGGGTTTTTAAAACATCCAGCAACCAGAAAAAGGTTTAACGTAAAGATGTATTTCCACCCTTTGCGGATAGATTAAAGTCTGCTATGATCTGCTAGCCCTTGAGTGTGTGAAAAACCGGATCGAGACCCCATTGTGAATGCTGATTATTTTACAGGACAGAAAGTTATACATTAATACACTTTAATTTGAGCCGCTGCGGCCGCTGTATGTAATCCTTACCCTACGTACTTTTTACACAGTTAGAGTACAAAGGCCCGTACCCTGTATGCACTTTGCGTACTCACGCCATGACGGACGTACAAAGTACACAAAGTGCATACACACACACAGACACGCTGAGAGCACAATGCAGCTACATGTGTGATAGTAATATACCTTAATCCTTAGCAGGAAATGGAACACAACACCAAATTGTATTTCAAAACTATGTTGGGGTCCAACCCACCAACGGTTATTTTACTAGCAGGGGGTTACAAGAATAATACAATGCAATAAGAGAAAAAGGGTACAGTCAATGGTACATACGTTTGTTCGCCTGCGCTTCCCGGTCCGGTCTTCAATTATCAAAGTAGATGATCTTCAGAGACTGTGTGTGACCAGGCCTGCAGCTGGCTTTTTATACATTTGTCCAAAACCTAACACAATGGAAACTGTAATCTCTTTGTCTATTGGTCACTGGGATAGTCATTTACAGTACAGGAGAGGTCATAGGTCGGTTTGAAAAAGTGGGCGATATCTGATCCAGGTGCACTTGCAGATGTTCTCCACTGGGTTCCCACCAAATATCAGGAGTACAGTAAATACAGTTGATATTAATATTCTGCCCCTGTGCATAACTATTCGCAGGAGCGTGCAATCTTTAGCAAACTAACACTGGAATATTGCTCTTAAAATACCCTACAGCTGGATACCAAACACCATCTCCTAACCTAATTCTGTCCCCTCCTATCCTGTAAAGGTGAATCCCTTTGTTATCATAACCTTTAAGCAAGTATAACTCGCTGGTGTGGTGCATGTAGACTATGTGTACATTGTGCACTATGTGGATTAAATATGTAATGTGTTTTTATGGCTTTTCCATGCGATTACAAATACTACCATAATTACTCATACCACGTGCTAATACGCAGGACCGATTATACACAACTTGCGAATATGCGCACACACGGCAGAACAAGTATGCGCACGGAGGCCATCTGTGTGTAGTTTGTACGTGATGTGTGTACTGAAATATTTTTGACTTTGACAGGGTACTACAGCAATGTGTTTGGGGAGGTGGGCAGCTATGGCTATGTGTTTGGAGGGGACTATAGTTATGTGCAGGGAGGAGGGTGAGGAATATGGCTATGTGCTGGAAGGGGGCAGGGACAACATATCTACTCACTGATGAGGATGGAACTCACCAGGGGCACTGGCCAAGGAGGGGCCTAATGTGTAAGGGGCATTGCCACAGTGTGGGCATAATATTTAAAGGACACTGCCACAGTGTGGGCATAATATATAAGGGGAACTGCACCAGTGTGGGCATAATGTGCAAGGGGCACTGCTACTGTGTAGCATAATGTTTACAGTAAAAGGTGTACTACTAGGGCACTGCTACTGCATAGCACAATGTGTATGGTATAAGAGGTACTACGGTGTAATGTAATTTGAATTGGGGTACTATTGTGTGGTCATGCCCATAGGCGTGCACAGCACATTTTATTAGGGGGTGCACCACCGGAGTGGTGTGTCTAGCATCACCTACTGGTCATATCTAGCACAACCTACTAGGCTAGTAGATAGATAGATAGATAGATAGATAGATAGATAGATAGATAGATAGATAGATAGATAGATAGATATAGATATATGTATACACTGTATAAAAAAGAAGGGTTACACACACATTATAACATATATATAAGGGCGCCAGTGGTGTTTGTTAACAACCAAATGATAATAATGTGTAAGACAGCTGTATGGTACCAGTAATCTAAAACTCTTTGTAAAACACATACTCCTTTAAATAAATAAAATTTATTTTACAGAACCACACATGAGAGCAGTTAAACTCCGATTAACAGCAGATTTTTCATTAATGTATTGATTGATCCAACATGAACAGGACAAATAGCTTTTGTCAGATATTCATTCAGATGGTGGTAAATGAAAAACAAATGACACAGAATCCAACATGTTTCATCCTAAAGGACTTCTTCAGGGGCAAGTATCTAGATAACAAATGCAGTAACTTAGTATAACAGGTATTGCCATATACATGTTGATGCCGCACCGCTCTCTCCTTGTACTTGTATGCAGGAGAGTTACGTGCTGTCCATAGCCAGCGCATCGCTGGGACAACCACACTGGGGCACGCTGTTTTTTTTGTCAGCGCGTCACCATGGTAACCCTTTGCAGTGTAGTGCTTGGAGGATGTTTCAGTGACGTGAGTTTGGTGTAACAAGAGCCATGTCACTTCCTATGCATCTATGAACTGGTAATTCAGACAGAGCCTGGTACCTGATTAGGCCCAGCTGGTTTCTACCTTTGTTTTGTAACTGAGGAGAGGGAGTGCTTTCCACTATCAGGGATACTTCATCCTGTGGAGCACACTCCAGTTCTCCTCCCTATTATGTCATAATGTTATATGAGGAGTACCATTCCATGTCTTTGTAATCACTCAAAATAGATATGTGTTAACAGTGGTCATGTGACCGGATCAGATTAAATATTTTCTGAGATATATTATAAAAAATAACTTATTTAACAAACATATGTCTTGAATTTTGAATAAGTATTATTTTAACCCCGAGTGTCTGTCATTATTTGGTCGCATAATAATAATAGATGGCCACAGTCAATCACATATGCAAATGAGCAACCATATTTATAGGGTTTATAAACCACCATCAGCAGGACTGTAAGCACCTTGAAAAAGTTGCTTGAACGCAATGAAACACGTTGGTGAGTCCTGCCACTTTGTGCCCACTCCCTGTTTATTGGAAGACCTTCACCTGGACCAAGTCCCCATCAAGCAACCGCATTTGGACTTTATAAGGAGAGTTCCTTTCACTCCGTGGAAGCTTCATTTCATCACCAATCGAGGAAAAGCCTTATGTGGACGCAGCTCCACTTAATTACCTTGAGAGACGCTCGTGGTAACTATCATTCACAGTTGTGATTTGCATGGGCTCTCAGAGTCCAAGTGGACTAATTATCGAATTAGGTCTACTGAACTTTTCTTCCATAAAAAACATTTCAATTGGGAGGAGCACTACTCACTTTATGTATTAATGCTTTAAATTTTTATGTGCCTAGCACGCAGTTTTTATTATGCTCTATTTTATTAAATTGTGATTCATTGTGACTTATCTTCTCATTTGTGACCTACGAGCGCAAATACTTTCTTTTTTGATGAACAGGACAAATAGCTTTTGTCAGATATTCATTCAGATGGTAAATGAAAAACAAAATGACACAGAATCCAACACGTTTCATCCTAAAGGACTTCTTCAAGGGCAAGTATCTAGATACCAAATACAGTAACTTAGTATAACAGGTCTTGCTATACATAAATAATAGTCAGTTTTAACAGTAATCTAAAAACATGGATACATACCAATATTTATAGGCAAATATGATATACAGGAATATGTCGCTAGAAGTGCCAGTTTGTAATAGTCTGAAAACTAACATATAACATTTTATTAGTCTAATTAGTTTAACGATATATCAGGATGAGGAGAGCAGGTTTGACTTAAAATACATACCAGATCGGTTTTCCATGTGGGAAATTACTACAGAATTAATTAAAATCAGATAAAAATCTTCAATCAATGAAGGTCCCTAACAGGAACTCTATAGATGGTTACCAATGATTATATTGGACCTACAGAAAGAAGGGGAGGGTGAGTGTCCCTTAGGATGGTCAAATATTTTTTTGGAGCTTAGAAATACTGAACTTAAAAATGCATATTTTGAGAAATTTACAATAAAGTAATGATACATACCAATGAAGCATATGAACAAAGGGAACACTATGGAACAATTACTGTTTCCAATGGGTGATAAATTGTATTCGCTGAACCAGCACCATAAATAATCTGTGGAAATTTTTATATATTTATTTACTTTCTTTATATATTCATATAAAATACCCACATAAAATAATCAGGCACTACAGTGTTCATTAGTATAAGGAATATATTATTTCTCATATTATTAGGGGGAACCAGGACTTAACTCCAGATCAATTAAAAATTCCATAATATGTAAGTGGATGTGTAGCAATACATACTTATATGGTATAACTGAGGGTTATCCTGATACATACACCATTTGTCTAACATAAATAGATAACCAGGAAGTACTTAACAGACAATGATTACCCAAAAGAGGGGGAATTGACCAGAAGTATAATAATTACAAAGGAAGGGAATTACAACTGGCCCTTAATGGTTCCATTACTTATAAAAACACTTCATATTTTAACAATGATCAAATTTTCAATAACAATTTTTAGTTACACTAATCAAATTTTTGGTAATAGATGGTAATAAACAGGAGGTACAGATAGACTATATTATATGAAAGTAATAAACAGATGATACTCACAGCAGCCTGATGTGTGTCTGTCAGAGTTCCAACAGTGAATGAATGTGTGAAAATGAGGGGTATATATACCACAAAGCTATGACCTCACTTCCTGTCTATCTTTCAGTTAGCCAGAGTGTGTTCCATTATTCATATAGATGAACAGTGATGTGATATTAAATGAACAGTGATGTGATATTAAAACTATAATTTTATTATATAACCAATGTTACAACATCATCTGTATATGGAGTATGAAACTACAAAGTCATGAAAGCCATGGTAGAACGCCGCCGATATGCGTTCCACCTGTGGTACACACAACTTCCTATTTGCATTCCAGCGTCATATGACAGACTTCCAGTCACGGATTCAAAGAAGAGGGACACATAACAAAACGAGGAACCTTCTAAGGGCATTTACGTGAAGGATAAACATTTGAGGATGCTTGACCGTGAACTATCAGGGGAGTGACCATGATAACCGCCGTGGAGTGCATTACATACATGCATGCGCTCCACTGGCGGCGACCAGCGCGCTTCCGGTGATGTACTTCTGGAGAGTGTATGTGGTGGAAGTGCAATACTGTTGTGGGATGCATATTGTTTTTACATGCGTTCCACCAGCCGGCATTTCTGATGATGAACTTCCAGGGAGTGTCTGTAGGGCTGGTGCACTGAATAATACTGTGGAATGCATATTGTATATACATGCGTTACACCGGCAGGCATTGACTTCCACTAAATTAGTGGAAGGATAATGGAGAGTGTCTGTGAAAGATATGCATTGAATATTCATATGAAACACTTCTTAGTTTTTTATGTTTTACACCGTCGGACATTAACTTCCGCTGTATAAAATAAAAAAAACTAAAGCAATGTAAAAAAGCCATATTAAGTAAAATAAATAATACTAAGTAAATAAGTGTCTACATTATGTGTGTGTCACGGGTGAAAGTTTATGAGTTCCTATAGATGGCTAAAATAGATACCACATTTAGGTTTTACATCCATGTTCAGTGCTCCCATATTTACATAGAGGATTGTAACAATGTAACATAATGATCAGTTCCACCTTATAAAACAACAATGTAATTTAGGGATACCTCTCCCTCATTTTTCTTATACTTTAGGGACAAACAGAAAGACCCTATATAGAAATAGTTATTAGTGTTTACCAATATAATAACATACAATATAATGACAAATATATCATTAATTGGTATTTATATAGCTACCCTTCACAGAGAGATGAATACAAGGAGAACGCCCAGAGTTGGAATGTGAATAGAAAGAGGGAAATACTAGTTCTAAATAAAAGAGGCTATGTGTATACCCTCATTTAAACCATGAGGAGTCATAGAGTTTAAGGTGTAAATCCAGAAGCTTTCTTTTCTGGCCAAAGCACAGTCTCTACTGCCTCCCCTAGGGGGTTCTAAAGCCTGTTCTAAGATAGCAAATCTGAATGAAGAAGTATGTACTTCTGATTTATGTTTCTCCAGAAAATGCCTAGGTAAACTATGCGTCCCTATTTTGTTTTTAATATTACGCATATGCTCCTGAATTCTGATCTTGATCTGTCTTTTGGTTTTTCCAACATATATAAGGCCACACCCATAGGTAATTTTATATATAACATATTCAGAGTTGCAGGTCACTGGTTGTGTTAATATGTATAATTTCCCTGTGTCTAATTTCCAGCTGAACTTAGATCTGTCAAGAAACTTGCAACATATGCATCTGTTGCATGGTAAACATCGTGGATTTTTAGTCATCAGGAATATATGAGATTTATTTTCTGGAGACTTATCAAGTTGTAATCTACTTGGAGCAAGTTGATTTCTGAGGTTAGATGATTTCCGAAATACCAGGTTTGGCCTTGGTGGAAGGTGTGAGCCTAAAATGGGATCTTTTATCAGGATTCCCCAATGCATATAAGATGATTCTCTCTATTAAACTGCGTGAAGAAAGGTCTGGTTTGCCAGTCCTTCTTAACATTAGGCTTGGGTACCAATAGCTCTTCCCTTACTCTGGATGCTGCTCGAAATGTAGCGTCATTAACCAATTCATGTTCATATCCTCTTTCTATAAACCGATCATACAGTATCTGGGATTGCACCCAGTATTCATTTTCATCGCTACAGTTTCTTCTTACTCTGAGAAATTGTGAAAAAAGTACACCCCTTTTCCAGACAGGATGGTGACAACTGGAATATGGGATGTAGCCGTTTGCATCAAATGTTTTAAAATGTGTTCCGCTAAGTTCCAGATCTAAGTATTCAATCCTCTGTGGATCTTGGGGCTCATTCCGAGTTGTTCGCTCGCAAGCTGCTTTTAGCACACTACTGGGAGTGAATCTTAGCTTCTTAAAATTGCGAACGAAAGATTCGCAATATTGCGATAAGACATCTCTGTGCAGTTTCTGAGTAACTCGAGACTTACTCGGCATCTGCGATCAGTTCAGTGCTTGTCGTTCCTGGTTTGACGTCACAAACACACCCAGCGTTCGCCCAGACACTCCTCCGTTTCTCCAGCCACTCCCGCATTTTTCCCAGAAACTGTAGCGTTTTTTCACACACTCCCATAAAACGGCCAGTTTCCGCCCAGAAACACCCACTTCCTGTCAATCACATTACGATCACCAGAACTAAGAAAAAAACGTGAGTAAAACTCCTAACTGCATAGCAAATTTACTTGGCGCAGTCGCAATGCGGACATTGCGCATGCGCACTAAGCGGAAAATTGCTGCGATGCGAAGAAATTTACAGAGCGACCAACTCGGAATGACCCCCCTTGTTTGTAAGTGAAATAAAGGTTTCTATCATTCAGATTGATGTAAGAAATAAATTCAGTCAAAACTTCCAGTTCTCCTTGCTAGATAATGATAATATCATCACTGTACCTTTGATATATGATGATATTATTTTCATACTGTACCTGGAACCATAAATTAAGTCTTCTTCCCACAGGCTCATAAACAGGTTGGCATAGGATGGGGCAAATTTAGTTCCCATGGCAGTATCTTGGGTTTGCAAAAAGAACTCATTTCTATAGTCAAAGAAATTGTGTGTTGAGTATGAATTGAATACAGTTAAGAACAAATTCTGTTTCAATCTGTTTGGACTCAGGATGACTCTCTGAAGTGGTCCTAATGGCTTCTATTCCTTTAGAATGAGGAATAGACGAATATAATGTCTGTACATCAATGGTAAGCCAAACCATTTCTGTAAACCAGACAAAATCCTTCAGTTTTAGAAGGATGGCTGTAGAATCTTTTAGGTATGACCTACTCCTTTGAACATAGGGTTGCAATTTTAAGTCTACAAATTGAGATAAGTTGGAAGTAAGGGAATTAATTCCTGCTATGATGGGTCTACCCGGGGGTGGTCCTTGTCTTTATGGACCTTGGGAATGTGGTAAAATATTGGTATAACAGTGGATCGAACTGCTATATAGTTATACTCATCCAAACATATAATCCCTTCTTTCAGACCTTTGTTCAGAAGAACGTTCAAATTTTCTTGAAATGCAATGGTGGGGTTTTCCTTCAGTTTGGTGTATGTGTTCTCTTCTAGGAGTATATTTTTCTGATTCTTCCATATAAACTGATAAATCCTGGATGACCACAGTTCCCCCTTTATCAGCTTGTTTTATAATAGTATTTTTATCCATCTTAAGGCTCTTAATAGCATGTTTCTCCTGTGGATTAAGATTACTGAATATCTCATATCACACTTTTTGATTCTCCTAAAATCATCTTTCACGGTCATAAAATATATAAATGTGGCTTCCTCTGGATTCAACCATGTAGATCGCGAGGGTAATGACACTAATGGTTTATGTCTCGCTGGCTGAGAAGTGCCTAACATGGTTTTTTATTAGAAAATGTCTTTGTATTGTCAAAGAGTGTAAGTATTTATTCAGCTATATAAAGAGACTGAACTTGTCTCAAGGTGATGTTCTGGGGCAAATTTGAGACCTTTACTTAGAACTGAGAGCTCTGCTGCAGAAAGCCTCTTCTCAGAGTTATTAATGACCCCTGCCTGGTGTTCTCTGATGCTTGGGTGCCTCTCTTTTTCTTTGGTGACCTTTCATCCCCCTGTTAAGTCCATACCCTCTTTTGGTGCCCTGTGGGGAGTCCAACCTTGTAAATAGCTCCTCCTTCCAATGCCATTGTGAAATCATTGGTCTCTTGTCCATTTTTTCTCCTAAAAAATTACGCTGTCCATTTTCAGGGGTGGGCGATCTAAACACTTCATATCTATCATCTCGTTTGTTTGTGTATGAGGGTATCGTGTTGCGTTGGTATTTAGGTCTAAACATTCGATGTTCCAATTGTTGTTCTCCTCTGAAATTGTGACGTGGCTCGTATTGTCTTTGTCTTGGTCTATAATTCCTAAATGGCCTTTCCTGGGCCCGATCATACTGTGAGTCTCTCCTATAATGATTACGACATTGATTGTTCTTATTATCTACATTGATCGGTGGTCTTCTATAATAATTGCCGCCAGTATCAGAATGGGTGATCTCATTTGGTCGAATGTGGATCTGATTACACGCATAATCTCTTTTATCACGCAATTTTGTCTGTTTTTTGGAAATGATCGCTTTTTCTAAATTATCCATTTTGTATTGTAAGTCTTTGATGTCTCTTTGGTATTCTTCACTTGCTTCAAACTTTGTGGCTAAGGATTCAATCTTACTTATCTCTTCCTGAAGTTTGGTCATTTATTTTTTCCGTTCACTCGCTATCAAGCCTATGAATTTAGTTGAGCAATCATCTAAGGTAGAATTCCATATTTTTAAAAATGGAATATTATCCCCTCCAAACATAGGAAATTTGTGGAGTCTAAGACCCACTTCCAGATATTTTTCAAGTGTAACAATGTCATACCAGCCTTTCATTTCTTTGGAGGCCAGTTTATCCAGAGAATTCAAATAGCTGTAATATTGATCCTCATCATCCTCAAATAAAACAGCCTGCTCATCCTCAACAAAAATATTATTGGCTTTCTGGGACCTTTTAGTCCTGTCTAGAACTAACGACATCTCACAGCAGCAGTATAGGGTAACTAGCAGAAGAAATAGATAGAACACAATATACCCAACTGCACTAGAGTGAATGGACAGCAGCACGGGACTTGAAGAAGGCATATGAAAAACAATTCTGAGGGTGCTAGTGGTGTTTGTTAACAACCAAATTATAATAATGTGTAAGACAGTTGTATAGTACCAGTAAACTAAAAGTCTTTGTAAAACACATACTCCTTTAAATAAATAAAATTTATTTTACAGAACCACACATGAGAGCAGTTAAACTCCGATTAACAGCAGATTTTACATTAATGTATTGATTGATCCAACATGAACAGGACAAATAGCTTATGTCAGATGTTCAATCAGATGGTGGTAAATGAAAAACAAATGACACAGAACCCACTGCGTTTCATCCTAAAGGGCTTCTTCAGGGGCAAGTATCTAGTTAACAAATGCAGTAATTTAGTATAACAGGTATTGCCATACATAAATAATAGTCAGTTTTAACAGTAATGTAAAAACATGGATACATACCAATATTTATAGGCAAATAGGATATACAGGAGTATGTCGCTAGAAGTGCTAGTTTGTAATAGTCTGAAAACTAACATATAACATTTTATTAGTCTAATTAGTTTAACAATATCAGAAGAAAAAAGGTTTGATTCCGCACTAGTCAGGTTCGAGTATTGTCGTAAGGTACCAGAATCTTATCAATATATAGGGAAGATTTCCCTAATTGTTATTTTTACCTGGTGGTGCACCCAGAGTCAGGGAATATTTGGAGAAAAACGGAAATTGCAGAAGACTCTTGTGTGGGTGCACTCTTGTTATTATATAGTTATCTGGCTAATTATTAAAGCTTAACTTTTATTTGATAAACATTATAAAATAAATCCACACTCTCATGTTCCACCACAATTAATTAGTGACACAAAAGAAAGAAAAACACACTGTAGGTATAGGGTTATAAAATAAAAAATTGTTTTTGTAAATTATTTTAAATTTTTTGTTAAAATTGAAAATGTTCTGGTTAGTCTATCTATATAGACTTATAGGGAGGTGTAGACACTAGGGTTCTACACCCGATCCTCTCCAACCAGCACAAGCTAGGCTTGTTTTAATAGGACCTCAATGGGTCAAAAAATATTCGAACCGGTATCACACATGTGAATCTTAATAAGTTACATAAAAATAAGACGGTGTCTTTGTGTAATGCTTTATGATTGTATATAACGGGCTTTAGGGATATCCTAGAATTAGAATATTCTTGCCATGGGAAACAAAGATGGGATAGTGAGAAACGGTGGGGAAGGGGAAAGAGGGAAAGGAGGGGGAAGAAAAGGGGGGGAGAAGGACCAATTGGAAAACAGGGAAAGAAAGAATGTGGTGATCCTGCTGTTGGTTTGCGGTCGAAATGAATCACAAATTACAACACCGGGTATTTTCTGGGGGTCCCCCTCACAGGTACTGACCCAGCCCACCACCGTTTTGCTTCCAAGATCGGGCGAGATCGGGCTCTTTCGGTGGGGTATGGTAGTAATTGGACACAAGTTGTCGACTCACCAATGAGAGTGCACCTAGTAAAGATTAAAGAAGGAGAAAGACAAGTGGCAGATCTGCTGTCTACGTTAGGCACAGGATTACCCTGTGGATCATAGATGAGAGTCTGCGGATATAGGAAAAAATAAAGTTACACAGGATCAAAGGTAGAGCTGAAGCAGATATATACCCAGGTCTTTATGCAGGCACTGCCATCCGATTGTATATTCAGGAACACTCTAGCAATTCAGAGTACTGTCTTGGATTGAAAAAAAAAAAAACCTATATATGTGTATTCCTTGGAGTGTGCAATATTACAATGGGCTACCTGCACCACAATTAGGCCACACCAGATCAAGGTGGAACTGAAGATAGGCCCAGATGATATATTAAATATTAGGAGCACACTCTAACTGTTCAGAGTACTATATCTGAATGAAAGGATATTATAGGTATATTTCCTTAAAAGTGTGAGAATTTAAAAGTTCAGAGAGTTTATATTCAATACAAATCACTTGCTAGGGTAAGCTGACAGGGGTAGGTGCTCACTACTATCAAATATTCCTATGTGTAGGCAAAACATCAATTAATCACATGGTAGGGCTGTCAACATGGTGATGACCAGCCACTATGAAAGTTGGATACAGAAGATAAAGGTATCCCTAGGCCTTGTTTTGACTCAGGCAATTAGCTCTTATATTTAGATATCCCCTCCAGGGAAAAAATCCCGGGGGCGGGTGTAATTGTACACTCTTCTAATATTCACTTTTAATTCAAATCCATTGCAGAAGCACACAGACAGTGTTGGGTGCACGAATGCACCACTATTCTCACATGTAAATGGATAAATATGCAGGGCTGTTTGTATAAAAAAGAACAGCCACTAAAAGCCAAAGGGATACATCCAATAGTATATATATCAGTATCCCTTTGACTAGTTTATTTCATAGGGATATCAATTTAAAATGCCCTGTCCAATTGGGTAGTATTTAATATACAGAGTATTATAATTATTATTGATAATACAATCAATGTGAGAGTCAGATAAATCAGAGAGATACCGGTCCCTGCCCAGGTCCCTGGGTCAGTTGGAGTTATCAGGATCTGAGTGATACTTCTAGTGTCCCTGGTCCCAGATAGAGAGGTGGAAAACGCGTTTCACCCGTCTTGCGGGCTTGTTCACTTCCAGAGTGCTCATCTGAGTGATGAACCTGGTTTAAATACCTGTTGAGTAACAGGCAGCCAATCACTGTTGTCTGTTAATTGATTGGATTACTTAATTGATTACTAGGGCTCCGCTGCGGTCAGCGGAAATAAGGCCGTGTATCCGGTTGCTAGGCACCCTGGATAACCAAAATATAGCCTTCAAGGGGGAAAGAATAAACATGGGTACTGTTCCTAGTTTACCTGGTTTTGTTACCCTGCTGGTAAGGGCCCAGGCGCTAGATCTGTCTCCGTTCGGCTGTGTGTTGTGTAGAAGGCGTGTCGTTACCATGGCTACAGGAGCGAGGGCGACACGTCACCACCGGTCAAGGCGGAGACAGCCACGTCACGTCCGGCTGGAGCCCTGCGTTCGGTTGCTAAGCAATCGATCGCTAAATAGGTTCCGTGTTCTGAAGTGCAAAATTGCACGTCACGTCCGGCTGGGACCTAAGCGTTAGGTTGCTAGGCAACCAGTCGCTATATAGGTCCTGTGTCATTACAGTACAATGTGTCCGGAAGGTTTGTGACCACTTGGTTATCAGGCCAGAATAATCATATAGCAGTGGGACCTAAGCAACCAACCGCTATGTAGGTCCGGTGTTGTTACAGTGTAGTGTATCCGGGAGGTTTATAACCATTTGGTAATCAGACAGAACATATAGCAATGGGTCTGGTTGCTAATTCTACATTGACCAATAAGTAACCTGTGCCCGTTGTGTTCCGGAGTTGTTATTTGTATCCTGGCTATATAGTATAAAGTGTCCGGGATCCAGTGTTGGGTATCTTGTGTCCCACTACTGGTAACCCAGGATTAAAGGATTACTGATAGTCTGATGGATGTCTAGGATCATTAATATGGGGTGAGCTGTGACAATGTGGGTTGATACGGGCAGCTGCACTCTGATCCTAGGTGCAGCAGCCTGTCATCAGGTAATTAAGATCTCTTATGATTATATAAGAGGTGGAGAGATTTGGGTTGAGTGACTGTGCTATGTCTTAAATAGTGTGCTTGTGATAACCTAGTGATGAATGGCCATATTGTGATTAGAAGGACCTTAGTGTATAGTGAGTGAAACAAAATGAAAAACAGGAAAGTGAAACGCTGTGATGGCCTGTGTAACTACACATTAAAAATAAAAAACAAAACAATAAGTTGGAATAGAAAGTGCATGGGGAGGATCAAAAGACCCCTATTTTGTTGATAATGGACTATAGAGTGAGGGTGGTTAAGGTGAGGTTGCTATGATATTATGCTGTTGTGAAGTGAAATGTGAAATGTAGATGTATAAGGGATGTGACTGTGTATGACTGCTGTGTAAGAGTTGATAAAAGCTTGCCGATGATTGGTGTTATAATCCAAAAGAGAGAAAATCTAATTAATTGTGGTGGAACATGAGAGTGTGGATTTATTTTATAATGTTTATCAAATAAAAGTTAAGCTTTAATAATTAGCCAGATAACTATATAATAACAAGAGTGCACCCACACAAGAGTCTTCTGCAATTTCCGTTTTTCTCCAAATATTCCCTGACTCTGGGTGCACCACCAGGTAAAAATAACAATTAGGGAAATCTTCCCTGTATATTGATAAGATTCTGGTACCTTACGACAATACTCGAACCTGACTAGTGCGGAATCAAACCTTTTTTCTTCTGATGCTCTGTTTTGCTGATTCTCGATCAGTTTCTGATTCCAGCACAGCCAAACCATACAAACAAATTAAACACGATTTAGAAAAATAAACTTTTTCTCCTGATCAGTATTGTCCACCCACTCCAACAGCCACCGGACATCATATATAAATATATATCTACACCAATGACTTCCTTTTCACTCAAGTCTGAACTTCAGAAAGTTAGGAAGGCTTTGAAGACCTTTTCTCAGAGACTGAGGACCCCGATAGGCCCCCAATAGATTGGAAGGGCCCCCTGTCCAAACTCCAAAAAACCTTACAAAGGAGGATCCGTCTAACTTGGGACATTACTACCTTGGAGAATTATATTAAATACAAGATAGTACCCAGGGGTTTGAGACCTAAGATCTTTCCCTCCTTCCCTCTCGCTACGACCAGCCTTAAAGGCGAATGGGAGGCAGCTCTTCTAAAATGCTCCAGTGATCTCCTACACATACTTATCAAACACGACACCCTGATCCTAGATCAGGTAGAGAAAGAAATAGAAGAACTCGGGAGAAACCTTGAGAAATGGGAGAAGGACCTCCCGTTCCAGACCACCTTTGAGAAGTATAAGAGAGACCTGGATACATATGAAAGAAGCATTAAAGATCGCAAACGGAACAAACTTCAGATGGATAAACAGGATTTTACCCAGGGCAACATATTCAAATGGAATATACGACCACCAAGAACTAGAGACAGAAGACAACCTGAAGATCCCACTTTCTCAGAATTCGAGTCCTCCATCAGTGACGATTCAGCAAATGAGTTAACAGGAGGGACCCACACACCGTATAGCACTGAAGATCGCGAAGACTCACCCTATTTTTTAGGACGAGGCCAGAAACTCAGAGGCAGAAATCGACACGAAGGAAGACAAGGAGGGGGAGAAAGAAGAGACAAGGGAAGAAACAACAATTGGGACACTCCCAGAACGTCGAGATATCCAGAACGATAGAGGAAAGTGCGCTAAACTTATCCCCCTCAGAACACCTTCAAATTATCAACTTATCTGATAGATTAATCTCCCCAGAACAACAGCGAGTTTTGAGTAAGGGTTTATCTTTCTCCCCTTCCAAACCTTTTGACCGCTTCATATGGGAAAAGGATTTGCGCCTCTTTGGGAGAAAATTGCTTCTCAAAAAATTTTTCAGTGAACAGAACTCCAGACGAGAAGGTGCGATGGCAGACCCCTCATGGAACACAGAGGATTTGGAGATGGTGGCCATTCTGGAAGACCTTCAATCAGAATCAAATCAAGAACAAGACACAAGAGATCGTCCGAAGTGTAAAACCAAATCAACCTTTTTTCCACCAGACAACAATAGCCCAGAAATCAGGGTGTTCTTAGACATGGTGTCAAGGGAATTCGACATGATCAAATATCGAAGGGATAAGAAATATTATTACTTTCCTCAGAATCTGCCCAACGATGAAAGAGATGCTCTGAGGGAGCTGAGAGAATGGAAAGATGTGGTAATTAAGCCCTCAGACAAGGGGGGCAACATAGTGCTCTGGCCGACAGATATGTACATAACGGAAGCACTAAGACAATTAAAACAAATGGACTGTTATAAAAAGTTGCTAAACAATCCAACGGTACGGTTCCAGAGAGAATACACCAGTCTCATTGAAGAAGCTTTGACAACAGGTACCATCACCAAACAAGAACATGCCTACCTTACTATTAAGAACCCCAAAACACCCACCTTTTATCTCCTCCCAAAGACACATAAAGATCTGAAGAAACCCCCAGGGAGACCTATTATGTCGGGGAACGGTGGCCTACTTGAACAGCCGAGCCGTTTCTTGGACTTACATCTCCGAGAGTATGTCCTGCAGTTACCTTCATATTTGAAAGACACCTCAGATCTACTACGGAAGATCAATGATATCACCTTTGAGGATAATTTCATATTAGTGACCCTGGACGTGGAAGCTTTGTATACTAGCATCGACCATCAGGCTGGATTGAGGGCAACCAAGTTTTTTCTTGACAATGACGAGAAAGGTGACTTTGGGAACTTCATATACGATCTACTGGCTTTCGTGCTAGAGAAGAACTACTTCACTTTCCAGGAACAATTTTTTCTCCAAATTAGGGGTACAGCTATGGGGGCAGCTTGTGCGCCCACATATGCTAATTTATTCCTGGGCTGGTGGGAGAAGAAATATGTTTTCACATATACGAATGATCAATACACGGAACATGTCATGTTATGGCTGAGATATACAGATGATATCTTTATCCTTTGGGATGGGGACCAAGATCTTTTATTGGAATTCATCAAACTCCTGAACAACAACGACCTTAACATTAAGCTAACATATACCATCAGTCAGGAGAAAGTAGCCTTTCTTGACATTAATATCTACAAGTCCATTACAGGCAACCTATCGACGGAACTCTACCGGAAAGAGACATCAACCAATAGTCTGTTGTTTCAAACCAGCGCGCATTTTCCGCCGACGGTAGAGAACATACCGAAGGGAGAGTTCCTGAGACTCCGGAGAAATTGCTCAGAAGAAGAAGTTTTCAAAACTAAAAGCCAAGAACTCTCCCATCGCCTACATGAGAGGGGCTATAGTAAAAGATCTTTGAAACGAGCATGTAAAGAAGTAACCCAGATACCAAGAGACACCCTCATCTTTCCAAAACAAACCCGCTGCAAATCAGAAGACAAGATTAGGTTCATTGGAACCTTTTGCCCCGAATGGAGACAGATTAAGAAAGCAATTGAGAAACATCTCCCTATACTCCATTTGGATAAGACCCTGGCACCAGCAATAGACACAAAAATTCAGATGAGCTGGAGGAGATAGAGCAATATCAAGGATCTCTTGGTACGGAGCCATTTCCAACCCAGGACACCCAAATCAAATACACCTAGGGGCTCTTTCCCTTGTGGGCATTGTAAAGCTTGTCCCCAGATTCTGAAAAAGAATTCAATATCTGACCGTTATGGTCAACAGATTTCAATCAAACATTTTTTTAATTGCAGTACCCAAGGTTTGATCTATTGCATCGAGTGCAGTTGTAACTTGAGGTATGTAGGGATGACTACCCGGAAATTTAAGGAACGGATATTGGAACATGTAGGCACGTGTCGCAATGCCGCCAGTGATCTCCTGCGGATGAGAAAATTGACCTCGGTAGCCAGGCATTTCCACTCCTGTCATACGGACTTTCAAAAAGAACTCAAGATCTTTGGCCTAGAAAAAGTTCAGCTAGGCATAAGAGGAGGAGATTTGAGCAAAGAACTGTTAAAGAAAGAAACCGAATGGATTTTTAAACTCAACACTTATAAACCGATGGGTCTCAATGAAAGTATAAATTACAGTGCCTTTCTATAGGTAACTAGATCACAATTGTTAGCAGAAGTTAAACCTCTCTGCCCCACAAGGATTGCAAGGTCAAAAGATTTTCTCTCTTTTGGATTATAACACCAATCATCGGCAAGCTTTTAGCAACTCTTACACAGCAGTCATACACAGTCACATCCCTTATACATCTACATTTCAAATTTTACTTCACAACAGCATAATATCATAGCAACCTCACCGTAACCACCCTCACTCTATAGTCTATTATCAACAAAATAGGGGTCTTTTGATCCTCCCCATGCACTTTCTATTCCAACTTATTGTTTTGTTTTTTATTTTTAATGTGTAGTTACACAGGCCATCACAGCGTTTCACTTTCCTGTTTTTCATTTTGTTTCACTCACTATACACTAAGGTCCTTCTAATCACAATATGGCCATTCATCACTAGGTTATCACAAGCACACTATTTAAGACATAGCACAGTCACTCAACCCAAATCTCTCCACCTCTTATATAATCATAAGAGATCTTAATTACCTGATGACAGGCTGCTGCACCTAGGATCAGAGTGCAGCTGCCCGTATCAACCCACATTGTCACAGCTCACCCCATATTAATGATCCTAGACATCCATCAGACTATCAGTAATCCTTTAATCCTGGGTTACCAGTAGTGGGACACAAGATACCCAACACTGGATCCCGGACACTTTATACTATATAGCCAGGATACAAATAACAACTCCGGAACACAACGGGCACAGGTTACTTATTGGTCAATGTAGAATTAGCAACCAGACCCATTGCTATATGTTCTGTCTGATTACCAAATGGTTATAAACCTCCCGGATACACTACACTGTAACAACACCGGACCTACATAGCGGTTGGTTGCTTAGGTCCCACTGCTATATGATTATTCTGGCCTGATAACCAAGTGGTCACAAACCTTCCGGACACATTGTACTGTAATGACACAGGACCTATATAGCGACTGGTTGCCTAGCAACCTAACGCTTAGGTCCCAGCCGGACGTGACGTGCAATTTTGCACTTCAGAACACGGAACCTATTTAGCGATCGATTGCTTAGCAACCGAACGCAGGGCTCCAGCCGGACGTGACGTGGCTGTCTCCGCCTTGACCGGTGGTGACGTGTCGCCCTCGCTCCTGTAGCCATGGTAACGACACGCCTTCTACACAACACACAGCCGAACGGAGACAGATCTAGCGCCTGGGCCCTTACCAGCAGGGTAACAAAACCAGGTAAACTAGGAACAGTACCCATGTTTATTCTTTCCCCCTTGAAGGCTATATTTTGGTTATCCAGGGTGCCTAGCAACCGGATACACGGCCTCATTTCCGCTGACCGCAGCGGAGCCCTAGTAATCAATTAAGTAATCCAATCAATTAACAGACAACAGTGATTGGCTGCCTGTTACTCAACAGGTATTTAAACCAGGTTCATCACTCAGATGAGCACTCTGGAAGTGAACAAGCCCGCAAGACGGGTGAAACGCGTTTTCCACCTCTCTATCTGGGACCAGGGACACTAGAAGTATCACTCAGATCCTGATAACTCCAACTGACCCAGGGACCTGGGCAGGGACCGGTATCTCTCTGATTTATCTGACTCTCACATTGATTGTATTATCAATAATAATTATAATACTCTGTATATTAAATACTACCCAATTGGACAGGGCATTTTAAATTGATATCCCTATGAAATAATCTAGTCTTAGGGATACTGATATATATACTATTGGATGTATCCCTTTGGCTTTTAGTGGCTGTTCTTTTTGATACAAACAGCCCTGCATATTTATCCATTTACATGTGAGAATAGTGGTGCATTCGTGCACCCAACACTGTCTGTGTGCTTCTGCAATGGATTTGAATTAAAAGTGAATATTAGAAGAGTGTACAATTACACCCGCCCCCGGGATTTTTTCCCTGGAGGGGATATCTAAATATAAGAGCTAATTGCCTGAGTCAAAACAAGGCCTAGGGATACCTTTATCTTCTGTATCCAACTTTCATAGTGGCTGGTCATCACCATGTTGACAGCCCTACCATGTGATTAATTGATGTTTTGCCTACACATAGGAATATTTGATAGTAGTGAGCACCTACCCCTGTCAGCTTACCCTAGCAAGTGATTTGTATTGAATATAAACTCTCTGAACTTTTAAATTCTCACACTTTTAAGGAAATATACCTATAATATCCTTTCATTCAGATATAGTACTCTGAACAGTTAGAGTGTGCTCCTAATATTTAATATATCATCTGGGCCTATCTTCAGTTCCACCTTGATCTGGTGTGGCCTAATTGTGGTGCAGGTAGCCCGTTGTAATATTGCACACTCCAAGGACACATATATAGGTTTTTTTGTTTTTGTTTTTTTTTTCAATCCAAGACAGTACTCTGAATTGCTAGAGTGTTCCTGAATATACAATCGGATGGCAGTGCCTGCATAAAGACCTGGGTATATATCTGCTTCAGCTCTACCTTTGATCCTGTGTAACTTTATTTTTTCCTATATCCGCAGACTCTCATCTATGATCCACAGGGTAATCCTGTGCCTAACGTAGACAGCAGATCTGCCACTTGTCTTTCTCCTTCTTTAATCTTTACTAGGTGCACTCTCATTGGTGAGTCGACAACTTGTGTCCAATTACTACCATACCCCACCGAAAGAGCCCGATCTCGCCCGATCTTGGAAGCAAAACTGTGGTGGGCTGGGTCAGTACCTGTGAGGGGGACCCCCAGAGAATACCCGGTGTTGTAATTTGTGATTCATTTCGACCGCAAACCAACAGCAGGATCACCACATTCTTTCTTTCCCTGTTTTCCAATTGGTCCTTCTCCCCCCCTTTTCTTCCCCCTCCTTTCCCTCTTTCCCCTTCCCCCACCGTTTCTCACTATCCCATCTTTGTTTCCCATGGCAAGAATATTCTAATTCTAGGATATCCCTAAAGCCCGTTATATACAATCATAAAGCATTACACAAAGACATTGTCTTATTTTTATGTAACTTATTAAGATTCACATGTGTGATACCGGTTCGAATATTTTTTGACCCATTGAGGTCCTATTAAAACAAGCCTAGCTTGTGCTGGTTGGAGAGGATCGGGTGTAGAACCCTAGTGTCTACACCTCCCTATAAGTCTATATAGATAGACTAACCAGAACATTTTCAATTTTAACAAAAAAATTTAAAATAATTTACAAAAACAATTTTTTATTTTATAACCCTATACCTACAGTGTGTTTTTCTTTCTTTTGTGTCACTAATTAATTGTGGTGGAACATGAGAGTGTGGATTTATTTTATAATGTTTATCAAATAAAAGTTAAGCTTTAATAATTAGCCAGATAACTATATAATAACAAGAGTGCACCCACACAAGAGTCTTCTGCAATTTCCGTTTTTCTCCAAATATTCCCTGACTCTGGGTGCACCACCAGGTAAAAATAACAATTAGGGAAATCTTCCCTGTATATTGATAAGATTCTGTTACCTTACGACAATACTCGAACCTGACTAGTGCGGAATCAAACCTTTTTTCTTCTGATGCTCTGTTTTGCTGATTCTCGATCAGTTTCTGATTCCAGCACAGCCAAACCATACAAACAAATTAAACATGATTTAGAAAAATAAACTTTTTCTCCTGATCAGTATTGTCCACCCACTCCAACAGCCACCGGACATCATATATAAATATATATCTACACCAATGACTTCCTTTTCACTCAAGTCTGAACTTCAGAAAGTTAGGAATACTGAAGGCTTTGAAGACCTTTTCTCAGAGACTGAGGACCCCGATAGGCCCCCAATAGATTGGAAGGGCCCCCTGTCCAAACTCCAAAAAACCTTACAAAGGAGGATCCGTCTAACTTGGGACATTACTACCTTGGAGAATTATATTAAATACAAGATAGTACCCAGGGGTTTGAGACCTAAGATCTTTCCCTCCTTCCCTCTCGCTACGACCAGCCTTAAAGGCGAATGGGAGGCAGCTCTTCTAAAATGCTCCAGTGATCTCCTACACATACTTATCAAACACGACACCCTGATCCTAGATCAGGTAGAGAAAGAAATAGAAGAACTCGGGAGAAACCTTGAGAAATGGGAAAAGGACCTCCCGTTCCAGACCACCTTTGAGAAGTATAAGAGAGACCTGGATACATATGAAAGAAGCATTAAAGATCGCAAACGGAACAAGCTTCAGAGGGATAAACAGGATTTTACCCAGGGCAACATATTCAAATGGAATATACGACCCCCAAGAACTAGAGACAGAAGACAACCTGAAGATCCCACTTTCTCAGAATTCGAGTCCTCCATCAGTGACGATTCAGCAAATGAGTTAACAGGAGGGACCCACACACCGTATAGCACTGAAGATCGCGAAGACTCACCCTATTTTTTAGGACGAGGCCAGAAACTCAGAGGCAGAAATCGACACGAAGGAAGACAAGGAGGGGGAGAAAGAAGAGACAAGGGAAGAAACAACAATTGGGACACTCCCAGAACGTCGATATATATCCAGAACGACAGAGGAAAGTGCGCTAAACTTATCCCCCTCAGAACACCTTCAAATTATCAACTTATCTGATAGATTAATCTCCCCAGAACAACAGCGAGTTTTGAGTAAGGGTTTATCTTTCTCCCCTTCCAAACCTTTTGACCGCTTCATATGGGAAAAGGATTTGCGCCTCTTTGGGAGAAAATTGCTTCTCAAAAAAATTTTCAGTGAACAGAACTCCAGACGAGAAGGTGCGATGGCAGACCCCTCATGGAACACAGAGGATTTGGAGATGGTGGCCATTCTGGAAGACCTTCAATCAGAATCAAATCAAGAACAAGACACAAGAGATCGTCCGAAGTGTAAAACCAAATCAACTTTTTTTCCACCAGACAACAATAGCCCAGAAATCAGGGTGTTCTTAGACATGGTGTCAAGGGAATTCGACATGATCAAATATCGAAGGGATAAGAAATATTATTACTTTCCTCAGAATCTGCCCAACGATGAAAGAGATGCTCTGAGGGAGCTGAGAGAATGGAAAGATGTGGTAATTAAGCCCTCAGACAAGGGGGGCAACATAGTGCTCTGGCCGACAGATATGTACATAACGGAAGCACTAAGACAATTAAAACAAATGGACTGTTATAAAAAGTTGCTAAACAATCCAACGGTACGGTTCCAGAGAGAATACACCAGTCTCATTGAAGAAGCTTTGACAACAGGTACCATCACCAAACAAGAACATGCCTACCTTACTATTAAGAACCCCAAAACACCCACCTTTTATCTCCTCCCAAAGACACATAAAGATCTGAAGAAACCCCCAGGGAGACCTATTATGTCGGGGAACGGTGGCCTACTTGAACAGCCGAGCCGTTTCTTGGACTTACATCTCCGAGAGTATGTCCTGCAGTTACCTTCATATTTGAAAGACACCTCAGATCTACTACGGAAGATCAATGATATCACCTTTGAGGATAATTTCATATTAGTGACCCTGGACGTGGAAGCTTTGTATACTAGCATCGACCATCAGGCTGGATTGAGGGCAACCAAGTTTTTTCTTGACAATGACGAGAAAGGTGACTTTGGGAACTTCATATACGATCTACTGGCTTTCGTGCTAGAGAAGAACTACTTCACTTTCCAGGAACAATTTTTTCTCCAAATTAGGGGTACAGCTATGGGGGCAGCTTGTGCGCCCACATATGCTAATTTATTCCTGGGCTGGTGGGAGAAGAAATATGTTTTCACAGATACGAATGATCAATACACGGAACATGTCATGTTATGGCTGAGATATATAGATGATATCTTTATCCTTTGGGATGGGGACCAAGATCTTTTATTGGAATTCATCAAACTCCTGAACAACAACGACCTTAACATTAAGCTAACATATACCATCAGTCAGGAGAAAGTAGCCTTTCTTGACATTAATATCTACAAGTCCATTACAGGCAACCTATCGACGGAACTCTACCGGAAAGAGACATCAACCAATAGTCTGTTGTTTCAAACCAGCGCGCATTTTCCGCCGACTGTAGAGAACATACCGAAGGGAGAGTTCCTGAGACTCCGGAGAAATTGCTCAGAAGAAGAAGTTTTCAAAACTAAAAGCCAAGAACTCTCCCATCGCCTACATGAGAGGGGCTATAGTAAAAGATCTTTGAAACGAGCATGTAAAGAAGTAACCCAGATACCAAGAGACACCCTCATCTTTCCAAAACAAACCCGCTGCAAATCAGAAGACAAGATTAGGTTCATTGGAACCTTTTGCCCCGAATGGAGACAGATTAAGAAAGCAATTGAGAAACATCTCCCTATACTCCATTTGGATAAGACCCTGGCACCAGCAATAGACACAAAAATTCAGATGAGCTGGAGGAGATCGAGCAATATCAAGGATCTCTTGGTACGGAGCCATTTCCAACCCAGGACACCCAAATCAAATACACCTAGGGGCTCTTTCCCTTGTGGGCATTGTAAAGCTTGTCCCCAGATTCTGAAAAAGAATTCAATATCTGACCGTTATGGTCAACAGATTTCAATCAAACATTTTTTTAATTGCAGTACCCAAGGTTTGATCTATTGCATCGAGTGCAGTTGTAACTTGAGGTATGTAGGGATGACTACCCGGAAATTTAAGGAACGGATATTGGAACATGTAGGCACGTGTCGCAATGCCGCCAGTGATCTCCTGCGGATGAGAAAATTGACCTCGGTAGCCAGGCATTTCCACTCCTGTCATACGGACTTTCAAAAAGAACTCAAGATCTTTGGCCTAGAAAAAGTTCAGCTAGGCATAAGAGGAGGAGATTTGAGCAAAGAACTGTTAAAGAAAGAAACCGAATGGATTTTTAAACTCAACACTTATAAACCGATGGGTCTCAATGAAAGTATAAATTACAGTGCCTTTCTATAGGTAACTAGATCACAATTGTTAGCAGAAGTTAAACCTCTCTGCCCCACAAGGATTGCAATTTTCTCTCTTTTGGATTATAACACCAATCATCGGCAAGCTTTTATCAACTCTTACACAGCAGTCATACACAGTCACATCCCTTATACATCTACATTTCACATTTCACTTCACAACAGCATAATATCATAGCAACCTCACCTTAACCACCCTCACTCTATAGTCCATTATCAACAAAATAGGGGTCTTTTGATCCTCCCCATGCACTTTCTATTCCAACTTATTGTTTTGTTTTTTATTTTTAATGTGTAGTTACACAGGCCATCACAGCGTTTCACTTTCCTGTTTTTCATTTTGTTTCACTCACTATACACTAAGGTCCTTCTAATCACAATATGGCCATTCATCACTAGGTTATCACAAGCACACTATTTAAGACATAGCACAGTCACTCAACCCAAATCTCTCCACCTCTTATATAATCATAAGAGATCTTAATTACCTGATGACAGGCTGCTGCACCTAGGATCAGAGTGCAGCTGCCCGTATCAACCCACATTGTCACAGCTCACCCCATATTAATGATCCTAGACATCCATCAGACTATCAGTAATCCTTTAATCCTGGGTTACCAGTAGTGGGACACAAGATACCCAACACTGGATCCCGGACACTTTATACTATATAGCCAGGATACAAATAACAACTCCGGAACACAACGGGCACAGGTTACTTATTGGTCAATGTAGAATTAGCAACCAGACCCATTGCTATATGTTCTGTCTGATTACCAAATGGTTATAAACCTCCCGGATACACTACACTGTAACAACACCGGACCTACATAGCGGTTGGTTGCTTAGGTGCCACTGCTATATGATTATTCTGGCCTGATAACCAAGTGGTCACAAACCTTCCGGACACATTGTACTGTAATGACACAGGACCTATATAGCGACTGGTTGCCTAGCAACCTAACGCTTAGGTCCCAGCCGGACGTGACGTGCAATTTTGCACTTCAGAACACGGAACCTATTTAGCGATCGATTGCTTAGCAACCGAACGCAGGGCTCCAGCCGGACGTGACGTGGCTGTCTCCGCCTTGACCGGTGGTGACGTGTCGCCCTCGCTCCTGTAGCCATGGTAACGACACGCCTTCTACACAACACACAGCCGAACGGAGACAGATCTAGCGCCTGGGCCCTTACCAGCAGGGTAACAAAACCTGGTAAACTAGGAACAGTACCCATGTTTATTCTTTCCCCCTTGAAGGCTATATTTTGGTTATCCAGGGTGCCTAGCAACCGGATACACGGCCTCATTTCCGCTGACCGCAGCGGAGCCCTAGTAATCAATTAAGTAATCCAATCAATTAACAGACAACAGTGATTGGCTGCCTGTTACTCAACAGGTATTTAAACCAGGTTCATCACTCAGATGAGCACTCTGGAAGTGAACAAGCCCGCAAGACGGGTGAAACGCGTTTTCCACCTCTCTATCTGGGACCAGGGACACTAGGAGTATCACTCAGATCCTGATAACTCCAACTGACCCAGGGACCTGGGCAGGGACCGGTATCTCTCTGATTTATCTGACTCTCACATTGATTGTATTATCAATAATAATTATAATACTCTGTATATTAAATACTACCCATTTGGACAGGGCATTTTAAATTGATATCCCTATGAAATAAACTAGTCTCAGGGATACTGATATATATATACTATTGGATGTATCCCTTTGGCTTTTAGTGGCTGTTCTTTTTGATACAAACAGCCCTGCATATTTATCCATTTACATGTGAGAATAGTGGTGCATTCGTGCACCCAACACTGTCTGTGTGCTTCTGCAATGGATTTGAATTAAAAGTGAATATTAGAAGAGTGTACAATTACACCCGCCCCCGGGATTTTTTCCCTGGAGGGGATATCTAAATATAAGAGCTAATTGCCTGAGTCAAAACAAGGCCTAGGGATACCTTTATCTTCTGTATCCAACTTTCATAGTGGCTGGTCATCACCATGTTGACAGCCCTACCATGTGATTAATTGATGTTTTGCCTACACATAGGAATATTTGATAGTAGTGAGCACCTACCCCTGTCAGCTTACCCTAGCAAGTGATTTGTATTGAATATAAACTCTCTGAACTTTTAAATTCTCACACTTTTAAGGAAATATTCCTATAATATCCTTTCATTCAGATATAGTACTCTGAACAGTTAGAGTGTGCTCCTAATATTTAATATATCATCTGGGCCTATCTTCAGTTCCACCTTGATCTGGTGTGGCCTAATTGTGGTGCAGGTAGCCCGTTGTAATATTGCACACTCCAAGGACACATATATAGGTTTTTTTGTTTTTGTTTTTTTTTTCAATCCAAGACAGTACTCTGAATTGCTAGAGTGTTCCTGAATATACAATCGGATGGCAGTGCCTGCATAAAGACCTGGGTATATATCTGCTTCAGCTCTACCTTTGATCCTGTGTAACTTTATTTTTTCCTATATCCGCAGACTCTCATCTATGATCCACAGGGTAATCCTGTGCCTAACGTAGACAGCAGATCTGCCACTTGTCTTTCTCCTTCTTTAATCTTTACTAGGTGCACTCTCATTGGTGAGTCGACAACTTGTGTCCAATTACTACCATACCCCACCGAAAGATCCCGATCTCGCCCGATCTTGGAAGCAAAACGGTGGTGGGCTGGGTCAGTACCTGTGAGGGGGACCCCCAGAGAATACCCGGTGTTGTAATTTGTGATTCATTTCGACCGCAAACCAACAGCAGGATCACCACATTCTTTCTTTCCCTGTTTTCCAATTGGTCCTTCTCCCCCCCTTGTCTTCCCCCTCCTTTCCCTCTTTCCCCTTCCCCCACCGTTTCTCACTATCCCATCTTTGTTTCCCATGGCAAGAATATTCTAATTCTAGGATATCCCTAAAGCCCGTTATATACAATCATAAAGCATTACACAAAGACACCGTCTTATTTTTATGTAACTTATTAAGATTCACATGTGTGATACCGGTTCGAATATTTTTTGACCCATTGAGGTCCTATTAAAACAAGCCTAGCTTGTGCTGGTTGGAGAGGATCGGGTGTAGAACCCTAGTGTCTACACCTCCCTATAAGTCTATATAGATAGACTAACCAGAACATTTTCAATTTTAACAAAAAAATTTAAAATAATTTACAAAAACAATTTTTTATTTTATAACCCTATACCTACAGTGTGTTTTTCTTTCTTTTGTGTCACTAATTAATTGTGGTGGAACATGAGAGTGTGGATTTATTTTATAATGTTTATCAAATAAAAGTTAAGCTTTAATAATTAGCCAGATAACTATATAATAACAAGAGTGCACCCACACAAGAGTCTTCTGCAATTTCCGTTTTTCTAGTTTAACGATATATCAGGATGAGGAGAGCAGGATTGACTTAAAATACATACCAGCACCCTCAGAATTTTTTTTCATATCCCTTCTTCTAGTCCCTTGCTAGTGGGGGCCTCTTCTAGAGGTGCTGCTGTCCCTTCACTCTAGCGCAGTTGGGTATATTGTGTTTTATATATATATATATATATATATATATATATCCTATATAATAGCCTTGTGATTCTGTGCCTGGCCCTCTAACACTGGGCGGAGTCACAATCACAGATCTGGGTGGCTGGATGCAGGCCAAGAACAGACCCCTCCCTTGGTCCGCCCATCCCCACCCAGTCCCCTCCCCATCACCGCCCAGTCCCTTCTTTCCCCCCTCCCTGTACACTCCTTGCACCCTGGTGACACTGCAGCCGGTGAGTCTTGCTGCTGCTGCACAGTCCGGAGGAGAATGCCGTGGATGAGCTCTGACTGCCGCACCCGCGGCACCCACAGCCTTCACATTATCCATCCCCCACCCGCAGAACACGCCCCACACCCTCCCACCCGTGGCACCCACACCTGCAGCACCCCCAGCCCCTCCCCCACCCGCGACACTCCCACCCCTCCCCCACCTGTAGCACTCCCGCCCCCTCCTCCACCCAGAGCACACACATATGCAGCACACCCCATCCCTCCCCCACCTGCGGCACTCCCGCCCCAACCCCACCCATAGCACCCACATCTGCAGCACCCCCCCACCCCTCCCCCACCCACGGCACTCCCGCCACTCCACAAACCGCGACACTCCAACACCTTCCCCCACCCGTTGCATCCAAACCTGTAGCACCCCCCGCACCTCCCCCACCCACGGCACTCCCACCCCTCCCGCACCCGCGACACTCCTGCCCCCTCCCCCACCCAGAGCACCCACATCTGCAGCACCCCCCACCCCTCACCCACCCGCGGCACTCCCGCCCTCTCCACCACCCATAGCACCCACATCTGCAGCACCCCTCCCCCTCCCACGGCAACCCCACCCCTCCCCCACCCGTAGCACTCCCGCCCCCTCCTCCACCCATAGCATCCACATATGCAGCCCACCCACGGCACCCCCGCCCCTCCCCCCACCCGTGGCACCCTCCCCTCCTCCAACTGCGGGACTCCCTCCCCCACCCATTGCACCCGCACCAGCACCCCCCACACCTCCCCTACCTGCGACACTTTCACCCCTCCCCCACCCACAGCACATGCCCCTCCCCCACCCATGGCACTCCTGCCCCCTCCCCCACCCATAGCACCCACACCTGCAGCACCCCGTGCCCCCTCCCCCACCCATAGCACTCACACCCACTCCCCCAACTGCGGCACATGCCCTTTCCCCACCCGCGCCACTCCTTCCCCCTCCCCAATCTGATGCACCCACACCAGCAGCACCCCCCACCCCTCCCCCACCTGTGACACTCCCACCCCTCCCCAACCCGCAGCACACGTCCCTACCCCACCCACGGCATTTCCTCCCCCACCCAATGCACCCACACCTGAAGCACCCCCCGCCCCTGCCCCACCAGTGACACTCCAGCCCCATCCGCAGCACACACCCCTCCCCCACCCACGGCACTCCCTCCCACACCCATAGCACCCACACCTGCAGCACCCCCCGACCCTCCCCCATCCACAGCACCCCCCTCCCCTTTACCACCCACGGCACTCACAGCACCCACCACATCAGTCCCCCACCCACGGCACGTGCCCCTCACCCACCTGTGGCATTCCCATCCCCTACCCCACCCGTAGCACCCACAAACCGCTGCAGCCCCCACCCCACCCCCATACCCACCTCTCCTCCCCGCTACACCCCCGCACCCTCCACCCCACCCGCCCCTCTGCCACCCACGGCATCACCGCACCTCCCCCACCCATGGCACCCACAGTATCCACCACATCCGCCCCCCCCACGGCATCCACCACATCCACCTCGCACCCCCTCCCCCACCCGTAGCACCCACACCCACAGCACCCCTCCCCCACCCACGGCACTCCCGCCCCCACCCGCAGCACCCACCCCATCCGTCCCCTACCCCTGGCACATGCCCCTCCCCCACCTGTGGCACTCCCTCCTCCTCCCCCACCCATATCACCCACTACCTGCAAAAGTCCCCCACCCGCAGCACCCCCGCACCTCCCCGTCTCCTTACCCACCTCTCTTCCCACTACACCCCCACGCCCTCCACCCCACCCTCCCCCACCCCACCCCCATACCCACCTCTTTCCCACCTCCCCTGCCCCCCCTGCACCTCCCCCACCTGCGGCACCCACAGCATCCACCACATCTGCTACCCACCCGCTGCACATGCCCCTCCCGCACCCACAGCACCCACCACCCATCCCCCACCCACAGCACCCCCTTACCTACCTCTTCACCCCCGCTCCCTCCACCCCTCCCCCACCTGCGGCACCAACAGCATCTGCCCCCCGCCCGTGGCACACGCCCCCTCCCACCTACAGCATCCACCACATCCCCCTCCCACCCCCTCCCCCACCCATAGCACCCACACACACAGCACCCCCCGCTCCTGCCTGCAGAACATCCGGCCCCCCACCTCACTCCCGCAGCCGCCACTCCTCTAACCACAGCACATCTGGCCCCCTCCACCACCCACATCATCTATAGACATCTTCCCCCATTCGTGGACCTACCACACCTCCCCCACCTGCAGCACCTCTGAACCACCTCCCACAACACCTCCGGGCCCCATCCACGGCTCTCCTGCAGCCACCCCATCTCACCCGCAGCACTTCTAGAACCTATCACCCAACCTCACCCCCCCTGCAACCCCACCTCCGCAAACAAACCCCCACTACATCGCCCATCCCCCACGCACACCACCTCCAGACCCCCTCCTTTATCCACAGCTCCCCTCCCCCACCCCTCCCCCACCAACAGCATCTTCACTCCCCTTCCACACCCACACCTCCCCGACCAGCAGCACCTCTAGACCCCCTCCCCCATCCGCGCCCCCTCCACACCTATCCCTCCCCCACCCACAGCACCTCTGCACCCTTTCCGCCATCCGTGCCACTGCACCCACCCCTCCACAACCCGCAACACCTCTGGACCCCCTCCTGCACCCACCCCTCCACCACACGTAGCACCTCGGACACCATCCGCAGCCGCTACAAGTTATTCCCTGAATCAGGGTTATCAGCACCACAGATAGGCACCTCCACCTCACTGAACCCACCCTCTTTCCAACCCCCCCCCCACACACACACACACACACACACTGAACTTCTGTGAGTATACTTGCTACCAGTGGACATTGGATAAATAAAAAAAAATACTGTGGCCATTATGTGTCCAAGCGACACTGCTACCTGTGGGCACTGTACGTATAAATGCAGCTACTACCTGTGGCCATTGTGTGTATACACGCAGCTACTACCTGTGGCCATTGTGTCTACAACCAACTCTGCTACCTGTGCCCATTGTGTCTACAACCAACTCTGCTACCTGTGGCCACTGTGTATATAAGCGGCTCTGCTACCAGTGGCCTTGTGTGTATAAGCGACACTGCTACCTGTGGCCATTGTGTGTATAAGTGGCCCTTCTACCTGTGGCCATTGTGTGTATAAGCGGCTCTGCTGCCTGTGGCCACTGTGTGTATAAGCGCCTCTGTTACCTATGGGAATTGTGTGTAAAAGTGGCAGTGCTACCAGGGGCCATTGTGTGTATAAGAACCACTGCTACCTGTGGTCATTGTGTGTATAAACTGCTTTGCTACCTGTTGGCACGTTGTGTATAAGCGTCTCTGCTACCTGTGGACTATGTGTATATAAGCGGCTCTGCTACCTGTGGGCACTGTGTGTACAAGCACCACTGCTACCTGTGGTCATTGTGTGTATAAGTTTCTTTGCTACCTGTGGGCACTGTGTGTATAAGCGTCTCTGCTACCTGTGGGCACTGTGTGTATAAGCGGCTCTGCTACAGTACCTGTGGGCACTGTGTGTATAAGTGGCTCTGCTACCTGTGGGTATTGTGTGTATAAGCGGCTCTGCTACAGTACCTGTGGGCACTGTGTGTATAAGCGGCTCTGCTACCTGTGGGTATTGTGTGTATAAGCGGCTCTGCTACCTGTGGGCACTGTGTGTATAAGCGGCTCTGCTATCTGTGGGTATTGTGTGTATAAGCGGCTCTGCTACCTGTGGGTATTGTGTGGGTATAAGCGGCTCTGCTATCTGTGGGTATTATGTGTATAAGCTGCCCTGCTACCTCTGGCCACTGTGTTGATACGTGGCTCCGTTACCTGTGGCCACTGTGTGTATAAGCTGCGCTGCTACCTGTGTCCATTGTGTGTATACGCAGCTCTGATACCTGTGGCCACTGTGTGTATAAGGTAAATTATTTATGTAACCAGCGCTCCACTTATCCGGATATTTATGTGGTGGCAGCAATACGTGATTGGAGATGAACCCAAAGTCTCCAAAAAATGTTATACTAGCTTCACAGGGGTTTCACAACTGCGCCTGAATAATGATTTTGTTAATCTTAATAAATAATAACACAGTAATTGGATGTAAGTATTTAATCTATTATAAATGGTGATAATTTGCATAAATACAAACTAATGAAAGAAAAAAAGAGAAGAAGAAAGGAATGGGAAAATAATACTAATAAATAACTCAAATAAAAATATCTATTTTGCACAATTGCAAAGTGTAAGTGAGTCGGTTGTAAACTCTGAATCCAAAACCTGGTGCAATAGAGTGTGGCATCCCACCTCGTTAAATGCACTGTTGGGATTCTAAATTGTGGATAATATTACAACACAGTCCCGAAGGAAATGGGAGCTCTTAATATCAGTCTGGGCTTGGAGTTGGAGAGTCTTTTGTAGATGTTACAGGTTAACCTCTTTCCAGAGGCGGGTGCTGGTCCGGTGGTGGTAGCAACACTAAGGGGTACCCCTAACTGGATAGCCGGGGGCAAGGTGAACAGGGGACAAGTAAACTCTTTGCTCCGGACTCTCCATTTGTTCCCACCACCACGGGGGGTGGGAGGCGCCTGTGTCCACAGACGTCCACCGCCCGCCGGGTACGAAGGATGCGGTCGCGTCTCTGGGGGGAAAGTAGCGCTGGCTTCGTGACCCACAAAGGGACTGTCCCGCGCACTTCCCCTCTTACGGAGCTGTTACCTTATCTCCTGCGCTTGAGTCCCAGCGTCCGCATCCACTTCTGTGCTAGGTCTTCCTTGCATCCGTTAATCTGTACTCTGCTTCCTGGTCTCGCACCTCTCGGTCACGTGACTCAATCTTTCTCCGTATTCCTCCTGTGTCTTTTAGTGTGTTTGTAGAGCTCCGCTGTATTGTGTATATAGACAATAGTATAAGTAGTATAAGTACTCTTACTTATACTATTGTCTATATACACAATACAGCGGAGCTCTACAAACACACTAAAAGACACAGGAGGAATACGGAGGAAGATTGAGTCACGTGACCGAGAGGTGCGAGACCAGGAAGCAGAGTACCGATTAACGGATGCAAGGAAGACCTAGCACAGAAGTGGATGCGGACACTGGGACTCAAGTGCAGGAGATAAGGTAACAGCTCCGTAAGAGGGGAAGTGCGCGGCAGACAGTCCCTTTGTGGGTCATGAAGCCAGCGCTACTTTCCCCCCAGAGACGCGACTGCATCCCTCGGACCCGGCGGGCGGTGGACGTCTGTGGACACAGGCGCCTCCCGTCTCCCGTGGTGGGGACAAACGGAGAGTCCGGAGCAAAGAGTTTACTTGTCCCCTGTTCACCTTGTCCCCCCGCTATCCAGTTAGGGGTACCCCTTAGTGTTGCTACCACCACCGGACCAGCACCCGCCTCTGGAAAGAGGTTAACCTGTAACATCTACAAAAGACTCTCCAACTCCAAGCCCAGACTGATATTAAGAGCTCCCATTTCCTTCGGGACTGTGTTGTAATATTATCCACAATTTAGAATCCCAACAGTGCATTTAACGAGGTGGGACGCCACACTCTATTGCACCAGGTTTTGGATTCATAGTTTACAACTGACTCACTTACACTTTGCAATTGTGCAAAATAGATATTTTTATTTGAGTTATTTATTAGTATTATTTTCCCATTCCTTTCTTCTTCTCTTTTTTTCTTTCATTAGTTTGTATTTATGCAAAGTATCACCACTGTGTGTATAAGCTGCGCTGCATACACTAGCAGTATATACTACACTGCTATTCATTGTGCCCTGCGGCCACTCTTCACGCCTTCACAAAGGGCTACGCCCCCTTGACAATCGCACGCCCTTCCCCCTTGCAATATTTAGCCCACATAATAACAATTATAGCACAGCTGAAGCCCGTGCAGGGGTTAACGGGTCGTAGTCTCTTGCAACGGTATTTTCTGTCTAACACCTTCCCTCTCTTTATCCTCTCCCTACCACCCTGCCTCTCCCTATCCTTTACCGATTGCACAGCATTTCTGTACATTCCCTTTCTCCCCCCCTACGCCTCTCTATCTTTTCTCAACCGGACCCCATTTCTGTATGCACTCTATACTGTCCTGTGTTTCTGATTCTGTAATCTACCGGCCTGCGTATGTACAAAGGTGTGCAGGGGTTAACGGGGGTAGCCCCTAACGACGGTGTGAAGAGCGCCCATAGGGCGCGATGAATCACCTAGTATATATATATATATATAAATAGAGTATATTCGACACTACCACAATTTTGTTACAAAAAGAGACTCGTTGGATATACCACTTAAACACGGTGGCTCCGTATGGCCTTTATTAAACCCTGCCACTAGCGTGTTTTTTATAATCTGCTATTCATGATGTGATTCTTCAGTATATAACCTATTGACTATATATGATATGTGACTGCACAGTATGGTCATTCTGTTTATAACAGTGATCCTTTATTGATAGCTTCCATTTTATTTATTTGTATTTTCAGATTCTTGTAAAAAATGGTAACAGTGTCTTCTCTGTATTATGTATTGTCATGGTGATGGGAAGCACGCTTACTGGTACATGTAATCAGACGGACTAGATTGTCCTGGGATGATGACGTGACCAGAAATTGGTCCTCTAGGGCTCCGAGGACACTGCACACGTGGTGATTTCACATTGTTTAAAGGTAAGATTTGTTTTGTATACTATGTTACTTCTGATGATGGTTCAATAAACTGAAACGTTAAGGTTCAAGATGGAGTGATCTCTGTTCTTGTTTATGAGAAGTTCGAGACTGGCGGTGCTTCTCCCAGCACTTGCAGGGGATGTGCAAATGGTTTTAGGAGCCTCCTCTTTTCATACAGTTAGTGAACCGCAACTTCAGACAGTGCCAACACCCCTGTATTTTCACAACACCCCAGTAATTTTAGAGAATATAAGACAGGGCCAGTGTATATTGATTTCCACTGCTCCCTAGAATTATTAGAGCATACAAGACAGGGTCAGTATACGTTGATTTTCACAGCACCCTAGAATAATTACAGCATAAAAGACAGGGCCAGTGTACATTGAATTTCACTGCACCCTGGAGATATTACAGCATACAAGACAGGGCCAGTGTACATTGATTTTCACTGCACCCTAGAATAATTACAGCATACAAGATTGGACCAGAGTACACTGATTTTCACTGCACCCTTGCATTATTACAGCATACAAGACAGTGCCAGTGTATATTGATTTTCACTCCACCCCTGAATTTTTAAAACATTCAGGGCCAGTGTAATGTTATTTGAACAGCAACACCCCTATATTTTACAGCATACAGCAGTGTGGTTTTAATTTTTAACAACTGCACCCCTGAATTTTTATAGCATACAGGGCCAGTGTTGTTATTTTAACAGAAGCACCCCTATATTTTACAGCATACAGCAGTGTGCTTTTAACAACTGCACCTCTGAATTTTTACAACATACAGGGGCAGCAGCACCCCTATATTTTACAGCATACAACAGTGTGCTTTTAATTTTTAACAACTGCACCTCTGAATTTTTACAACATACAGGGCCAGCAGCACCCCCATATTTTACAGCATACAGCAGTGTGCTTTTAATTTTTAACAACTGCACTTCTGAATTTTTATAGCATACAGGCACAGTGTAATGTTATTTGAGCAGCAACACCTCTATATTTTACAGCATACAGCAGTGTGCTTTTAACAACTGTACCTCTGAATTTTTACAACATACAGGGCCAGCAGTACCCCTATATTTTCCAGCATACAGGAGGACGGTGCCCCTGCACCCTGTACAACACAGTGACAGCAAGGACAGCAACACCCATGTACAGCTGCAGCACATGAAATACCAGTGAAAGCCAGGACAGCACCCCTAACACAGCACATTTACACCACAGTGACTGCAGCAGCACGCCTATAGAACACAAACTTACCGCACCCAAAGCCACCACCCACAGAGAGAAACAGAGGTCAGTCTCCCTCTCCAAGTCCAAAGTGAAAATGGTGGCGATGTGCGGCTGTTTATATGGGATCCCACAATCCCAAATCCCGCAAGAATCTGGCAGCTGGATGATGACATTTTTCCTCTTTCTGTTTTCCAAGTCTGGCTGGAAGTCCTGAGCCGGGCTTTGAACCAGGCTTGGAGGGTGAAGTTTGGGGGATTCAGTTCTCAGGGAGGTTTGGGGGGTGCCGGACATTTTGGGGGTGCCTGTGTGCACCAGTCACCCCCCATAAGCAAACCTATGGTCATGCCTTTTTCCCAAAAGATCATACCACTTTTATGCACGTGCGCCTTCCCTATTTCAAATATGGGGGGCACCAGTGCCTTACTTTGCCAGGGGCGCCCAGACCCGGAAGTGAACATACAGTAGTACTGTTTTTCCACTATAAGCATGAGCATTAGTAGGTTTTTATGGGATCCGGTCATGTGACCGGCACTCAGGATCCTGGCGGTCACCATGCCGATGCTGGGATCCCGCCTGCTTACCAGCCTGAAAGTCGGCATGTCAACTAACAGGGACTATTCCCACTTGTAGGTATCCACAACACCTATATAGTGGGAATAGAACTTGTTGCAAGAGCAACAAGCCACCAAGGCTGCTGTGTGGTGAGCGCAGCAAGGCTGCAAGGAGCTTTGTTGCTCCCACCCCCCCTTCCCGCCAGCATTCTGCTGCTGGGATCCCAAGCTCGGTATGCTGACCACTAGGACCCCCAGTGCCGGTCCCGCTGCCCCATCCCAGTTTTTATATCACAAGATTTTCATTTAAACAAAATATTTTTTATTATATGGACATAAACACATAGTGTTGAATCTAGAATGCATTAATGTTTGCTAAAAGCTTGTTTCATTTTGTCAATTATGTTCCTGTGTGTTTAGACAAATGCTTAGCAACAGGGCAGGAGTATACTGCCGGGAAAGGTATTAACTGTATGTTTTCAAGTAATTTTGATATATATTTTTTTAAATACAGCTTTTATATATATTTGACACATTCACTTACATTTTACAGATGTCTCATGAGGAACTTCATTGACCTTGATAATGTAAAAGTAACATTCAATGATAAAGTTAAAACCAAACTGAAAAGCTCACAGGCTAAAAGAGTTCTATTTTATTAACATAATTCACTCATCCTGTCAAATATATTTAAAAAAAATCTTTTTTATTATATCATATCAATACTGCATTCATTACATCATTATATGAGATATCACATTCCAATAAATTATCCATAAGCAGTAAGGCGTCTACAGTAATTTTTCATGCATCACAGAGCAGAATAGCATCACATCAGCATACCACTTATAAATATGTAATGTGACTGCAAAACTATAATGATTAATTCAGGTAAAGGACAAATTCATTGAAAGACCATTTCACCAGTATATTAATTTTTCCAATAAAATATTATATAGCAAAATCAGACATATTGACTCCATTTTCTTCATTAACTGAATTTATGAGAAGGAAACATGTAAAGCTATAGAATTTAAATGTTTGTAAATACAATGTATATGTTACAGGAATATTAAGAAATCAGGCATTGAGCATAACTCCTGAAATGTATTTGGTAAGGTAGAAAATGAACGTCATTACCTACTTTGCCTAGGAATTGTTAACCCAATGCCTAATGTATGTTAGGCAATGTGAAAAATGTATTTTATACTTGGGCTAGGAAATGTAAGAAATGTGATACTTACAGTACTTTGCCCGGTAACTACTTTGACCATTGTTGCTTATTAATAAATGAATCACTTTGACCATTGTTTCTTAATAATAAATATGTTTTCCTTCAGTGTTATTGTATTGCTTACTAATAAAGATATTTTATCTCAATATTTTTGTTTTGCCTACTAATAGATATATTTTCCTTCAATGTTAGTGTTTTACAGTATATCACTTGACCTCACCAGTCAGTGAGGGCACCATGGTATGGGCGAACCAAGATATATAAATTATGCTAACCACATAGATGCAAGATGAAAAAAAATCTCACTGAAATGAAGGCCTTCAATTTACTGACTCATGAATAATATAGATTATCATTAAAGTATAAAAAGGTCACCATATTAAGAACTTTTTGTGTGTAAAGTAAACACTTGACTTGCCACTCTCTTACTAATGCAGTTATACAATCTATCAGCAGTGAAGATGAGCTGGAAATGTTTTTTGATTCTATGATAAAACAGGGTCACTCTGAAGACAATGATGTTCCAGAAGAAGTTCTTGTACATCCTGATCTCCGCCAACCTTTAGCATCTGCTCAATTATACCTGAGTTATTTTTTTCTGCTGTGTTTGTTCATATGTCTATGATGGAGCAAGTCAATTCACACAATGTGAGCTGTTTATATAACTTGTAAAAAGCCTCACAATGAAGAATATAGTCAAAACATAATGAGGTAAATGTAGGGGGGAACTCTTCCAGAGCTGGCGGATGTGCAGCAGTTCAGGAAAGTATATTTTTTATGAAAAAATTCCATCAACAATGTGCCCCCCCCAATGCAGTATAATACAAGTATTATTATTTATAATTAATTTATAATATTCTGCCAGTCAAGCACACACAAGACAACATAATAAGAAGCAAAAGCTGGTATAGGATCAAATGGCTAGAGACAGAAGGACATCAGCAAAGCCCCCCAAAAATACAGCCAATAAAAGTGGTTCACAATGTAATTGTTCTACCCACATTTATGTTGTATATTAAAAGGACATGCACAATTTGATAAACCAAGCATTTCATTGACAGGAACTGCAACTTTTGAGACTGAAGTGCTTGGTGTGTTTGGGCCCCAACAAACCAAGCTATCAATGAGCTTAAGACAGTGAAAGTGTTGTTATTTAGCATCACATTTGGAACATATCAGACTCAACATCATCCTCATCATCACCTGTTGTTATCATTGCCATCAACAAAATATTAGATCATCCCCACTGGTATAAACGATTACAGTAGTTTCTGTTTGTTGTAATTGTTGGCACATCTTCCTTATAGAATTTGTAATTAATTTTAATTAACATCAGATTTTCAAAAAAAAATTGGATGTAGTTTCATCATTCTGTTGCACTTCAACAGTAACATCCTCAATTTTCACATCTCAATAATCATCATCCTTACTTTTATTACTACTCATCCTTACATTTATTGAGGTCTGAGACTTTGTGGAGGCTTAGCTAATAATACTGTGTTAGCATCAGAAATGTCAGACTCAGACAGCAAACATGGACATCCCTAGATTCTCCTCAGGGATTTGTGAATTTTCTGAACACCCAGTTTGTCCTTCAACCTTTTTTTGGGCACTGATTTGTCTATTTTAAAAGAAACACATCTTGGTGTTGAATGCGAGATTACAGAAGCTGCCTTACTGTGTTTTGCCCTGGCTTTTGCAAGTTCCACAATAGGCCTTTTATTGCAATCAAACAGCAGTAGCAGGACCACCACTCACAGAGAAAGGCCATGATCTGGCCTGAGCATAATTTATCAGTAAGCGTATATAGAGTTAGGTGCCCCTCACTGTGGATATTGTGGTTGGAGATACACTGGCAGGGCATCAATTGGTGCCCTACCCAAATATATCCAGATCCACATAAATAAAGAACGCTTATAAAAATGCACCCTTCTTATCAGTATCTCCCATTTCAATAATGTCACACAGCAAAATAAAATGTATTTATTTGCAATGCTCTGTAATACTAGGTACACGTGGGTGTATATTTACCAAAAATCGATTTGGGCCAATTTTTGGTTGATGTTTGGTTGCTTTTTCATCGATTTTGTGTTTCAGGGTCTAAATCACATATTTCCTAACTGTTTTTTAAAAGGAATGTCAAAAAACATCTGTTAAACACTTAAACTCAAAACCAATCAAAAATCGACCAAAGGTTGATCAAAATCGACCCAAATCAACTTTTAGTAATTATACCCCAAGGTTTGTACAGTATACATTATTAAAGTACATACAGCTGTAGCCGAGTACATTGTGTATGAATGGGAGCATCTCTGGGTGCTGCCTTGGTGCAGCTAGGCACTGGATCGCCTATCCTTGCCAGCAGTGCACGTTTGCAATGTAGCCATGCTCAATAAGTGTGGACAGGGTCTGCAGTACATATTATGCCTTATTAGAGTGCCCCCTGTTCATACTTGAGATGAGGGCCATCATTCACATAGAACTGAGCAGACCTGAACTTCCGGGATCCAAAGGAATCCGAGCAGTGGCTTGAGTTTTCCTGCCTTGCTCAGATTCCAAGACAAGACAGAATGTCATCATCCCAGCTTCAGATCTTGCAGGTTTTAAATTCGATATACTGTAAGTGCTTGCAATGGTGACTGTGCCATTTCACAGCAGATGCTGGACAGGGAGAACATCCTTTAGATTGCCGGGGCATAATTATTTTAATCCTTTATTGGTGCTGTACATAGCCCAGAATTCCTCCTAAATAATAAAATGCAGCATTATTCATTTTTAATGCCACTAACCATTACATTAACCCTTTTGTGGTGCACAAACTGGTGCTGTAACTGCCCACAATGCATGGCTGGATAAATTGAATAAGGAGCATAGGATTTTGAACACAGCAAACTGATGTTTAACAAAGTCTCATGCGCTCAACACAGGATGCTGCAAAGAAGCTTAAAAATGTCTCAAGAGAACAACGCAGGATTGTGCAACCTAGAAATTTAGAGTGCAGTGCAAGAAGGCACTGCAGGAGTGCTGGAGCATAACACATAGGTCAGAAAGTCTACAGCTGAAGGAGGCAAGACAAAGATCTGACACTGAACTGCCAGTTGAGCAAATTTAATAACCTGCATGCTGGGATGATCAGCTGACTAGAATTTTCAAAGTAGTAACTTTGTTTTACCTAGAAGGAAGCAGAACTCTGGGGTAAGTGAATCCCCTGGACCAATTCATGACACCCAGTAGAAGAAGTTCAACAGTGTTGGTTTTTAGATATAACACTATTAGAAGTAAAGTAGCATAAATATATGATGTCAGTAAAATGGAAATGTTAAAGTCTAGTCAAATAACAGATTAAGTATTCCCAGTATTGTAAACATGGATTGATATTAGTGATATAAGGAACATGTGAAACACTTTGGCAACTTGGCCAAAATAAAACACCTCTGAAATGGTAGCTATTGAAAGAGAGGGGTGCGAGGTCATCTTGATTTTTACACAGCACATGATTGGTACCCCTATTCAATAACACATCCCCTTTTTCCTATCTAGGTTTCTAAGGTGTAGCTCTCCCATAAGGTCATACTAATGAGTCTGGAAACATAATTATGCTTCTTAGTCTTTTATTTGAACTGGCTTTTCCTAATATTTTTCGCCCTTTTTTGAGTAACATCAACATTATATGTCTGTAAAGCTAAAGTCTAATGTGATAGTTACTTGTTGTTCATTGGAGGTCATTCAGACCCGATCGCACACTGCATTTTTTTTTCCAGCCGTGCAATCGGGTCTGAACAGCGCATGCGTGTGGACCAGAATGCACAGGCACGTTGGCCGCCGTCGCCGGGCAGCAACGGACTGTACGAAGAAGCGTTCGCACAGGCGAACGCAAGAAGTTTGACAGGAGAAGGCCATACGGGGGTGTCAACTCACCATTTTCAGGGAGTGTCCATGAAAACACAGGCGTGCCCGGACATTTCCAGGGAGGGTTCCTGATGTCAGCAACATCACGGATCGTCGCAGTGGTTGAGTAAGTTCTGGGCTGTGCAGAAACTGCACAAACCTTTGTTTGTGCAGCTCTCTACACTCCCATTTGCTCCCCTGCACAGCGATTGCCCCCTCCCCTGTAGTTGGCGGTTACCTGGTCGCAGCAGTGCAAAAAATAGTCTGCATGCGACCAGGTATGAATTACCCCCATTGTCCTATGTAAGCAGGAGATGTTTTTTATATCTTTAATGATAGCAAACTCATTCCCTTAAAGATATACTAATTTCTTGATTGTCCATCAGGAGTGCCCCAGGGGTGTGTCTTGAGCCACCTGTTGAACTCTCTGTTCACCTGTGATTGTTCATCAAGTTCAGATTCAGTTCAAATAATTAAGTTTGCCAACGACATTGTCATAATTGGTCTGATTAGTGATAATGATGAGTCAAAGTACAGATTTGAGGTATCTAAATTAGAGAATTGAAGTCTGGAAAATAGTTTAGTTTTTAATGTTGATAAGACCAAAGAAATGGTTGTGGACTTTAGGACATTACAAATTGAATTATTTTGTCCCTTAGTTTTAAATGGTCAGGAGGTAGAGGTAATTGAGACCTTTACATTTTTAGATATAAACATTTCAAAGGATATGTCCTGGAATGTGCACACTCAAGCTGTTTTAAAAAAGGCCCATCAATGTATGTTTTTCTTGAGAAAGCTGCGTATGTCTGGTATGTGCAAGGAGATATTGAAAATTTTTATTATTGTATTATTAAGAGTGTTCTCACTTTCTGTATTTTGGTTTGGTTTGGCACATGTCCTGTAGCAGAGCGTAGATCTCTCGAAAGAGTTATATCAGCTGCAAGTAAAATCATTGGTGTAAGCTTGCCTAGTATAAATGTGTACGAAAAGAGTCTTTTTACTAAGTTAAAATATATTTTGAGAGATCCTTCGCTCCCGAGTTGCAGGATGTTCTCTATGTTAACATAAAAAAGGAGATATTGATCCATATTGTGTAGGACTAGTTACATTACAGGAAGTCTTTTTTCCATAGGTGATAAGTGCCCTAAATAGTAACAATGTTTTTTAAATTGCTGAAGTAATATTTATCTGGTGATGAAGATTATGTTTTTGCATCTTTGATGTCCTTATTTCTTGTTTTTCTTTACTATGTTCTCTGCTCATGTCCAAAATTTTGTTGATTGTTACTTGTGAACATCAATGACAAAAAAGGTATTATTATTATTATTATTATTATTATTATTATTATTATTATTATTATAATTATTATTAATAAAGTACAGTACTCTGATTTCCTATTATGGAATAGGTTGCCCCATGATTTACCAGTTTGAAAGCTGCAGGAATAGAATTATTTAATCTATTTAACTAGGTACAATGCAATCTTAGACCTGGTATTAACTAACAATGGGGAATTGGTATCAAATATTGAAGTAGGAGACCCCTTAGGTAACAATGACCACAATATGGTCACATTCAATATCAGTTTTCATAAGCAGTCCTATACTGGCTCAACTAGGACTCTAAACTTTAGCAAAGCCAACTTTGACATGATGAAGGAAGCGTTAAGGGACATTGAATGGGAAATTCTGTTTCAAGGAATGCAATTTTGGGCACCATATTACAAAAAGGATATACTGGAGCTGGAAAAGGTTCAGAGGCATGCGACCAAACTAATCAAGGGCATGGAGATGCTGGAATACGAGGAAAGGCTTGCAAGGCTAGGCATGTTTACATTGAAAAAGAGGAGACTAAGAGGGGACATGATCAACATCTACAAATATATAAGGGGTCAATACACAGAGCTTGAGAGGAACCTGTTTTCTAGAAGATCAGCACAGAGGTCACGTGGTCACTCGCTTAGGTTAGAGGAGAGGAGTTTCTGCACATTGAGGCAAAAAGGTTTTTAAACAGTAAGGACAATACGTGTTTGGAATTCCCTGCCTGAGAGAGTAGTAACTGCGGACTCAGTCAACACCTTTAAGAATGGGTTAGATAAATTCCTAGTGGATAAAGATATTCAGGGATATGGTGCGTAGGCATGCATTATAGTTAATATAACTAGTCCTAACATAAAAATAACTAGTCCTATAATAAGACTACATAGGAGACCACAAATAGGTTGAACTCCATGGACAATTGTCTTTTTTCAACCTAAGTTACTATGTTACTATGTTACTATATATCAGTGTGTGATACAGAGCAAAAAATATAATTCTATCGGTATGTCACTCAGTGACGACAAACAGTTCTGCCATACACTACTGCTATATATCGGTGTGTGATCCAAAGCCAACATTATATTTCTATTGATGTATCACTCTGACTACTAAAGCTGCAGCTGCCATACACTACTGCTATATATCCTCTGTGTGTGATCCAGAGAAAAAAATATATTCTATTGGTGCGTCACGCTGACTACTAGTACTGTGCATGCCATGCACTACTGCTGAATATCTGTGTGTGATCCAAATCCAAAAATATATTTATATTGGTGTGTCACTCAGTTATTACTAGTACTGTGGCTGCCGTACACTGGCATTTGTATAATGGGTGCAGTGTGTGCTGTGCACACGAGCTCCTCTGTCCAGAGGGTGCCCACACCATGCACACTGTACCCATTATTTTAATACTAACCCCTCCGGAGTCCCGCACCAATGTCACCGGCGCTGTTAAAATCCTGTGAAAATGTCACAGTGGCCATTTTCACAGAGTTATGCACATGCACACTAGAGAAATCTAAGGGAAAATGGCTGCTGCACCATTTTCCCAGAGAACTGCACATGTACAGTAGAGTCTGAGCCCTCCAGTGCTCAGACTCTACAGTGCTCCTGTAGAGAGGAGGGAGTCCATATGGAGGAGGCTGCACATGGGCCTCCTCCTCTCTTAAAGTGCCTATGCTGCTGTACACTACTGCTATATATCTGTGTGTGATCCAAAGTCAAAAATATATTTCTATTATGTTTTTGAAAGGGGTGCTCTGTCTGCTGTATCTAAATGGGGTGATCTGTCCATCCATTAAGGGGCTCCACCCCAGAGTAAACTTAAAATAATAAAAGCTAAATACAAAAGCCTAAAAATATAATTATAAAAAAATCTATTTTTTTTGTTTGTGTTGTACTCCAGTGTACTATACAATTTTAATTTTATTTTCAAAAGTACTGTGACACTGCCTTTCAGACCGCAGTATATTATTAACTACTCATAAACACATTGTGCGACACTGTCGGTGTAGTCAACCGCAATGTGTAATTATTATATATATTTCTAATTCCTTTGTGTGACACCATAACTGCCGGTGTGTGATATAGAAAATATATATAATTTGATTTAAATTAGTATTTAGTGCTGTACCATCCCAGTATACATCCAGTGACTGCAACTGCTCCGTCCATCTAGATATGTTCTATTAGTCCACGCAAAATAAAAGACTATTTTAATATGTATGTCGTGCAATATAATTTATTTTATTTATTAACAGTTTCTTATATAGCACAGAAAATTCTGTTGTGCTTTACAATTATAATAACAGTGATATAACAAAACTAGGTAATAACAAACAGTCATAGAGGTAGGAAGGCCCTGCTCGCAAGCTTACAATCTATATCCTCCCAGAACACATCCAGGTGTGCTCCATCCATTTCAGGGTGTGGTGTCTGTAGCTCATATTCTTATTATAACTTATTGTCCTATTTTCATAACTCTTCTTACCACCACATTGTAATTAATTCAAATTAATATTATTAATAATAATTATAAATTAGATAATTTTAAATTAAATGAATATAAATAAACTCTCCACATCCATATAGTGAACTTTCTGCGTATTGAAGATATATTTGAGGAAATAAAGAAATTGAGTCTAAATAAATTAAATGAAAATAAATTGAAATTAAAATAAATTAAATTTAAAATATGCACATAAGGTCACTCAGGCATTGATAGAAAGATGTTTTGGTGTTCTGAAATCTTGGTTTTGGTGTCTGGATAAGGCTGCTGGCCTTTTGTTCTATATTATTAAATGTATGAAGCAGTGATAAGATTGGAGAAGTGAGCCAGTGGAGAAGTTGCCCATGGCAACCAATCCACATTGAAGTAACAAATATAATGTGCATACTATAAAATTATACAGAGTAGCAGGTTGGCTGCTATGGAAAACTTCTCCACTGGCTCACTTCTTCACTCTTATCACTGCTTCATACATTTACCCCACAGTCCCTTAAAGGTGACTAGAATTGTGTTCTGCTGCTGTTTACTTCATAACATGTGTTTGCAACAACATCTGCCACATGACAATGAAGAAAACAGTCAGCAAGTAGAGGAGTTAGTACCATCTGGTGATAGTTGGAGTACAGATGTAGGGAGGCAGGTAAGGCAGCAACTTCTAGAAAAAAAATTCTGATAAGTATATTTCCACCACTGTAATGTCTTTGAAAGTAGTGTGACTATAGTCTTATTCCTTGGTGTTAATATTCTCTCAACAATAGTCTGAATAATAAGTGATTCATATTACATTATATCATAACAGCTATTGCACTATATCATAACATACATTAGTTTTACAATATCCTTTGTGTAATCATTTACATTTTTAAAAACCTTTCATCAATTTGCATTAGGACAATATTGTTTGCTAGAATCTCATTCACAATATAAATGTTTACCTTAATAAGTAGGTATTTTGTTTAACAATCCTCTTCTCACCAAAAAGACTTAACCTAAGGCTTTTTTATTTATTTTTTAGTGGAAGCAGAGATGTGGCCCTGACCAACCAATCACATTCTACTTAACAATCATCTTGCACCTTCTAGAAGATAATAGTTATATTCCCATTGTATGCTGTGGCCACAATCTCCAGTTCAAAAAAATAACACTTCATTACATTTTCACCTGCTCCGTGTATAATATATGTGGTTTTTTAGAAAAATAACATGTTGCGGTGTTAACAAAAATGGACACAAATTACTGGACTCAAATTTCAGAAACACAAGTTTGTTGTTTTTATTTTTAATATTTTTGGCTTTTTTTTGGTCTAGTTTCCCCAAAAAATGTAAGCTGTTTCTTAATTCAAAACATGGCCTTAACAGTGACCTTGATTGGGAAAACAGTAAAAAAAAAATTTTTATTCTCATTACAGACTGAGAAGTCTCTTTTTCTATTTTCCCTGCTGCCCTCTGGATCTGGACCTCCCTTTTCCAGTTGTCTGTCCTTGTACAGGAGGATCGCCTTGGTGGGGAAGTAACTGGTGAAACTAAGGATGTTGTCCCTCCAGAACTGGTGTTTGACTGATTACTTTATTGTGCTGTGAGGTGCTGCTTGAGATTATTTAGAGTTGCATTTATGTCTCTAGTAGCTGCTGTGTTATTCTCCATAATGTAGGCAATGTTCTGTAGTGTCATTTGATTTGATTTGTGAAGGTAGCTATGGTGAAGCCTCTGGTTTTCAGCCATGATGCGCTCAAATGTGTCTATCATTCGACTGTGGTCCAATCTTAATAATTCCATTGTATTTGCAATTCATGTAAATTGTGTATTTTGCCTGCGTGTGTTGTAGCTTAATCTGTGTAGGACGATGGGACAGACTCCTAAAGAAATGTCTGCCTCCGCAGATAATCAAGGATGTTAAGGGGTGACAGTACATACTGTTGTTGAATACAATACAATATATGCCACAAAAACCCATTGGCAACATAGATGTCAGTCTTGTGAGCAGACCCAAAGTAAGGCGCTCAGGCTTATGGACCAAACTATGATCAATATAGTATTGACATGTAGGAATTAGGCAACAATACATTACAACAGTAATGTAACTCAAATTTTTAATGCATTTAAAAAAAACAGAAAAGCACTTTGTAAACAATACAGCAATGACACATATATCCAGTAATTTACAGTATTGCCTTCATTTAAAAAAAAATGTTCCAAAAGCATGCAGGATTAGGATTCAGAAAAGCATAAAAAAGCACAGTATCAGGTAGATTTAAATATGTTTAAATATTAAAACACCTCCAAAATGGAAAAACAAACACACACTTACCATCCTTCTTGGGCTGATCAGAATCCACAACATAAGTTGCCCTTACCACATCCGCATGGGCTCTTCATATTCCAGATATGATGCCACAGATGGATGGCAACCTCCTCTCTGGTGTGAAGACTTGGTCTCCTTGGCCATTTTCACCTTCACACTGTGCTTGATGTCATAAAACCTTTTTCAACATGTGTCCTCTGTGCAGTGCCGTAACTAGGCATTTTAGCGCTGTGTGCAAGAAATGGCATTGGGCCCCCCCATGCAAGATAGGGGCAGTGCACGTCGTAGGCGCGCGCAAAATATATATGGGGCGTGGCTTCATGGGGAAGGGGCATGGCCATAAAATAATACCAATTCGTACTACGGTGCACAGTAGTCTCCATTTTTCAAAATACGCTGCACAGTAGCGCTACTACACCAGGTAGAGACCCTTTTACACATTACAGCGGACAGTCCCCCTTTTTACACATTACGGCAGACAGTACCCCTTTTTACACATTACAGCGGACAGTCCCCCTTTTTACACGTTACTGCAGACAGTCCCCTTTTTACACATTACGGCAGACAGTCCCCCTTTTTACACACTACGGCAGACAGCGTCCCCTTTTTACACATAGCGGCAGCCAGTCCCCCTTTTTACACACAATGGCAGCCAGTCCCCCTTTTTACACATTGCGGCAGGCACAGTCCCCCTTTTTACACATTGCGGCAGGCACAGTCCCCCTTTTTACACATTGCGGCAGGCACAGTCCCCCTTTTTACACATAGCGGCAGCCAGTCCCCCTTTTTACACATAGCGGTGGCCAGTCACCCTTTTTACACATAGCAGCAGGCACAGTCCCCCTTTTTACACATAGCGGCAGGCACAGTCCCCCTTTTTACACATAACGGCAGGCACAGTCCCCCTTTTTACACATAACAGCAGATGAGAGAGAGATAGAGAGAGAGACACAGACAGACAGAGAGATAGAGACAGAGACAGAGAGATATACTTACCATCTCTCCCGCTTTAAGTCAGGCTCCTCGTGCAGCGCCAGAGGCAGGGGAGAAGGAGGAGGAGGAGGGAGGGGGACTTGAGCCGCAGCAGCGCTATGTAATTGGTAGTAGCGCCGCTGCAGCTGTCCCCTCCCCTTCTGTATTGGCTGCCTGGCGCTGCGTTGAATGCTGGGATGAAAGAACCCTATCCCAGCATCCACAGCAGTGCCGGGCAGCCAGTACGGAAGGAGAGGGGACAGTTGCAGGGGCGCTACTACCAATGACATAGCGCTGCTGCGGCTCCAGTCCCCCTCCCTCCTCCTCCTTCTGCGCTGCCTCCGGCGCTGCTCTCTCCTCCACAGCGCGACGCACACAGAAGAGGTGGCATGTAATGAGTCAATTTGACTCATTACATGCCGCTGGCCGTTGCGCCCTCAGGGCAACTGCGCTGTGTGCCAGGCACACCTGGCACACACGTAGCTACGGCCCTGCCTCTGTGTGCTTCAGCAAGTCCTCACTGTTTACAGCCCCCCACAACTTTCTTCCACAAAATGGCTTTTTGTGGGTCGGCATCTTTGCAGATGCTGGCCCAAAAAACTGAAGATAGTACTTAATAATCTCCCGAACCAAAGCCATATTTTCAGCAAAGGTGAATTTTACAATGCGCCCGGTCTTGGTTGCGGTGCATGGCTGTGGAGAAACATCACTCTCACTAGAAGAATCTGCAGACTACTCTGCCACCTCCTCCAACTCACTAACATTCCCCCTCAAACTAACCTCCTCTACCTCATTAACCCCTCTCCTCTCACAATCCTCCTCCACCTCACTCACCTCAAACTGGGACATACTTGTTACAAACACTGAAAAATGAAGACACACAAAACATACTCCTCCCCTAGCTCTACACAGCACACACCCCACATACACATACTGTACACACACACACACACACACACACACACACACACACAAAACACCGACAAGAGACTTGAAAATTAAATTACAAGAACAAAAAAATCTTACAAACTACTAAATGACAAGACTACAAGAATGACAAGACACCATACAAACACAATTGCAAAATAACTCCAAACAACTCACCAACTCCTCAGACCACATCCTCTCACCCATCCACTAACTAAGCCCATGAGGTTCGGACAGTTTGGGGCGTATTTATATGGTTGCGCTTTGACACTCCTACATATTCAAGACAATGAAAAAAAATGAAAGTAAAATTTTAAACAAGGCCGCAAAAAACAAAAACACTGCTGCGATTTTAAAAACATGAACCAATGTTTGGCCGAAAACATAAAAGCAGTCAGAAATAAACCTTCAGGAAAAAATGCTGCAAAGTAACAATACTTCAAAAAATAGTTTCAATTAACAAAATGCAAAGTGAATGAACTGAAGTAAAATCTAAATCAAATCAATATTTGGTGTAATCACCTTTTGCCTTCAAAACACTACTGCAATATTATAGAGTAATATAGTAGTCTTAGATTACTAAACTACAACTACAAAGTAATATTGAAATAAATAATACAAAAATAAATGAATACGTTTTGTATGAATTTACTTTAAAAGAAGAAAATTAAAGCTAAACTGTGCTTTCCTTATTCATTATATTACGCTGTGAACATATAGAAAATATAAACTTTTCAGACAATACTGTACAAAAGAAAAAGACAATAAAGACTTAAAATAAGAAATGTGCGCTGGACCATTTTTGCTGGATTTGCATTTGGATTTGGCTCTGATTCATCGTCTGGCTTTGGATTTGGATTTAGATTTTTTTCAACGATTGACCAAAAAAGCTAAAATCACATAATTAGGGCTTTTTTTTGTTCCTAGACTATTATTAACCTCAATAACATTAATTTAAAGTAATTTCCAGTCAATTTTGACCACCTCCAGTCAATTGTTTTCACCATTATTGGCCAAAGGCTGCAGTGAGCCGGCTGGTTACTAAGCGACAGAGTAGTGGCACAAACACTTGGCAATGTATATCACATCTAAGAAATGTTGCCACATAGCAGTGGCAAAAAATATAGGTGTTGCAAGATGATATTGTCCTTGTGCTCCCCCACCCACCCTTGGTTGCAATAGCATCATTTCACGAAACTCCACCCAGCAAGTGGAGTTTTATGGGAGGGAGGAGAGGGAGCAGGTAATAGTTGTCAGCAGATGTTGCAGATGGCTCGCCCGCTGATAGAAAAGGCAATGCCCATACCAACTACTATTGCTTTAAATGTCAAAGACTCTGGATGTTAAGGGTGACCACACTTGCTCTCTTGGATAGTAGTTTTAATGTAGAGTGCTCCAGTATTCCCAAAGCATTAATTTGCAGTGATTGTGGATCAGACAGCAGCAGGAAAACTGTGACATACAGTAATGTAAACATTTATGACATCAAATACTAGTGGGTATAGAATTATTGAAGTCAATACCGTAGGCTCGAATCTAGCACTCATTTACTAGCATTATATTTATGTCAGTGGGAAAGGGCCTTCTACAGAGTTTAGTTCAAAGCATCAATAACATTAAATTCACAAAGTTATTGCAATTCATTATAGATTATGCACTTTCAAAAAATTCTGTATGAACAGTAGTAGCAATTCAGAAAATCTAAAATACAAAAAGTCTTTTACAATGCTTGTTTGCAGATGAGAAATGTTATGACACTATTTCTGAATGTTTTTGCATTCCTATTTATTTTCTTTGTTCAGAGGAGAATTGTTTAAATAATATTAAAGATATGTATAAAAGATTATTATAAAAATTGTGCTCCATTTCATTTTCTATTCTGTGTAGTGTACATAAATAAAGTACAGAAATCCAAGAATGGACACAAATCAGTTCACTAAATAAAGTTATGCAAAATATGTGTTTTTATTACACTTACTTATTTGTCTCTCCATGTCTGATAAATTTGTTATTTTTTAAGTATTTGATAATATAGTATAATTTAAGTTTGATTATAGACAGCTTTTCCAAAAATGTTATAATTATGTAACAGAAAATATTAAACAGTAGAAGGGCATTCCAAGAATGCAACTCCCTTAACATTGTTAAGACATACTAGACAGAAGATGAAGAAATGTTCAAAGATTAATTAAAATATAAAAGCAGCTCTATTCTCAATTAAACAATGTAGTGAGTATATAATATCCAGTAAACATTTAGTATCATGTTTTTAGTATAATATTTTAAGTCTTTTAGCATATTTTGGTATCTATCAACTCATGCCTTGTACATTTGAAATTGGTGGCATTTGCTAATCTGTTAGTTGTATGTATGTAAATGCCAGAAGCATTACTGGTAAAAAGGGTGAACTAGAAATACTTGCAGCAAGCAAACAGTATGATATTATAGGCATCAATGAAACTTGGTGGGACGAATCTCATGATTGGACAGTCAATCTAGAGGGCTATACACTGTTTAGGAGAGACAGACTAAATAAAAAGGGTAGAGGGATGTGTCTTTACGTAAAGCCGTTTTTAAAACCTGATATACGGGAAAATATTCAGGAGGGGACTGTAGACACTGTCGAGACATTATGGGTAGAAATTGCATGCAGGGAAAAAGGAATAAAAAAGTTAGTATTGGGTGTATGCTATAGGCCGCCTGGTATCAACGCATCTGATGAGGAATTGTTACTAAAGCAAATTGAAAGAGCAGCAGGAGTAGGAGAAATAGTAGTGATGGGAGATTTTAACTATACAGAGATAAACTGGAAAAATGATTCATGTGATACTGCTAGAGGCAATATGTTTTTAAACACACTTAATGATAACTACTTAGTTCAACTAATTGAGGAACCAACTAGGTACAATGCAATCTTAGACCTGGTATTAACAAACAATGGGGATTTGGTATCAGGTATTATAGTAGGGGAACCCATAGGAAACAGCGACCACAATATGGTCACATTCAATATCAGTTTCCATAAGCAGCCCTATACTGGCTCAACTAGGACTCTAAATTTTAGCAAAGCAAATTATGAAAAAAATTAGGGTATTTTTCAGGGATATTGAATGGGAAGGTTTGTTTTTAGGAAAAAATACTACGGAGAAATGGGAGGTACTAAAATTCCTGCTAGCTAAATATACACTCAAATTTATTCCTACGAGCAGCAAAAAAAGGAATAAAAATCATAAACCGATGTGGCTTAACAAAAAGATAAAGGAACTTATGGGCAAGAAAAGGCGAGCATTTTAAAAATACAAATCTGACGGGGAAGCAGAGTCATTTCAGCACTATAAGGAATGTAACAAAATATGCAAAAAGGAAATAAGAGCAGCTAAAGTATAAACTGAAAAACTAGAAGCAAAGAAAAGCAAAGTGAATCCCAAAAAATTCTTTAAATACATTAATAGCAAGAGATTAAAGAAGGAGAGTATAGGCCCTTTAAAAGACAAGTTGGGAGTCTTAAGCAAAAATTATAATGACATAGCGGACACACTAAATGAGTTTTTTTCAGCAGTATTTACTAGAGAGTACCCAATTCAGGGACTAACACATAATCTCAATAATGAGAATATCCCACTGATAGGTACTTATTTAAGCGAGGAAGTAGTCTGTGACCGATTAAAACATTTAAAGATTAATAAGTCACCAGGTCCCGATGGTATTCACCCAAGGGTTCTAATGGAGCTTAACTCTGAACTTGCAAAACCGCTATTTTTGATCTTTAAGGATTCAGTAATATCAGGTATGGTTCCCAAAGACTGGCATATAGCGGAAGTAGTGCCTATATTCAAAAAGGGAAGTAAAGCTGAACCAGGTAATTATAGACCAGTTAGTCTTACATCTATAGTGGGGAAAGTATTGGAAGGTATTCTAAGAGATAGTATTCAGAAGTTCCTTGATGTCAATAAGGTCATTAAAAGGAATCAACATGGGTTTATGAAGGACAGATCCTGTCAAACCAACTTACTTGGCTTTTATGAAACAGTAAGCGCAAACCTAGATCAGGGTAAAGAGGTGGATGTAATCTTTTTAGATTTTGCCAAAGCGTTCGACACTGTACCACACATGAGACTTATCTACAAGCTACAAGAATCAGGGCTAGGAAGCACAATATGCACTTGGGTCAAAAACTAGTTAGATAATAGGGAGCAGCGCATTGTGGTTAATGGATCTTTTTCAACTTGGACTGAAGTGCTAAGTGGTGTGCCGCAAGGCTCAGTATTAGGACCGCTATTGTTCAATATTTTCATTAACGACCTAACAGAAGGTCTAGAGAGCATGGTGTCAATATTTGCAGATGATACCAAATTGTGTAAAGTTATAAATGCGGAGGGGGATGCTGAGTCGCTTCAGAATGACTTAGTTAAATTAGAAGCTTGGGCAGCGAAATGGAGAATGCACTTCAATACAGACAAGTGTAAGGTAATGCACTGTGGTAACAAGAACAAAAATAACACCTACCTACTAAATGGGGTAAAATTAGGGGATTCTGTATTGGAAAAGGACTTAGGTGTCTTCATAGTTAGCAAACTAAGCAGTAGTACCCAAAGTAGGACAGCAACAAAGAAGGCTAATAATAATATTAGCATGCATAAAATGGGGAATTGATGCTAGGGACGAGATGATTATACTCCCGTTATATAAATCACTTGTGAGGCCACACCTTGAATACTGTGTACAATTCTGGGCACCTTACTACAAAAAGGATATCCTGGAGCTAGAAAAGGTTCAAAGGCGGGCGACCAAACTAATTAAGGGTATGGAGACGCTGGAATACGAGGAAAGGATTGCAAGACTAGGCATGTTTACACTGGAAAAGAGGAGATTAAGAGGGGACATGATCAACATTAACTAATATATAAGGGGACAATATACAGATCTTGTGCAGGACCTGTTTTTGGTAAGATCAACACAGAGAACTCTTGGACACTCGCTCAGGTTAGAGGAGAGCAGATTCCACACAATACGGCGTAAAGGCTTTTTTACGGTAAGGACGATACGTGTTTGGAATTCCCTGCCTGAGGTAGTTGTAATGGCCAACTCAGTCAACACCTTTAAGAATGGGTTAGATAAATTCCTAATGGATAAGGATATCCAGGGTTACGGGGCATAGTCACGCACTATGGTTATTATAAAAAAGAGGGGTAAATCGGAACGGCAGTCAACAACTTCAGTCAAAATTTTATACAAAATAATCGTGCATAGGAGACCACAAGTAGGTTGAACCCGATGGACAATTGTCTTTTATCAACCTTAGATACTATGTTACTATGTTAGAACTCCATGTACTGAGTAATAACAGTTTATGGATGTATACTGTATGGCTTAAGAATTATTTGTATGTGTTAACATATAAAACACTAAAAAGGTTAAAAATGTGCAGGGGTCTTAATTAATATGATTTTTAAAAAATGTTTGCGGTGCATACGCATGCGCAGTCTATTGCTGATCGCCCGCTGTGCGAAAATGCTCAGCAGCAATCAGGTCTGCATCACCCCCAAACATATGCCTCTTTTTGCATGCAATACTGCTTCCTCCACACTACAATGTTAAATATGTGCAAGGGTCATAAAGTAATATGATTTTAATTTTTTGGGCTGCAATACAGTATTTTATGGTGTTAGATTTAACTAAAGTATATCTAAGAGGTAAATTATGTATTTAACCTTATCAGAATATAACTAAACAATTATGCAGGAAATTATTATTTTATTTTAGAGTGACTGCTGCAGTAGTTGCTTTTATATAGCAATTAAAAGCATTGCTATGCACATAAGGTAAATACATCATTGGCTTGTAGCTGAATTTGTTATTACTGTACCTACATACAGTATTCCAACTCAAAGTGGCAGAATTTGTAATTAAAATGAATTATTTTCAATTAATATTTAGCATCATTGATTAACCTTTTCTCCTTCATACAGTTAACGCCACTATTTTTTGTGACCCACTTTTTTGTCCTTATTTTCATCCAAGCGATGCAGCCACTACTTTAGTGTCTCTATATCTGGCACATCCTCCCATGCACAAGGCTCTGGTCTCTCTGTTTTCTCATTGTACTGTACATGTCAGTTCTAGTTTGACCACATCCAAATATACTTTTTCCCTCTTAATTTCTCACCTTATCATTGACCTGTTATGACCAATTGTTTCATTGCTATTTCCCCATTGATGTACAAAGAACATTAAAATCTCAACATATTCAAAACAGAGCTTATTATCTTTTCTATTACTGGAGTCAGCACTTCCCCTCAAATTACAATGAAAATATGACAGTTTTCTCAGTATTATGTATCATGAGACCTGCTGAGCCTTCATTCTGCCTTCTGCTTACTCCTCACATCCAGTTTTTCTCTCAGTGCTGTCACTTCTACCTTTGGAAATTTGTTAGACTATGCCCCTTGCATGCCCAGGATTCACTCAAAACTGTAATCCATTATTTGATCATCTCCAGCAACCTTCTCCCATCCGAAACTTTCTGCAGCCACCTGTCTGACCTTCAATCTATACTAAACGCCATGGCAAGACTAGTTCTTCTGTCTTATTAAAATTCTACATTATCTTCTCAAATGTTCCTGAATGCAATTTATCTTGCTTAGCCTCACCCATGTAATTCTAAATATCATCACTTCTTACCTGTCAAAAAAATCTCAAGATACTATCTTATGCTTTCCTCTAACCTATTCTTTGACTTCCTTCTGATAACTATCTGTCACTTCTGCATATAAGACTTCTCCTGTGCATCTACCCACATATTAAATACATTATTCACACTCAATAAGACTCTCTGCTGCCCATCATATTATTTAATACTGTATGAAAACCTCATACAGATTCTATACTGTAAATGCCCTGTTATAGTAATCAAAATGGTTCACTTACACTATTGTGTAGGTGAACCATATTAGCCACCCTATAAGCCACCCTCACTCCTTTTGTTTTAGCTTTGTCCTTTACCACACTTATGTAAGTTCTGTCATAAACAGGGCCCTACATTCTTTTTTTCTAATGAAATACTAATTTTGGATAACATGCTTGTGTGTGGTTTGTGTATTCCATGTGTTTCCCATTGTCAAATAAACAACAATAATAATTAAAACTGTAGATTGTTTTAAAGAAGTGTAGTAATTGGGATCCCGGTGTTTGGGATGACAGCAGTCAAAATACCAACAGCAGCATCCTGAAGCTCAAGATCCCAACACCAAGGTCATAAGTAGAGTAGCACTAATCCACAACCTCCTTAACCCTCATTACTCTCAGCCTGACCATACCCCCCACAGCTTAAATCTAACCCTACCCACTAGTGTCTAAACACCACTCCCCTAAGCCTAAACCTAAACCTTTCTCCCCTGCAGCCTAACGTAACCCTCCCCGGGGGTGCAGACTTACCTAAGTCCCCCTCCCTGCAGTCTAACCCTAATCCTCCCCCTTGAAGCCTAACCCTCCCCCCACAGCCTAAAACTATCCTCCTCTGCCCCCCATGGCTTACCTCTCCTGCAGCCTGTCAAATCTCATTTGGGATCCTGGCAGTCATCATCCCAGTCCCTGGGATAGTGATCAATGTTGGGATCCTGGTGACGGCATTCTGAGTAGTGTCAGTGGTGCCATTTCTGCAACTGCACGTGGCACCGGCCACAGCACTCTTGCTGTTCCTGAGTGTGTTCCCCATCTTCCCCATCATTGTAATCCGCTTGGGGAGTGGAGTTTCCCAACATGACATGTTTGCATCGTGATGTCACAATGCAAATGCATCATGTCATGAAACTCCACCCCCACCGTTGAGTACTATGGCGGGGAGGAGGGGAAGCAGGAGAGGTGGTAAGCTGGTGAGTGTGGAGCTGGTGGGCTGCGGGTCTGGTGCTGGTGCACACCCCTAACAATGAGCATTACATTACACATTATATTACACAATAATTATTGCAGTGGGAGTTCCTATAAGATGCCAGCTTTGGGTGCCATAGACAGGCATTTTGAGTGCCAGCATCTTACAGGAACATCCAGTCCCATGTCATCAAAATGGACTCCTCCTAAATTCCACTAGAAAAGCTGCAATAATTATTTATTCACCACATATAGCGCTCCTTTCATTAACTCTTCTACATTACTCATGCCTGGCAATGACATTACCTCTAGCAATGAGCATTACACACACCTGGCAACAGGTATTACCCCTGGAAACAAGCATTACACACCCCTGGCATGCACTTTTAGTTTAGCACAATATTCATTAGTACTTTGTTGGGAAGCTTTTTGCAGCAATTACATACCCGCCAACATTGGTGGCCAGTGAGTCGGGACCTCTGGCGTTCCAAAAATGCACCCAAGTCAGAAAGGGGGAGTGGCCTATGGATAAGGGGAAGAGCCTCATGTCACTGCCATTTCCTGCACTGAGGGGGCATGCCCAGCACTCTCCGAGATGCTGGGCTGCCCACAGGCTTTCTCTGCACTGAGTATAGATGCTTTGCACATGCGCACATAATCTATTCACCCGCTGTTTACTTACTGCTCTGTATAGTTTGTGCTCCCCCCAATTTCCCTGCACTCCCCAATGTGGGACACTGATGTATTTGCTGCTATTTTAAAATAGTACTGATCACATAAATTCATTGCACACCTTTTGCTGTCATAAATGCCCACAGCATAACACTAACTCGATGCTTCACAGTAGGTGTTGTGCACTCAGGTAGCAAATCTTCTCCAATTCTTCTGCAGACATATTCCATTCCATCACTACCAAATATGAATATTCTGGCTTCTTTACTCCAGATGACACTGTTCCATTAATTGATTAATATGCTTTTTAGCCCATTCTAATCTTTTCTGTCTTTGTTTGAGAGATAAAAGTGACTTTTTCCTTGGAATTCTGGCATTTAAAATAAAATTTTGAAGTATGTGTCAAACAGTCCTGGCACTGATGTTTTTTTTTTTTAAATCGGTTTATTGTTTTCAAAGGATTATGGAACAATACATCAGAAAAATGATACAAAGATATCAATCGGCATCATACATCAAAATAGAAAGAAAAAATATTAGGACAACGCAGGTCCATATCAAGTAGTACAAAACATAATGCAGACCGAGTCGTATGGACTACAGGGGTAATTCAGACCTGATCGCATGCTAGGTTTTTTTGCTGCACTGTGATCAGGTCAGAACTGCGCATGCGTATGCATTGCAATGTGCAGGTGCGTCGCACAGGTACAAAGCGGATCGTTGCTGTGCCATGGGTTTTTATAAAGAATCCATTCGCAAGAGCGATTGCAAGGAGATTGACAGGAAGAAGGCCAAGAGCGTAGCTACCATAGGTGCAGGCAGTGCAGTTGCTATGGGGCCCAGAGCTGAGAGGGGCCCACCTTCCCTGTCAAAGTTACATGTGTTGTTTATTTTTTTTGCCATTGGGTGGTATGTAGAGGTCCTTTCAAACTTTTCCTCTGGGGCCTGCAATATATCTATGTGTGCCCCTGGACCTGCTCATTGTAGTGTGGTATAAAATTAACTGGAGTGCATTTTAATGTTATATAATATGAACCGGGTCACTGTAATGAGGCACAATATGAAGCACTATATATCATAATGTGGATTGGGGGTACTGTGCGGCATAATGTGTACTGGCATCTCTGAAATATGACATATGGTGAACTTAAACACTACTGTGATTCATAAAAGAAACTAGGGCACTGCTATGAGGCATTAAATAAGGCTCTACTATAGGTCATAAACTTAACTAGGGCTCTATAATAAGGTATAAAATTAACAACTGCTGCAGAGAAGTGTCTCTCTAGAAGCATTGGGACAGGGGCCTGTTTAAAATGTTGCTATGGGGCCCACAAAGTACTGGCTATGCCCCTGAAGAAGGCATTTGTGGGTGTCAACTGACTGTTTTCTGGGAATGGTTGGAAAAATGCAGGCGTGACCAAGTGTTTGCAGGGTGGGTGTCTGACGTCAATTCCGGGACCGGACAGGCTGAAGTGATCGCAGTGGCTGAATAAGTCCTGGGCTACTCAGAAACTGCAAAAGATCTTTTTGTACCACTCGGCTACACATGCGTTCGAACACTTGCACAGCTAAAATTCACTCCCCTGTAGGCGGCGACTATCTGATCGCAGTGCTGCAAAAAACTGCTAGCGAGCGATCAGGTCTGATTTAGGCCCTATGTTAGCCCATTATACAACCCAGCCATTTACATGAGGTGATTTATTATTGTTGTATACACAACTATATAAAGAAAAATGGAAAAAGAAGGAGGGGGTAGAAAATGGAAAAGGGGGTTGCAGGGAAGGGAAGGGGTATGAGTAATGTCAAGACACATAATATTAATCACTTTGTAAGAACAAGCCAAGCCACTGAACACTTTTCCAGCCTATGAGAGTTGGTAAACATATTAATCCCACCCTTCCAGACAATGAGCTATCCTTTTCAGAATATATTCCACAGCAAAAACCAAGAGGTGGTTTCAAATACTTTCAGTATAACAGTTTGGGTTTGAGGGTCTAAAGATTCAATAAAAGGTCTCAATTTTGCGTAGAAAGGAGCTACCCCAGTTTCTTATGCAGAAAGAAGGGTTTGTCTATCATAAAACAGAGTTTTAAGCAGTAAAGATTTAACAGCTCCTAGATAAGGAGGGGTGTAAAAGGTCCAGTTACATATCAAAACTTTCTTAGCCACCATTATGGTCAGTAGAGGCCTACATAATTTATCATGTATCCCCACATGCCAATACAATATCGACTATAAAATAAAGAGTTAATATAATTCATAATTTCACCTCAGAATTTTTGTACCTTAGGGCAGAGCCAGAAACAATGGTAAAAGATAGCATTAGGATGTTTATATTTTAGCCAGTTCCCCATCTCATCCATAACCATATGTTTCCTACAAGTCTGAGGAATATATACACAATAAATTGGTTATACTGTATGTGGACCTCTTGCAGCCAGGAGCTATGGAGACATCTCAATGCTGAGTCATAATAAAGAAGAAATGATTCATGGGATGTGATAGAGGGAACATCCCATGCCCAGGCTTACACAGTACACTTCCAAACCTTGGTGGGAGTAGATTGTACCAATTCTGAACACAAATATCTTGTTTTATATGGATTGCAACACTATAAAGGATAACAAGGAGTGAATGGGATAAATGCCTTTATCCCGCCATTGTAGAAAAAATAAATTATCCATCCCAGCAGGGAAAAGTGGGTTACCCAAAAAAGTTATATATTTGGAGGCCGTAAAAGGTTTGGAAAATTTGGAGCAAATAGATTTCCAAGCCAAATATGAGTCATGGAAAAGTATATTATTATAAACATTAGGAGGAATGAGCTTCCCAGGCATATGGAGTAGGGCAGCAGCTGAGTATGGAGCAAACAGTGCCATTTCAGAAGGTGTGTGTGTGTGTGTGTGTGTGTGTGTGTGTGTATACATCCCTAGCCAGCAACCAATCACTAACATAGCGAAACTTGGCACTGATGTTTACAACACATCAATGTAAATTATTTTAAATTGCCTCAGATTATTTTTTTCTGTCTCTCACACAGTTTTTTCATTATTCTATCACAGCATGGTGTTATGGGTCTTTTCTTACCTTTACCAGTTTGGTTTTGAATGGACTTAGTCTGTTGATACCTATTCCACAGTTTCAAAGTTCCTCCTTTAGGGGGTCATTCCGAGTTAATCGCTCGATAGGTAGTTTAAGCAGCCGTGCAAACACTATGCCACCGCCCAATGGGGAGTGTATTTTATCTTAACAGAAGTGCGAACGCATGTGCAGCTGTGCTCTGCAAAACAAGTTTGTGCAGTTTCAGAGTAGCTCTGAACCTACTCAGCGCTTGCGATTACTTCAGCCTATTTGGGTTCGGATTTGACGTCATACACCCGCCCAGCGAATTCCAAGCCATGCCTGCATTTTTGCAAACACTCCCTGAAAATGGTCAGGTGACACCCAGAAATGCCCCCTTCCTGTCAATCTTCTTGCGGCTATCAGTGCAACTGAAAACTTCGCTACAACCTGTACACAACCACAACGGCCTTTGTACCCGTATGATGCGCATGCGTATTGTGGCCCATACGCATGCGCAGAAATGCCGATTTTTAGCCTGATCACTGCTCTGCGAACAACGGCAGCTAGTGATCAACTCAGAATGAACCCCTTAGTTATGTTGCTATCTACTTTACTTATAATTATGTTGTAAATGTTACCTTTTTCACATAAAGTAATTATTCTGTATCTCTTTCTAAGTGACCAGTCAACTCTATTTACTTTGTTTGTCATCCTAAATAAGTTACACAGCTTACTGCAGGAAATTAATGTAAAAAAACTCATAAAATCAGTGACCAACTCATAATCAAACAACTAAATAAGTTGTTTTACAGTCAATTCTGGTAGCAACAAATGTGAGCTCACTCATGCTAACACCTTATTGGATCAATTTTTTGGCATTGCAACACCTGATTGGCCTTCAGAACAAACACTCCTATTGGTCAGTTTTGAGTTGAAGAAATCCACTCTCTTTACATAAAAAAGTCTCCTTATCTTTATTTGGCTATAATTTTTTTAATTACTTTAGAAAATTAATTGTGGAAAACTGAATTATATCATGTATATAATTATCTTTCCAGTGATATATACCTTCGCGTGATTTTCTTTAAAAATAATGCAGTTATATGCAATTAAACCATAAAAACAGACATTTTCCAAAAGGTTTCCACAATTTTGGCCACTACTGTATATCTAAACTTAGAGCCAACTCAACTGGAGTCACCCCTAAATCCTCCAAATAGCACTACAAGGACCAGCTTGCCCATCAAATCTTAGACCCATCCATGCCTCTCAGAACAGCAATATGAAATGGTAACTACTCAATTTAGTAATCCTTCTCAGGTGCATAAAAAGGAGGGGTTATTCTAGACAAGAAAAAAGGATACTTCCCCAGAACACTGAAAAGTATAAGCAATTAGATTTTAATAATATATGACAAAGGGGTCTATTTACTAAATGGGGGTACTGACGGGAGATATGTGTGCTGACGGTGAAATGAGTGACCCACTAGATTGAGCCTGCATGCAGGATCAATCCAGCACCAGTGATAGCGATGCGCAGGGCCGCGCATCGCTATCGCTGGGGGGCATACACATGGCAGATCCGTGCTTAAAATCAAAGCAATCTAGTCAGATTGCTTAGATTTTAAACACGGATCTCTCTGTGTATACCCCCCTTTAGCCTTGGATGGATATAAAGTGGCTGGAGATAAGGTACCGACCTATCAGCTCTTAACTGCCATGTCATAGACTGAGTTTGAAAAATGACAGTTAGTAGGTGATCGGCTGGTACTTTATCTCCGTCCACTTTATCTCCACCTGAGACTTAGTTAATAGACCCCAAAGAGTGGTTACTATTTTCATATAGCATTAGGGAATGCCAGTAACAGAGATGATTTGACATGGTCTGGCAGCTTAATCATATCTTTACAAATATACAGATGGAGCAACAATTATCTTGACTTCTATGTTGCACCTAGGCACACCATGGTTTATTAGCATAAACCTTTCATCTATTGTTCTCAGCTGCAATACAATAAGAGAAAACAATACACCAGGGGATTAAGTCATTACAGCAGATGATTAATTCTGACTGCCCTTGCTCAGTTAATCCTATTAAAGGCCAAGATAAAGATGGTTCTATCTGTATGTAACCGAGATCTCTGTATTTCTATTATTATGTAGTATTAAAATCTCATTGCTGATACTTTTCACTGTGCTGGGGGAAATATTTCCTTTTTTTTCTTGTCTAGAATAACCCCTCCATTTCATGCATCTGCACCCACATTGATTGAGCAGCTACAATTTTATATTGTTGTTAAACTTCTATTATAAACTGCCACTTATCATATATTGCGCTGGCAGTCATGCTGAAGTTTCATCTGGCTTAGTAGCTGTCTGCTCTGCTTTTCTCCGTATTTCTATGTACTTACAGGGATTGTGTTACAGTAGATGAAGAGCTTGTCAAGATCTCTTCTGATAACAAAATGCCTAAGAATTTCTATGACTTCATTACAAATATGTATATAAATTTTAAGATCACCTTTTCTTCATTTTGTAAATTGTAAAATTATGGAAAATGAATATATCCTATATCATTTCCTCACTTTACTAATAAAAAAGAGGATGGACAAGATTTTATTTAATTAGGCTTTGATCATAACCAGCACAATTTTTGCTCCTGTGTGGAATTAGCACAATAATATATCCCCTAAATAGTATTCATACAGAGTACTCCTTTTAACTGCATACTGTATTTTCCATTTCTGTGAACTGAATCTTGAACTTATTTGAAAAGTTATGATGACTTACACATACAGTATTTGAAGGTTTCCTAGGAGGAATAGTAGTCACAACTAAAACTATATTTTGTCTAATTATACAATTGCTCCAAATGTGACAGCAGAACTCAGTAATCACATTGAATACTCTTAATACACAAAAACACTCAATTGAGAACATCACAAATCAAGCATTCATTGGAGTACTGTCTTTATCAAATATCTAATTACAAATAACACCAATGGCAGAATGTAATGGTGTCCAACATTTTTTTTAAAGTGGCAGCCATTTACAAGGCAAAACCATGCCTTGTAAATGATTGCAGCATTAAAAAAAAGTCAGAGTACGACCGGCATCCTGCACCTCCGGCAAAATGGGACACCATTACATTCCACTGTTGATGCCTGGAGATATGATATATGGTCCTATTATATTAACTACATTATGTCGAGTTTACATGTGGAGAACAATGAAGAAAGCCAACTGTGAAACATGAGGGTGGATTTGTGATGGTTTGGATGGAAAAATCTTGGAGCTGAATTACTGCCAGTGACTACCTGTTTTAGGTGCCTAGGTGTATTCCATAATCCAGATGTTTTTACAAAATTATAAAGCAATTTTTAAATATGATGATGTCTGCATACACACATGTCTTGATCAGAAGTGGATAAAGATGAACTTCAGAATTTTCCCTGGCAAGTCAAGAATAAATATAACCCAACCACAGTGGTACATTTTAGGAAATTAGAGTGATACGTAGATTCCATTCACTATTATTTCTTTAGCAATTTGAAGAATTTAGGGAGGGAAGAAGGAAGCTTGCAAATTAACTCCCAGCAGCTGCACAGTGAGTATTTTTGACTGGTCACATCTGATGCGACCACGCCAGTCAGTTGGTTAATAAAGATTGGTATAACATTTGACTAGATACTATTCAAAATGTATATGTGTTTATTCCAAAAAGGATTTAATTTGTGTTACAGGCAAATGGTGGTCAAACTAGTAATGAAATATGCATTTCAGAAATGTTTAAAGTCTTTGCCTACCCTTGTTCATATGATAGAAATAGTAAGATTGAGGTCAGTCTTGGAGAGCAATAAAATTCCTGAGCCCTGTACTGGGAAAAGTCCCACTCCTGGGAAAATCCCTTCTTAATAAAACATTCCCAGGTAACCTATGTTGCCTAATGCCAAGAACCCTCTCAAGTCACAGTGCAGCTTTTCACAGTAGATAAATAAATACATCTACAGGGTAGAGTGCTGTCAGAGATCCATTATAGATGTTTATTAGAGGGCAATGGAAGGCTTCTAGCATTATTTTATTAATTTTTATAGGTGTCTTTATTTATTTTGTCAAATTATTTTAATCTTTTATCTATATGCCATTAGAAAAAAGGCATGTGTTACTATTGCTTTATTTTTTATTTTATATGAATTTTTGCTCTGAAAATGATCTCCACTATCACAGCATCTCCAGATAGCTGAACTATTAAGTACTGCAGTCCAAAAATCACTTTTTTATCTTAAGGCAAATGTCTGAACATTTTATCTGAAGTAATCATTTTTAAAGACATACTTATGGCCATTAAGTTATTACAATTAAGTATGTTCAAAGTGTGTGCTTGAGGACAGGAATTTGGCATTTAAGTGAAGTAATATGTAGACAATAATTCATGCATATATTGCTTGGTGATTTCACTGCTATGCATGGTATTATTCAGGATTTTGTCAAGGAAATAGAGAATTTGATTACATAATCTAATTTTCTCGAATAGGCAGTGGCATAATTACAGGGTGGGTAGAATGGCAAATGTCCAGAGGCCCACAAGGTGAAGGGGGTCCACCCTGAAATCAGTCACTAAATACTGTAGACTAAATACGTGATTTGGCAATTAATTTCTGTGTACATGGTATTATTAAGTTACTATTCAGTTCATGTAGCATTGTGACTTGTAATAAAAGATACAACGGTGACGCATCATATACTGTGTTGTATGTGTTACTCAATGAAATGGGGTTTCACTCTAAATTGAACTTACAGTTACATATTTCTAATATGAATGAAACAGAAATAATTTCTACATATTAAAACATGTAGACTTAAAGGTTTCTAGAAATGAAAAAGGTAGGCCACCATGAGAGTTTGCCAGAGGCCTCCAAGTCTCTAGTTATGTCACTGCACATAGGTCTATTTAAATTATGATAACATAACAATATCAGCTTTATTAATAGAAAAGTTTTTTATTTTTACTATATATATATACAACAACAACATAGACTCAATCGCCAATTGAAATTGAAAGAATTTTATGGCAAACAACGTGGTGCAAATCCAGATCAGTCTCCTCCATCAGACATTCCAACTCAATTATCTAAATTGATCCCACGCTCTTCATTTGAGCCTCAATCAACTAATTCTTCTATAAAGACGTTCATGCGTTTATTGCAAAATGACGTTGATACTGCTATTTCTGAATTTCCGCCTCAACGCTGTAATCTATCTCCTAATGAACTACTGGCTTTGGACAATCTTGCTAATAACAAGAATCTGATATTTCGTTCTGCTGACAAGGGGGGTGCCCTGGTAATCCAGGATTTGGACGATTACAGACGCCAGGTTGCGATACATGTGAATGACTCTTCTACCTACAGACTACTCCCTCATGACCCCTCGAGTGTCTTTAAGAGTGAATTGTCTTTGATTTTGAAACATGCCAGTAATAACAAATTCATTTCTGAATCCTTGTCTAAAGCCTTACTTCCAGCTTTCCCTCTGGTTCCGTTGTTCTATACCATCCCGAAAATCCACAAATCTGTGTCAGACCCCCCGGGCAGACCGATTATTGCTGCCCGTGGGGGTCTGACCCAGCCAGCTTCGGTATTTGTGGATAGTGTATTACAAACCTATATAAAGGATCATCCTAGATATCTTCTAGATACTACTACACTTTTGGTTAAGCTTATGTCTTTACCTAGGTTTACTGTAGATATCACCATGTTTACCATCGATGTGGTTAGTTTGTATACCGTTATACCTCATGACCTAGGATTGTTGGCTGTAGAACGCTTTCTGCATGGCCAGAGCTCTTACGTTGGTCCTGATATTTCATTCCTTTTGGATTTGCTTCGTTTTATATTGACTAAAAAATTTTTTCTTTATGATGGTTCTTTTTATTTACAACTGGTTGGTTGTGTGATGGGGGCGGCGGTAGCCCCCTCATACGCAAACATTTTTATGTTTGATGTGGAGCAATCAATATTTTTTTCTGATCCCATTATTGCAAATAGGATTTTATTTTTTTGTCGCTACATCGACGATTTACTGATTTTTTGGCAGGGAGATGGTAATGATTTGGTACATCACCTGGAGTCACACAATTCTAGTGATAGCCCTGTCAAGCTCACCTTTTCATTCAGTTCCACTGAGATACATTGTTTGGATGTCGCGATTTCCATTAAGGACGGCTGCATTTCAACTAATTTGTATTCGAAACCGACAGATCGCAATAATCTTTTGTTATCTTCCAGTTGCCATCCGAGATCATTGATTCAGGGCCTGCCGTACTCACAATTCATTAGAGCCAGACGTATTACGTCTGATATTAAATTAGCGGAATCACAGATTGATTCCTTATTACAAAAGTTTCTGTCACGTGGTTATGATTACACCGAGCTTCAAAAAACTAAAGCTAGAGCTTTGAGTATTGATAGAGCAACTTTGTTAAAATCTAAACAAAGAAATTCAAAGTCCAAGTTACCTTGGGTCACACAGTACACACCGATTAGTCCCAAGATCAATAAAATAGCCAAGAATCTTTGGCCCATCATAAGGTCTGATCCAGACTGCAATCTGTCTGACACAGAGCTTATGCCTAGTTATAAACGCGGACGGAATATCCATGATATTCTTGTTAAATCTGATATTACGCAACCTGCCCCTAATATTTATAGGGGTAAACTAGGATGTATACGTTGCACTTGTGTAACTTGTAAATATTTAATCCCTGGAGATTTATTCTATCATCCTCTTTCTGGTAAAGCCCTAAAAATCTACCATAGACTTACCTGTAATTCTGTCTATACCGTTTATCAGATAATTTGCCCCTGTGGTCTTTCCTATATTGGAAAGACTGAACGTCCATTTAAAGAACGTATGGCAGCCCATCGTTCTTCCATTAAAGCTGCCTTGGTCTCTGGTAAGAGCGATCAGCCAGTCGCAAGGCATTTTGCGCTGGCTGCGCATAGCCTCGCTTCATTAAAGTATAGGATGATTGACCACATTCCCCATTCCCTACGTGGTGGCAATCGTGGTCTCAAGCTATTACAGTGTGAGGCTAAGTGGATTTTCCGCTTGGGGACTCTTTCACCTAAGGGCCTTAATGAATATTCTGGTATCAGTGTGTTGGCTAGCAGTATTTAATAGTTGTATATATTTTTTATGCTAATAGCCCTCTTTAGCTTCTTCATCTGGTCTTGGTACATTGTTTTACATGTGTTAATAGCTAAGTCTTTACACTGGATTGGCATTCCGGTCAGCCGTATATTGTATGTTTACATTCTGTATCTATGGTGATGGGTTTAGTCACATGACGCCGCACGCTTCTGTTTCAGAGCGGCATGGCGTCATTTATCCGCGCGGCCACCGGGTGTGCAGTCCCGCTGCGGCATTCGCGCCACGATGGGTGATACTGTCTATTTAAGGTAAGCTGTTTTGCTTTTTTGTATTATACCTGACGAAAATGCCATTCTAATAAACGGGCATTGAAATGTTGTATTTCAAATACCTCTGCCTTTGTGAATCATTTGAGTGCCGCACCACCCTGTGTCTGCTATCTGCCTTTTTGTGAGGGCACCCGATGTACTAGTTTCTACAAGTGGCTGTGCCGGACCCACCTTGTTCTCTACTATATATATATATATATATATATATATATATATTCATCCACAGCAGCCAGCTCAAATGCTACATAGTCACCCAGCCCTGGTGCACGTCCAGCAGTCCATATCCTTCATCAAAGAAATGGCACTCATAGCATTTTAGAAATGATAGACAGCCTGTATTAAATCATCAACAGTTAACAGTTTCAGAGCATCCGCTCCTTCATAAGGATGATACAAGCAAAAACACAGAGGAAGGTAAGTATACTTACCTTTCCCACATGGCCCCTGAAGCCTAACCTTCCCTCCCCACAGCCTAAACAGAACCTTCACCCGCTCAGCCTAACCCTCCATGGGGTGCCTAATTATAACCTTCCTCCCCACAGTCTAAACCTCACCAACCGGGCCGTAGCCTAATCTGCCTCCATACCTTAAACCTAACCTGCTCTTTCCAGCAGCTTACCTCTCCAGAGTCCCAGCACTTTCTCATTCAGGATCCCGGCAGTTGAGATTCCAGTGCCGGGCAGGTGGTTTTTATTAAAAAACAATTATACTTAAAGCTGAAATAGTTGTCAATAAGCATATCCCTAATCTGTCTTCCTGCCTGCCTTGCTCTTACTGTGCTCACATAGTCAGTTGTTGGTAAAAAAATCTCTACTTGCTCACTGTTTATTGCATAATCTGGGGGGAGTGGTTTATTTATTGTACCATTATGCAATAGAGAGCAGCTGAGCACAATATCAGACACTTTTGCCAGATAATATAAAAATATGCCTCCTGATTTATCATCCTTGTTTTTAATAGCCTAAAGGTGTATTTTTTCATGGATAGGAAGGACATACAATACGTGCCCCATTATACTTAATGTCAGCAGGATTTTGCTGATTTGACATTGTCAGAAGCCAGGAGCAACAACCATTGCCTAAATCACCTGTTGGGTAAATGGAAATTAATTAAAACAATATAGTGACAAGTACTACTAGTTGCTTCATTAACACATAAAGCTAATCTTACCTAACATTCACCCCTCTGGCATTTGACCCATTACAAGTTTTGCAGTCAGGGATGAATTGCTGATGATATAGGCATCTTAGAATAAACCAAAATAACCAGTCACAACACTTATGATTTTGTTTTGCATTACAGTCCACCTGCACATTCATGAAAAGGTATGATGTCTATTTGTATACACATGTACAGGTGGTGATTTGCAGGTAGGTGCCCTTCATAGCCTAACCTTGAGAAGCCATTATTTCCACAGCCACACTGCCCCACATCTTTTTGGTAAATTCTGCAGTCTACACTATCAACTTCCAAGCAATAGAATGGTGCTTAGAAGCTCAAATCAAATGTCTATTAATTTGGGGATTTTAAGTTTGATTTCAATTGGATGTGCAAATTGAATTTTAGTAAATGAGGGGATCCTATATGTGACTATGGCAAAACATAGATTTTTTTTAGAAATTACATTTTGAGTGGGATATGAGTTGCATCTCCAAAGTTAAAAATGGAATTGAAATTGAATGCCAAATCCTTCAAAACTAAAAATCCAATGCTAGTAAATATACCCCCAGGATTCAGTACTCTATGGGACCTCTCTGAACTAGAAAAAAAGTATGAAAACAAAGATGGCCAAATTAAGATTTTTTTTCAAATGTTTTTAGTTTCCTGGGTTTGCTTCAGAACTCATTGAATTGCACATCTTGCTATTGGTTTCACTTAATTAATAATGCCTCCTTTTTTTCTAACAAACACATGCATAACCTGCATATTCTTTCTACACCTCACTATAGAAAAGACTGAGAAAGCTGTGGGATATTCTTTAAACAATTTAAAATACACATTGATCTACAATTAGGCAATTTCATATTTCATTAAATTATAACATCCTTTATATTCGCATTGTTATCCTGTCATGTCTTTGCCTGGTATCTCTTTTTTTGTGAGGATTTTTGTTTCTTTTCAATTATTCATCTTTTGGTTTAAAAGTTCTTGAAGTCTTTGGTAAACTCAGAATGGTGCCTACTGCTACTGCAATTATCTATTTGTCTTAAGCTGGATACACAACTACAAAATCAAGCTTTAGATATGATAAATTGATTGACCAAACTCCTGATCAAACGTTTCCAAAATACATCCGATAAGTGCATACACATCTATTAAAATGTACTTGCAATGATCGGTCAACGTTTGATCAACGTTTGATCCCCTATTAAAAGAAAATTATTCTACTACCGAAGCAATAGAATAGTGATTCGATTCAGGCTACAGTCATGGCAGATATAAACAGGATTACCATGGGCAGGGAAAGGGTGTGAGTATAGAACCTAAACAAACAGAGAAATTACATCACATCACAATTTTCTATGCTTCTGGTGCAGATAGAATTTTTTTTTTGTTTCAATCCCCATCATGACCCTGAAAAGAAGAAAAGTTCATGGTTGTATTGTTGCTGCTATGGTGACAACATTACAAGCCATTAGAAAAAAAAGAATGTCCCCCTGTGCCCCATCAGCAGCCCCCTTATCTGGGCTCCTCAGAGTGCCCTTCCTTACTCTATGCAAACCTGATCATCACCCGAAACCTGTGCAACTTAAGTGTCTCTCCCAATCCTGTGCCATCTAGAGCACCCCTAAATGATGTGCCACCTGAATTTTCTCCTCCACCCTGAGATATTCCCCCAGCCTTATTCCCCACTGAGATCCCCCTTCCTCCTGTGCCTCACAAGCATGCCCACATTCAGGGCTTAAAGTGGTCCAGGAGAGGTGGTGGAACTCATTTCCCCTGCCACCTACCCCACTCCCCCACCTCCTATTAGGCAGATCCAGGGCCAGTGCTAGAGTGTTCGGCATCCCCCTGCAAACTATAAATTTGTGCATTACTTAACATACTTGATAAAGATACAATGGTCTCAACAAGGAAGGAGTGTGGTAACACAATATATATTACACCACATAGTGGTGTCCCTTATTCACATCACAGCACACAGCAGTGCTCCTTTTTCATATTACGTCACTCAGTAGTGCACTTTATTGATGTCATACTACACAGTGGTACTGCTTATACACATTACGGAATTACTGTGCAAGGCAGTGGAGGAGGTGGAACTAGTTCCACCTACAATTACAGGTGGTGGAACTCAGTTCCACCTTGTTCCCCTGCACTTTAACCCCTGCCCACACCCTCTGTTTAAAGGGTGTTATCAGCTCTCACCTATCCAAATTGACTGGAAATGATTGGAAATTGGAAATGAATGTTATTGAGGTTAATAATACTGTAGGAACAAAAACAGGTCCAAATTACATGATATTAGCAGTTTTTAGCATTAAAAATGCAAATACAAATCAAAACCAAAAAAATTTGAGCGGAGTTTTGGCAACACCAAAACCAACACACAAAGTTAATATAGATCCAAAACCAAAATACAGAGGTCAGCACACATCTCTAAAAAAACTGTATGTGTTGTGCTATGATTTGTCAATTAAAATTTAGAAAGATTTATAGTGCATTAAGCAATTTACAGTAGCAAGATATTCTAAAAGTATAAAACTTAGAAGCCTCTTTCTGCTGTACCAAATGTTATGTGGTAGTGTTGGGATTACAAGCCTATCATATACAGAAGAATCCACTAGAATCTGGTAAATCCAGTGGAACCTGGTAAAACCAAGGATTATCTGGTGATCCAGTTTACAGAGTGGACATTACAGCACTTGCTGAAAGCCTAAAAATTGCTGTGTCTCTTGTGAAATAATGAATGTATATGCAGAATACAGAAAAGGTCTGCAATCTGTATTTTCACAGGATTTTCTATGAGTAATTCAAGAATTACAAATTGACACTCATCAGAATGCGAGAAATGGGAATATTCTGCTATGTGAACATTGGGGGTAATTCTGAGTTGATCGCCGCAGCAAGTTTGTTAGCAATTGGGCAAAACCATGTGCACTGCAGGGGAGGCAGAAATAACATTTGCAGAGAGAGAGTTAGATTTGGGTGGGTCATATTGTTTCTGGGCAAGGTAAATACTGGCTGCTTTATTTTTACACTGCAGTTTAGATTTCAGTTTGAACATACCCCACCCAAATCTAACTTTCTCTGCACGTGTTATATCTATCTCCCCTGCAGTGCACATGGTTTTACCCAACTGCTAACAAATTTGATGCTGCGATCAACTCAGAATTAGGCCCATTGGCTCTATACCCAATTCTCAGTAAGCACATTCTCTTTTCATAGAGAGCCGATGGGAAATACATTGCAAACATTTTGTATAAAAATGTGACCACATCCACAAATTCCAGGAATCAGATATGTTAAAAAACTAGTTTTTCTTTCCGGGAATAAACGTAATCTATTTTTTGTTCTCCGATTGCTTCATGTAAACTTGCTGAAACCAATTTCCCCTCCAAATACTTAATAAAAATATCTCTGACATACGATAAATAGACAGATTATTTTACTGCTCAGAGCTAATAAATAAAACACACTACTGGTTATTTCTATAGGTAGAGATTTTAGATGTACATTACTAATGCATATTGAATAGCATAAATAGATTCTTACCTGCAAGACAGAGTCAGTTTGTAGCTGATCAGCTGATAATTTACAGGTCTTGAGCCTGTTTTACAGCCCAGTGACTTGTTAGATGTGATGGATGTAGGAGATTAACTTACAGTAGGTACAGATTTCTCCTTTACAGTTACTGCATTTGTGATAATTTTAGATGGTTGCACTGTAAACACATTCTGCAAGCAGGGTTTGAGAAGGATACATGTTTCAGTGAAAGCCACATACATTTAATTTTCATTTACACTTTTGTAATATAAATTACTACAGCCACCACAGCATATGTAATATATTCTAGTGTTAACAGAATATGATTGCAGTTTGTTTGCTAAGGAAACGTGTACAGTCAACCCCACTACACAGTAACTTATAAACTGATTGCTGTATGACAAATCTAAGCTTTGTGTGAAAGAAATATAGTTGTCAGTTTAATGGATACAACACACACATCTACATGAAAAACACATTTGGCAGTCAGTCATGAAGACTGCACCTTAAATGTGTTCTTTCTCTCGCAAATATAATACTTTTACAATTTGATAAGGCAATGAAAAATTACAAGGTGTTACTGTATATGTATACAGTATATGTATACAGTATGTTGGTTGTATCATTGCTATCCGCTTGTCATACAAAAAGTGTTTGTTACTCAGGAAGTTTTTGTTATACAGGAAGTGCTGCTGCAGCCATTGACTTACAGGTAGTAAACACACACTTCTGCAGCTCTCCAGAGACATGTAATGATTTGCACGCAGACTACTTTACATTGTATCAGAAGTCTTGCTGTGATGGCTCAAGGTCTTCAATGAACAGATCATCTGGTTATTGACAACAACATTGTGCACACATGACTCATTATTAAAAAGCAATTGTACATGCATAAGGAGAGTGCAGTACTCTCAGACAAGTCTAAAAAGGAACTTGCGTTTACCTTGCTCAATTTAGCTGGGGCTTAGGCTGTTGATAAAGCAATCATTTTTCTGTATTGAGAGGGGGAGGAACAAGATGACCTAGAGACACTAATAAAATACTTTGGTGAGATACAGTACAGAATGTTTTCCAGTGAAAATATTTTAATGGACAGGCATGGTTTTAACACTGCTGTGTGTCGCCCCTCTGAGAGATATTCAGTATGAAATCCAGACTGTCAGGATCCCGGTTGACAGGAGACCGACGCTGGAATCCCAACCTTGAGTGCAGTGAGTACCCTTGCAGGCTCTGTGGTGAGCTTTGATCACCAAACTATTATATTTCCCCTCAGGTGGTGGCGTGGACCACCAGCCAAGTGGGAATACCAGACAACATTCGGGATTTTGATCGCTGGAATGTTCCCTACTGTCGGAATTCAGGCAGCGGTATTCAGACCTCCAGGAAATTAATTGCATCCCCCTGAGAGTAGCAGTGTAAAAAACCTATCAGTTTTGCTTTCAAGGCTCTTATTGATACAGAGTCGAATTATGCTCAGATTAGAAAGAAACTGTTGGCTCTACTCTTTGCTTGTCAAAAGTTTCACAAGTTTATCTGGTGTCCAGTGCTGGTTATGATAGACCACCAACACCTTATTACCATTCTCCACAAACCCCTTCATATTGCCTCTGCACAAATTCAGTGTTTCATGCTCAATCTACAAAGGTACCGTCTGTATAAGGCATACAATGAGGATCACCATATCACTGACGCATTATTATTAGGTTGTGACTTCAAGTCTTTCTACAGCTTACACAATGAATTAACCTTTTAAGATGGCATCCTCCTACGAGGTCAGCATTTCATGGTACCTTATGTCTTTCAAGGTTTTTATGCTCAGCAGGCCCACCAGAAGCACCACATGTGCAAGGCTGCCATACAACTGGCTAAGGATGCAATGTTTTGTCCCTCTATGGCTGGACCTGATGGTTTGTATATATCTCCGATGGTGGGTCCAAAGGCAGAACAGCAATGTGTCTGCATTAATCTCTGATTCCGGACCATTGAGCTGGTTATTTCTGCCTGTACCCTAAGCAATTCTTTAAGGGCCCATTGTGCCAAGCAAATGATCACTCTTAAAGAGGTTCCTGACTTTCCCTGGTCTATTGTTGTAGCATATCTATATGAATGAATCAGGAAAAGGGCACCTTGTGTTAATGGAATCATATTATAGTTGGTTTAAGATAATGGGCTAGGTGCATAATCATTTGGAGAGTGATAAAATGAACAGTGATAGACTACCATCCAACCAGCTCTTAACTGTCATTTTTCAAACAGGGCTTGTGACATGGCAGTTAGGAGCTGATTGGCTGGTGCTTTTCCAGTCTCCATTTTATCACTCTCCAAGCTATGATCCATCTAGCCCAAAATATCTCTCCAAAACTGACAAGTGCCAAAGACAATGCCATGCAGTTTATGAGTGTTGAGTTCAACACTTTTACCAGTAAATGGGACATCTTACATGTCACCAGCAGTTCTCACTATGCACAGCCTAAAAGACTAATAGAAAGTGCAGTACTTTCTTCAAAGCACCTGTTAGACAAATGTTATAGAGATGTCTATCTTGGACATTGACATTGTCACAATATGTTGGGTGAAAAAAAAAGTAAATATCTTTGTATCTTGAACAAACCTTGTTGCAATGCAAGGTATGCAAATACATTTACTTTCTTGCATGCAGGGTAAATAAAGGCTACTTTTGCATGTAAAGTAGCTCACAAAATATGGGCAGCTTAATTGTAACACAGCAATTTAAATTGGAGTTTGCACATGCTCCTCTCATATGAAATCCTTCGTGCATTTTAAATCTGCCCCACCTACAGTGCCACATGGTTTTACCGATGTGTAAAGTTACTTTTTTTCTTCTTTTTTTCTTTTGCTTTGCTTCCAATACAGAATTAGCCCTATGGGGTGATTCAATTGTTTCCCCTGGTGGTCGTCGCTATTTGGAACCCAATGGAGCAATTTTGATTGTTGCTCATTTCAGACATGAGTGCTGTGGGGGAGGGCGGGGGGCATTTTTTCCTCCATGCCTCCTGAGATGGCAAGACCAAATGGCTGATTGGCTGTCCTAACCTGTTTTTATGCCTTAGATGGGTTTAGCCGCTATACACAGCTAAAAACGGTCTATTTGGGTATTACAAGTGAGATAATAAATGGGAGACTGGTACAAATGAATTGGTCCATTGGGCACCCATTAATTAGCCCATAAAACAATTGAATTTCCCCCTAGAGACTTTTTCTGCACAAAAATACCTTTATAAATTCACTGAGCTAGCAATACTTGAATCTTTCAATGGTATGGTTTCTGCACTAAGTTATTTAATAGTAAACTGCATGAATATGCAGAGGAAACATAGACAACTCTTAAAAGAACACATTTTCAATATTAATAATTATTTTTACCTTAAAAAACAACTTTTTGGGGCGTGGCTTGGTGAGCTGTGAGGAAGCCTTGTTGAGGTAGAGCTCCATGTCTAAGCCTTCTAATCTCCTCAACTCTGTCCCTGGGTGCCCATCCAGCTCTACACCATACCTGAGAATGCCCTGCCTCCCTTCTGTGCATCTGTTGCTGCCCCAGAGTCGGGGGGCACGGACACTGATCCCTGCAGGTTGCGGCCTGGCTGCTCCCAGAAGCTGGGACCTTGCATACCTCCAGTGGCCAGCTTGTGAGCTCCAGAGCGTGATCCCAGTGGTGGAACATCGCAGCATCCATGGCCACTGTTGCGGAGATCCCTGCCTTCAGTGGACAGGAGTGCTGCATGGGAACCCCGGCCTAGGCCTGTGTAACAGGAGGGGTAAGCAGGAACTGATAGTGCTCCCCCTTGGAGCCGCAGTATCTGGTTACTACACCTCACTGGGGACCAGTGGTAATGTCTATATATAAGCCTGGCAAAGTCTTTTCGCTGCTTTTACTAACACCTTGTCATAGTATTGGAATTGGAATTTGGTTTTATTGTCATTAAATAGTCAACGCATGAACAATCAATTAAATTTTCATGTAAGCAAAAAAAAAACACCACAGAATATGTATAACTCAAGAACAATACCATAAGATACTTTAAAAGAGCCATAAGGACATAATAACACATAGACAGATACAACAATCCTATCTACATTTAGAACCATTAAGCATTTTTATAGCCCTAGGAAAAAAGCTATCTTTCAGCCGGCTGGTCTTACACAATATCGATCTATAGCGGGAGTTTGAAGGAAGCAGAGTAAACATCCCATAATTAGGATGAGTCGCATCACCCAGTATACTCCCAGCCTTCGCAAGGAGCCTCTTCTCATAAACAGACTGAATACTGGGCAATCGTAAACCAATTATCTTGCCAGCAGTTTTCACAATTCTTTCCAACGACTTATGCTCTATAATACTACAATTTCCAAATCAAGCTAAAATACCGTAAGTAAGAACACTCTCGATAATACATGAATAAAAGTTAATTAAAATTACCTCTTTTATACCTGCTGATCGTATCTTTCTAAGAAAATAGAAACGCTGTTGAGCTTTCTTTGTAGCAGCATTAACATGAGAATTCCATGACAAATCATTGGATATAGTCAAGCCTAAAAATCTAAAAGAATTTTCAATCTCCACCTCTTGCTTATCTAAAACTAGGGGACCAAAAATATACCTATTTTTAATTTTAAAATCGATAATCATCTCCTTAGTCTTTTTGACATTAAGAATCAAATGATTTTCTTGACTCCACTCCTTCAACCTACCTACTTCAGATATAAATTGTGAGTCATCATTTCCACCAATGAGACCCACGATGGCAATATCGTCTGCAAATTTGATTATAGTAGTTCCATTTATAACACTGGTTCTTATTTGGCAAACCTCTCAGGGTGTTAGATGTACTCTTTTGAGCTCTGGTATGTGCTGCGGCCCTATTTATTAATGCTTGAACACCTCCCAGCACCTCTTTTATTTTTGTTATGATATATTGGCACAACCTTACAAGTGGAGCATCCCTTGATGCAACTTGAGTTATTTCTAAGCTTTGTTTCTATACTATGATTTCAGAATGCCTCCCAAAAAATGTATAGTCTCCAAAACAGTATCACAAGTAACTTTTTTGAAGCCGTCATCTCAACAGCAGTCTACAGGGGGATCTGGCAAATCTGCTCAGGCAGGGGCTTTGCACCCACCCCCACAGAGGTTTTTCCTTCATGAGTCAGCAGAGATTCTTCTGTGCCAATTGGGGATATTGATTCCTAACCATGGGAGCAATGAAATACCTACTCACTCAATTTAAGGAAGAAGTTCCTGCGGAATTCTGTGCCACACTTCAGGCTTGCCAGCAATCTATTGAGGATCTGGGGGATCATACTGACCATGTGGAGACTAAAATGGGAGAATTTGCAAGTTCTCACAATGATTTGATTTACTCACACGTGACTTGAGACAGAATTTTCAACTCTTAAGGATAAAATTGCCGACTTAGAGGATAGGTCTTGTTGGAATAATCTTAAACTCCGAAGAGTACCTGAATCTGTGTCTAACAGCAGCCTTCATGATTATGCTCTTCACCTGTTCAAGAAACTTTTGCCCTCAGCTTCTTCTCTTGATCTATTAATAGACCAGATTCACCACCTCCCCAAAGCAAGGAGCGCCCCAGTCGGTGTACCCAGAGACGTTCTCATGCGAATCCACTATTTCCATATTTTGGAAGCTTTGCTGAAAGTTGCCAGACCTTCTTCTGAGTCTACTGATATTTTTGGTTCTCTACAGTAATTTGGCACCCTATCTGCTTCCACTTTGCTCAAATGCTGTTCATTCCAACCACTCACTTCGGCTCTTAGGAAGGTGAACATTCTGTACATATGGGGCTTCCTGACTAGGCTTCTTGTTTCCAGTGAAGACTCCACTATCTCCATTTCCAATGTAGATGAAGGAATGAAGTTTTTGGCCAAATGGAACATTACAGGCTCATCAGTGTCTTCGGCCCCAGACTGTGGACTTCAGCTGGACTGGTCTACGGCGGGGAAGCCATCCTGATTTAGTAATACCTGTCTGATAATCAGCTTTAAATGTTGCATTTCTTATTGCTGAATTTAATGATTTGTGTCTGATACTCAGCCTTAAATGTTACATTTGCCCTTGGCTGAGAGTATTAGATCCTCTACCAATGTCTTGGGACCAATGATAGGGGGCAACTCTCACAAAATTAGCCTATTTGCTGACAATATTTTGTTGTTTATGCTTCAACCTATGTTATCTTTGCCTCACTTACATACCATACTGGATGACTATGCTAGGGTCTCCTACTATAAGCTGAACACCTCTAAAACATAGGCTATACTGTTTAACATTCCTGTGGTTGCGCTTAAAGAGCTAAAAGACAATTATAAATACGCATGACAATCTAAATCATTGAAATACTTAGGCGTTCAGTTGACTGGGGATGGTGATCTTTTTGATTGTAACCATGTCCCCTTGCTGTGTGCATTTGAGTTTTTGACTAGAGAGTGGTTTTTACATGAGGTTTCCTGGTTGGGTTGAGTAGCAGTGGGCAAAATGATATTACTTCCAAAACTTATGTACCTCTTTTGCACAATCCCTAGGCCATTTCCTAAATCCCTTTGCACTAAATTTAACAAACTTCTGTCGTATTATGTGTGGAAAGGGGTCAGTCTTAAAATAGCAAGAAATATCCTTATTCTCCCCAAACATAAGGGAGGTGTTGCTTTCCTTGACTTTGAAACCTACCATAGTGCCTGCCTACTAAGTCAACACACTGAGTGGTTCACATTGGACAATCCTAAACCTTGGGTACTGATAAAACGTTCCTTTATGGAACCCATCCCTCTGTCAGAATTATTATGGTTACAAGCGGGAGCTCCCACAATACATTCTGACCCAGGCAAAGCAGTATGAGTGACCTTGCAGTCATGGTATAAAGTTGTCTCTTCGTGAGAGGGACTTTCTTTGCCCACAAAAGAATTGTCATTATCAACCATTGCTCATTTTATTCCTAACCTGTGTCTCTACTCTTGGGCAACCAGAGGTTTAGTGCACCTCAAGAACATTTTTGACTCAAATGGTTTGGTTTCTTTCAATAGCCTACAATTATCATATGGTGTCCCCAAAACATGACTTTTATATATACTTACAAATTTGTCATTGGTTAAGTTATCAACCCTCAACTATCATTGATTCCTCAACTACACTGAAGCCAATTTGTTCTCGTTTACAAGCATCACATAGTAGAAGTGGAATCTCTTGGTGGTACTTAAACATGCTCATGGTTCCAAAAAAGGTAAACTGCCATCCCAGACAAAATGTAAACCTGACCTTGCTAGGTCCCTTACGGTAGATGACTTGTGTCAGATGTCTTTTATATGTTTCAAAGTATCTAAATGTGTAAACCATTCTGAAATGTGCGATAAATTGTGTCACAGAGCTTATTTGGCCTACCACCTCAAAATATTGTTGGAGACAATGTGGATGTTTATCACATTTTCTGGACCTGCTCAATGCTACAGCCCTTGTGGGCCAATGTGTTTGAGCTTATTAAAGAGGTGCTAGGAGTAGATGTCCCTGTTGATCCCTATTTCATTATCATTCAAATTTATTTTCCGATGGCGATGCATATTTACTAGGCCATATTTTAACATCCACAAAAGCAGCCATAGCTCAACTTGGAAATCGACATTGATCCCTAGCCTCAATATCATTATTAATAAAATTCATAAGCACTCTCTGTATGAAATGGCTGACTATACATACACTTCTTCGGCCTCACCGCCACTCATGGAATGGTTTAAGTAGGATAAATACTTGGAGAAACAGGGACAATCTTTTATATATAGCTCCCCTTTTGCTCTGACTTTGTAAATGTTTGTTTATTTTTATGGCATGCACCTGGCATGTCTTTCTTTCTCTGTTTCCTTATCCTTAATTTCTATTATTTTCCATTTTTCTCCTCTTATTTACTAATTTTCTTTGATTTTCTTGGAGACTTTGATATTGCATTTTTTGGGGCTCTTTTCACATGCTCTCATATTCTTTGTAACTTAATGAGTTATTTTTTTTTTAATATATTTGAGCTATGTATGTTTATGCTATGAGATCCGTGCCATAGCAGGATATATGTTTGTACCCCATATGTTGTTCCCTTTTCCTTTTCTGTGCCCCAATTTATTTACTAACTTTAATCTAATAAAAACTATTAATAAAAAAAAGTTTAAAAAAAGTTCTATTTCCTTTATGGCTTCAAGCATTTTTATTAATAATATAGTAAAATGAACAAAAACAATGATAAAATAAAAGGGGCAGGGGATACAGAAATTTAAGGAGTATTTAAAAAAATCAATTAATTAAAAAAGAAAAGGGGGAGGGAAGGAAGACAAGGTAAAAATAAATATCAAATAGCAAAAATCCAGAGATACTTTAAAACAAATAAAATATACAGTATAAGTAATATTATGTGGAACACAAATATATAGGGCTATATCAATACTAATAGAAAGATTAAAATGCATGTGATGATAAAAACAAAGGGAAATAAAGAATTATAAAACTAAATCAGATTTCAACACTAGAGGACATAGGTCAGTGGGTGCAGGTGTTCTGATATGCTTAAGAGCGCCATAATCATCACCTTCAGTGACACAGAAATGCCAAGAGAGACATTACATAAGAGGAGAGGAGGGTGAAATGTAGTTGGGAACTGCAAAGGTTTCAATTTCTAAATTATATGGAACTTTAAAAAGCACTTTAAACAGAGTTTGAGGATTAAGGGATTTCCTCAATTGTGCCAGTGCTGCCCTAGAAGCAAGTACAATTTGACCTATTAAATAATGTTCATTTTTGGGGAACAGAAAGAGGGCACCAGTTTAGAAAATAAAGAACCAGATTTTGGTCTACAACCATCTGAATTACGTTTGACAGTAAATTAAAAACCTCAACCTAGAAGTGGCCGAAAACACATAAGAGTTCCCTCTTCTAAGCATTGATGCCATCAGTACAGTATTTCAATCAGGATGATCACATTTTGTGTAATTTGAGTGGTGTAAATACAATATTATTAATTTGTTTTTTACTTAAAAAAATGAGTTTAAAAAACAAAAACAAAAAACAACATACAGTACTGTACAGTACTGTAGTTCTATTTTTAATGAGCTTTAGTTATGTCATTGTTGTTTGAACTCCACTTGGGTTTATCTAGTGAACAATCTTCCAATCAGAGTTCAAGTAAATTCAGTTAATGCAGATTTGAAATTCATTGAAGGAGAAGCTAACAGACTGATAATGACAGAGCACAGTGCATGTATTCAATGTTTATGGCCTTGTATTCATTGGGTGGTGGCCACAGGGTTGATAGAAATCTGATGTGAACAATGTGGCATAAGTTTATACAGGTTGAGTATCCCTTATCCAAAATGCTTGGGACCAGAGGAATTTTGGATATGGGATTTTTCCGTATTTTGGAATAATTGCATACCATAATGATATATCATGGGGATGGGACCTAAGTCTAAGCACAGAATGCATTTATGTTTCATATACACCTTATACACACAGACTGAAGGTAATTTTAGCCAATATTTTTACTAACTTTGTGCATTAAACAAAGTGTGTCTCCATTCACACAATTCATTTATGTTTCATATACACCTTATACACACAGCCTGAAGGTCATTTAATACAATATTATTAATATCTTTGTGTATTAAACAAAGTTTGTATACATTGAACCATCAAAAAACAAAGGTTTCACTATCTCACTCTCACTCAAAAAAGTCCGTATTTCGGAATATTCCGTATTTCGGAATATTTGGATATGGGATACTCAACCTGTATTAAGCTCAGTATAGCAAGAAAGTAACTTACATTTTACACAAGACCCCTGGCAAACATTTTACACCAGACCCACTTTTATCACTTCTTAGTACATGTCCCTCTAAGAGCTCCTTATTATAGTGACAACCTGAAAGTAAATCAGAGTGTCTCACACATCAAGCCTAAACTTAAGTAAATACCTGCATTCAGATCTGACAGTTGATATAAAAATGCACATACAGTACTGTCAGTAAAATATATATAATTATATGTTGCTCATAGGTAGGTATGATATATGAACTGTACTTTTACACATACTGTAGTTGGTGGTTTAAGGGGGGAATTCAAATGTTTGAAAAGTCGGTTAGGTGTCTGTTTTTTCCTGTCTATTAGATAGGAAAAAACAGACACCCAACTGACTTTTCAAACATTTGAATTCCCCGCTAAGTGTTTCCACTCTGGTCAGTCTGAAGTTGAATGGCCTCAGATAATGGATATGCTTGTCATCTGACAATGGTGGGTCCCAAAGAATTCCTGCCTGTCTTTCATCAAACAGATGACAAGAGTTGTCATCATCATCATCATCATCATCACCACCACCACCACCACCACCACCATAGTTGTTTCATTGCTGCCAGGCAGTATTAGTGGCAAGGAATTGTGAGAAGTGTTTATGTTCTCTCAATGTTTGCATGGTTTTCCACTTGGGTGCTCCATTTTCCTCCAAAATTCTAAAGACATATAGGTATAAATGTAATAGCCTCCGAGATGCCAGAGGTGAGGGACTTTGTGCTAGTCTGCTCATTTTCTTAAAGCAGCAATCATTTACAAGGGCAAAACCAGCCTGGTTTTGCCTTGTAAATGATTGCTGCTTTAAAAAACTGGGCACACCAGCACAAATCCTGCACCAACGGCAACTCGGAGGTTATTACATTTAGCCACTGTGTTTAATTCCAAACATGCAGCATGACCCATCAATACCTATTTAATACCTGTCACATGCTTCTCTAGGCATATTACCATAGTGATAGTAGTTTTTTAATTTACAGTGATCTCCAGAGATTGCAAGCAGTTTGTTTCTAGTTCAATCATTTTTGGAATTATGCAGGTATTTTAATGTATAGGCACATATCAGTGGATGACTCAAACTAAGAACAGCCCGGTTGCTTAACTAGTAGTGTTGGTTTATTGGTAGCATTACAGCTATACTTACTGTTACATGTACTGGTAATGGAGTGGAGCTTGAGTTTAATGGGGTTTCATACAGCTCACCTGCAGGTGACTGTATGCTGCAAACATGTAGCAGTACAGGAGTGATGGAACAGCATTATTGCAGGTAATAATCAGGTTTATTATAAGAGTTAGGCAGGAGAATTCTGTTTTCATCAAATGACTACTAAGTCTCACAAGATTGTGCCTGCATGTGCTCAGTAGAGATTTCTTTAGCCATCTTAGAATAGGGCATGAATCCTCCATGGATAAAAGAAAGATAAGAGTCTGCACAGTAGCATACTCCTCTTTCAACAAAAATAGCATATAATTAATTTAATAATGTACATGAAGCAGTCTGGTAAGCCAAGTACAGAAGATAGGGTAGTAGAAGGGCTGGTCTAGAATAAACTGCTGCCTCAGTTACATCTAGACTTTTCAGATCCTAATGAAATGCAAATAATACATTGTTCAAAACATTCTAGATAAATATGAAAACAGAAGCACTTGCATTATTAAACCCCAAGATATTCCTGCATTTAATTCATCTTCATGACAATTGTGATTCAGAAAGAAAAAACTAAATTTTTCCCTGGAGAATTTTGTGTTACAACATGAGTTTAGATGTGAGCTACTGTTACTTTACATCCGGAACACATTTCTAAATATTTTATAACTTATGATTATTTGCCATTCTTTACAAAAAAAATAAAAAATTGTGTAGCTCATATAAAGATTACAAGTGTGGGAAACCCAGTGGTTTTGTATGTAGAGTGATTAGCCAAATTTAGTCTATTGTTTTTTAGAGTAAATGTAATAATTTTTTAATGGTGGTTCATATGAAGAACAAAATATGACAAAAAATATTGGGACTGATTCTGAGCTGTAGTCACAGTGGCTGTAGATGCAGGCAGCTAGAGAAGCCTGATTTATGAATTTATGTTAATGAAAATATCCATTCAACTAATGTGTGTTTCACATTCAAGCAGAAAACAGTGCTGCCCATTGATTTTATGCTTACCTCTGCAGTGGTCATCAATAGTATCTGCATCTGCACCAACCCCATGTTAGGTGCAAGGGGAATCAAAAACAGGCTTCCCTTCCCCATTCACACAACTCATAATCACACAAAGCTTTTGATACATGACCATGACCCACCTGTGAGAGTCATAGAGTGGTTATGTGCAGTTACATTGCCACCACCAATTTGACATCTCAAAATGCCCTTCACGGAAAGACAGATACTGCATGTTGTGTCTGCCTCAGAATAGAAGGGTCATACTGTATGCAAATGCAAAGATGTATAAATTTGCATTTGCGCATGTGCCATGTGCAAAAACTTGCCACTTGCATCCGTGAACCAGGGACGTGCGGTGAGCTAAATAGCTCAGGAGGAACTGGCTGGCACCAGAGCCAGATTTACATGCAATATATGAGCCAAAGCGTACATCTGGGCATTATACACAGGTGCAGCAGTATAAACTCCTGGAAAATTGGTGAGTTTTGATCAGAGATGTGCGGAAAAGGTAACAAAGTGAGGCACTGCCTCACCTGCCATAGACTTTTTACTCCAGAGTTTTGGCTATAAAAATGATTAGAATAATGCAAAGAAGATATTTCAAACATATTCTTTGTATTTTTCATATATTTTATACAGTCAAAACTCTGGCACAAATGTTTGTATGACAGGAAAGGCTCTGCCTCACCTGTCTCACCCCTCCGCACGTCACTGCCGTGAACAGAGGTCTTTGGAACTCAGAATGAATCCCTTTAAGATAATAAAATTTAATTTATTTTGAAAATTTGTAAAAAAAAATGTTGTGTTGAAGAAGTGATTAATAGTCAAATTTGTTAAAATATTATCTTTCTGAGACATCTTTGCAAATGAATATGCTGACTGTGATATTTTGTTAATAATTTTACTTTTATCTCTACAGAGGAACAAGAGTTAATGAGGTTTGTGAGGTTAATGAGTTTGAGAAAGTTAATGTTGAATACTTTCCTTTTATAATGATACTTTTGGCCCTTTAAAAAACAACATTTACATTATTAGAAACTATGGCAAATGAGACTGTATGTGCGAGTTTAACAAATTCTATTTCAGTGGCCATCATTTAGCATGGTTAGCTATACATTGTGCATAATAGGTCTGTGTGTACTGCAGGTAGGACAGATATAACATGTGCAGAAAGAGTTAGATTTGTGTGTGGTGTGTTCAATCTGCAATCTAAATTGCAGTGTAAAAATAAAGCAGCCAGTATTTACCCTGCACAGAAACATAATAACCCACCCAAATCTAACTCTCTCTGCACATGTTATATCTGTCTCCCCTGCAGTGCACATGGTTTTGCCCAACTGCTAACAAAGTTCCTGCTGCGATCAACTCAGAATTACCCCCATAATCATGTATATTTTATTACCAATTTGCAAATTTTTTGTGCTGTTTCATCATTTGGGGCTGGAAACTGATTTACTAGAGGTGATCCTGCTGATCAAACCATTTTATTTCAAAACACCTGCTTAACAACCAAATATTATGCTCTTTACACTTCATGTCCACAGTATGATTTCAGTCTAGGGGGCAATTCAGACCTGATCGTAGCAGCAAATTTGTTAGCAAATGGGCAAAACCATGTGCACTGCAGGTGTGGCAGATATAACAATTGCAGAAAGATTTAGATTTGAGTGGGTTATTTTGTTTCTGTGCAGAGTAAATACTGCCTGCTTTATTTCTACACTCCAATTTAGATTTCAGGTTGAACACACCCCACCCAAATCTAACTCTCTCTGCATGTTATATCTGCCTCCCCTGCAGTGCACATGGTTTTGCCCAACTGCTAACAAATTTGCTGCTATGATCAGGTCTGAATTACCCCCTATATGCTCATAAGTGTTATTTATTTTCAAGGCACTTTTTATGCACTAAAAAAACTGTACATAGTGTACCTCTCAATTAAAAAGGGTGCTCCGACAGACAAAAATAAATATCTAACTGATATATGCAATGTCCTCAGTGATAATAACATCAGTCCATAAATCTTTGTTCAACTGTTATTCAATTAGATGTTGACAAAAGTTTATTTTTCCAGAGTATGACGGTGATAGATATCTCAGAAAAGGTAATATTCTCTTTATAAACCATCAAATCACTGAAGTGATGGTTCCTGAAATTATACCATCATACCAGATGAACACCCAACAGTGATAAAAGCAACCAATTGGATATTTCTGAAATCTTTATACATTTATTAAAATTTTCTCAATAAAAATGTTTTCTCTTTTATTTTTTTTAAATAAATCACTGTTTACATACATTATAATTGGGGGATGTGTTCACACTTTACTGCTGATGGAAATCACTAACTTACCCTAAAAGTAGGGCTCATGCTCATAACAGAGGTAGATTACAGCATTGGTTCTCAACTGCAGTCCTCAAGTACCCCCAACAGTTCATGTTTTCCAGGTCTCCTCACAGGATTGCAAGTGAAATAATTTATTCCACCTGTAGCTCTTTTAACATGTGTCAGTGAGTAATGAATACACACTGCTAGGTGACCTGGAAAACATGAACTGTTTGGGGTACTTGAGTACTGAGGTTGAGAACCACTGGCTTACAGTACCTGGGTCACAAACTTCATGGAGGATTAAACCATTTTTCCACAACTCTGGCCTCTTTCCTCTGATTTTTTTTTCATGCAAAGTTTCAGGAATGTTTTTTGTTTAGTAATGTTGATTCACTGTTGCACCTTCTTTTACCCAGTCTGATAAAATACCAACTTTGCTATTAAAGAAAACAATTAACATGGCTTTGAATTTGGATTTGCTTTGAGATGCTTTCTTCTTTCTTAGTGATGATGGTGTCTTCCATTGCATGGACTGGCATTTTGTCTCAGGATCATACTGGAAGATCCATGTTTAATCACAGGTAATAACTTTAATAAATGTGAATCAGCTTGAAATTTTTCCAAAATTACTGTACACATTTGCTTTCAAATCCTTGGAAACATTTTAGCACAAGCTTTTGTTATGTTAAGATCTTGGTGAAAAATGGACCTAACAGTTTCTTTGTCGATGCTTACCATTTCTGCTATCATTCAGAGTTGATGGTCAATTCAAACAATTTTCTCATTTGTTTCCAAATTTTCATTTGTTTTTGATGTGCAAGGTCTCCAGTATGTTCCTCAGGGTGGTCTTCAGGTTGCCGACTGTCGGGATCCCGGCACACAGTATACCGGCACCGGAATCCCGAGAGCTGGCATACTGACAGATTTTCTCCCTCGTGGGGGTCCACGACACCCCTGAAGGGAGAATAAATAGCATGGCACACATATCGCGTCACCGTGCCCGCAGCGTGGTGAGCGCAGCAAACCCACAAGGGGCTCATTTGCGCTCGCCACGCTGTTGGTATGCCGGCGGTCAGGCTCCCAGTGCCGGTATGATAGTCGCCGGAAGCACGGCTGCCGGTATACCATACTACACCCTGTTCCTCATCGTCAATATCCTTATGTCTGTAATGAAATCTTTTGTGCCACTCAAACACACGTGCACATGACATACAGTCTGACCCATTAGCCTCAATTAGCATATAGAAAGGTTTGGTGGGTGTTTTGTTCAGTTTAACTAAAAATTTTAAGTTAAAACATTGCTCAAAGCATTTTTATGATGCACATGAAAAACACATATTAGAACGCTGTGAGACAGCAAACTATCTGTGTGAGAGCGGTGAAAATTGAGAAACTATTTTGGGATAGTCCAAAGTCAGTGTTTCCCCACTCCCTTTTAACACACGCAATATGGTTTATTTTTTTGCAAGTATATTATTGTTATTTAATAGCCACACCTTTATTTAAAGCATGTATATTTAACACTATGAGGCTTATAACAGATTTTAATGCATTTGCCTAAAATAATGCAGATGTAAAAGTTATTCAATGTATAGAATACCATGGCAAAGCACTATGGCCCAGATTTATCAAGCCTGAAGAGTGATAAATTGCATGATGATAAAGTACCAGCCAATCAGCTCCTAACTGAGACACTGCCTGAGCCACAGCATCTGAGCACTGAACGGAGGAGCAGTGGGCAGATAAGTATTAACCTATAATTTATCTTATATTTATCCCTTATTGTCCTTTTGGTCCCTTATAGATTGTTCCTCTCTTTTTGATTAAATTTTTCTCTTGTCCCTTACTTAACTTGTACTTAATTTATCTTAAAATTGTCCTTTGTTAAATGTATTGTCCCTTGTCCCTTTATATATTGCCCTTATATATAGACTGTCCCTCTCTCTTTAATTTTCAGAGGGTAATAGGGAATTAGCATATTAAATATGTGTGGTGCCGTGATTGAGGATCTCACTCAGTGCATGTCGTGCATGATGTATGCGCACCTGGTTCAACAGTCCGAGTGCGGGTACATCTGTGTGAGATGTGAGCGAATGGCCACCCTGGAGGCCCAGGTAACTGATCTAGAGCGGACTGTTAAACAACTGAGGGACATTCACAATCTTGAGCTAAGTTTAGATAGAACAGTGGAGGAGTTGCAGTGGGGAGCACTGGTAGATGAGAAGGATCAGGTCGACAGCTGGGTCATGGTTAGAAGGAAGAAGAAGAGGGGGAGGGGGAGACAGGACATCTCCGATCTGCCAAATCCCAATAAATTTGCCCGATTGGATAAAGATTCTGAGTACGTCAGTGAGGAAATGACAGAACTGGAGAAGACTGTTTCCTCTAGAAACCAGAGGAGCGGTCCCCCCGGTACTGATGGGAAAAAATATAGTGAGGTACCTAGTCAGATTGTGGTGGTAGGGGATTCTATTATCAGGAGGACAGACAGGGAAATCTGCTACCGGGTCCATGATCACCGTACAGTCTGTTGGTCCCTGGTGCTTGGGTATGGCACATCGCGGACCGGGTAGATAGATTGTTGGGAGGGGCTGATAAAGACCCGGCGGTATTGGTGCATGTTGGCACCAATGACAAAGTTAGTGATAGGTGGCATGTCCTTAAGAAAGACTACAGGGAATTAGGCAAGAAAATGAAGGCAAGGACATCTAGGGTAATATTCTCCAAAATATTACCAGTGCCATGCGCTAGCCCAGGGAGGCAAAGGGAGATTAGGGAGGTAAATGTGTGGCTTAGGGATTGGTGCAGAAAACAGCGGTTTGTGTTCTTGTAACACTAGGCGGACTTCTCAGTCAGGCGCCATCCTTTTTTTCATGATGGATTGCACCTGAATGAGGAGGGGCTGCAGTGCTGAGGGGTAGGATGGTTAGAAGGTTGGAGGATCTTATAAACTAGGTGCCTGGGGGAGGGTTTAGTTAGAAACTATGGGTCAAACAGCGAGAATAGGAAATATATACGGGTAGTGAACAAATTGGGGAAGGAGAAGGGGGAGTGAAAGATCAGCCGGCAAGGCCAAGGGTATCTGCATTGATAATTTTACCAGAATTACTGACATGGGTATTGCCCAAGATATTCCAAATTTATTACATACTGATGATTATTGTGCAACAATATGGCATATAGAAAGTGATGTCCATAGCATAAGGGAAGATACTAACATCAGGAGGAGGGGTTTAGAAAGCAGTAAGGAAGGCTGTATGAAGGGCTGTACGAAGGGGGTGGAAAGGGAGGGAGGAGATTAACAGTCGGTAAGAGTAATTCTAGAAAGGCACTTGTAAATATAGACAAGATACCATTAAATCAAAGGGCCATTGGAGATGCTAAACTAAGATGTATACTTGCGAACGCAAGTAGCCTATTGGATAAAATGGGGGAATTAGTATAGCTTGCATCAAAGTCTATGTATGATATTATAGGTATTACGGAAACATGGTGGGATGACTCTCACGACTGAGTTGCAAATTTGGAGGGATATTCTCTTTTTAGGAGGGACAGGGCTACCAAAAGGGGAGGAGGGGTATGTCTCTTTGTTAAACCATCTCTAAAACCAAACTTAATAAAGGGTATTTTCGAGGAGGCAGGAGATAATGTGGAGTTGCTATGAGTTGAGATCACAAGTGGGGGCACTGAGGCAAAGAAACTAGTTATTAGCACATGCTACAAGCAACCAGATAGTGTACACGACGAGGAACAACTCTTACACAAAATTGAAAAAGTAGCAGGAATGGGGGACATCCTAATGTTAGGGAACTTTAACTATCCTGATATAAATTTGAGTAATGATTCATGTGTAAAAACTAGGAGCAGCAGGTTTTTAAATATATTGAAGGATCAATTCTTGACTCAATTAGTTGAGGACCCAACTAGAGGTAAAACAATGCTGGACCTAGTTATTACCAATAATGTGGACATTATATCTATGATATTATAGGTATTACAGAAACAAGGTGGGATGACTCTCACAACTGAGTTGCGAATTTGGAGGGATATTCTCTTTTTAGGAGGGACAGGGCTACCAAAAAAGGAGGAGGGGTATGTCTCTTTGCTAAACCATCTCTAAAACCAAACTTAATAGAAGGTATTTTTGAGGGGGCAGGAGATAATGTGGAGTTGCTATGGGTTGAGATCACAAGTGGGGGCACTGAGGCAAAGAAACTAGTCATTAGCACATGCTACAAGCAACCAGATAGTGTACACGACGATGAACAACTCTTACACGAAATTGAAAAAGTAGCAGGAATGGGGGACATCCTAGTGTTAGGGAACTTTAACTATCCTGATGTAAATTTGAGTAATGTGTAAAAACTAGGAGCAGCAGGTTTTTAAATATATTGAAGGATCAATTCTTGACTCAATTAGTTGAGGACCCAATTAGAGGTAAAACAATTCTGGACCTAGTTATTACCAATAATGTGGACATTATATCAAACACTAAAGTTGGGAAACAGTGATCAAAACATGATCACATTTGACATCAGTTTTAAGAAACATAGCTATAAGGGAGCAACCAAAACATTTAACTTTAGTAAAGCTAACTTCAATATGCTGAGACGGGCACTAAACAACATTGACTGGGAAGTTTTGTTTCAAGGCAAGGACACATCGAAAATGTGGTAGGTTTTTAAAGGGTTGCTTGAAAACAATATTCACAAATTCATTCCCATCAGCAGTAAACGCAGGAGTACTAAACAAAAACCAATGTGGCTTAATAAGGAGGTCAAGGAAGAAATGGCTAATAAGAAACGTGCTTTCAAAATGTTTAAATCTAATGGTCGGGAGGAGTCATTCCGGTATTACAAGGAATGCAATAAAAAATGTAAAAAGAGTGATAAGGGCAGCTAAAATTATAAATGAAAAAAAAAACATCGCTATAGAGAGTAAAACCAATCCTAAATAGTTGTATAAATATATAAACAGTAAAAGGTTCAAGAAGGAGAACGTAGGCCCTTTAAAAGATGAATTGGGAGCTTTGATAAATGATGACAAATTAAAAGTGGAAATATTGAACAATTTTTTTCATCAGTATTTAACATGGAAGATGAGCCGGTGACATTAGTGCATAACGACAGTGAGGGTAATGACTCTTGGCTTGATGCTTGTTTAAGTGAGGAAGTAGTCCTGGAGAGACTAGTTAATGTGAATATTAATAAATCACCAGGCCCAGATGGTATTCATCCAAGGATTATTATGGAGCTTAGTCTAGCAAACCCCTGTACTTAATTTTCCATAGTTCAATTAGATCAGGCATGGTACCAAGGAATTGGTGCATAGCAGAGGTAGTGCCTTTATTCAAAAAGGGAAATAAAAATGATCCTGGAAACTTTAGACCAGTTAGTTTAACCTCCATAGTGGGTAAAATATTGGAAGGCATTTTGAGGGATAGCATAGGGGATCACCTACAGGCTACAAAGTTTATTAGTAAAAGTCAGCATCGGTTTGTAAGGGACAGATCATGCCAAACCAACTTAATTAGCTTCTACAAGGAATTGAGCAAGAATTTTGACCATGTAAAAGCAGTGGACGTGGTGTATTTAGATTTTACAAAAGCCTTCGATACAGTGCCTCATAGGATCAACAAATTACAGGAACTTGGCCTAGGTAACGTTATTTGTACATGGATAAGTAATTGGCTGAAAAACAGAGTGCAACGAGTAGTGGTCAATGGGATGTTCTCCAGTTGGGCACCAGTAGTCAGCAGAATACCACAAGGGTCAGTTCTTGGCCTTCTGCTCTTCATTATACTTATCAATGATCTAGGAATAGGCCTGGAAAGCACAGTATCAATCTTTGCAGATGATATTAAACTGTGTAAGGTAAATTAATTCTGAAGGCGATGTGGAGTCCTTATAGAATGACTGAAACTGGAAACCTGGGCGTCTAAATGGGGAATGAGGTTTAATATAGACAATTGTAAAGTTATGCATTTTGGAAAAAAAACACATATGTATCCTACACTCTAGATGGGGAAAATATAGGGGTAACTATGGTGTAAAAAGATTTGGGGGTGCTCCTAGATAATAGGCTTAATAACAGTACACAAAGTCAAAGTGCAGCAATTAAGGCAAGTAAAGTTCTTGCGTGCATTAAACGGGGCATAGAGACAAGAGACAAGGATGTAATCCTGCCACTGAACAAAACATTGGTACGTCCGCACCTGGAATATTGTGTTCAGTTCTGGGCACCGTATTATAAAAAAGATATCGGGGAACTAGGGAGAGTTCAAAGAAGAGCTACTAAATTGATAAAAGGGTTAGAGTCTCTGGAGTATGAGGAAAGGCTTGCTAGGTTAAATAATGTATGTATACACTAGAAAAGAGGCATCTAACAGGAGACATTATTAATATCTTCAAATATGTAAAGGGTAATTACAAGGAGCTAGCAGCGGATTTGTTTATTAAAAGAACTCTATATAGGACACGTGGGCACTTGCTTAGGTTAGAGGAGAGGAAATTCCGTACACAACATAGGAAAGGGTTCTTCACGGTAAGGGCAATAAAGATTTGGAACTCCCTGCTGGAGAGGGTAATAATGGCAGACTCTGTAAATGTATTTAAAAGTGGATTGGACAAATTCCTAACTGGTAAATGTATCCAGGGCTATAGCATGTAATATATTGACATCACATTATCTGGGAGTGGTAAGAATCATTGTTTTTTATTTGGTACTAAGCCATTACTTCAGCATACACATTAAAATATGAATAGATTAATGCAGAATACAGGTTGAACCTGATGGGCAGTTTGCCTCTTTTCAACCTCACGACTATGTAACTATGTAACTGCCATGTTACAGGCTGTGTTTGAAAAATGACATTTAAGAGCTGAATGGTTGGTTCTTTATCTCAATTCAATTTATCACTCTCCAAGGCTTGATAAATGTAGGCCTACTGTACATATGTTAACAATAAAATAAATGTCAGTGTTCAGTTAAAGTGGTTAATAGAATATTATGTATATGGCTCTGATTGTCATTATAAGTTACTGATGCAATTTAATACAAAAGCTTGAAGATGTAAATGATAATCCAGAAATGTTTTAAAAAGGTTTAAAAAATGTTAGAATTTACAAAAAATATATAATAAAAATAATAAATTTACTTAAAAAAAAAACATTTAACTTTAAAAAAAAAATCCCTGAGTAGCAGTTGCAAAACAGGTATTGCAGTTGTACACATACCCTATGATACTGTCCTTGTGAAATTAGCTACATCATGAAATTCTTACCGCTATCAGTAGGTTATTACCAGTAGCTCATTCATAATGCTGACAAAAATTGTTTTCTGGCCTTTTCATAAATCATTCTTTAGTCTCTTAATAAGAAAGGAGATCTTACTTCAGACACCTTCATGAACATCTTTGCACACTGTACATTGAAATACCACTTATTAAGGAGGATATTATTTAAACTTATTATAGTTTTAGTTTTGAAAATGTATATATGAAAACTGTATTTCTTGTTGCCACAGTTATAATATCCCTTTATTACATTTTATATTTTTGAGAATCATTAATTTCACTCTATTGTCTCACATTGCAGAACATATTTGGATTACAGATGTGTGCCAACCCTGTGTTTTGCTTCTGGTTTTGGATCTATATTAACTACATGTTTTTATTTTAGTTTTGGTTTTTCACAAAACTGCCCTCAAGTGTTTTGATTTTGGATCTGTATTTTATTTTAAAAAAATTGATAAAACAGCTAAAACATAATTTGGGCCTTTTTAGTTCCTACAATATTTTTAACCTTAATAACATTAATTTCCAGATGTTTTCACCCAGTTTTGATCACCTCACAGCTCACAATATGGTTTTCATACAGTTTAGGACAAAAGGTGGCACCGAGCTTGCTGGCTGATTTTGCTAAGTGAGAGCAGTGGGAGGCTCAAACTCATAGCAGTTCAACTTCAAACATGGCACATCCAGGCAACAAAGTGGCACTCCAGGGGCAGATTGGATGGCAGTTTAATAAACTATACAACCATTTAGAAAGTAACCAATAATGTTTTAATTAATCAAGAACTACAGAAGCTCAGGCAGCACAGGAAGCTTTTAGTGGAAAGAAGGTATAATAATGATCAATTTACTGATTATGAAAAAATTGAGATGTGAACTACATCAATCTTTTTTTACAGCAAATCAGGAGGCCGTAAAAGAATACAATAATGATCAATTGATTAATTAATTAAAATTAAAATATGTTCTTCAAAGGGAAAAAGTCCCTTAAAATAGAAGAATGATTGTAATTTTTTAAGGTGACACCTCTACCCTTTTTTAACATTGTAAAAGATTCAATTTCAGGTGTTCTTTCCTAAACTCTGTTTCCTGGACCAACTTTAGTAGATAGTGTACTAACATGGCTGATAGCAGCTTCAGCTCTAGTATATGGTTTCCCCCTCCTGCTCTGTCCTCAACTAATCCTTGTGATCCATATCGATGAACACACACAAGTTGTACAAAAACCACTACAGTGTAATAGCATTATTTACTTGACGTTTTTTCCCGAAATCATCATTCACTATGGAGTCACAGTACTTATATATATTAGTGATAAGCAGATTTGGTTTTACTCGGTTTTACTCGGTTCTCAAAACGGCATCTTATTGGCTCACGGATGTCATGTGTTTTGGATAGCCAATAAGATGCCGTTTTGAGAACCGAGTAAAACCGAATCCGCTCATCACTAACTTATATGTTATGTGAATATAGTGGAATGTGGCCTCCAGAGTCTTATTACTTATATATTAAGTAAACAGAGTGGGGTGCAGCCTTCAGAGTCACAGTGCTTATATGTTATGTCAACTCAGATGGAAATGGCACCTACCCCACACACTAGCTGTACAAAAAATATTGTGTTTATTTATTTTAACTTTTTTTTTGCAAATGAAAACTCTGCAGACTGACAATGCTTACAATATGTGAATGCAGTAGGGTATGGCCTGAAAAGTCACAGTGCTCATATATTATGTGAATGCAGAGGAGTATGGCTTGCAGAATCACATTGCTTATATGTTATGTGCACACAGGTGAAAACGGCACATACACCACATACCAGGTGTGCAAAAAAAAAAATAGTATTTATTTATTTTAACTTTTTTTGCAAATGACAAATCACACTGCAGACTAACAGTGTTTATATTTATGTGAACCATAGAAAAGTGGTGTAGTAACAGCACACTGACTTTGTCATGCGTCGTGGGATGAGCTGCTGCACTTAAGGTGACCAAACCCATTGTACAGTCACCTTAAGTCTCTTATATATACTCTCTATATAGAGTATATGTTCAACCAGTGAATAAAACGTTGCTACAAGTAGTGTAACTTATGTCTGAAATATATAATGCTACAGAATGCCAATTGATTCTTGTTACTTGCTAACAAAGCTTTTACTTCCAATTAATTAAACAAAAATAATGCTGAAATACCAGTACAGGTATTTATATACATGTACAATAAAGGAGAAAAAAATTACATGGATAATAAATTCACATAAAACGTACTTGTGCAGCTCATTGTTGCAGATAAAGTAGTGTATAATGTCCTGCATTTGTGGTACAATTTCAAGTACAAGCTCTAAAAAACTAATGATTAAATCCTGGATTCAATCCAGTGAAGATGGGTATAGAAGGGGTTAATGGTATTTAGTTGCATATTGCAGCATTCCGCTTGTCTGTGAATTGACTTCCATGTTGCTGTATAAACCTTCACAGTATTTTCCCCGGGTACAAAGGCAAGATACAGGCTGGCAGTGTGCATGTGGGGACTCTGGACTGAGAGTCCTCCCTTTTGGTGTCAGCTCTCAGTGGTGCATCTTGTTACAGACATTCCCCTGGTTGCCCGACTCCTGAGAAGGTAGATGCTGTCTTGGGATGGGATGATAATGGTGCAGACTCTTTCAAACCATGCGCTGCACACCCCCTTCACATACAGAGACTGACCTCACTGCTTTCCTGCTGCTGTGCATTTTCATCCCTTCACCATCTTAGTTCTTCTCCTTATTTCTGACAGGTGCCTGGAGCTTAGTTCCGGGATCCTTTGGCCACATGACCACTGATGTGGAAGGACTGTCTGAGTGATGTAGACTGAAACAGAAGTGTCCATTGTTTGGAATGCATAGTCTCTGGAATGATGTCTCCAACGTGTTTCTACCCTCTGGGGCAGGTGCGCAACTAGGACTTTGTGAGCCCCATAAGAACACTTTTAAGGTGCCCCAAACTCAGGTCTCCAGAGAGAGTAGCAGAAAGGGGCATAGAGACAGAGAGTGTCATAAGGGACACATAGAATGATAGCAGAGACACAGAGACAAAGAGTATGCTGGCAAAGACAGAGATAGGCAGCAGGGACAGATAGAGAGGCAGCAGGGATGTTGGGACATATAGAGAGGCAGCAGGGATAGATAGAGAGGCACAGGGACATAGGAACAAAGAGAGTCACCAGGGATGTAGGGACAGATAGAGGCAGCAGTGATAGATAGAGAAGCAGCAGGGATGTAGGAACAAAGAGAGAGGCAGCAGGGATGTAGGAACACATAGAGTCACCATAGATGTAGGGGCAGAAAGAGAGAGGCAGCAGGGATGTAGGTACAAAGAGAGAGGCGGCAGGGATGTAGGAACAGATAAAGGAACCATGGATGTAGGGACAGAGAGAGAGGTAGCAGGGACAGATACAGAGACAGCAGGGACATAAAGGCAGAGAGAGACAGCAGGAAAAGATAGCAAGGCAGCAGAGACAGATAGAGAGGCAGCAGTGACATAGGACAAAGAGAGAGGCAGCAGGGACAGATAGTGAGGCAGCAGTGATGTAATGACAGAGGGAGGCAGCAGTGACATACAGTAGGGACAGAGAGAAAGCTAAGACATAGGGAGAGAGGCAGCAGGGAGTAGGGACAGAGAAGTATTACGAGCTGCACCTCCATAGTGCAGCCTGGAACCCCTATGGGGAGCTCCTCCATTGGCCCCCACTCCCATGTACCTTTAAGTGATCCACCATCAGCTGCGGTGTCACAGTCTGCACAGGCAGGAGGTAGTGCTGGTGTCCAGGGAGCAGCGAATGTGAGCACATGGAAGGCAGCCCTCTACCCTGACCACATGGCTTTCTTCATCTCCGGGATTGGGGGGGTCAGCTGCTGTGGCTGGTATCACTCTCCTCTTCTGGGGGGGAGCACCACCTATGGCCTTTCTTTGCATGGGGGGAAGGGAGATGTGGGAGAGCAATGGGCCATACAGTTGGTTGCGTGCAGGGGGAGACGTGGGCTTAGGAAGCATCTTGGGCCTCATTGCAGATGCACCCCCTGCACCTTTGGCAGTTACACCACTGCTCTGGTGGCCTTCTTCTGTGTAAAGTGCATACAAGCTTTGTCTTGGTAAGGGTTTAAATAAGGGCGCAATCAAACTATTCATCAGGTGACTCTCCAATATCCTGCTTCCGATTGGTTCACCTAGTTCAGTTCTGATTGCTGCTTTCATCTGTCAGTATATGGTGGATTTGTTAATTGCAGCAATCAGCCAACAATGAATAATGATGTATACTGTCAAATATTGCAATCATCGTGAAAAGTGCATATTTGGATTGTGAAATGAGATGATTGTACTATGTTAATTACAGAAACACACCAAACAGTGGATATTTTATGAGCTTGTCTGTAAATAAGTTTGCAAAGGCCTAGTTATTGGAGAATGATGGCACCCATTTTTGTAAAAAAAAATTAAAGCACACAGTAGCCATGGTGATGGAGAGATTGGGTGACCTCTTGGAGGGTTTTTCTGAATAGTAGATGGAGCAATGTCTTCGAAAAAGTCAATACTTTGTTGTCATAGCAGAAACAAAGTGAGGCCCAGGAAGGAGACATAAAAAAAATTCCCCTGAAAATAACACAGGCAAAGAATGACCTGAAACAGGATGTGATCAAAGAGCTATGTGGGCTCTATTCAGAAACAGATCAGAATCAGTGGCAACAGGAAGAATAGATGTAAACAGCAATTGCAAATACAATATGTAGAGTGAGCAATGGAGTCAATTATTTCTAGGGATGCTTATACTTATGTTGTTTCTACTATCCTTGTTTCATGTCTTCCTGTTTTTAGTCATCAGGATCACATCTGTTTGCAGAAATACAAGTCAGTCTGAACCAAAGCTAAAGACATGCAGATGTTGTCCACCTAGAATAATGAAGCCTACAAGACAGCAGGGTAGAGGAGTGGGGTACCCTGAATCCAGCCTTGGAGAGAGAGGTAAACTTGTGCAACCACCAGGGTACATTTGCCAGCAGGTACCCCAAAGAGAGTAGGCATCAAGAGAGAGGAGGTAGCTTAGTGGAGGGATTCAGGAGGGAGGCATATACAGAAAAAGCACTGGACTCAACAGGGGGATTAACCACAGAGCTACTGGGCAGTCAAATAGGAACTGTCTACAGGAGAATGAGAGCTGCAGGGGTCTTTCACCTAGGGACCAGTCGGGTTCAGCAGGTAGAGAGCAGTGGTAACCTGGGGCTGCAGGAACAAAATGGAAGGTGGTACACAGGGCCTGCTCTGATCAGATGAGCAGGCTGTGATCAACAGGTGTGAGCCAGACAGAGAGGTCCAGAAGGATGCTGGTTGTTGGTGAGGTTCAGGAGCAAGGAACACAGAGAGGCCCAGAAGGATTCTGGTTGTTTGTGAGGTTCAAGAGCAAGGTATACAGTAGGTGCCAAGTGATTGGTCTAGGCAGGAGGCAGAACTTTCACGAGAGGTGAAGTTCCAAAATATATGCCGCAACTTATGGTTGGGGTGAAGGCTCAGACCAGGAATGGGTGATCCGGAGAGCAGGAATGAAAGCAACGCAGCCTCTGGGTCCACAGGAAAAAGGAGGGCATCACAATCAGTGTTTTAATCCAGGAACACCGCACAGTAGTGTGTTGGTGCAAGTGAGTCTTGTGAGCTCAGCACCATCACATCTGCTCCTAATAGCCGCTATCCCCATCTCACTGAATTCATAATTTTCGAAACTGTTAATTAATTTAATTAAATATATAATTATTACTAAGTAAAATACATGTCAGTAAACTATAAGATAATTCAAATATAATTCTGACTATAATTCTAAAAAATATTGTACTCTTCCTTACAGCATCATCCAATATGAATAAAAAAAAATATTTTGGACATATTTTATGAAAATCAGCAACTTGGTTACATAAACTGATAAGCATGTAAATCTCCCCCACAGGAAATCTTGTAATCCCTATTCTTATATGTTGTACAGATAAAATGTGCAGGTTTGATAAATGCTGCCTGCCTGTGAGTAAATTAGGTGTTTTAGTATCCATGCTGACTTTGAATGAAATAGATGTCTGATACGTTTTCACATCCATTTATCAAGAGAATCTCACACCAATGACAGAAGGTACAAACTGTCTTATTAAGGCCAATGTAACACAGAAAATTTTCTGCTGGCAAATGGAAGGCTTTTTATTTTACTGTACTTCCCCAACCAAAGGAAATGTTCTTTACTTTGATCTTGAAGTTTTTCTATACAGTATATATATATATATATATATATATATATATATATATTTATATATATATACATACACACACACATACACACACACACACACACGCACAGTAACTATTGTAATTACAATTATATTGTATTCCAATTGATCTCTCTTCATATCGTTTCATAAGTCATTTGATTTGCCACTTGTAAAGACATTTAAACATCATGTCATCAGAAAACAGGGAGAGCAAGCTGATTGTGGTCCAGAAACACACCCTAAAACTATGTTATGTGGAACGTGAACAAAATATTACTGCCATTACTGTGCCTACCAAACAAAAATACACTATACCTACTGTATATCCTTCCATCAGGAGAAAAATGCTGTAGTGCAAACCTTCAGCCACCTTCATCTTGAGCCATGCTTTTAACCTATATGTTAATTATTATTATTATTATTATTATTATTATTATTATCATCAAATAATGTTTGTTAAAAAAATTATTACATAGAAGATATTGTTTTTTGAGTCAAAGTTATAAAGAGAAATAAACAATATACACTTCGATAAAAAATAATCTACAATCAGACTGATACCGAGACAAGAGCAAAGCAGAAAAATGACCAAATTCTTGGTCATGATCTAACGAAACTCAGTGTAATAACGAAGCTTCCACTTCCCCTGATGTATTGGCCATTGCTATATGGACAAGAAATGCATTAGGCTATTGTCACCCATGGACCCTTTTGAAGGACGTCAGCTGATTCATCACCTATGCAACTGCAATCATTTGCCAAACTTTGAATGGACCCTGCTACTGTTCCCTATTACTGCCTTCACAGGAGTGACACCTGTCAGCTTAGGTTCACATACAGAAATGCAGCGCTTGGACCCTTCAGTCCCATCTAGATATCGACTGCATCCAGAGTCAAATCTTTGCCTTTCCTGTATTGGTGGCTCTTTCTGTGCATGGACTGTCAAGCATTGTTGCAGGACCTATTTAAACACTTTCAATCAGGTGAATACCTTTCATGCCGCTTTTGCCTGCACACATTGGAACATTATTAAATACATTATATCATGGCACTTTTATATATCTACTAGAAACTATTGCAGACACAGTGGAGTGGTGTTATGCGGACTACAGTGTCCTATGGGCTTTCGGATGGTTCTTTGTGACGCTCATGCAATTATCCTTGCCCAGTAGTCTTTTAGACTCCTACATCCAAAGTCTTTGCCTATAGCAGCCACCTTTCCAGGGCAGATTAGGTCCAGCCCATACTCAGATGCCCCCAAGTTTTATGTATAGACAAGGCGGCTATTGGAGGCTGTGCAGGTAGGTTGCAGTGCGGTGAGACGTACATTCAACCCTATCTAGATACCGCTGCACTACACACGGACAGAGAGAAATAACCAAATGCAGATGTGTGCAACAATGCACAGGTTGGAATATAATCTTAACACAATCAATATGTATATACTACAATGCACAGGTTGTTATTAGCAACAAGACTGTATATTCATATATAATGCACAGGGTGTTATGAGTAATAAATAATTAGCAGTGAGTTCCAAAAAGAACTTGGCAGAGCAAGGCAAGGCACAGATAACAAGACTACTTAGCTGCAGAAGACCCCTGGATTCCAGGCAAGGCAGGAAAAAGCACGACAAGGCAAGGTAAGGCTGGAGCTGTCTGAAAGTACTTCCAGGCTAGGTCTCACATGCACAGTCAGGTATTCCGAAGACAGGTAATGAACTCAGGATTCTGGCCGGACATGGTACACAGGATTCTGACTGCACTGGGTATCACCAGTGTTAATAGCACAACTGTACAGATTCTAGATTCACAAAGGAACAGGGGGCGGACACAGGTACTACAAGGAACAATAAGCTTCAAGCTATAACCGGCCTCAGATTCCGGGCAGGCTGGGTAATATTAGGAGCAACTGCCAATAAGAGCAGCCAGGAAGACTAGGCCCTCTGATGAGGATACTCAATGAATCTGTTCAGCTACACACACACACACACACACACACACACACACACACACACAAAAAAAAACTCCTAATTATACTGCAGCTGAAGCTGAACACACATGTAACCTGCAGGAATATGAATGCACTGAGAATGCAGGAAAACATTGCCTAATTATCTGACAGGTGAAACTGCACAGACACACATACAGGAGACAGGCTGCAGTTACACTTAACACAAACAAGTACATAAGAAAACCTGGAATGCTAACAAAAATACAACAGAATCACAACATAAAAACATGAACAGGAATGAGCCATAGTGGTGGCTCATGACAAGTGGTAAGAGCCATTGTATTGTTTGAGCCTGTTATTAGAGTACTCACACTGAACAAGTTTATTATCCTTCTCACTTGCATAACAGAACAAACTACAGTATCAATACATAATCAGTCTGCCACACTGTTGCCATTCTTATATTGCTGGACTCCTACTTAGATTTTAAATTCATGTTCTCCTGGGTTTGGTATGGGATCCAAACAGTCAGGATGCCAGTGGTCTGAATATCAACAGTGGCATCATTATGGTCAGAATCCTGACACATTTTAGTAACTAGTCCAACCCTTTTCATTACCCTCACCATAACATTAACCCTCCCAACCCACAGTCTAACCCTACCACTCCCCTCCAGCAGCATAACCCTAAGCCTCCCCATACCAACTAACCCTAACCCCCCTTCCTGTCAGTCTTCTGACCGATGACATCTTTACTCTAAGGATGCCAACTACATCCTGTTTTCCTCCAGGAATATTTAGTTCTGTGATTCACCGTACATGCTTGTACATCAAGGTTATTTTAATTTATCTATGTTTTAATGACCTGCTTCTTTTTTAATATAGTTTCTACTATACAGTATATAGTGGTTTTATTCTCTATGCTATTTATTGTATGTAAATTTGACTATATCTGTTTATGATTCCAGTACTATCCTTTTTCATCTACTTGTGTTGGTTTTATACCAAGAGGGGTCAGCTCCCCTAATACTGAGGAGCAGCAATAAGATACTATTCCATACCGTTTTCTATACCAATTACCAAGAAGCATCTGGGTTTTTAAATTTTTCTTTAATAACAAACATCTCCAGCATCTGTGGGCTGTATGCAAAAGCAGTAAATATTTACCCTATATTAAAAAAGGTATTTTACGCCATGCATTGTAAAAAATGTTTACACATTCCAAGCATTTTTTTCTTTGCTCTGTACTATGACTAAACCCCAGTGTGTTATTCAGTAGTGACCATGAAGTGACCCAGTGAGGATCAGTTACTGGCAAAATGTCATCATAAACAATTCTACACATAGAGATTTCCTCATAACAATATGTTGTAAAGGATTTAAAGAAACCCCAACCAAAGTAGCATCAAATTACCTTGTCATGCCGTTTTGCATATGTTTGTTATATCATCTTATTTCTGTGGTCATAGTCATTGAAGTTATTAGCTCCATCTAGTAGTCAGTTCAGAATCAGTTTAATTCTCAACTATTTAAACTTTTGTAATAAGCTTCTCAGTGCATTCTGGGTAAGTCATATGCAGTTTCCATTTTTAGTTTCCACATGGTCTCAATTAGTGGCACCCATCAAACACACATCATAGCATCACTGGTCAGAAATTCAAACTCGAAATCAGCTACCATAGATCTGCAACAGTCAGTTAGGCACTCCGGCATACCTTTGCATATGTAATCTCATGTTGTTTGCATACAGTACTTTGTATGTGTTTCTTACATGTGCATATTGAAATTGCATTCTATCATTTGTAATCACAGTTTTATCAGTTTTCTCTACTATATAACAAAAACATATTCTTCAGATCGTTACATCTATTTGGATTATTGGAAAGTAGAGGTGGCTGTTGTCTGTGTAAATGTGATCAAGGACATCTTAGTGAGAGCATAACATACCTCATGAGCTAAAGATGAACATTATTTACATATTCAGGGTTACAGTACTTGATAAAAATGTATTGAAATATCTGTGCAAATTAAATGCTTTGTCTTTTACTTAAATTTGCAAACATAGGACTGCAAGTGATTTAGAGTGGTACGCAATCATTTGCAACCTTCACTTGCAGCTGAAGGGGTATAACTGGGTGTAAGTGGGGCATTTGCTTATAAACTGTTCCTGATTAAAATATAAGTTCTTTTAGATTTCCAGGACTTACATAGTAACAGTTTCTGTGGTTGAAAAGACATAATTTGTCCACCTAGTTCAACTTGTTAGTGATCTCCCACACTGTAATATTTTTAAGACTTATTTTAACTGTGGTGAATGTTTAGTCATAAACTAATATACTATTTTTTTTTATTACTGCAGTATATGATTTATCCACCATAACCCTGTATATCCTTATCCATCAGGAATTTATCTTTCCCATTCTTAAAAGTAATGACTGAGTCCGCCATTACTACTCTTAGACTGTGAAGAAACCTTTCCGTCTTTGTGTGTGAAAATAATATTAAACAGCATAGAGACACCAAAACAGTTGACCAATACAATATTGTTTTATTATACTGAAGTTCAATTCAGTGAAGTCAAACAGTCAGTGATCACACATCTAGGGAGGACTCGACTGTCATTTCAACACCTGAGTGCTTGGGAAGAGGTTTAGCTAAATGCCGTCAGTTCATTGTCCGTTCAGCTGTTCCAGAGTGAGGTCCGCGAGTTGCTCTCCTCAATAAGCTTATATACTGTACACACTTCTAGGCATTGGCTCTGCAAATACTAATGTCCTGTTTGCCCTAAAAGGTTAAGTCACAGTTGCCCATTCTCTAAAAATATGCATAAACAAGTACTGCATGGCACAAGCTCCTTTTCAGGCCTTATTTGGGAACTACAAACCATTGGAAACCATTGGAAACTATCATAGAAATCAAATTGTTAACCCTATGGTGACCTAAACAAAGTTTAAAGAGGGGTTGTAAATAAAATTGTGATTTATGCAGAGATGTGTGTACATGGAGATACTCCAGTTTATAAGCAGATCTCACATGCCCTTAGGTTTGTGCAAGTGTGCACTGATATCAATGTGCAAATAAACATGTAGGAAAATATCTGACTTTTCTTTGTGCAAGGAATACTTGTGTAATTACATACCACTTGCATTAAATTCTTTATTGGCCTCTTTATATATGTTCTTGTGTGTGTACTAGATTGTAAATATATGTCCTGGTCTCTAATATTACATTACAAATGAGAAAAACCCAAAAAGCAGCAAAACAAAATGCACATAATTGTCTTTGGGGTGAGTGAGTAGATACAATATGGCAAATAAATGACTTTTGTGGAGGAGTAGACATTAGGGCCAATTACATCATTTTGTGGAGCATTACAATTAATGGATTAGAAGAATCCATTTGATTCATGGAAAATAGCAATGTGTAGAAAGTCAATTTAATTTCACATAGGCACTTGAATCTTGCAATAATCGTCAACAACTATTATATTGTGTGATACATATAAAGTGTGTACTGTAGTTGGCACCATGGCACAAATTAAGTTGACCATCATAACATAACATGTGTAAGCATAAAAGTCATTAAGGTATACCTTGAGACTCACATGCTTATCTGAACAAGTCTACTTTTTGTTTGAAACCACTTTTCACCAAAAAGTTCATATGGGAAAGGTACATGCAATCTATAATAATTAAGAAGTATTGCAATAAAGACTTTGATATATATTAGAATCATACGTATCTACTTTTTCATACTCATCTCTAGGAGAAGTCAGGAAAGGAAGCTGGGCACTTCAGGGGTGGGGCCAGGCTTCCACATAATTAAGATCTGCCCTGTCACTTGAAACTGTGAAACTTGTTAGGAGTGGTGTCAGTATCAGAGACAAGAACATTATTCATTTTAATATTACACTATTCTGTTTGCACTGCTGTTTTCAGTTTGCAAAACCCAGATTGTTTTGTTGATTAACCTTGTTGGCAGCCAGCCCTGACCCCTTGCTTGTCTTATCATTTACAATTTTAGTCATTTTCCCTCGCTGTCTGTTTACTATATAGGATAAGATGCATGCGCTGACTCATATATTGTAACTATTTTTTTTAATGCATGAAGTGTGGGTCCATGCTTTTAGCATGTATATACTAACTTTATTACCTGTTATCCAGTAAGGGTCCAATTCAGACCTGGACACAGCTGTGTGGTTGCTCACAGCTGCCGCATCCAGGTGGTCTGAACATGGGCACCGGCTTTTGTGTGAGTGAGCCACTTTACACTTTGTGACCACATCCCTGAAGGAATGTGGTGTTGTGAGGGCAGAGTTATGGCATTATGGGTGTGGTGCTAGGAAAACTGGGCAGGCTGGGACAGTTTTCAGGGTGGCTGTGTGAAATCACATGCAGCCGCCCTGAAAAAATAATGGTCACTGACCACTTGACAGTGCAGCCAGGTTGCAGTGTCAGAGGTCAACCTTAGTTCCGATGCCTCCACAATCTAATTGTGTATGCATTGGGGGCAACCTCTCACATGCTGGGCGGCCTTGCACTGTGCTTGGACGCCCCCAGCATGTGAGGAGCCACCCTAAATATCCCCCTCAACTTTTAACAGAGGATGTTTTAAACAAAGTTTTAGTATATTAGTCTGTGCTGGTTTAGAAAAAATTTAATCTTCTTGGGGGCAAGAAAGAAATAGGAACATGAAAGAATGAGAGGCACTGAAGAATTTGAGTAAAAATTCAGAAATAGCTATAAAACCAGCTGATAAAGGAGGTTATGGATATGGTACAATACGAAAAAGAAATTTTAAAGCAATTAGGGGATAGAGAAATGTACATTATAATAAGAAATAATCTGAGTGAAAGTATAAAAAAGGATCTTATCCAATAATTATTCATCCATAGAAGTAGAGGAACTATCATGGAAAAGGAGGAAAGTACATTATGGTTAAAAATCCAGCTCTTCCTATATTTTATACTTTACTCAAAGTACATAAAGATCTACATAATCCCCCAGGATGCCCTATTGTGGCGGGAACAGTATCATTAACAGCAAACCAATCGCACTTTATCGATCACCACCTACAACCAGAATTATTAAAGATAAAATCATTTATTAAAGATACTACTGATACTATAAATAAATTTAAGGATTTACATTGGCAGGAAAATTATATCCTTGCCACAGCTGTTGTGAGTAGGTTATACACTATTATTGATCACGCCAGAGTTTTAGAAGCAGTGAAGTATGCACTAGATAACTTGGATATGACATCAGTAAAAAATGATTTTTATGTTGGAGGGAATATGTTTTCTTTGAGAAAAAATATTTTTCTGGTATAATGGGAAGTTTTATCAACAACGATAGGGAACTGCAATGGGAACACGGTTTGCGCCCTCATGCGCAAATCTTTTCATGGGCTACTGGGAACATCTAAAGGTTTGGGGTAACCAAAAATTAGAAAAGATATTAAAATGCGGTACCGTTTTATGGACAACATTTTTGTAGTTTGGGAAAGAGAGGAAATTGAATTAATAAATGTATTTGAAGAATTCAACAACAATTGCTTTAATATTCAATTGACAGTTAATATCAGTGAAAAAACTAAGTTTCTTGGATTTGGTACTATATATTTAAAATAATGAGTTAAAAACAAAAAAATACTGTAACTCAACTGATAGTATCTTGTATATAAATGTAAAGAGTAATCACCATCCAGTGTGGTTAAAAATATTCCAAGAGGTCAAATGAGAAAATTAAGGAGGAACTGCACTGATGTAACAACTTTTAAAGAACAGGCAGTAGCTTTGAAACAAAAATTAATCTCTATAGGTTATGCAGAAATTGAAATTGACAAACCTATGAATGAAATCGTGAAAATACAAAGGGATACCCTGTGACAATCAAATAAAATGAAAGATTCTACTGATATTAAACTTCCATTTATTACATATTTTAACAATCAGTGTCTTTTTCTAACCTTTCCAACCTGTTTGTACTGATACCTTTTGGAGGAGGATCCTGTTTTAAAGCCTTATATTCATAAACAACCCAAATTTATTTATAGGAAAGCACAGAATCTTAAAAACAAATTAGTTACGAATGCCACCCCCCTAAAAGAGATGGCCGTATAAGAACTAGAGGATTTCATAGGTGTGGTATATAAACTATGTGTAAGAGCCATAAAGTCCAACCGAGTAAGATAATAATAATAACAATTGTATTTATATAGCGCTCTTTCTCCAATAGGACTCAAGGTGCTTAACAGAAACATAGCATAATATAGTACAGAAATAATGAAGTTCATTTTCATAAAATATAGAAGCATGAAGATACTAAAAGGGACACTATGGAAATGCTTGAGTAAACAGGAAAGTCTTGAGTCTACTTTTGAAGGATTCTATAGTTGGGGCCTCTCGCACTGTGTGGGGAAGTGAGTTCCATAGAGTCGGAGCCGTATGACTAAAAGCTCGACCCCCAGATGACTTACGGTAGATTCTAGGTACTGCTAAAAGTCCTTCATCTACAGGTCACAGTAATCAAGTGGGACAGTATAGAATCATAAGCTGCTTCAGGTACCTTGTGCCCTTGTCATGTAGTGCTTTGAAACTCAGTAAGCTAATCTTGAAGATAATTTGCCATGTTATAGGCAGCCAGTGAAGGAAGTAGAGGATGGGTGTTATGTGGTTAGAACGGGGCTGGTTGGTTAACAGCATGGCAGCTGTATTTTGTACCAGCTGTAAGCGGTGCAATTCTTTTGCTGGGAGACCAAGGTAGAGGGCATTACATTAGTCTAGTCAAGATGATATAGATGCATGTAGAAAAATACACCAAGTTGCGCTCAACAATCAAATGTAAGAAACATTTATTTTGATACATAAAATGTAATAATAATTACAACAAATCTCCCGGGAGTACAATTCACAATTTGACATAAAAATACCTTATCTCTGTGTCTATATACTTATTGCTATTCTTATAACTGGAATGCAAATTCTTATTATTCCAAAACTTATGACCCCAGTGGTGTCATTTTAAATATAATAACAGCAGTGATTAATAACTGTTAAGAGTAAAATAAACAGTCTTTGTTTGCATACATGTAACTTACTTCGTCCATATGAGTCCCGAACAGTCCTGAGAATGGGTAACTAAAGATTCATTCCAATGGTCCTGGAGTGAAAAGGACCCTTGCAACAATGAATTGACGCTCACATGAATGATACTGTGAGCGAATGCACGGTATGGTGAACCACAAGCCGCTTTCTTGGTAACAGGAGGGAGAGCCCGGAGCGGTATTACTGAGGTCAGCCGCTAGCCCCTGCACGGGGAATGGAGAGCCGTGCCTGATGTGACCGCCGGACTGGATGAAATGCGGTTGTGTAAAGCTGACAAGCGGCTGCAATATCCGGACGGCTAGATGTTACCTTGCGTGGCACGATGTACAGGCTCTCAACAGAAGGCGGCTGACCTGTTAGGATACAGGAATTCATCATTGTTAACATCACTTGGAGTCTGATTCAGCCTGAGCCTGTGCAGGAGATCAGCTTTTTTCATCATTGCTGCCACCACGGTATACCACTAACCACTGACCAGCCGCCGCATGATAGTCGATCTGTCCTCCATACACACCGGCAACTGCAGGGAGGCTCCATCGGAGCTGCCCGTGGGAGCACAGGTCAGCCGCCTTCTGTTGAGAGCCTGTACATTGTGCCACGCAAGGTAACATCTAGCCGTCTGGATATTGCAGCCGCTTGTCAGCTTTACACAGCCGCATTTCATCCAGTCCGGCGGTCACATCAGGCATGGCTCTCCATTCCCCGTGCAGGGGCTAGCGGCTGACCTCAGTAATACCGCTCCGGGCTCTCCCTCCTGTTACCAAGACAGCGGCTCGTGGTTCACCATACCGTGCATTCGCTCACAGTATCATTCATGTGAGCGTCAATTCATTGTTGCAAGGGTCCTTTTCACTCCAGGACCATTGGAATGAATCTTTAGTTACCCATTCTCAGGACTGTTCGGTACTCATATGGACCAAGTGAGTTACATGTATGTAAACACAGACTTTTTATTTTACTCTTAACAGTTATTAATCACTGCTGTTATTATATTTAAAACGACACCCCTGGGGTCATAAGTTTTGGAATAATAAGAATTTGCATTCCAGTTATAAGAATAGCAATAAGTATATAGACACAGAGATAAGGTATTTTTATGTCAAATTGTGAATTGTACTCCCGGGAGATTTGTTGTAATTATTATTACATTTTATGTATCAAAATAAATGTTTCTTACATTTGATTGTTGAGCGCAACTTGGTATATTTTTCTACATAGGTGTGTTTTTAGGGGATTGGCATTCCCTTCCCAAGCTGCTGCTGACAATCATTTATACACCACCACTCACTGAGCGCTCAGCTTATTCTTTCTGATATAAATGCATGTATGACTTTTGGCAGATCATCTGAGGGAATTAAGTGCTTGATTCTGGCTATGTTCCTCAGGTGAAAGAATGAGGATTTGATTGTGGCTGATATCTGATGTTTAAGTGTCAAGCCACCATCCAGGACAACGCCAAGATTCTGCACACGATCACTGGTCTGTAATTCTGAATCCCCGAGTGTAAGTCCAGTTGGTTGGCTATGCTGCAGTCTTGTCCTTTGATGTTGCGGTCGTATCATAAGGACCTCTGTTTTATCAGGGTTCAGTCGCAGCCAACTGGTGCTCATCCACTCCGGTAGCTTGGCTAGACAGCCATTTAGGGTTGCTATTGGGTTATCAGTGCCTGTAGCAAAGAACAAGTACAGTTGTGTATAATCTGCATAGCAGTGGTAGACCAGGCAATGGTGCCTGATTATTTCGCCCAATGGGAGCATGTATACTTCAAAAAGCATGGGGGATAGTATAGAACCTTGTGGGACACCACATGGCAATGGCACTGGTGGTGATGAGTATAATCCAGATGATACTCTCTGTGACCTGCCTGTGAGAAATGATTTGAACCAGTTTAGGACTGTGCCATCCAGACCACAGAAATGTATCAGTCGCTCAATCAGAAGCCCATGGTCTACAGTATTAAATGCTGCCGAGAGATCCAGAAGGATTAATATTGAACAGTCACCTCTGTCTTTTGCCATCAGAAGATCATTTAATACACACACCAGGGCTGTTTAAGTGCTATGTCTTCTCCTGAATCCTGTTTGAAATGGATCATAAATATCATGGGTTGTCAGGCGGGTTTCCAGTTGATTTGCAACCACTTTCTCAATAACCTTTCCTAGGAAAGGAAGGTTTGATACCGGTCTGTAGTTGGTCATGCAGTCGGGATCTAAATTAGGTTTTTTAAGAAGCGGTCTAACAATTGCTTCCTTTAGGGGTCCAGGAAAAATGCCTGTCTGCAAAGAGCATTGAACAATTTTTGCAAAAGACAGGACCAATTATATCCATACAACCTATTAGAAGCTTGGTTGAGCTGGGTCCAGATCACAGGTGGTGGGATGCAAAATCCAAGCAATTTCAGCAGTGTCCTTTCCATCCACTGGGTCAAAGCTGGTCCATGAAGGCAGGTAGCTTATATTGGCAGGCTTTGTAGTTTGGCACTCCTTTGATGGCACTGTGGAGATTCCAGCCCGGATGGTGGATATTTTATCTGCAAAGAAGTTTGCAAACTCATTGCATCTTGCTTGGGAGAGGGTCTTATCAGTCTGCAGGCATGCTGGCTTGCAAAGCATCTCCACTGTGCGGAAAAGTTGAGCTGGCCTATTGTTTGCTGCTGTGATCTCATTTGACAGGAACTGTGATTTCTTACGAGTGATTGTCGATTGATATTCTTCGTTATGCTTTATTAGTTTTATTTTGTCATCTAGTTTTTGTACATTTTAAAAAAAAAAAGTTTTGGGTATAAAACATGTATATAGTCACTGGAAAAAGAATGCTAGGGAAAGTGCATTAGCTAAACATGAAATTAAACTTATTTATGAGTTAAATACATTACTGTCAAAAGGTCTGAATAAAGACTTTGAGTTAAAATGATTTTGTATTTGTTATGTAGTTAAATTTTTTTTATAAAAAAGCACTCTGCACTTTTCTGATACCCCATGTGATTTTTACTATTTCCCATAAGCCCCGTTGTTTGTATATATTTTTAAATACCATTTTTATATATTTAATTATATTAATATATACTTTGGATCTCGAAATGAGCTCCCTGTATATCAGGCAAATTGGATGCCTTCCATATAGTATGTAGTGCGTTTCATACATTACGCCATATACGGCAGAGGGAACGATCACTTGCTTCCTGTCAGAGCTATGCGTTCCACTGTGCACTCCGCAGGATAAGGCGCTAAAGCAGATGTTCAAATACAGACTTTCTATGACATCTAAAAATACCAGAAGTAGATGCGTTCCATGAGCGGTGGAATGCAAACCGCTAATTAGCACAATAAACACACAAAGAATACTCGTTTAAGGTTATAAAGTACCTTATAAAATATAAAGGAACATAGAGCTTTGTGTTGTTTATTTATGTATATATGTGTTTATATAGTGTAAAAGAAGGATTGTATTGTAATTGGACACACGCCCTTAAACTATCCAATGAGGGCCTTGTAAGGGGGATATATTCAGCTCCAGAGCACCATGGAGCATACACCTTGAAAAATACCTATGCTAAAGGTTGAAATGCATTGGTGGATAAGGACTTTGTACAGCTTAAGAATATCATTGGGGAAGGACACATATTGTGAACCTACAGCTGGTCCAGGTCGTTTCCCAGGAGGCCATTGGATCTAAATTGTTTCATGTGATCTTGGGTGTGACTAATGTGCACCCCATGATATTTGGTACACTGCAGAATGTCTTGATGGTGGTTTTTTTACATTTCTGTGTTTTAAAGATTCCTGAAATTAAAGCAGTACTTCACTATATTTGGTTTTCCTGCTTTTCCAATATATGGATAAAACCGAGGAAAATATCATAAACAAACATCGTCAAAGGGAAATTGTGCTCCTTGGATACATGTATGGATAATATTCAGGAATTAGATTTCTTTCTTGAATATTGGACACATTATATGGAATAATTGGACTCGGAAGTAGGCTATCCACCCTATCAGGTGTGCACGATCATTTTGCCTGTTTTTGTGTAACCGCCTGAACTGTTTGTTCAGTTTTCATTACAGTATGTGTTTTGGACTGCACCAAGATTTTTGTATACTAGTACTACCTGCATGTAAGTCCTGCGGCATAATGACACTGATGAGCACGCTCTGTTGTAAAAGAGGTTGCTGAGGTTAACTAAGAAGAAGAATGCCAATCATCACAGATCATAATTAAGACTCGACAGAAAGTTCACTGTACAGGGTTATCATAAATAAATATTAGTTTTCCAAAAATGAATCAAACAAGAAATAAATTGTTTTGGTGTTCAAGAGCAAATGCTCAGATTTGTGCAGTAGGGAAATTACAATTCAAACCCTTTATTACTGCTAAACCAGAAGCTCCTAAATAAACTATAATAGCTTGAAAAGCAGTTCAGAAATGTAAGGTTTGGTCCCTTAGGTACCTATGGAAGAACATGACATGGCTATTCCCTCAGTTTTGCATGATTTAGGTTAAAGTGTGCAAATGATTTTGCAAAAGCTTAAGCAGAAACATTATCAAGCACGTTCTGGCTAGTTATAATGTGAGGCCAGGAATGAGAAATACGAAAAGATTTCTAGATCCAAATGACAAAGGTATTCATCTCTAGCAGCCCCATTACTCACAGAGTTTTATCTTTTTACTGGACTTAAGCATATAGTTATGGTAATTCATCATTAGCGGAATCCTGTGTACAAACAGTGAATACTGTATAATATACCATATGCAGTATTGACATATATATTTAAAGTCACAGACTCAAAGATAACTAACTAAACTAAATTATATGTGTATATTAACTAGAGATGTGCACCGGAAATTTTTCGGGTTTTGTGTTTTGGTTTTGGATTTGGTTCCACGGCCGTGTTTTGGATTCGGACTCATTTTGGCAAAACCTCCCTTAAAAATTTTTGTCGGATTCGGGTGTGTTTTGGATTCAGGTGTTTTTTTTTCAAAACCCCCTCAAAAACAGCTTAAATCATAGAATTTGGGGGTAATTTGATCCTATAGTATTATTAACCTCAATAACCATAATTTCCACTCATTTCCAGTCTATTCTGAACACCTCACATCTCACAATACTTTTTGTAGTCATAAAATTTTCACTGAGGTCGCTGGATGACTAAGATAAGTGACCCAAGTGACCGGCACAAACACCTGGCCCATCTAGGAGTGGCACTGCAGTGTCAGACAGGATGGTACTTAAAAAAAATTGGCCCCAAACATCACATGATGCAAAGATAAATAAAAAAAGAGGTGCAAGATGGAATTGTCCTTGGGCCCTCCCACCCACCCATATGTTGTATAAATAGGACATGCACACTTAAACAAACCCATCATTTCAGCCACAGGGTCTGTCACATGACTGTCGCTGAAATGACTGGTTGGTTTGGGCCCCCACCAAAAAAAGAAGCAATCAATCTCTCCTTGCTCAAACTGGCTCTACAGAGGCAAGATATCGACCTCATCATCATCCTCCAATTCCTCACCCCTTTCACTGTGTACATCCCCCTCCTCACAAAGTATTAATTCATCCCCACTGGAATCCACCATCACAGGTCCCTGTGTACTTTCTGGAGGCAATTGCTGGTGAATGTCTCCACGGAGGAATTGATTATAATTCATTTTGATGAACATCATCTTCTCCACATTTTGTGGAAGTAACCTCGTACGCCGAATGCTGACAAGGTGAGCGGCTGCACTAAACACTATTTCAGAGTACACACTAGAGGGGGGCCAACTTAGGTAAAATAAAGCCAGTTTCTGCAAGGGCCTCCAAATTGCGTCTTTTTCCTGCCAGTATATGTATGGACTGTCTGACGTGCCTACTTGGATTCGGTCACTCATATAATCCTCCACCATTCTTTCAATGGTGACAGAATCATATGCAGTGACAGTAGACGACATGTCAGTAATCATTGGCAGGTCCTTCAGGCCGGACCAGATGTCAGCATTCGCTCCTGACTGCCCTGCATCACTGCCAGTGGGTGGGCTTGGAATTCTTATCCTTTTCCTCTCAGCAACAGTTGTGGGAGAATGTGAAGGAGGAGCTGTTGACGGGTCACATTCCGCTTGACTTGACAAGTGTCTCACCAGCAGGTCATTAAACCTCTGCAGACTTGTGTCTGCCAGAAAGAGAGATACAATGTAGGCTTTAAATATAGGATCGAGCATGGTTGCCAAAATGTAGTGCTCTGATTTCAACAGATTGACCACACGTTAATCCTGGTTAAGCGAATTAAGGGCTCCATCCACAAGTCCCGTATGCCTAGCGAAATCGCTCCATTTTAGCTCCTCCTTCAATCTCTCCAGCTGCTTCTGCAAAATCCTGATGAGGGGAATGACCTGTCTCAGGCTGGCAGTGTCTGAACTGACTTCACATGTGGTAAGTTCAAAGGGTTGGAGAACCTTGCACAACGTTGAAATCATTCTCCACTGCGCTTGAGTCAGGTGCATTCCCCCTCTTTTGCCTATATCATAGGCAGATGTATAGGCTTGAATGGCCTTTTGCTGCTCCTCCATCCTCTGAAGCATATAGAGGATTGAATTCCACCTCGTTACCACCTCTTGCTTCAGCTGATGGAGGGGCAGGTACAGGAGTGTTTGATGGTGCTCCAGTCTACGGCACACGGTGGCTGAATGCCAAAAGTGGCCCGCAATTCTTCAGGACACCGACAGCATGTCTTGCACGCCCCTGTCATTTAAAAAAAAATCTGCACCACCAAATTAATTGTATGTGCAAAACATGGGACGTGCTGGAGTTTGCCCACATGTAACGCACGCACAATAATGGGGGCGTTGTCCGATGTCACAAATCCCCAGGAGAGTCCAATTAGGGTAAACCAATCTGCGATGATGTTCCTCAATTTCCGTAAGAGGTTGTCAGCTGTGTGCCTCTTATGGAAAGTGGTAATACAAAGCATAGCCTGCCTAGGAACGAGTTGGTGTTGCGAGATGCTGCTACTGGTGCCGCCGCTGCTGTTGTTGCTGCAGGAGGCAATACATCTACCCAGTGGGCTGTCACAGTCATATAGTCCTGAGTCTGCCCTGCTCCACTTGTCCACATGTCCGTGGTTAAGAGGACATTGGGTACAACTGCATTTTTTAGGACACTGGTGAGTCTTTTTCTGACGTCTGTGTACACTCTCGGTATCGCCTGCCTAGAGAAGTGGAACCTAGATGGGATTTGGTACCAGGGACACCCTACCTCAAGAGATTCTCTAAGTCCCTGTGAATTAACGGTGGATACTGGACACACGTCTAACACCAACACAGCTGCCAAGGCCTGAGTTATCCGCTTTGCAAAAGGATGACTGCTGTGATATTTCATCTTCCTCGCAAAGTACTGTTGGAAAGTCAATTGCTTACTGGAAGTAGTACAAGTGGTATTTTCCGACTTCCCTTCTGGGATGATGATCGAATCCCAGCAGCAACAACAGCAGCGCCAGCAGCAGTAGGCGTTACACTCAAGGATCCATCGGAGGAATCCCAGTTAGGAGAGGACTCGTCAGACTAGCCAGTGACATGGCCTGCAGGAGTATTGGCGTTACTGTCTAAGGAGGAAATTGACATTGAGGGAGTTGGTGGTGTGGTTTGCACTGGGAGCTTGGGTACAAGAGGAAGAAGGGATTTAGTTGTCAGTGGACTGCTTCCGCTGTCACCCAAAGTTTTTGAACTTGTCAATGACTTCTGATGAATGCGCTCCAGGTGACGTATAAGGGAGGATGTTCCTAGGTGGTTAACATCCTTACCCCTACTTATTACAGCTTGACAAAGGCAACACACAGCTTGACACCTGTTGTCCGCATTTCTGTTAAAATAATTCCACACCGAGGTTATTTTTTTTGTAATTTGACCAGGCATGTCAATGGCCATATTCATCTCATGGACAACAGGTGTCTCCCCGGGTGCCTGACTTAAACAAACCACCTCACCATCAGAATCCTCCTTGTCAATTTCCTCCTCAGCGCCAGCAACACCCATATCCTCATCCTGGTGTACTTCAACAGTGACATCTTCAATTTGACTATCAGGAACTGGACTGTGGGTGCTCCTTCCAGCACTTGCGGGGGGTGTGCAAATGGTGGAAGTAGCCACCTCTTCCCGTCTAGTGTTGGGAAGGTCAGGCATCTCAACCGCCGACACAATTAGACTCTCCTTGGGGATTTGTGATTTAGAAGAATGCACAGTTCTTTGCTGTGCTTTTGCCAGCTTAACTCTTTTCATTGTTTTAGAGGGAGGATGAGTACTTCCATCCTCATGTGAAGCTGAACCACTAGCCATGAACATAGGCCAGGGCCTCAGCCATTCCTTGCCACTCCGTGTCTTAAATGGCATATTAGCAAGTTTACGCTTCTCCTTAGACGCTTTTAATTTAGATTTTTGGGACATTTTACTGAACTTTAGTTTTTTGGATTTTACATGCTCTCTACTATGACATTGGGCATCAGCCTTGGCAGATGACGTTGATGGCATTTCATCGTCTCTGCCATGACTAGTGGCAGCAGCTTCAGCACTAGGTGGAAGTGGATCTTGATCTTTCCCTATTTCACCATCCACATTTTTGTTCTCCATTTTTTAATGTGTGGAATTATATGCCAGTAATATTATTATATCAATAGCAATGGCCTACTGTACTGTACAACTATATAGTGTTGGTCACAAAAATGCTGCACTGTAATACTATATATATATACTGCTCAAAACAATGCAGCACAGATATGGGTACTTGAAGTGACACGGAGCTGCAAGATACAGCAATGGCATACTGTACTATACAACTATATACTGGTGGTCACCAAATGCTGCACTGCACTACTATATATATACTGCTCACAACAATGCAGCACAGATATGGATACTTGAAGTGACACGGAGCTGTAAGATACAGCAATGGCCTAATGTACTGTACAACTATATACTGTTGGTCACCAAAATGCTGCACTGTACTATATATATATATATATATATATATATACTGCTCACTAAAAATGCAGCACAGATATGGATACTTGAAGTGACATGGAGCTGCAAGATACAGCAATGGCCTACTGTACTGTATAACTATATACTGGTGGTCACCGAAATGCTGCACTGTACTACTATATATATATATATATATATATATATATATACTGCTCACAACAATGCAGCACAGATATGGATACTTGAAGTGACACGGAGCTGCAAGATACAGCAATGGCCTACTGTACTGTACAACTATATACTGGTGGTCACCAAAATGCTGCACTGTACAACTATATATATATACTGCTCACAACAATGCAGCACAGATATGGATACTTGAAGTGACACAGAGCGGCAAGATACAGCAATGGCCTACTGTACTGTACAACTATATACTGGTGGTCACCAAAATGCTGCACTGTACTACTATATTTATATATACTGCTGACAACAATGCAGCACAGATATGGATACTTGAAGTAACACGGAGCTGCAAGATACAGCAATGTCCTACTGTACAACTATATACTGTTGGTCACCAAAATGCTGCACTGTACTACTATATATATACTGCTCACAACAATGCAGCCCAGATATGGATACTTGAAGTAACATGAAGCTGCAAGACACAGCAATGGCCTACTGTACTGTACAGCTATATACTGGTGGTCACCAAAATGCTGCACTGTACTACTATATATATATATATATATATATATATATATACTGCTCACAACAATGCAGCACAGATGTGGACACTTGAAGTGACACTGAGCTGCAAGATACAGCAATGACTTACTGTACTGTACAACTATATACTGGTGGTCACCAAAATGCTGCACTGTACTACTGTATATATATACTGGTCACAACAATGCAGCACATATATGGATATTTGAAGTGACACGGAGCTGCAAGATACAGCAATGGCCTACTGTACTATACAGCTATATACTGGTGGTCACCAAAATGCTGCACTGTAATACTATATATATATATATACTGCTCACAACAATGCAGCACAGATATGGATACTTGAAGTGACACGGAGCTGCAAGATACAGCAATGGCCTACTGTACTGTACAACTATATACTGGTGGTCACCAAAATACTGCACTGTACTACTATGTGTGTATCTATATATATATATATATACTGCTCACAACAATGCATCACAGATATGGATACTTGAAGTAACATGGAGCTGCAAGATACAGCAATGGCCTACTGTACTGTACAACTATATACTGTTGGTCACCAAAATTCTGCACTGTACTATATATATATATATATATATATACTGCTCACAACAATGCAGCACAGATATGGATACTTGAAGTGACACGGAGCTGCAAGATACAGCAATGGCCTACTGCACTATACAACTATATACTGGTGGTCACCAAAATGCTGCACTGTACTATATATATATATACTGCTCACAACAATGCAGCACAGATATGGATACTTGAAGTGACACAGTGCTGCAAGATACAGCAATGGCCTACTGTACTGTACAGCTATATACTGGTGGTCACCAAAATGCTGCACTGTACTACTATATATAGTATATATACTGCTCACAACAATGCATCACAGATATCGATACTTGAAGTGACACGGAGCTGCAAGATACAGCAATGGCCTACTGTACTGTACTGTACAACTATATACTGGTGTTCACCAAAATACTGCACTGTACTACTATATATATATATATATATATATATATATACTGCTCACAACAATGCATCACAGATATGGATACTTGAAGTGACACGGAGCTGCAAGATACAGCAATGGCCTACTGTACTGTACAACTATATACTGTTGATCACCAAAATGCTGCACTGTACTACTATATATATATATATATATATATATATATATAGAAAGTTTGTGGATGGCCCGGCACTCCTGAACGCCTGTAGAATATCTGCTGCGGTGCCCTCCGGGTGACTCTGGGTCACTGGTATATGGAGTATAGATGCGGCGGCACTCAGACAGACTCATTAGTATGCAAAAATCAGGTCATTTATTAGGACCTCTTAACCGACATGTTTCGGGCCGGAGCCCGTCCTCAGGGTCAAACAGCAAGTGAAAACATACAGATAAAACGTACATACATATATACCAAACCTAAATGAATGTGAACATACTCACCTGTTCATCGGCGCTCCCGCCCGCCGCCCCGCTCGGCTGTGTACTGCGTCGCTGGAAGCTGGCGTGTCAGGTGCGCCGGAAGAACAGGGTAGTAACCATGGGAACAGCTTTGGCGTCGCACTGTACGCCGCTGCTGATTCCCCAGTGACATCCTAAAATATACAAACGAAAAAGTGCATTATTACTAAGACACCAGTGATGAATAAAAAATGTTAAAAAAACGGCATTAGTAAAGCATTGACTGTCTGCAATATTAGAGGAATAAGTATTTGAAATATCAACATACTACTAATAGTATATCTGATAATACACTCTAAATTTACTAATAGGTGTTGCCCACCTTAAACACTGCATATGGTTTGTAATAATAATAAGGGCCAGTTCTTCCGGCGCACCTGACACGCCAGCTTCCAGCGACGCAGTACACAGCCGAGCGGGGCGGCGGGCGGGAGCGCCGATGAACAGGTGAGTATGTTCACATTCATTTAGGTTTGGTATATATGTATGTACGTTTTATCTGTATGTTTTCACTTGCTGTTTGACCCTGAGGACGGGCTCCGGCCCGAAACATGTCGGTTAAGAGGTCCTAATAAATGACCTGATTTTTGCATACTAATGAGTCTGTCTGAGTGCCGCCGCATCTATACTCTATATATATATATATATATATATATATACTGCTCTCAACAATGCAGCACAGATATGGATACTTGAAGTGACACAGAGCTGCAAGATTCAGCAATGGCCTACTGTACTGTACTACTATACTGGTGGTCACCAAAATGCTGCACTGTACTACAATATATATATATAGTATATATACTGGTCACACAACAATGCAGCAGATATTGAGCACTGATGATCAGGATACTGTCTAGAACTGAGTCTGACACAGAGCTGCAAGATACAGCAATGGCCTACTGTACTGTACTACTATAATTGTATACTGGTGGTCCCCACAATGCAGCACACTGAGCACAGATATTTGCAGCACACAGAGCTCTGATATGGAACTTTTCAGGCAGAGAACGTAGATATTTGCATCACACTGAGCACAGCTATTTGCAGCACACTGAGCACAGATATGGAGCTTTTCAGGCAGAGAATGTAGCCACGTCCTCTCCATTCAATCTCCAATGCATGAGTGAAAATGGCAGAGACGTGCGGCTCTTTATATAGAATGCGAATCTTGCGAGAATCCGACAGCGGGATGATGACGTTCAGCCTCGTTCGGGTTAACTGAGCAAGGCGGGAAGATCTGAGGCTGCCTCGGACCCGTGTAAAATAGGTGAAGTTTGGGGGGGTTCGGATCTCGACGAACCGAACCCACTCATCTCTAATATTAACACATATGAGTGCTATGCTGCCAGATCACCCATATCTCGCAGACTTAGAAGATATTTTGTCTACTATAAATTAACTTTACATAAAGTGGCTTATAAAAATATGCTTCTAATCCCCCTTTCCTAAATAGTAAGAAGTCCTACCCATGGAATCCTTGCTTTTGCACACAGAGTAAACCATGATGTGTTTTTTGAACATATGGTAGTGGAATGTAGTCGTGATTCCACCTTCTGCCATGTCCTTCCAAGCCATCTTCCCTACCACAAGTATTGCAGAAGGGTGTCCCAGGTTAGGAACCAGTTACAAACTAAAGTTAGCTTTTAAATTAGATGGTTGAGTAAATGGCTATTCAACATATAATATGTAAAAAATAAAGAATAGAAAGTTTAGCAACAATTAATTATTACCAAATATTTTCCAAATATCAAAATCAAATATTAATTGTTTCAGTTTAATATTATTTAACTTTTTGGTTTACTGCTGCTTTTCTTTATTTGGTAAACAATATTTTTGCCAATTGTCAGCTCTGTTCAGTCATACCATCTTTAGTGTCCAGCTGAGAGACTATAGGAATGCAATAAACAAGTACAGATTGAAGGATTGTTCACAAGCTCCATCAATCCTTTCTGTTGCTTCAAAGATCAAACCATGCCCTAAGGCTGTGCAAGACAACTTACTAAAATAATTGTTTCAGCCTCACTTAGTCTTTTGCACATTGCAATGTCTGGTAAATCAGATAGTAAGGGCTATATGAAAAGTCACCATGCTGCCATGCTGCTTATTTGCTGAGTGAATGAAAGCAATAAGATCTTTATAGTTCCTCTTAAATCATCAGATAGGTTGACTAAAGACATCACACTGGATTCCCTATGAATAGCCTCTTCAGCCTTTGTGTGCTGTGATTAAAGACAGCATTATGCCTAAAACAGCGGTGAAGGAAGAACCTTTTTTTCTTATTTTATATATATATATATATATATATATACATATATGTATATATATATATATATATATAGAGAGAGAGAGAGAGAGTATGAGACAAGCCACACCCACTTTAAAGAACAGTCACACAGAGTGCAGGGCTTCTAAACGTTATCTGTACAAAATATAAAGAAGCCAGCAGCATCCAAATATAGCCAAGTTTTTTTTTCAAAATCATCAAAAAGTGCATAAATAGAAAAAATACATTTAAAATGCATTACAGCAACAAGCTGGAGACTGGTCACATGCATATTAGAAAGCAAAGACATAGAGTCAGAGTACTTATCCATAGTATCACGGCATAATAAAAAAACACCAGTCGTCCTGCTCTATGTGTACTGCTGTGTTGAACTGTATACATATGGAGCAGGATGACTGGAACTTTTTGGTGATTTATAAAAAAACTCATACATTTGGATGCTGCTGTCTTTTTTCTTGTATGTAAAAAGTTGGAAGTTGATATACACTTCACTGTAAAGTGATTGAACAATCTACCTTTATTTGGAGAAAGTGACCATCTAACAACCACACTATATGAGAAATATTTATTCTATACTCTGGTTGATACCCTGGTGGAGTCTTAAATAGACTAAATGCATTGGGTATATGACAGCTGTGTATACAACTCTGTTTAAACCTCAAATGGTACACGCTCCATCTACAAAAGTTCTGGAAACGGTTCTATTCCATCTCAACAGAAAAAAGTGACACCTGTTCTCCAACAACTCCAACATTGTATTGTATCTTGGTTTTATGTATTTTTTGGATTTAAAAAAAAATGTATAAAATGAAATCACTATATGGTCATCTTATGGGATACACAGTATAAGGATATGTAAAAATCTAAATAGATCATTATCAAAATACCAAATCCTGATATAAAGAATAACTACTACAATTGTCTTAGCTATAGCACCTTTTTGATCACCATCCGAGAATATATATGTGTATATATATATATATATATATATATATATATATAATACTAAAAGCATTAATCCTCACAGCACTCACCATTCCTAGATTTTGGTGCAACATGGTGTGGGACTACATTTATTAAGTATACTAACTTGTCAAGGGCTTCAGGCTGAAATGCATTAATCAATACATGATCTATTTATTGATATATATACACAGTATATATATATATATATATATATATACAGTATATAATATAATGAGTCCAGAATCTCTGTGATAGATATATAACAAGAAGTGAAATAGCAGGCACTCACAGTATATTCAGCCACCGGGGTGCCTTCCAATGAAGGAAATAACGTTAATGCAGTCCCCTGGGTGTAGCTATGTACACTCAATCACCCTCCAGAGACCAGGCGGCACTCCACGGATTTTTTAAGGAAAATAGCTTTTATAAATATGCTCAAAAATTCAATACATAGTGCAAAAGCAAAACCGACGTTTCAACGCCTCACAGGCGTTTTTTTCAAGGTGCACAGTGCTAGAAGAAAAAGAAAAAGAAACCAAAGAACAGAAACCACAAGTGTACTCACCTAAATAGCCACCTCGTGTAAGGTCTCACCTCTTCACACTTCCGGACGCCAGTGGCGAGCCACACACGCGCTCCGGGACTGAGTCAGCGGCGCCCGTCAGTGACGTCATACCGTTGCCAGGGAACCAGACGCAATGTGCACTCCAGCCGCGGCTCCAGGAAGCTAAACACAGAAGGGGGACAATTACGTATACATAACCAGAAAGTGCATAAGTGCTAAAACTAAAAAGATAATAAAAGATTAAAAACAGGAGAATGAGTAATTAAGGCATGCAGCAATACGAGTAGACACCCTATAAGAAACAGTCATCATACATACAAGATTAGTCCTAATCACCATTAAGCAAAAATAAACTCTAATACCTTTCAGACTAAGCACAAGCACCAGAGGTAAGATGTTCACAGTACATAAAATAGATTAAAAATCACATCCATAACAGCATGTCACTGGGCCCAGGGCTATAGGGCAAGGTATACAAATAATTGAGGTTTATAAAAAAAACATTCCAAGGCATTTGCTCATTGAGACCGTGTGGGGTAAGTGAATTCAAGATAAAAATCCATCTGGCTTCTTTTTGTGCCAGTACTTTCACTCTATCACCACCACGTGTCAATACCGGTACATGATCCAAGAGTTTATATCGCAAATCAGATCATTTATGATTCGCCGTTTTAAAATGGCGGGCGACCGGCTGGTCATTTTTCTTCCCATCAAGGGCCCCCCTAATCGCAGAGCGATGTAAGGCCATGCGCTCCCTAAATGTCCTAATAGTCTGACCTACATACACAAGTCCACATGGGCAAAAGATAGCGTAAATTACAAACTGGGTTGTACAGGTCACATAATGTTGAATCCGATGAGACCTCCGGGTAGTTGGATGTACAAAGAAGGGCCCCGTTTCCATGTAGCAACATGTCTCACATGATAAACATTTAAAACATCCTTTAGTATTAATCGTCATTCGTTTAGGGGTCACATCAGTTTTTACCAGTAAATCCCGGAGATTCCTTCCCCTTTTGTAACTTGGCATGATGGTCTTGTTCTTAAAGCATGGTAGATCCCTATCAGAGGTGACAATAGGCCATAAGGCCTTAGTTGCTCTGGGGAGGACCCCACTGGCGGTAGTGTATTCAGTAACAAACGGAATCTTATTGGACATTTGCTTCGTGCATGGATTCAAAAGTTGGTCCCTGGGGATCATCATCACCTCATCTTTGAGCCTCATCAAATTCTTCCTATCATATCCTCGTACCAGGAATTTCTGTACTACCTCTTCTAAGGCCGACTCCAATTTAGATCTATCATTAGTAATGCGTGCTGCTCTTATAAGTTGTGATTTTGGAAGGCCCCTTTTTAGAGAGGGTGGATGGAAACTATTGTGTATTAACAGAGTATTTCGGTCCGTTGGTTTATAGAACACTCCTGTAGTGATACCATTATGTTCAGTGCCAATAACCACATCTAAATAATTGATACTCTTGGAGCTAAAGCAAGCTGTTAGTTTAACAGGTGTATCACTATCATTAATTGATTCAATTAGAGACTCTAGTGCCACTTGTGTACCCCCCAAAACAGAATCAAATCATCAATATAACGTCGATATAGAATAATATTGGACGTTATCACAGGGGATGAAAAAAAGAAAGCATGTTCTTGTGAAAACATATACACATTGGCGTACATGGGGGCTACCGGTGACCCCATCGCACACCCAGTGAGCTGTAAATAATAATCACCATTGTGAATAAAATAATTGTGAGTCAAAATAAATTCCAACAGTTGTATAAACAGAGGGATGTCCATTCGTTCGAAGTGATTGATACACAGAAATTCCTTAACAGCCCTTAACCCAGCCTCGTGTGGAATAATAGTGTATAAACTTTTTACGTCCATAGTGCACATAATCATATCTGTTGGTACATGTGTTAACCCATCCAATAAATTAAGTAAATGTGTGGTGTCCTTCAAAAAAGTGCCCTGTGACATAACCAATGGTTGTAACAATCTATCAAGATACTGTGAAACTGGTTGGGTCAATAATCCTCTGGCCGAAATGATCGGCCTGCCTGGGGGGGATACAGAATCTTTGTGCAATTTTGGCAGTGTGTATAACACTGGGGTAATCGGAGCCATCTGTGTTAGTGATGTTCTCAGATGTGTGTCGATAAGGCCATTCCTTTCCGTTGTCATCAAAATGGTATCCAATTGCTTCTTGTAACGGTCAGTAGGGTTATTGTGTAACTTTTTATACATCGCAGTATCTGCTAGCTGTTTATCAATTTCAGCAATATACTCAGACTTGTTCTGGACCACAATAGCCCTGCCCTTATCCGCCGGGCGGATGGTAATGTCAGAATAGGACTGAAGATCTTTGATGGCTTGGATTTCCTGCTCAGTAATATTTTTTAAGATTTTAGGTTGTGCTGCAGAATACTTCGTCACAGATTCGTCAAGCAGTCTTGAAAAGGTTTTTAATGCCGGATTAGTGGAGACGGGGTCAAATTTGGATTTTCTCTTTACTAAGCCAACATCAGTTATGGGTGCCTCAGGTCTGTGTTGAAAATGTTCTTTTAATCGAAGGTTCCTCGCAAACCGATATTCTTCCACCTTCCACTTAAACTGATCGTGTTTGTTGGTGGGAATAAAAGATAGACCCTTATTTAAAACCTGTACCTCAGTCTCGGACAATATCCGGTCAGACAAATTGAAGATCAATTCTTTTTCTTTTCCTTTTGATTTGTTGGAGGCTTTCCGGAGCCTTTCGTTTTGCCCCCCACATCTTGTTTGTTTCATCCTGGGGTATCCAGACGGGCCCGTGTCGTAACCCCTAAAGGGCCTGAACCAGGGGTTCGTGGTTCATCAGAATCATTCATGTAAAAATCACTATCACTATTAGAAGAATTGGGATTTTTCTGAAATCTACCCCGCCTATCCCTCCAAGTGGGTCGTTTCCTCATATAACGTGGAGGGTCTGATTCCATACCTTGAAGCCACCGATAGACTCTGTGATCTTCATAGTCTATGTTGACTGTATGGAGTTTGGCCTTCTTAAAGTTAATGAGTTCCTGTTTATATTTATTGACCTGAGCTTCTAATTTCTCCCAGGTCGGTAGAAATTTAACGTCCTCCAACATCTCTTTATGCTCCTAGGTCACAGACGCAATTTTTGTACAATATTTCTTTAACTCTTTTCCAGCCTCTTCAGTCACCAATAAAATCAGATCCATACTACATTTGTTTAAAATAGAGATCCACCGATGGCAGAACTCCGGGTTGTTCCGTCCGATGGTTGGGGTGTTCCTAATCCGGAACCCCCTCGGTATCTTTTATGCTCTATAGTAATCTGATAACGATGTTCCGTGTAATAAATAGTCAATTTCTTTCTTCTTTAATCTTAACAGATTGTGGTATACTTCATCCATAGTAACATTGGCCTGTCCACTGAGTAGATCTTCATCAAATAAAATCTGTGCTGCTTGTGCCTCTGTATAACAAAAGGTATCCCCCAATGCTGCTGTAACATCCAAAGTCATTGCATATTTGGGGATAGCCCCAGAATTGGCAGTCAACATTCTCCTTGTGGTAAAGTCTTTGTTTTGTTAATATTAGAATAAGTGTTGAATAATCAAATCATCAATCCATGAATCAGGTGCCACACTTCTATGGACTCCAATGCAAGAAAGTCCGATACATAACAAGAAGTGAAATAGCAGGCACTCACAGTATATTCAGCCACCGGGGTGCCTTCCAATGAAGGAAATAACGTTAATGCAGTCCCCTGGGTGTAGCTATGTACACTAAATCACCCTCCAGATACCAGGCGGCACTCCACGGATTTTTTAAGGAAAATAGCTTTTATAAATATGCTCAAAAATTCAATACATAGTGCAAAAGCAAAACCGACGTTTCAACGCCTCCCAGGCGTTTTTTTCAAGGTGCACAGTGCTAGAAGAAAAAGAAAAACAAACCAAAGAACAGAAACCACAAGTGTACTCACCTAAATAGCCACCTCGTGTAAGGTCTCACCTCTTCACACTTCCGGACGCCAGTGGCAAGCCACACATGCCCTCCGGGACAGAGTCAGCGGCGCCCGTCAGTGACGTCATACCGTTGCCAGGGAACCAGACGCAATGTGCACTCCAGCCGCAGCTCCAGGAAGCTAAACACAGAAGGGGGACAATTACGTATACATAACCAGAAAGTGCATAAGTGCTAAAACTAAAAAGATAATAAAAGATTAAAAACAGGAGAATGAGTGTGAGGCGTTGAAACGTCGGTTTTGCTTTTGCACTATGTATTGAATTTTTGAGCATATTTATAAAAGCTATTTTCCTTAAAAAATCCGTGGAGTGCCGCCTGGTCTCTGGAGGGTGATTGAGTGTACATAGCTACACCCAGGGGACTGCATTAACGTTATATATATATATATATATATATATATATATATATTCATATACACACACACACTATGAAATAATAAGACTGGTACAATAATTTATATTTAATTATCTTAAATACATTTTTACTACTGTATGTTCCTCTTTTACTTCTATGTAATCACATTCTGTGTTAACACACCACTGCATGCTTATTTTCAATTGGTGAAAATAAGCTGTAGCTGATTATCTGTCAGCTGCCTCAACAGCACCATCATTTTCTTCACCTCAGTAAGTGATGCAAAATTGGTTCCCTTGAGTACAGATTTGATTTTAGGGAAAATAAAGAAGTCACATGGTGATAAGTCTGGCAAGTATGGAGGGTTTTCTAGCACTGCAATCTGTTTCTCAGTCAAAAACTTAATCACAAATAGAGCTATTTGAACTGGTGCATTGTCCTGATGGAGGATGAAACCACATATCCACTAATATTGCCTCTTCTGAGTCTATCACAAAAAGTTTCTAGTTAATTTTTCTAGTAATCTTGATTCACTGTTGCACATTCTGGTACACAGTCTGCAAAAATAACACCCTTGATATAACAAAAACAAAAAATACATTTAATATGGCTTTGATTTTGGATTTGCTTTTATGTGCTTTCTTCATTCTTGGTGATTATGGTGTCTTCTAGTGCATGGACTGGTATTTTGTCTCAGAATTGTACTTGAATTGTACTTGAAATTCCATGTTTCATTACAGGTAACCAGTTGAAATTGTTCCAAAAGTCTGTAAAAATTTGCTTTAGATTTTCTTTGTGCTTGACAGTGAGAAAACCATCTTAGCACAAACTTTTGTCATTTTGATGCAAAACTTGCCTAACAGATGCTTTGTCAAAGTTTAACATTTCTTCTATCATTCAGTTGTGAGTTAAGGTCATTTTGAACAATTGTCTAATTTTTTTCCATGTTTTCATTTGTTTTTGAAGTGCAAGGCATTGCAGGACATTCATCATCTTCAACAACCTCACGACCATCACTAAGGGGGAGATGTACTAAGCAGCGAAAAGAGTGGATAAGTGAGCCAGTGAAGAAGTTGCTCATGGCAACCTATCAGCATTGTAACATAGTCACATTTATAATTGGCATAATATAAAATTATACAGAGCAGCTGATTGCTTGCCATGGGTAACTTCTCCACTGGCTCACTTCTCCACTCTTCTCACTGCTTAGTACATCTCCCCATTTATCTTTTGTGCCACTCAAACACACATGCATGTGACAATCTGCTCCATAAGCAGTGGGGGTAGCATACAGAAAAAATTGGTAGGTATTTTGTTCCATTTAACTGAAATTTCTAAGATAACACGTTGTTTTTCATTTAAAATAACCATTTTTCCAATGCACATGAAAAACAACTTCTACAAATGCTGTATGAGAGCAAACAATCTGTGCAAGAGTGATGAAACTTTCAAACACAGTTTGGGATAATCCAAGGTTTTTGAGGACAGCTGGCAGTATATTTACTGCCACTGTCCTTGGTAAAAATGCAACAACTACAGTAGCTTCTCCATGCAAAGCATCGGAGGAGTACCTATGCAATAGTCACTGTAGGGCTTTATAAATAGGATGAAGCACTGTATGTTGAAAAAATATTTATACAGAACCCCCCAATAAATCCTGCATTTGCCCCTGCAAGCAATTCATCCAGGAAAATATAATTCCTTATTACTAGTTGTCAGCTACAGTTTGAAGCTTTAGTTTATAAAACATGCCAGGACTGAGACATGCAAATGAAAGCAACTCGTGCTTTGCAGGACAGTGTGAATACAACAGCCTTCTCTAATGGAACCACATTGAACTATGAGTTAACCCAGAGCACTGTAGGGAGGATACATAGGGTCTTATTCAGGTTTGTTAGCAAACTGAAAAACAAACTAATTGGAAAAACCTTATTGCACTGCAGGTGGGGCAGATGTAATGTGCAGAGAGGTTTAGATTTGGGTGGGGGGTGTTAAAACTAGAGATGAGCGGGTTTGGTTCCCTGAGAACCGAACTCAGCCCCCCCATGCTCCGAGTCCGGTTCCGAGTCCGGCTAAGGACTTCCCACAAGACTCACAAACCAGAATGAAGCAAAACGTCATAAGCCCACTGTCGGAATATTGCGGGATTTAGATCCCATATAAACAGCCGCATGTCACCGCCATTTTTCACTCCAAACTTGGAGAGTGATGGAGACAGACCTCTGTCTCTCTGTGGGTGGTGGCATTGGGTGGGATTAGTGTGTGCTCTGTAGGGGTGCTGCTGAAGTCACTGTGGTGTACCTGTGCTGTGTTAGGGGTGCTGTCCTGAATGTCCTGGCTGTCACTGGTGTTTTATGTGCTACAATTGTACATGGGTGTTGCTGTCCTGGTTGTCACTGTGTTGTACAGGGGGCAGGGGCACTGTAAAATATAGGGGTGCATTACACTGGACCTGTCTGCTATGAAATTTTGGTGCGGTTGTTAAGAATTAAAAGCACACTGCTCCTGTTTGCTGTTAAATATAGGGGTGCTAATGTCTTGACATTACACTGGCCCTGTCTAATATAAAAAAAATTGGTGCAGTTGTTAAAAATTAAAAGCACACTGCTCCTGTTTGCTGTTAAATATAGGGGTGCTGATGTCTTAACATTACACTGGCCCTGTCTGCTATAAAAAATAATGGGAGCAGTTCTTACAAATTAAAAGAACACTGCTTCTGTATGCTTTTAAATATAGGGGTGCTGCTGACCCTGTATGTTGTAAAAATGCAGGGGTGCAGTTGTTAAAAATTAAAAGCACACTGCTGTATGATGGAAAAATATAGGGGTGCTGCTGTTCAAATAAAATTACACTGGCCCTGTATGCTATAACAATTTAGGGGAGCAGTGAAAATCAATGTAGACTGACCCTGTCTTGTATGCTGTAATAATTCTAGGGTGCAGTGAAAATCAATGTACACTGGCCCTGCTGTAAAATTACAGGGGTGTTGTGAAAATACAGGGGTGCTGGCACTGTCTGCATTTGTGATGTCTAGGCCTGACATTCACAACACTGTATGGGAAGAGGAGGCTCCTACCACCATTTGCATGCACCCTGCAAGTGCTGGGAGGAGCACCGCCAGTCCAGCCGCTGATATTGAGATTGAGGAAGTCACTGTAGATGTACACCAGGATGAGGAGGATATGGGTGTAGCTGGCGCTGCGGAGGAAGTTGATGATGAGGATTCTGATGGTGATGTGGTTTATTTGAATAAGGCACCAGTGGAGGCAGTTGTTGTCCGTGGTATGAGAAAGCCCATTATCATGCCGAGGCAAAATACCAAATAAGCCACCTCTTTTGTGAGTAATTATTTCTCCACAAATCTGGACAACAGGTGTTAAGCTGTGTGTTGCCTTTGTCAATCTGTAATAAGCAGGTATAAGGACCTTAACCACCTAGAAACATCCTTCCTTATACGTCACCTGCAGCGCATTCATCAGAAGTTATTGTCAAGTGACAATAAAATTAAATTAAAGTGAAGTACAATGTCAAGTATGTTCTGTTTGGGGCCTAGTTTTTAAAACTGCTATCCTGTCTGATACTGCAGTGCCACTCCTAGATGGGTCAGGTGTTTCTGGTGCTCACTTTTGTCGCTTAGCTTAGTCATCCAGCGCCCTCGGTGCACCTCTTTTTTTTCTTTGCATTATGTTCTCTTAGGGGCCTAGTTTTTAAAACTGTCATCCCCTTCTGACACTACAGTGCCACTCCTAGATGGACCAGGTGTTTGTGCTGCCCAGTTGTGTTGCTTAGCTTAGTCATCCAACTACCTTGGTGCAACCTTTTGGCCTAAAAACAATATTGTGAGGTGTGAGGTGTTCAGAATAGACTGGAAATGAGTGGAAATTAATGTTATTGAGGTTAATAATACTGTAGGATCAAAATTACCCCAAAATTTGTTGATTTTAGCTGTTTTTGTGTTGTTTTTTCCCAAAAATCATCCAGAACCAAAACCAAAACCTGAGAAAGTGGTTTTGCAAAACCAATCCAGATCCAAAACACGAGCGGGGATCCAGATCCAAAACCAAAACATGAAAAGTGCCTGCCGCACATCTCTAGTTAAAATTAAAATTAAAATTGCATTGTAAAATAAAGCAGCCAGTATTTACCATGCACAGAAACAATATAACCCACCAAAATCTAAATCTCTCTGCACAAGTTACATCTGCCCCTCCGACAGTGCAACATGGTTTTGTCCATTAGTGTGCTTTTATGGTTTTCAAACAAACCTGAATATCCCCCATAGTTGGCATGCATCTACTACAGTTACATTGTAACAGAGGAAATTGTAAAAAGGGAAAAGAACCTTAGGAAAAAGAGTGAAATTAACTTCTGGCTGAGCAGAGCTAGCTAAACTTCATAATTTTCTACCTATTTTTTACTACCATCATTTGAGACTCTTAACTACTAATTTTGGGAGAATAACCTTTCCCAGAAAGTTCAATAACAAACTGAAACCAGCCCCAATTTTAAAGTTATTTATCTGTGATGGTTTCTTTTAATTTATGTAACAGATCACTAAGATTATTAACTGCTGATATAATTTATTGTAAATTGCATTCCTTGCATGAAATGTCTATAACTGTAACACATATCTTGAACATATTAACAGTTATTGCTCTATATGATAACCACTTCTGAGCTCTTACAGTGTTTTTCAGTTTAATAAAAAAAGACTTTAGAGAAACTGTAACTACGTGCTGTGCAGATTGTAAATTGAACTTCCCATTATACTGTTCCCCGAGTATTACACTATAAGTGCAGTGAATTGTAGCAATGTATAATAAAAAGAAAAAAACTTGTTTGTGTAGTTCAGGTATAGTGTTGTAATACAATAAAGCCCATTATGTTCAAGTATGCCGCCATAACTACAAATGCAGTGAGTCTCAGCAGTGTGTAAACAAAAGAAAAATATGGATATGGATCAGTCAATAAAAGAGCAGGAACAGCAACAAAGTTCTAGTTGTGTGACTCCTGCCAGTCATGATAGTACTTCAACATCTACTAAAGGTGGTACAGGGGAAACAAAGTTTAAAAAGGGGCACCTGAATCAAAAATATTTCACAATGTTGAAGAGAACATAACCTCTAATAATAAAGATAATATTTACTGCCAAAAAACTGGTGGTCCTGCTAGTGCTACCGCTGTTTCAGGTATTACAAGAATGCTTATTGCAGAAGCTGGGGCAAATGCAGTCAGGCATTTTTTCTATAACCTCATATGAAGATATAACACTTTCTCATTCAGAGTCTAGTAGAGGTGTCACCTTTAAAAAAGACAAATCAATGCCCAAAAAAGAAGACCACCATGGCTGAAGACCAAACTGTGTTTTTACAAATCCATGAGGATAGTCTAGGAGTGTCCACATTAGCTACAGTATTGTGAGTCTGACATTTCTGATATTGTACTGTTAGAGAAGCCTCCTTCCACCATTTTTGCCCCCTCTGCATATGTAGCAATGGGCAGTACAAGTAAAGGTGGTGACCTAGAAATTAAGGATGCTAGTGGGGAAAAAGTGCAACAGAACGAGGGGGAAATTTGTGTAGTATCTGATGCTAATGGGATGTTGATGATGAGGATGTTAAGGATAAGGATTCTTTTTATGTCAAAGTTACTCATCCACCAGTTGCAGCAGATCTTGCTTATAATAAAAAGAAAGCCAATGTCATGCCTGCAAATAAGACCAAAACAGGCAAATGTTTTTTTACCCAAATCATGATAGCCTTTGTGAAGGCATTTGTACCATTTGTGAGGCCAAAGTTAATAGAGGTACAATCTAAGCATCTCCTCACTGTTACATCATTTGCAGCGAGTTCATGCAAATTATTTATCAAAATCTGCAAAAATCCTGTTAAATTATTACAAGCCGTCCGGAATCAGCTAGCAGCAGTTTGGACCAGTGCATGCAATCTCCACCATCAACACCCTCATCAATAAACTGCTCATTATTGATCGGTGGGAGTCCTTTGAAAATTTTTTTTAGAGGGGGCCCAAACAAGACAAACACTTCAGTCACAAAGTGTCAGTCCCTCTCACTGTCCTTATACAACATAACGGTGGGTGATAATAGGACCCTAGGACAATTCCATATTGCACCACTTTTCTTTTCATTATGGACTATAAATTTGGGTTCATTGGTAACACTCTTTTTGGCATACACAAACATTTTTTATTGGCTATGCCTCACCTGGCTGCACATCACTGATATGAAGCATAAATGCATTTTGTTTTTTTAATTGGGTCCCATCCCCAAGACATCTCACTATGGTGTGCAAATATTCTAAAATACAGAAAAATTCAATGTCTATAATACTTCTGGCCCAAACAAAATTCAGAATACTTCTGGCCCAAATATTTTGCACATGGGACACTAAGCCTGTATAATGTGTCCTTGCTTATATTTAGCTAATTATATAAGTAATACCAGTAATAACCAATATATTCATCATTTTTAAACTGAAAACAACCAAACAATAATGTGAATATTTTACATACTACTTCTCTCAAACCCTTTACCATATCCATGGTAACACCACAACCGGAAGCACCATTGTATAACAGCACAAGTAAGAACACCAAAAAAACACTATTTGGTAGCAGAATATCAAAAAGTCCCAATAATACAAACAAAGATGATCTTGCAACAAAAACTGAAAACAAACACTCCAAATCAATTGTTGCCAAGTCCTATTTTTATATGACCCTTAGGCCTCTATTAAATATGCATTTTTTCCCCTCATTGTGCAACATTGTTAAGTATTGTGACATACTAAAAATAAAAGTGAATTAATAATAATAATAATAATAATAATACTAAATATGTGGCGAGTCTAACCCAAGCAAAATTGTACATAGAGAATACGCCTTTTTAGTCTACTTTTCTTAAGCGATTTGCTATTTGTTTGGTTTTCATTCTGACTATAGGAATTTACAATCATGTCCATTCACTTTTATTTAGAGTAGCTGCCCATTTTTGGACATTTTTTGTATACAGTATGTTTTTTTTACTTTTAGAAGTTATACATAATTGACAGAAAATCTTTATCTTGGCAGACTATAATGCAAAATCTGCTAAACTAGATTTATAAGATTAGTGTTTCAAAAAGTGTTTATTTTTTAATTAGAAAATGTTTATTAAATGTCATGTTTTTATGTTAAGATGATGGATTGCCTATATTTTTATTCTTTAATAGTTTAAGTCAATATTGCAATTATTTTTCATAAAAGCATTATTCATGCACATTTTAAACACATTAAGTGTTTTATTAATATCACATAATTGAAACTTTCAATACTTCATTGTAAAAAAGAAAAACATGTAAACATAAAAAAAAGATTTCATTTATCCATTTAAGATGTAGAAAACTGTAATTAAAAACTATTAATCAAACTAAATTTGTTATATTGTAGGACAGAAAACAAAGTGCAAAAGTACTTACATACTGTACAGAGATGAGGGAAACTGTGCCAAAAATTTTTTTTCACAGGGTTGCATAATTCTTATAACAAAACATCTGCATTTCCTTTTCCATTTTGAATAGTATTTGAAAATTAGCATTTTGGGGAATACATTGTGTGACCGAAATCACATACTGTACATGGAGTAAAATCCCAAACTCTTTATTTCTACCTCAAGCAGGATACAGCTTACACACAGGTTTTTGCAGGTCAGATTTACAGGCAGTACTCACAACAGCAGTATAAAATTCAGGTACGTGTAATCACACAGTGCATATTCCAAATTGCCCCTAACATAACCCCAGAATCCCCAAGCTATCACCTGGCCACTTGCTGGCATCAAGAGCAATATCTCTGTACACTGAACACAAACCTAAAAGGCAGATTACAGATATGTTAGTTAATTAATTAGCCTGGCTTCTGGCTGACAGCTGATTGAGGCAAAGTCTGGACTGGATCCTGCTGCTCTGCTAAACCTGGAAAAACCTGATGTTCCACATTAACTCTATGTGGAATTATGCTATCCCTACCACACTCTTCCCCCCTTAGTTTTAACCATGCTGGTGAAGCTAAGAACTTTTCAGGTGAGCTCCCTGCCTTGCCCACTTCTATTTGTGCCATCCATCCTGGTACACAACCCTCTATCATTCTCCAGAATTTGCCTTCTTCCCCCTCTTCCTCCTCATCTTCTAGCTTCACTATATGGTTTACCTGGAGAATCGGGATCCACAAACTTTCCGGAATAAGAACTCCCACCTTAACAAATAATATTTTAATGAGTCTACAGCCCACTTGGTTGTCAAACATTCTTGCTTTACAGTTTAGTAATTGTGCTCCCTGGACAGCAACTTCTGGCTAAGGTAAAGGATGGGGTTCTCTACCCCTCTTTTTACCACTTGGGAAAGGACTGGTCCAAAGTTATACCTGATGTATCTGTCTGCAATATAAATTGCTTCTTGAAATCAGGAGTCTTCAAAACAGGCTCTGCACACAAGGCATGCCTTAAATCCTGCCATGCAGCCTCTGCTGGCCTAGACCATATTATTTTGTCTGGAGACTGTTTTTTCAGACACTCAGTTAAAGGTACTGCTCTAGCGGCAAAATAAAAAATGAATCTGTGGTAGTGACCCACTAGACCAAGGAATGTTCTGAGCTGGGATTTACATTTGGATTTAGGCCATGAGAGGACTGCCTCAAACTTACTGGGCTGAAATTTTATCTGCCCTCTGCCTACAATATACCCTAAATATTTTGCCTACACTATTCCAGTGGCACACTTCTAAGGATCAGCAGTAAACCCATGTGTCTGTAAAGACTGTAACACTGCCTCTACTCTTGGAAAGTGTGGCTCCCAGTGAGAACTAAAAATAACTATGTCATCTAGATATGCAGTTGCATATTCTCTGTGAGGTCGCAGAAACTTGTTCATAGCTCTCTGGAAAGTTACCAGAGCTCCATGCAAACCAAATGGCAGTACTTTGTACTGAAAAAGCCCTCTGGGGTAGACAAGGCTATTTTGGCCTTAGCATCCTCAGTTAAAGGAATCTGCCAATACCTTTATGTAAAATCCAGAGGGTGAGATTCTGGTTATTTGCTAGGTTCTCCACCAGCTCATCAACCCATGGCATAGGGTAGGAATTAATTTGCAAAATGTTATTTAACTTGCGAAAATTATTGCAGAATCTGAATGCACCCGAAAGCATCCGAAGGCTTAGGCACTAAAACAATGGGATTATCCATTCACTATTTGATTCCTCTATGACCCCTAGGCACAGCATCTATTCTACTTCTTGTTTGACCACTGCCCACTTTGCCTCGGGAATACTGTATGTCCTCTGTTTTATTTCCACCCCAGAAGGAGTAACAATGTCATGCTGGATGATTTGGGTTTTCCCTAGAATGGCAGAGAACATTTCTTGGTTTCAGGACACTAAGTTCACCACCTCATTTTTCTGGTTAGGATGAAGGGTATCTTCAATGGACACCTGACATTCTGGGATTTTCTTAGCCACCAATGAGTGCGGACCAGCACTCTCTTTCCAGGGTTTTAGCAGGTACTTCTTCTTCTACCCTCATGTCAAACCTTATAATTAAAAGGTCCCACTGCTTCTATAACTTCAAAAGAGCCTCGTCATTGAGCATATAATTTACTCTCACTGATAGGTACAAAAGCAAGAACCTTGTCTTCTGGTTTAAAGGACCAGTTGATCATGGTCAAATCATAGTTACTTTTTCCACTGTTGGGCCCTATACATGTGCTTGTCAGGAGTGGTGCAATTTGCCTTAACCAGCCATAAACAAACTGAACAATGTTGGGTTCTTGGCATGACTGTTGGTCCAACCCTTTTTTCAACAGAATCCCATCTTGATTGCCTCCCATAGAGGAGTTTGAAAGGACTAAACCCCGTAGAGGCCGGAGGCACATCTCATACTGCAAACATTAAACATGGTAGGAGTAAGTCCCAATCTCCCTTTCCTCAGACACTGCCCTTTTTATCATCTGTTTAAGGGTCTGATTAAAGCTTTCCACCAGGCCATCTGTTTGTGGGTAGTAAACTGAGGTAGTAATCCTATCCACCTATAACAGTCGGCACAAATATTTCATGAGTTTAAAGACAAAAGGGGTACATATGTGTCCTCTTACATCTTTGCTCCGTGTGCTACAAGTCACATTACACATAATGGGGGTTATTCCGAGTTGATCGCTCGCTAGCAGTTTTTATCAGCTGTGCAAATGCATAGTCGCCGCCTACGGGGGAGTGTATTTTCACTTTGCAGGAGTGCAAACACCTGTGCAGCAGATCGCCTGCAAACAAATTTTGTGCAAAACAAGACCAGCCCTTTAGTTACTTATTCTGTGTGATGATTGTTGCGACGAGTGACACAGTAGTGACGTCAGATACCCGCCCAGCAAACGCCGGGTCACGCCTGCGTTTTTCCAAACACTTCCAGAAAACAGTCAGTTGGCACCCAGAAACACCCTATTCCTGTCAATCTCTTTGCGTTCGGCTGTGCAATTGGAATCGTCGCTAGAACCAGTGCAAAACCCCAAAGGACTTCGTACCCGTACAATGCGCGGGCGCATTGTGGTGCATACGCAAATTAGCCTTTTTTTCAATGATCGCTATGCAGTGAACAATGGCTTCTAGCGATCAACTTAGAATGGCCCTCAATGTGTAAGTGCCATGTGACTCAGTATCCTCTGAGCGTCTTTTTTGCTATTTTTTTCCACGTTAATGCATTTTAGACACAAAGAAATGTAATCAGACGCACAAGCAGCTTCTGTCGCTTATTTTGTGTGTGATTGCGACTGTTTTTGCATACAAAATGCTTTGTTACAGTGTTCTCATTGAAAACATTGTAACGTGGCATTTCGGATGCAGATAGAACCGCAATTACACACAGAATATAGGCATGCAGCATATTATTTTAATCAGCAAAGGCTTCTTGTGCATCCTATGACATTACCATGTGTCTAAGACACATTTTTTTATCCAAAAAAATTTAAGAAAAGATGCTCGGCGCTAACAAATCTCATCACTGCATTGTACGACTTCAAGGGCTGTTTAGCATGACTGCAGCAAGGATGTAAGAGGACACATCTGTTCCTTGGTCCGTTAAGACCTCTTTTGGTATTCCCAGGAGGGTGTACTGTACAGTGTCAGTTATACCCAGGCAATGGTGCTAGATTTCATATTTCATAGTGGTATGACCTCCAGGTATCTGGTGGCATAATCCACTACTACTAGTATGTACTGATGCCCTCAAGCAGATTTCTCCGCCGGCCCTATCAGATCCATTCCAATTCTCTCAAAAGGCACAGAAATGACAGGGAGGGGAACCAGGGGTGCTCTAAACCCTAGTCAGGGTGCTGTCTTCTGACACACTGGGCATTGCTGACAATACCTTGACCAAAATAATCTTAACTGTATGTGCTGGAGTGGTTTCTCCTCCCGTAAATGGTCACCCACAGATGCATGTGTGTGGCCCCTGATATCAACTGCTCGTGTTTCCAGAGAATTAATAACTATACTACTCTTTTACCCTGCAACGAGGTTACAGAGTACTACAAATAATTTTTCAAAATAATGTATGGAACATCTTCTGGAGGCAAGCAGCAACCACTTTACCATTAATTTCTACCACATTTTCAAATGAATTAACCAGATTTCTATCGTCCTGTTGGTCTCTGCCAAGTCCTTTAAAGACACTTGCTCACCAACAGGGGATCACTGGACATCTGTCTCTGTTTCCTCCTGCAGTTCACCAACCAAGGAAGCTTTCACAGTCGTTAGGCATTGGTCACCCATGGTCCTCGGCTCCTGGCACGCCTCAACTGCTGACCATTTGCTATTATCATACCACATAACCACCTCCTGGGTCGATGGGAAATCATGACCCAGGATCAGTGGATAAGGGGGTCTGGATGTCAATGCAGCTACTTCTTTAAATTGCCGGCCTTTTATTGTTAGGGGTAGTTGTACATGTGGGCACTCCTAGACATCCTCATGGATACACAACTTTGACAGAGGGTAAAACCGGGTCAGTCCCTGGAGGTACCAGGTTAGCAGTGACAATGGTGAGGGCACTTCCAGTACCAAATCCTGTCCTGACCTCTCAGCCATTAATCTGCACTATCCAGAACAGGGTGGTTTCTGCCAGGGAAATGGTGTCAGCAACCATGCTGACTACTAGTCGAGTATCTTTCCTGCAATCCATCAGTTCACCCTGTTTTGGGCAGTCCACCGCATATGACCAGGTTCGCTGTAGTCAAAACACACGGTAGAGGGTGGGGGGTTTTCCATAGCAATGGAAATCTGGGTTCTGGGCTTTGGTACTGGCTGCCACCCTTGCCTAGCTTTGGTTAATTTTCCAAGGGTAAGGTACCGCTCAATCACCACTGCTAACTCTAATATCTGGGGATCAGCCTCTAGGGCCCAGTTTTGTACCACATGGTCTAATACCCATATAGCCTGGTGCAAAGCACTAATTTCTACTATGCGTGGAGCTGTACTCTTCTCTGGCTGCAGCCACACTTTACTCAGTCTGGCTAGCTTTGTCAGCTAATCTCTTGAAGGCTCAGACATGTTCAGCCGCCAATCATGGACCTCCTGGGCTTAACTGGACCTGTCACCCCAACCCTGCTGAGTATGGCCTCCTTACCATGAGGATATGAGCTAGCTTCAGCTACCATCAGGTCAATATAATCTTCCTGTGATTCCCCAGTAAGCTCACTGTGATACCCCGCCCGCAAGCCGGGTCCTCTACCTGGTGAAATGTGAGCGCTTTGCTAAGCAGCGAAGCACTCACATATTAACGGTAGCCCTCTGCATGAAGGCAGTAGCCAGCCTGCCATGATTTTGGGCACAGTGGCTGCGTGTGATGTGTAATGTCATGCAGCAGCCAAGGCCCTCCCCGCAAATGGTCCAGACACGCCATTGTTGTCTGGACTGCACACCCCAAATGCTGCATTGCCGCCTCCAAATGCCATGATGCCGCCCCATTGACACACCCCGCTGGCTCTTAAATTGCTATCTCACGGGATATCAGTTTAAGTCCTTGCGCATTTGAGCAGCAGGGTGTGTGCATGTGCAGAAGTGCAGAAATTACTAAATAGCTATTTATGCAGTACATCGATCAAAGCTGAATTAAGCCCATAGACTGATCATTAATAGACTGTTCAATGTTGAAAAGTGTTTGCATTATTCTGAGCTGACTTGAGAAGAATGCATGTACTGTAAATAAAAAAACTTGTTTAAAACTTACTTTTCTTTATTTTTCCATGGTTGTTTTCTATGGTTCTACAGTGTTGTGTTAACTACATTATGTATAGGTGCAGTTTTGCATGGTGTATTATTGTAATCTCAATAAAATAAGGTTTAGATTTAATAATTCTAAGTGCAGCTGTAAAAAACAGTATTAAAGTATGAGTTCTACGGTATGTTTCCAATAGGCATAGTGGGCCTCATTCAGATGCAGCTGCAATGCTGCTTTTGTAAGCAAATCAACCGATGTTTTCTTGCTGTGCATGCATCTGAGCTACAGTGCGCATGTGCATCGATTGAATTGCTATAGCTGTCACACCGAAGAATTAATTTCAAAATGAGAGACAGGATGACAGCATCTGAGGGTGGTATGGGGGACATGGTTGGTTTACAAAGGCATGTTATGGCTGTTCAGACAGCATTTTCTGGATGTGCATACATAAGAAGTTGCAATCTTACTTGCTACAGGAGAGCTCTCTGTTTCCCGAGAGAGCAGCTCAGCCTGCTCGTCTTCAGAAGTACTCAGAATCTGCAACATGTTCCAATTTGTCACAATGGTAACAATGTATCAGCAACTATATGCCATTGGACAGGATATTGTGACTGTAGTGGGCATCCTCATTGACTGTAGTGGCGTCCCCATGCTTAATTTAGCTTCTGCCCATATTACCATGTAATCGCAATTGGGCACAGCAAATTATAGCACATACTCTGAGGATCAGTATTAGGACTGCTATTGTTCAATATTTTCAATAAAGACCTAACAGAAGGTCTAGAGAGTATGGTGTCAATTTTTGCAGATGATACCAAATTGTGTAAAGTTATAAATGCGGAGGGGGATGCTGAGTCGCTTCAGAATGACTTAGTTAAATTAGAAGCTTGGGCAGCGAAATGGAGAATGCGCTTCAATACAGACAAGTGTAAGGTAATGCACTGTGGTAACAAGAACAAAAATAACACCTACCTACTAAATGGGGTAAAATTAGGAGATTCTGTACTGGAAAAGGACTTAGGTGTCCTCATAGATAGCAAACTAAGCAGTAGTACCCAAAGTAGGACTGCAGCAAAGAAGGCTAATAAGATATTAGCATGCATAAAACGGGGCATTAATGCTAGGGACAAGAGTATTATACTCCCGTTATATAAATCACTTGTGAGGCCACACCTTGAATACTGTGTACAATTCTGGGCACCTTACTACAAAAAGGATATCCTGGAGCTAGAAAAGGTTCAAAGGCGGGCGACCAAACTAATTAAGGGTATGGAGACGCTGGAATACGAGGAAAGGATTGCAAGACTAGGCATGTTTACACTGGAAAAGAGATTCAGAGGGGACATGATCAACATTTACAAATATATAAGGGGACAATATACAGATCTTACGCAGGACCTGTTTTTGGTTAGCTCAACACAGAGAACTCGTGGACACTCGCTCAGGTTAGAGGAGAGGAGATTCCACACAATACGGCATAAAGGCTTTTTTACGGTAAGGACGATACGTGTTTGGAATTCCCTGCCTGAGGTAGTTGTAATGGCCAACTCAGTCAACACCTTTAAGAATGGGTTAGATAAATTCCTAATGGATAAGGATATCCAGGGTTACGGGGCATAGTCACGCACTATGGTTATTATATAAAAGAGGGGTTAATCGGAACGGCAGTCAGCAACTTCAGTCAAAATTTTATACAAAATAATCGTGCATAGGAGACCACAAATAGGTTGAACCCGATGGACAATTGTCTTTTTTCAACCTTAGATACTATGTTACTATGTTACCCCACAAATAATGCCTCTTGCACCATAATAAGCCTCCACAGTAATTCCCCTGATACCATACTACAGTAAGTCACCACAGTAATGCCCCTGACACCATATTATGCTCCCACAGTTATGCCCCTAACACCATATTGTACCTCCACAGTAATGCCCCTGTCACCAAACTATGACTCCACAGTTATGCCCCTGTCACCAAATGATGCCCCAGTACCTGCTGTCAGGGGTTATGCTCGTTCTCAGGGATCCTCCTCATTGCCAGGGGTTTTGCTTATTGTCAGGGGAACCCCCCTGGAGTCCACAGCCACCACCACAATGGGTCGGCTGTCCCGGCGGGAGCCACTGTTCATGACTGTCCCTTTTATTTCTTGAAAATGTCCCTCCCAAAATGGACACCATTTCCTCTAGCATTTAAAATAACTGTCTCCTCTGAGGCAGTGCCCATTTTGTGAGGTACATTTTCAATACTTAGAGTAGGGGCTGTCTGAGTAGTGGGAAGTGGTGGGTAGCAGGCAGCTTGCAGCCTGGGCCCTCCACTCTCTGTCAGAGCGGCCAGGCCTGAGACAGTTGTGCCCCCAGCACCCCCCTAATGACTGCCCAGTTTTCAACTAGGCATGTGAGGCATCTGCTGGGGTGGCATGGCATGGCAGGCCACCTCCCTGCATCAGAGCAGCTGGTGACTGGGTTGGAGGCAGGGAGTCCAGTGGGGGGGGGGTTCAGGAGGTATGGTTGTAGTGGCACCCGGGCACAGAAGGGCAGTTGGCTGGAGGTAAAGTTGCAGGAGTGCTGGTGTAAAGTTTTTGCCAACCTATGGGATGACTCCCTGGTATTGAGAGGTGAGGAAGATGCCAGCAATGTCATGATCGATGGTCCCTACTGAGCATGAGCCTGGCAGCCCCAGGGGGTCAGAACCGAACTCACAGAGCTGACAGAGCAGGTGCACAATGCCATCCACCACAAGAAGAAGGTGGTGTAGCAGGAGCTAGAGAGCCTGAGCATCAGCATTAAGGGGAGCAAGGAGAGCTAGATGCCCATCTTGACTCAGTGCCTGTTTGTGGAGGATGCCATCCTGTCTGTCAGTGGTATGGCCCTGGGGAATGCCACCCATTAAAGTCCTGTGCAGGTGCTGAAGAGGGTTGGCAAGGAGATGACACTGGTGAGAAAGTGCAGCATAATGGGAGGTACTATGGGCAGGTCCTGGTAATCTCCTCTACTGCTGCATCACCTGGTGGTCTCGTCTACTGCAGAGTGACCAGTACTGTGGGAATTCAGTATTGTGGAGTCTCCTGTACCACAGGGGTTTCCTGCACTCCAGGGTCTAATGTACTTGGGTTCTCCTGTACTGTAAAATCTCCTGTACTGGAGGGCTCCTCTACTGCAGAGTCAATTGTACTGCAGAGTGCTTTGTGTGGCATCTCCAGTACTGCAGAGTCATCTTTGTGTGGCATCTCCAGTACATGCAGAGTGACCTGCATTGCAGACTCTCCTGTACTGTACTACAGTACAGAATATCCCGTACTACAAAGTTTCCACTACTGTAGAGTCTGTAGTGAGAGAAGATGCTGCAGCAGCAGCATATGTCCTTTTGGTGTCACTGGTATTCTCAGTTACCAGCAGATAATAAAATGGGCCTTATAATCATGTTAGCACCAATATTTTTTTCCTGGGCTTTAATCAAATCGTACAGCTTTGTGACCATAGAGGCTGAGTGTAGTTGTGAATGGGGGGGAGGGGGCACAATATTATTGTGCCTATGGGCCGCCTGACCCCTGAATTCACCTCTGGCACTCACCAATCACAAAATCTCACCAATCACATTAAACTCAACCAAACTCCTAGCTGCATACTCCACTATAAGGAAATGTACAAATAATATGTATTGTGATTTAACCAATAGATAACCACTAGGAAGTGTTCATTGGTTTTTGTCAATTTTGGATGGCTTTAAAAAATCTATTTGCCATTGCTTAAGATTTATACAGAGAAAACTGATGAACTTAGGGTCTGATTTAGAGATGAACAAAAATACAATGCTAATAGGTGGATTTGACATTAAGTTCAAATGGCACCTCCTATGCAGGAGATTCCCACAGAGGAACTAAAGGCAAAACACTGCAGCTGAGCAGGAGGTCCAGAACGCTGTCCCGGGAGGCCATCTGGTACCAGCATATCACCACCTGTTTGAGAGCTGTCTAATGCCAGTTCTCAAACCAGCCGGTAATTACCACCTTCAGTTATCTGTGAGACAATACCTGTGCATTGTGTGCTATCACATAAACTTGAATAGCAATACAGATCTCAATGGGGGTCATTCTGAGTTAATTCCACGCTAGCTATTTTTTGCAGTGCAGGCGCATCGTATGGGTACAAAGCGGATCGGTGCTGGGCGATGGATTTAACGAAGAAGCCATTCGCACAGCCCATCGCAAGAAGACTGACAGGAAGAAGGCATTTATGGGTGTCAACTGACCATTTTGGCTGGAAAAATGCAGGCGTGTCCAACCGTTTGCAGGGCGGATGTCTAACGTCAATTCTGGGACCGGACAGGCTGAAGTGATCACAACGGCTGAGTAAGTTCAGACATACTCAGAAACTGCACAAACTGGTTTTGTACCGCTTGGATGCAAAGGCGTTCGCACACTTGCAAAGCGAAAATACACTCCCCCATAGGCAGCAATTATATGATCGCAGCGCTGCAAAAAATATCTAGTGAGCAATCAACTCGGAATGACCCCCAATATCAAGATCCATTGCATTTCTTTATATATGACTTTTCACATTTGAATGTTATATGTCAATTTTTATGTAAATGTAAATGTTGTTTTATTGCATCACTTGAGTGTGATACATATTTTAACATTAAACGTATTGCACCGTATATATGTTTTTATATCTTCAATATACACACTGTGAGAACTATGTGCATCTGATTGGAACAGAAAGGGTGTTCACACATGAGGTCTGGATGTGGATCATTCTCAGTAAAAATCATCTGATACAGGGATGTATAACATTTTAAATTTGTTTGTTGTATCTGAACAAAGAACATACAAAAACCACATTCTAGGGGGTGCCATTTGAACTTAAGGGGCGTACACACATACCGATGTGGACAAAGATGTGTGCTGAGCGATCTAGCACAGAACGCTCAGCAATCATCTCTGTCCCGCTCAGCACACAGCGCAATGTGTGCTAAGCGAGGGTGGGGGTATGGGGGGGGGCGCTCATTTCACCCAGCGGTAAAGTGAGCGATCTAACTAGATTTGGCCTGCATGTAGGCTATTCTAGAGTCAGCGATAGCAATGTGTGGGGCAGCGCATCGCTATCGCTATGGGGCATACACACGGGGAGAATCTAGTCAGATTGCTTAGAAATTAAGCATACATCTCTACATGTGTCCCCCACTTAAGTGTCAAATTCACCTACTGTCATTACACCACAGGGTGTGGGAAATGCCCTACTATGACACTCAGTTCAAAGGCAGCAACCGGTGCGCACCAAAAAGTTTTTCTATTTCTGTTTACAAAAATGCAGTTCTGCATGCAAGCAGCATTGTATTTCCCCTTTATGCTCCAGGAAGGGCATGTAGGAGGCATCTTAGTAGAAGAAATGCCTCCTGTATGTAAAGCAATCCCATCGCAATCTGGGATCCATTGGTTGCACGCAGATGGTCAGCTGACCAACAGAAGGGGGGGCTGTGAGAAAAGGAAGTCTGTGTGGTGACACACAGACCCCTGTCTTGGCTCTCTCTCTTCCCTCCCAACAAACTGGAAATTAATGAAAAAATGCTTTCACAACTTTTTCAAGAAGAAATCAAACTCGAATACAACTAAAGTAATTCGATGAATTCAAAATGTGCACAGGTAGTTAATTTAGGTATACAGTATAACAAGTTCATAGTTAAACTAATGAGCTAATATAAAAAGATAAAACTTCAAGAATCAAATCACTCTTCCAGAAACGTGTTTAACTAGATTCACACAAAAACTTTTTAAAATATAGTTAGGGGAAAATTAAATAAAAGTGTTATAAATTGTGTTTTGTTTTAAAACAAAAGCATTTTGGTATGAAATGAGCACTAAGTTTTCTGATGATTCATTTATCTGTCATGAAATTCATTTTGTATTTTACTATGATTAATTTACTGGTTCAAGGACATGTTTATCTCCTCTATTGCAGTGTTTTTAACTCTTCCTATATCTAACTCGATCTGGTTTATTCCTTTAGCATATAGAAGATGAGAATTATTAAACTACTGAATTAACAAATTTTTACTTCAACACAATGCTGGTTGCTAAAATAGCCAATACAAGAATTGTTATTCCTTTAGTAGAATATGATGCAAATCCAATGCCTAATGACAGTGACTTCTACAAGTGCACAACTGTTCAACTAGTAAACATTTTAACAGTAATTGATTTGTACATAAAAAGGCTCTAGTGCACAGATCACCAAGATATACAGTATAGTACCATATAGTGTGCAGAGGGACAAAGCCATGAAAGAGGCAAGACCAAATCATGGATGAGTCCTCTTTTTTCTGAACCGCTGTTTTCTGCATGTTGTTTGCCCTTTGTGAGGTCCTAAATTGCAACCCATTTCTATGCTTGTCTGTGAGCCAAAGTCTTAGCTCTATGTGACAATGGCACCTACAATTAGAAATCCATTTCCTATGCTTCCTCTCTCCAATGCATGGTCATTACCCATAAAAACCAGAATAAGTACTGAGCCATATAATTTTATTATATGCCAGTACTGCATGCTGTTATTCATCTTGTATATACAGCTGTGTACACATTGTGCAGTCACCACTGGCAGTGTGCAAATACGTATGCATATTTGTATACCACATGTTTTGACATCCTGCAGTTTGTGAGTTAACAGTTTCCCCCTTCATCAGGTACAGTAAATTATATGACCCCTGGTATTCAGACAGGATTATAAATGTATAGGTGACATGTGCAACCATACTTCAGATTACGAGAGCCCAACACTCACTTTAGTAAGCTCGCTCACCTCAGTGCATCAGTACATGAATAAATAATGAGGTTTTAATTCATGGATTGTACAATGCATTTAAGCTTGCAGCCCAACATCAAGGGACCTCATCTCACTGCAATCAGATTCTAGCTACTATAATTTAGAAGCAGCTAGAAATATGTTAAGTGTTGCTACTGTATATGCAACATCTCCTTCCTGGCCACTGCTATCACATCAGAGTAAATTGAAAATATGCTTCCATATTTAAAGTTCACCTGCCAACTAATTTATGGCTTTTAAAGGTGAGACAGTTACCAACACAGCTCCTAAATTACCACCAAGGAAGTAGCTGACACAGGTTTTAAGTAAATAAGTTTAGAAGGGGTACATGAGAAAGCTATGATCACAGAAAGGTGAAATAAAAATTAACCACATATATACACACAGCACTCACCATACTCAGGAATGGAGTGCACACCTGCACTCACCACCCCCATTCAGGGTACAGTCGCCTGTGACCACATTGCTTAAACAATATTATACAGAGAGCCCAGTACTCACCTTAGTAAACTCACTCATACATACAGATAGAGCCTTGCTCATCTAGCCTACTCTGATGCACCTACAGTAGGTGCACCAAGGTTTATTAGCATAAGCCTTTCATCTATTGTTCTCAGCTGCAATACAATACAGAGAGAACAATACAGCAGGGGATTAAGTCATTACAGCAGGGGATTAAGTCCGACAGCACTGGCTCAATTATTCCTATAAAAGGGATATATGAGCAGGGCTCCATCTGTATACATATATACATACATACATACATACTGTACATACATACTGTATAAGGTGTGGCTAGTAAATAACGAGACTGTACTTGTAAATAATATACCATACTGTTTGAGTTAAAAGGAAGTGAGCAAATATTGCAAGTTTCACCCCTCTCACAAAAAAAGGTTTGATGTAACACAGCGTTCAAAGAAGTTGTGTTTTTCCTGTGCATCATAAAAATTCTTAGTTCAAAAATAGATCAACGTGTTAACTTAAAGTTTTTAGTTAAATCAAAACACCTACCAAATCTCTCCATATGCTAACCAGGGTTTACAGGGCCGATTGTACTGCATGTCACGTGCACGTGTGTTTGAGTGGCACAAAATATTTAGTGATGTTCATGAGGATGTAAAGCTGATGAACATCCAAGAAGGCCGTGCACATCAAAAACAAATAAAAATGTGGAGCAAATTGAGAAAATTGTTTGAATTAACCATTGATTCAGCATCCGAATGAAAGCAGACATGGTAAACATTGAAAAAAACTGTTAGGCAAGTTTTGCATTGAGATCTTAATGTGCCAAAAGTTTGTGCTAGGATAGTCCCAAGGCTTCTCATTGCTGAGCAGAAAGAAAATTTAAAGTGAATTTGTGTGGACAATTTGGAAAAAAATCAAGTGGATTCACATTTTTTAAATTAAAAAAATGGATGAAACATGGATCTTCCAGTATGACCCAGAGGTATAACGCCAGTCCATGCATTGGAAAACACCATCATAACCAAGAATAAAGAAAGCACATCAAAGTAATTCCAAATTCAAAGCCATGCTGATTGTTTTCATTGATATCAAGGGTGTTACTTTGGCAGACTAGGTACCAGAAGGTGCAACAGTGAATCAACATTATGACAAAAATGTTACAGCAATTTTGGGGGAAAGAATTATAAGAAAGAGGCCAGAGTTTGGGGGAAATGGTTTCAACCTCCATCAGGACAATGCACCAGCCTACAGTACCTGTACATACTGTAGTTCTCTCTGTGAAGCAACTTTTGATTAAGAAACAGATTGCTGTGCTAGGACACCATACACACCCACCAGACCTAGCACCATGCAACTTCTTTCTTCTCCCTAAAGTACGCAATATTTGGATTGAAAAGGGTTTGATTGTAAGCCTCTTTTTACAGGCAATCCTTACCTTACTGTATATTTTAATGCCTCTGGCCAGTGACTTTAGCAATTGTTTTCTCTCAACACTTTTTGGTATATTTATCAGGACCAGGCAGGGCTGACCTCTGTTACCATTATAAAATATGCTGGTTTGTGGATGATGTTTTCTATTTATCAAACACCCACCTGAGGCTTAGCTATCCAGCTACTGTTTTCATGCTGTACTCAAGAATTTTTCTAAAGTTTCATAGCGTAATTTATCTAAAACAGACTCTTTTCCTATTAGCATTGCACAAGATTACCAAAAATGACTGAAAGATACCTATCTTTATATTTGGAAAAGTTCTTCGCTGAAATACCTCAGTATTCATATAAAGTACTTGCAGACTTATCCACCGCTATAAAATACAACTACCCACTGTTTTCATACAATTTTCTTGGCTTACTATGAAGTCTTATGACTGTGTCATTTATTGAAGTGAAATACCAAATAAGCTTTTTTCCAAAATATTCTAACTTTTTCACTTCATTCCTTACTGTACATACTCTATATGTAGCTCCTGAACCAATTTTACTCCATCTTATAAGTCTTTTTTTTTTTAAGGGAAAATGCCTCTTACAGTAATTTGGAAATGTATCATATCTAGGGATGAGCGGGTTCAGTTCTCAGTGAACAGAACCCACCCGAACATTGCGATCTGAGGCAGGATCCGAGTCTAGCTCTGGACTTCCCACCTTAATTGGTTCCCAAAGTGAGGCCAAATGTCATCTTCCCACTGTCCGATTCTTACAGGTTTTGGATTCTCTATAAGTCACCATGCATCAGCTCCATCTTCACTCTGGCTGCGGAGAGTGTACTCGACAGACGTGTCCGTCTCCAGTACTATATTGTCTGGCATGGCGTGGGGCAGGTGCTCTGTCTGCTGTATCTGAAAAAGGGGTGCTCTTTCTGTCTGCTGAATCTGAAAAAGGGGTGCTCTCTCTTTCTGCTTTATCTGAAAAATGGGTGCTTGCTATGTCTGCTGTATCTGAAAGGGGTGCTCTCTCTGCTGTATCTAAAAAAAAAGGATGCCCTCTCTGCTGTATCTGAAAAGGGTGCTTTCTCTGCGTGCTGTATCTAAAAAAAGGGTGCTCTCTCTGTCTGCTGTATCTGAAAAGGGTGCTCTCTCTGTCTGCTGTATCTGAAAAAGAGGTGCTCTCTCTGTCTGCTGTATCTGAAAAAGGGTTGCTATCTCTGTCTGCTGTATCTGAAAAAGAGGTGCTCTCTGTCTGCTGTATCTGAAAAAGGGGTGCTCTCTTTGTCTGCTGTATCTGAAAAAGGGTGCTCGCTCTGTCTGCTGTATCTGAAAAAGGGTTGCTCTCTCTGCTTTATCTGAACGTGGGGATCTGTCCATCCATCCAGGGTCTCCGCCTTAGTGAAAAATTAAAATACTAAAAGCTAAAAATAAAAAGCCTAAAATTATAATTATAAAAAACAAATATTTGTTTTGTTTGTGGTATACACCAATGTACTGTACAATTTTTTATTTACTTCATAAGTACTTTGACACTGCCGGTCATACTACTCATACTAATCCCTTTCTTCCATTTATATGTATTGTGCGACACTGTTGGTGAAGGTCAGCTGCAGTGTGTACTTATATATATTTCTAAAACATTTGTGCAACACTGTAACCACTGGTGAAAGATACAAAAAATACTTCTACATATTTCTGACTCATTTGTGCGACACTATCTGTGAAGGTCAACCGCAGTGTGTAATTATTATATATATTTCTGACTCATTTGTGCAACACTGTAACCACTGGTGTGTGATATAAAAAAAATCAACATATTTCTGACTCATTTATGCAACGCTGTTAGTGAAGGTCAACCGCTGTGTGTAATTATGTACATCTCTGACTCATTTGTGTGACACTATAACCATTGGTGTGTGATAAAAAAATACTTCTAGATATTTCTGACTCATTTGTGCGACGCAGTCAGTGAAGGTCAACTGCAGTGTATAATTATATATATATATATTTCTAAAACATTTATGCAACACTGTAACTTACGGTGTGTGAATAAAACATAATTATAACATGCCCAGAGAGAGGTAGACTTGGGTCGGCTGTGTTAAATCTAAATTGCAGTGTAAAAATATAGCAGCCAGTATTTACCCTGCACAGAAACAAAATAACCAACCCACCATTTTGCTGCTCATGCCAGCTTTGTCAAAGGTCCCTTGAAATGTGTCAGGATACCTCGGCCTACCTGGAGCAGACTGGTGCCAACTCGGGGGTCATTTATTTAATATTTTGTACTGTGTCATCCCATACATTCAGTTAACATAACATTTGTGTAATGGATATACGTATACCTGTGTTCAAGGTTGATACTCTGGTAAATGTCCCATTCAAAGGCTATATTTATATATTCATATATAATTAGTTGATGCACACACATTGCCGTGGTTTACAAAGAAGCCCTTACTAGTGGCCAACATGTAATTACTGTGACACAGTCGATAGTCTATTTTCTCCTCCAGAAATGTAGTTAGGTAGTATGAGAAAAGAGCAACAGTCCTAGTTGAACCACAGTGTGGCGCTATATGCTCACTGAGTCCCTTCAGACAGTTAGGCAAGTGTCCTTCTTATGATGAACAGGTAACTTTTGATTACTGTGAACTGTAACTTTAAACTATACTTCTGACTGTAGTTCAGTGTCCTACGATGAGACAGGGCACATGAGGCAATTTCAGTGGAGAAGAGTGCTGGCTGCTATGCTGGCCAAGTTGCTTATATGTGTCAAGGGGAAGTGTATTGCTACACAGTCTCTGCTGAGAGATAGGTAGTGTATATGGACACAAAAAGCTTGCTTACAAGAAGTTGCTGATTGGATGCTGCGGGGTTGTAGCTTTGCCTATCCTGCTTTCTCCTCTTAAGCCACATGTGCAAGGGCAGAGGGAGAAGCTGCTGCTGCTGCTGAAGGGAAATACCAGCGTCTCTTGCACACTCCACAGTGGTGTTGCCCTCTGTTCTAGGTGCCAGTCACACTATCTGTCGTATGTGGCCCACAAAACCTGCCTTTTCTTCATACACTCCTTCTCTCTCCATAAGGCAACTCTCTCCTCCTCTTTCTGCAGGTCTAGGTGGGTTAAGCATAGCTATAAATCTACCATTAACTATAACAACACAGCCCATTGTGATTATCCAGACATTTGTGTCTCTCCAGCCAATTTCTATCTCTCCAGCCCATTATGTACAGTATCTCCATATCGAGACCCTTGTGTCTCTCTAGCTTCCTAGTGTCTCTTTAACTCCAGCCTCACATTTTCTTTACAGCCCTTTTCTGTCATAAGGAATGAAGCATATATGCAGATATGTGATAGGCAGCTATGCATAAACACAGCAGGTTCTGGCTCCACTTCCTTCATGACAGCCAGAAAACTGATGTCTCCAGGACCTGGTAGCAGTTATCCCTAACCTTATGAATCCCCCTTCCACCTGCATCAAAGCAGCTGCTGATTCTGGTGGTCACTGTTCATTATGGCGGCCAACTTTCATGATGGTACTGCAATATTAAAGAAGGATTAAAGGATCAGAAGCTGCTCAGACACATGTGTGTGTGTGTGTGTGTGTGTGTGTGTGTGTGTGTTTGTGTGTGTGTGTGTGTGTGTGTGTTTGTGTGTGAGAGGGGAGGGGAGGGATAGTGGCTTAATGTGCCTTGAGGTTTGTGCCACTGTTAGCAATCTGTCACTGCTAGAAGTCGAAATCATAAAAATACATATGAAAGAACATATGAGGTGCCGTGCTATGAAAGTTGGAGTTGGGGTCCCAGGGAGTGAAGCTGAGAGGGAAAGCTGTGAGCGTATTACACTGCAAATTGTGCAGAGAAGAAATTCCTGCCAAATTATTTAACCAACCATTTTTAAGTGTTTCCCATGGCAGAATGCTGAGCCTTGGTCGGTCACAAGCCAAATCTGGAGAGTCTAAAGACTGTACCAGGGGTCAGCAACTGCCATGGATTCAGCAACCATTCAGACCCAACATGGTAGATACAACTTCACAGCATGAGAGGAACATCAGCATGGGAGTAACAGAAGATAGTGTTGCACATCTGCAGACCACAGGGCACAGGAAAAACAGCTAGATGCTCCACAGGAGCTCTGGCAGCAGATTATAAACCTGGCACTGGGGAAGCAATGGTAGCATGAAAGTACATTGCTGGTGGCTGATAGGATGTAGCATTCCAATAGTACAGGAATTGACTTCTAGGAAGCCCACTATCAGGAACAGCAGGACACAGACTTCCAGTTAAAAGTGCAGTGGGTCAGGTCCCACCCAGGAGTCAGGTGAGGAGGAAAGGAAGCAAGGTAGCCACTATCACTGGGGCCCACTGCCGTAGCCTTAGAGAGGCAGACGCAACTCTTTTTTGACAATTAGTGATCACATGTATTGTACAGTGCTATTCCTAGTTCCAGAAAGTTGGTAATTGTTGGTCCATTTTCCTGGCTTCAAATTGTTTATGATCCCAGTTACCATGTTAGTTTCTGGCTTTATACAATGTGTGATTTACAAAGAGATTGTTAAGTATTGGTGTGTTCATACACAGAGCAGGATTATCGATATCACTGATGCTCAAATAAATGTAGCCCGTGGAGAAGGAAATTAATACAGGACTTTTCTCTTCAACAGATGTATGTCAAATTAATGTAGAAAATATATGTTATACCTTCATGGATCTGTAAACTAAATTGTGGGCTTTAGTGGTCTTTTTGATTATTTCTTTTATTGTGCTTTGCACATCAGGTTCTCAAATCAAAAAACAAATGCAATCAATACAGTAGCTTAAGTTTTTGACCATTCAAAAAAAAAAATGAGAACATATAGTACTGTACTGTACTCTAATGGCAACATTTACTAAGAATTGTGTTTGCCTGAGTTATGCATTCTCAGTTGTAAAGTATTTAGCTTTTTCAAAACTGGAGATCTACTAAAAGCAAACACAGGAGTAAAATCACGATTTGAACTGCAAAACATGGGCGTCTTTGAAAATACTGTAGAAACGAATATACCATTGAACTAACTTGAAGTAAAAAAGAATGAGATGGGGTTAATTTGCCAGCTGTTGGGATCACAGCTGTTGGAATACCAATGCCGGAATCATTACACCGATCACAATGCCGGTGCCGGAATCATGAAATGGTCAGGAGGCCGACACCGGAATCCCAACAGCCAGTATCCTGACCTATGTAAGTATAGTGCATGTTATTAAGGCTGGGGGTTTGTTTAGCCACCACCCGGGAAGGTTAGGGTAAGGCTGTGGGGGGAGGTTTTGGTCTGGCTGCAGTGAGGGGTGGTTAGAATTAAGCACTGCTGTAGGGAGGTTAGGGTTAGACTGTGGGGGAGGAAGGGTTAGGGGGTAGAGGAGAGGGGAAAGTAGCCCCAACTCACCTCTGTTGGCATTGCAGGCTTCAGGATCCCGGCATCAGGAGTCTGACCGCTGGGATCCCAAGCGCCGGCATATCATACTGAATGCAAAAAATAATATAACAGAACTTTAATGAGAAATGTGTTTAAAAACAAGAAGCTAAACCTATTTATTTACTTTACACAAAGAGAGGCACTGCACAGATCACACTGATCTGTACAGGTTTCTCCAAACATGCTCCTCACAAACAGGATTTTAAAATTTGGGAACAAACATGACTGAGCTTGTACACTATTAAACACAATTGTATACACCATAGAAAAACACAACTTTAACAAAAACAAAATAAGTAAATTTGAGTGTCTGACCTTGAAAAAAATCTCACGTATTCCAGCAATGCCAAATGTGGTTAGACTCTGACAAAACATGAATCTCAGTAAATGTACCAAGAGGTCTGAACTTGTAATTTAAATATTATAAGGCTATAAAATACAGTTAAAAAAAAACTTTTTTTCCATGATTGTAATTTTTTTTTTTTACTAAAAAAGGGAACATTTTATTTTACTTGCATATACATTGATGCATTTTTTATTTAGGTATATTTTCTCTATTCTTTACTTGATAATAACATTATTAACTAGCAATGTAAGTTTACAAAATGTTGTTAGTAGAAAGTCCCTGAGGCTGTATAAAATGTGCTGCATATCTTGCTACTTCTTTCTCCAAGTTCTCTCTTAGCCTTTTGAAATGTCACTGCAATATATTTCCTGGCATCAGCAATATCAGTTTTCATTGTGAAAAATGTTGCATAGGAATACATATCAGATTATCAATACAAAGATCTTTACATTATTTTTCCCCCTTTTTAAGGGCAGCATTCAGTCCCACTTTCCAAGCAGGTAAGTCTAAATGCCATATGTTCTGTTTTACAATAATAGTGAGTGTATCATACTTACACTACAATATGGTGTTATTCTCCCATAGAGATTTCTCTTCACAGACCCTTATTTCCAAGGACATGGGCAAGGAAGAGCATAGCACTTTGTGGGCACAAAACAATAGGAAGAAGTGTAGGGCATACCCCAGTAAAGCATGTACAAATGTGTTCTCTTACATCTATGCCCCGTGCGCTACAAGTCGCATTACACATAACGCGTGAGTGCCATATGACTCGGTAGCACCCAGCGTCTTTTTTTTTCTGTGAAAATGTGTCTTAGATGCACAATAATGTAATAGTATGCATGAGCAGCTGCTGATGATTAAAATGATATGCAGCATGCATATATTCTGTGCGTGACTGCGACTGTATTTGCATGCAAAATGCTATGTTACAGTGTTTTCATGGAAAACACTGTAACATGGCATTTTGGATGCAGAGAGAGCTCCAATTATAAAGAGAGTATAGCAGGCATGTCCAAACTGCGGCCCTCCAGCTGTGAAACTACATATCCCAGCATGCCATGAAACAGTTTTGCTGTAAGGGAATGCTAAAGCTGTGTCAGGGCATGCTGGGATGTGTAGTTTCTCAACAGCTGGAGGGCCACAGTTTGGACATGCCTGGAGTATAGGTATGCTGGAAATCATTTTAATCAGCAGCAGCTGTTTGTGCGTCTTATTACATTACTTTGCGCTTAATACACATGTTCACGTATAAAGCGTAAAAAATAAGACGCTCTGTGCTACTGAGTCCCCCAACGACATGGCACAACTTCAAGGGGTCTTTAGTGTGACTGCAGCGTGGATGAAAGAGGACAAATCTGTATGATAATACTCATAAAGTTTCTTTTGGAATTTTCTCTCTTTTCCTCTACCTGACCGTACTTCTTTCCTCTTACAACATAGATAATAATGGGTACATATACAGTATGTAAGTAAAGGAGGAACTTATCAGGAGTAGGATTAATACGTTTTAGTGTAACAACAATCATTAAAATAATATGTATACTGGAATGAGGCCAAGAAAGATATATAAGCAAATGACCTGTGATGAGGTATATAGTCCAGACCACTGCAGATGAAAGGCCTCTTTTAGTATTGTTGGTGTCTCACCATGGCCCTTCCACCAACACATTGTGACATACAGTCTTTGTCAAGGTATATCTACAAGAGCTCCAGATTTCTTTTTTATACCTTTGGTTTTGTTTCCCTTCCTATTGGGGGGAACGGGGGACACGTTAACAGATACTTAGATCCTTATATAAAAGCTATAATATGGCTAAATTATATAGACAGAGATATGTAGCAAAGAAATATCCCAAAAGCTTAATAGATGAAAGTGTAGATAGAGCCAAGCAATTGAATAGTAGAGCTTTGTTATAATATAAATATAAGGAAGATAGGGGAGAGGATACCAGAATGATGATTAGAAAATGTGTTCCATTTATTACTCAGTTTGACAATAGAGAAAAAGAAATAAGAAATATCCTGAATAAACATTGGTATGTTCTTAAATTAGATCTCATTCCACAAGAAAAATATACCTGGCTAACCAACTGTGCTTTTTAGAAAAGCCCCCACTATTAAAAGTAAGCTAGTGCCTAGTAAGCTACCTTCTATAATAGAAATTAAATGGGACAAACAGGCTTTTTTTCTGTGCGCACAACAAAAATAGAGAGGAGTTTCAGTATTTTAATAATATGAAAATATTTAAGATATAAAATAGAATGAACTTCTATAAATTAAATATATTATTGGAGCTTTAAATGTATTGTATATTTACACTCTTTTGAGAATTTATTTTTATTGTTGGAGACAACTATTGCCATTCCTGGGTCTACCAGTATGGTTAGAGGTGAGATTGCAGCTCTATTACTGAGGACTAATTTCCACCCCCCATTGGCAATAGACCCACCAAATCCTAATAATAGTAGCCGCTACAGACCTTTAGTAACAAAAAAACCCCAACATATTTCATACTCCCCCTATTGAAAGCACCTTCTACCAATACTCTGTGACCAGTGTATTTCTTTACTATTATTTTACCCCCTTTTCCCTCCAAAATAATTTTAAAACATTTCTTCATCTCTCCCATCCCACACCCCCAACAGTTATATTTGCCCCACTGGGGCAAATACTCACTATTCCACATGCAGAGTGTAGCAGAACATGTGTAAGAGCATCATCAGTCCCCCCTGCTGCAGCTGATCTTTGCACACACACAGAGATCAATTAAAATGTGCTGGAACAGGAACGAAGTTTCCCTCCCCACACTGTGCTTCTCCGGATCATGTGCTCCAGAACTGTAGGTGCACATCACTCTGGGGCACGATTTTAGGCAGTGATGTCGGCGGTCTGGGGGTCAGGGTGACATCTGCCCCGCAGCCTGTACACCCTTAAGCATTTAGGGCTAGCTGGCCAGAAGGAAGGATGTCTGTTCCTACTGGACTTAACACAATGTGCGCAGCCTACACAGCCTGGCACTGCAGTCATGCTGCATTGCAGAAGTCTAGGAAAGGGAGGTGACAGTGCAGTGTGATTACCAAGCGGTGCATCCAGCTGAGCTGTCTGTGACTCCCCTCCTCTATTGGCACTCTAGAGTATGTGAGATAGTGCTTGGAGAGAAGAGTGCACCACAGCTAAGAGCAGCAGTTCAAGTGCACAGAAACCTTATCTCTCGAAGTAGCGTGAATATTTGTATTGAGCTGCCTCACAGATATGAGGTCTCACTGTAATCTTTGAGTCATTATAATTAAGAGGGGTGGAGTTGTCTGGTCTAAGTGTGAGGGATGCACTTCTGGGACATAATTAAGTTAAGGCAGAAAGAGGTAGGAATGATGAGATGGAGGAATAAGGTGTTTGTTGACTCTACCTGGCATGATGTGTATATGGGGTTTTACCTGGCATAATGTGTATAAGCAGCTCTACCTGACATAATGTGTATAAGCAGCTCTATCTGACATATATAAAGGGTTCTACCTGGAATAAGGTGTATATGAGGCTTTACCTGGCACAATGTGTATAATGGGGTTTACCTGGCATAATATCTATAAGCAGTTCTACCTGGCATAACGTGCATAAGGGGATCTACTTAGCTTAATGTGTATAAGTGGCTCTACCTGGCATAATGTGTATAAATGGCTATACTGTGGTGTAACATGTATAAGGGTATCTACCATGGCATAATGTGTAAAATTGGCCCTACTGTGATGTAGTTAACTTGTATAAGGGGATATCCTGTGGTGTAATATGAATAAGTGATACTTTGTGGCATAATGTGAACAGTTTAAGTGGCTCTACTGCATGTGTACAAGGAGTAACACTGTGTGGTGTAGCATGTATAAGGGGCACTACTGTGTTGCATAACATGTATAAGGGGCACTACTATGTGGTGCAACATATATAAGGGGTACTGCTGTTTGGTGTAATGTGAATAATGGACACTACTTTGTTGTGTAATGGGACTAATGGACACTAGTATGCAGTGTAATGTGAATTGGTACTATTGTGTGGACATGTCCCTTCTCCATAAAGCCACATCTCTCTATTTTTTCGACACATGCATTTGGCATGCACTGTCCCATTACGTTAGCGTTGGTGGTTGGAGGGGTTTGGCACTAATTCACTTTTTTGGCACAGGACAACAAAATGTTTAGTTACAGCACTACTTATTAAAGTAAAATAAAAAACAATGGGAATATTTGTTTTTTTATTTCGTTTAATTTTTCAGAAATTTTTGGTGTATTTGTGTCAGATTGTTGTAAGTGTTAAATAAATGTATGTTTTAATGCCAAGTTAGTAATATTCACAGTTGTTTTTACCTATAGAGTGGTACTTAATTAGCTATGTGTAGTAATTGCACTTTTTATGATGTGTCTTGGTGTGTGTCCAGTGCCTGCGCTCATGTTTGCATGTAGATTTTAGGTAGTATTGTTTACTATTGGTAGATGGCAGTTTCTCACTCTGAGTTAGGTGGACTTGAACACATTCTACTGCTTTGCATATACTGTATGGGAAAAACTGTGTACAGTATATTCACCCATATGCAGAGAGGGCCAATTGCTTGCATTTCCCCACAGTCTAAAAGTTGCCAGCCATCCCCTGCTGTTTGGAGACAAAATGTGTTCTTGTGAAGCAATTAAGTAATTAGATTGTGATTGGTGAAATGATTGATTAGCAACTGTAAGATGGTGGGCAGTGTACACAGGCCATACCCCCTGACAAGGTCACACTTTATGACGAAACTGGTTGGGCGTATCCTGGGCTGATGATACTGTCTTTTATGAGCAGACAGCAGGACTATGGGCCTAACTCAGCATGAGTTGTAGTTTTAAGAAAATTCCAGCACAGGGCAAGGCCACTCCGCATGCTGGGTCCTTCTCCCCTGCTAAAATGTGAGCAATGTTTAGGGTAGCCCCTGTCTCTGCAACCTAGCTGCAATGGCAATTGCCGGGCCACCATGTTTTGGATCGCAGCGGCTGAGTGGGAAGTTACGTAGCTGCCGCGGCCCGCCCTGCAAATGGTCCGGAAACGCCTCCGTTGTCTGCACCCCCCAATGTGCCAATGTGGCGCAGCCACCCACAAAATGCCACAACAATGCCCTGTCCCCACCCCTGATGGGACTTAGATTGTTATTGCGTGTATTTGCAAACTAAGTCCTTGCGCGTGTCTGCAGCAGGGTGCATGCATATGCAGAAGTGCAGAAATCGTAGAATAGCTATTTCTGTACTTCTGCAATCCAACATGAATGGGCCACTATATCCACTGTGGCTGTGACTGAACCTGGAAATCCAAGAATCAGGAGGCTTGCAGGCGAAGCCGGGAGTGTGAGATTACATTGTGTTTTATGCTTGGTTGACCTTTATTTTACTACGGACTTCACTATTGTGCACCCTTGTCTGTTTTGAATTTTGGGGAGAAGTCTTCTAAGAGAGCGGCACTTGCAGAATGTTTGGATATTAACAACTATGGACCCTATCTGCTTTTAAGATTTGGGACTGAACTTGTGCATGGTGATACAAGTATATATAATATGCATAATGGTTGCTCTAATTTTTCAGAATTGCAGATCTAATGCACTGATTATATTCATCATGAGAGTTAGGGCCATGTAAGACCTGTTGAAGATGTTTTCACCTTAATACTAGGATTAAGTATTTTTATAGATTATGATGTTATTTTATATTGGTTTACTGAGTATCTGAGGAAAACATTATTCACAATAGATGTAATCTAAGCTCCAAATATGCATGGGCAGATATAAAAAAAAACAAGAAAACATATAATTTGCACACAAATCCTTGAGTGCTTCTCTAAGAACCTTAATTAAGGAGAGATGGTGAAGTAACAGTTTCATATTAGAGGAAAATGTTTAATTTGAAAGATATCCATTTACTAAAATAGTACTAACTAAATTGAAGGTTTGTTTTCCTAGATACCAGTTACAAAAAAAACACAGAAAAAAATATAAAAGTCATAAAAAGCATTTAAGACTAAATTTTTCTTTAATCTATATGCACACATAATGCATTCCATTTTCTTTGTTAGTTGCCAGGCTTTGCACTATTAAGCTTTGATGTTAATGGGAAGTTTTGAAATGGTATGGAAATTTATACAGTCTTTTTCCAAAGAATATTTTCTTCACATTAACATGGCCAGAAATTGCTAAGTGCAGCCAATGATGTTTCCTTTGGCATTAAAAAGTGACACAAGCAAAGTACAAAAGCTATGCTCTATTAATAAAAAGTCTTACTGATTGCTTCAGCAGTAGGATTTTTAAATTAATGAAGATTACAAAAGGTGCCTTAGTTTTCCTTCTGAGCATTTTAGATCCAAAAATATTCCAATAATGTTTACACAGGTGTCCTTTTGCATTTATAAAGTCATGTAGAGAGATCACCAATAATTTAGTGTACTAAGGATAATAGCACTAAGATGCTGACCTAATGTCAGTGCATACAATTTTACTATGCCACATATTAACTTTTGAAGATGAAGATACATGTTATCACATGTTAAAGGAGCATACAATTAGAGATGAGATCACTAATATAGGGGGACATGAACTAAGCAGTGATAAAAGTGGATAAGTGAGCCAGTGGAGAAGATGCCCATGGCAACCAATCAGCACTGATGTAACATTTATAATTTGCATACTTTAAACATATACAGAGCAGCTGATTGGTTGCCATGGGCAGCTTCCCCACTGGCTCACTTCTCCACTTTTATCACTGCTTAGCACATGTCCCCTTTAATTGGTTTGTGTGCCCTGAATAAATCTGGGTATCAAATATGGGATAATTATTAACAACAATATGTTCTATGTTCACTTATAGAAACTGTCACATTACTTGGTGCAAAAAAAAATTCTAGAGAAGCATTAAAAGAATAATGATTAATTTCTAGAGAAGCATTAAAAGAATAATGACTTTAATAAATCCAATGATTAGTAATCCACCCAATGGCAATTAACCAAATCATTGCTGGATAAATTCATCCTCATCTGTTATAATTTCTATGGACATTTCAAGTGTTTGTCATTTTAAAAAGACATACTACAGTATAATATAGATGTGGCTTTCAAACACAACAGTGGGCTGGATGTAATGAAGTCCAAGTCCAGCGGCTGTGCAGGACGTTGGCCAAATTCGGATGTATTTTTAAAGGGGTAATCATTTACAAGGCTACACCATGCCTTGTAAATGATTGCCCCCTTAAAAAAATACCAGAGTTTGTCCGGCATCCCGCACGGCCGCTGAACTCAGACTTCATTGCATCCCAGCCAATGTGTATTTAACTTCATTGTATATGAAATCACATCAAGTGTACTGTAGGTTGGTTTTAAAGACATATACTGTATGTGTTTTACAAAAAAAAGTTTGCTTCTTTTTTAACCATTTTTGATGTGTGCACTTTATTGATAGAAGGCATACATTTTTTGTTAGAAGGCATACATTTTTGCATACCATAGACCTAGTGCAAGTGAAATAAGGACTATTGCATCACATCGGTGTTCTGGAATGATCTTTATGTTATATTTAGATATAGCATATTGTTTTAAAAATATTTTTTGCATTTACAGTAATTTGTAGTCACATTTTAGCGATCAATGGTAAATCAGGCACTTTTTGTAGGCATCTTACTCATACCCACATGATTGTCAATAAAATCCATGTCTAAGTTATTTGAATATTTTGTGTAGTTTTCCTGTGCTCTTTTGTAAGGTATTGTATTTAGGTGGTCATTCCGAGTTGTTCGCTAGCTGTTTTTGTTCGCAGTGCAGCGATTAGGTAAAAAAGCGGCACTTCTGTGCATGTGTATGCGGCGCAATGCACAAGCGTGACGTACTTTCACAACAGCCGAAGTAGTTTTTTGGGTAGTGTGTGAAAAAATGCAGGCATGTCAGATACAAACGCAGGCGTGCCTGGGGAAACGCAGGCATGGCTGGCCGAACGCAGGGCGTGTTCGTGACGTCAAAACAGGAACTAAACAGTCTGAAGTGATCGCAAACTAGGAGTAGGTCTCGAGCTGCTCAGAAACTGCACAATCTTTTTTTGTAGCAGCACTGCGATCCTTTCGTTCGCACTTCTGCTAAGCTAAGATACACTCCCAGAAGGCGATGGCTTAGCATTTGTACGGCTGCTAAAAGCAGCTAGCAAGCGAACAACTCGGAATGAGGGCCTTAATACACTGCACCATTTAAACTGTATGGATCCTAGATAAAATAGACGGCTTTGGAGTTTGCAGCTTTAAAAAAATTCTGCTTTGTGAATACTTTTTACTTAAATGAATTCAGTGGTTTGGAAAAATTCACAATAAGAAAAAAAAACCATTTTGATACACCTCGCCTAGTTTCTTGAATTGACACAATGAGGTACAATGGTACTTTGTTGAACAAATACGTTCCATAATCAAAGGAATGTGTATGCTGAGATGTAAGGGAATATATTCAAGAGCCCTGCTGAAAATAACAAGCAAACAGTTAATATTCTCATGTATACAGTATTTACCCTTGGGATGCAGTCATTATGTCATTGTATTGGCAATTGTTATGTCAACATTGATGAAAATTTTGACATCTGAGTAATGTTGACATATTCACACAGTTGGCATCTGAAATACTGATATTATCAGAATGCCAACATTTAATGTTAGGCTGAAGGAGAGGAGAATTAGGCTGCAGGAGGGGAGGTTAAAATGATAAACAATAGGGAGGGTTAGGCTGTGGAAAAGGAGGCTAGAGTTAGGCAATAGGGGAAGGTTAAAGTTAGGGGTTAGTGTTACTTGTTGTAAATATGTGTGTACAGTGGTGGTTTGGCAGAGTATTGTATACACCAGTGAAACTGTATTTGAAATAATCTCAAGTACATTGAATTAACCAATGATTTGGTTTGTTCATAAGTAAAAGTACAGCCATATTCACTGTTACACTGGTTTAGGCATGAAGTGAAGTGAGGATGTGATAGCTCACCAGCTGGGGGCTGTCTTCTAAATGAGAACAGTAATGCCGGAGACTGGAATAGCAATATCACATGTAAAAGTAGCAGGTCCTTGGAGCTGGGGGGGGAGACATCTATCTTCAACAATGTCGCTCCACACAGTAAAAAGATGGTACCGCACATGTGCTGTAGTAACTATGGCAGACATCTTGATAAATTAATTGAGCATCATTCCCACAAGATCCATATTGTAGAATGTGCAATCATATTCTCCCAACAGACCACCCCACTACAAACCTCCCCATGTTACACAAACGCACAAATTAATCTTTCACCTAGCAACATGTAAGAAAGGTGATGTGAAACATAAACATATCAAACAACTTTGGTTTGTCCTTCTTGAAAGGTACATCAGCAAGACTCCTCTTGACTCACAAACTTTGCACTGCTGTCACTGTCATAATTCTTTGTCTTTTTTACTTTTGACTTCCAAATCTTGCAAAGTTGTTGCCAGTACAAATATATTAATTGCTCAAGATTATTCATTGCCCCTTCAATAGTGGCATGATGATTTTCAACCAATGTGTAAATATTTGATAGACAGAGGGAAACACTTCTGTATCCTCCTAGGTTTGCATTATAGAAAATGGCCAGACTCTTATATTTGATACGCCTGAGGCAGCTATAGTTTAGCTATAACCTGCTAGGCCTCTTAAGAATTCTTTGGACACATGCTTGGACACACATTCAAGTCTTAGACCTTAAGGTAAAAGGAAAAGGAGCCTTTGAGCCTTATATTATATGTCTATATTAATTAGGGATGAGCGGATTCCGTTCTCAGAGAACCAAACCATACCGAACTTAACCATTCGAGTCCGGTTCCGAGCCAGGCTTGGGTTTTCCCACCTGACATGGAAACCAGAACGAGGCAAAATGTCATCATCCCGCTGCTGGATTCTCGCGGGGTTTGGATTCCATATATGGAGCCGCGCAACCCCGTCCTTTTCACTACGCATTAGAGATAGTACAGAGAGGATGTGTCTCAATTCTATCAGTGTCCTCAGTATCCGTGGCTTGTGCTGAATCTGTCCATTCACAGTGCTTGTGTCCTCTGCTGCCATATGTCCAGTGCTGTCCACTGGTGGTGTGTTGTGCTGCATCAGTTCAGTGGTGGTGTGTTGTGCTGCATCAGTCACAGTGGTGGTGTCCTTTGCTGCCATATGTCCAGTGCTGCTGTATAATAAGTCCCATACAGTGTTGCTGTGTTGTCCTGCATCAGACCAGTGGTAGTGTCCTGGGCATCATTCAGTCCAGTGACCATTCAAAGTGGTGGTGTCATCTGCTGCCATATGCCTAGTGCTGCTGTATAATTATCTGTGTTGTCCTGCATCAGATCAGTGGTAGTGTCCTGTACATCAGTCAGTCCAGTGACTATTCACAGTGGTGTGTCCTCTACTGCCATATGTCCAGTGCTGCTGTATAATAAGTCCCTTACAGTGTTGCTGTGTTGTGCTGCATCAGACCAGTGGTAGTGTCCTGGCCATTAGTCATTCCAGTGACTAGGCAGTCACAGTGGTATATGCTGCTGCTATATGTCCACTGCTGCAGTATAATGATAATAAGAACAACAAGTCCCTTACAGTGTTGCTGTGTTGTGCTGCATCAGACCAGTGGTAGTGTTCTGGTAATCAGCCATAAGTCATTCCTGTGACGCATATTTTGTTATCTATCTCCAAAAAAATAATGGAGAACAAAAATTTGGAGGATAAAATAGGGAAAGATCAAAAACCACTTCCTCCTAGTGCTGATGCTGCTGCCACTAGACACAACATAGATGATGAAATGCCATCAACGTCATCTGCCAAGGCCGATGCCCAATGTGATAGTAGAGGGCATGTAAAATCCAAAAAGCCAAAATTCAGTAAAAAGACCCAAAAAAGAAATATAAATTGTCCGAGGAGAAACATAAACTTGCCAATATGCCATTTATGACACGGAGTAGCAAGGAACGGCTGAGGCCCTGGCCTATGTTCATGACTAGTGGTTCAGCTTCACATGATGATGGAAGACCTCATCCTCCCGCTAGAAAAATTAAAAGAGTTAAGCTGGAAAGAGCACAGAAAAGAACTGTGCGTTCTGAGATGGTATCACAAATCCCCAAGGAGAGTCCAAGTGTGTCGGCGGTGGTAATGCCTGACCTTCCCAACACTGGACAGGAAGAGGTGGCTCCTTCCACCATTTGCACGCCCCCTGCAAATGCTGGAAGGAGCACCCATAGTCCAGTTCCTGATATTGAAATTGAAGATGTCACTGTTGAAGTACACCAGGATGAGGATATGCATTTTGCTGACGCTGAGGAGAAAGTTGATGATGAGGACTCTGATGGTGATGTGATTTGTTTAAGTCAGGCACCGGGGGAGACACCTGTTGTCCATGGGATGAAGAAGCCCATTGTGATGCCTGAGCAAAATACCAAAAGAGCGGTGTTGAATTATTTCTCTAAAAATCCGGACAACAGGTGTCAAGCTGTCTGTTGCCTCTGTCAATCTGTAATAAGTAGGGGAAAGGATGTTAACCACCTAGGAACATCCTCCCTTATACGTCACCTGCAGCGCATTCATCATAAGTCAGTGTCAAGTTGTGAAACTTTGGGTAAGAGCGTAAGCAGTCCACTGATACCTAAATCCCTTCTTCCTCTTGTACCCAAGCTCCTGCAAGCCACACCACCAACTCCCTCAACGTCAACTTCCTCCTCAGGAATTTCAGTAGTCCTGCAGGCCATGTCACTGGCAAGATTGAGGAGTCCTCTCCTAACCAGAATTCCTCCAGAGGATACTTGAGTGGTACACCTACTGTTGCTACCGCTGCTGGCGTTGCTGCTGGGAGTCAATTGTCATCCCAGAGGGGAAGTCAGAAGACCACTTGTACTACTTCAGCTAAGCAATTGACTGTCCAACAGTCCTTTGTGAGAAAAATGAAATATGACAGCAGTCATCCTGTTGCAAAGCGGATAACTAAAGACTTGACACTTATGTTGGTGTTAGAAGTGCATCCGGTATCCGCTATTAGTGCAGTGGGATTTAGACAATTGATGGAGGTATTGTGTCCCCGGTACCAAATCCTATCTAGGTTCTACTTCACTAGGCAGGCGATACCGAGAATGTACAAAGACATTAGAAAAAGAGTCACCAGTGTCCTACAAAATGCAGTTGTTTCCAGTGTCCACTTAACCACGGACATGTGGATAAGTGGAACAGGGCAGACTAAGGACTATATGACTGTGACAGCCCACTGGGTAGATATATGGCTTCCCGCAGCAACAACAGCAGTGGAAACAGTAGCAGCATCTCACAAATGCCAACTCATTCCTAGGCAGGCTACGCTATGTATCACAACTTTCCGTAAGAGGCACACAGCTGACAACCTCTTACAGAAACTGAAGGACATCATCGCAGAATGGCTTACCCCAGTTAGACTCTCCTGGGAATTTGTGATATCGGACAACGCCACCAATATTGTGTGTACATTACATCTGGGCAAATTCCAGCATGTCCCATGTTTTGCACATACAATTAATTTGGTGGAGCAGAATTTTTTGAAAAATTACAGGGGTGTACAGGAGATTCTGTCGGTGGCCTGAAAAATTGGGGCCACTTTTGATATTCTGCCACCGTGTGCCGAAGACCAGCAAACACTCCTGAACCTGCCCTGCCATCAACTGAAGCAAGAGGTGGTAATGAGGTGGAATTCAACACTCTATATGCTTCAGAAGATGGAGGAGCAGCAAAAGGCTATTCAAGCCTATACATCCACCTATGATATAGGCAAAGGAGGGGAATGCACCTGACTCAAGTGCAGTGGAGAATGATTTCTGTCTTGTGCAAGGTTATCCAACCCTTCAAACTTGAAGTCAGTTCAGACACTGCCATCTTGAGTCAGGTCATTCCCCTCATCAGGCTTTTGCAGAAGCAGCAGGAGAAATTGAAGGAGGAGCTAAGACTGAGCAATTCCGCAAAGTACGTGGGACTTGTGGATGGAGCCATTCATTCGCTTTGCCAGGATTCAAGGGTGCTAAATTGTCAACTCAAGCGGAACGTGACCCATCAATAGCTCCTCCTTCAATTTCTCCCACCACTGTGGCTGCAAGGAAAAGGATAAGATTTCCTAGCCCACTCACTGGCGGTGATGCAGGGCATTCAGGAGTGAGTGCTGACATCTGGTCCGGACTGAAGGACCTGCCAACGATTAGTGACATGTTTACAGTCACTGCATATGATTCTGTCACCATTGAAACAATGGTGGAGGATTATATGAGTGACAGCATCCAAGTAGGCATTTCAGGCAGTCCGTATGTATACTGGCAGGAAAAAGAGGCAATTTGGATGCCCTTGCACAAACTGGCTTTATTTTACCTAAGTTGCCCCCATCCTCTCCAGTGTGTACTCAAAAAGAGTGTTTAGTGCAGCCGGTAACATTGTCAGCGATCGGCGTAGGAGGCTACTTCCACAAAATGTGGAGAAGATAATGATCATCAAAATGAATTATAAATTCCTCCGGGAAGACCTTTACCAGCAATTGCCTCCAGAAAGTACAGCGGGACCTGTGATGGTGGATTCCAATGGGGACAAATGAATACTCTGTGAGGAGGAGGATGTACACAGTTAAAGGTGTGAGGAATCGGATGATGAGCTCGACATCTTGCCTCTGTAGAGCCAGTTTGTGCATAGAGAGATTTATTGCTTCTTTTTTTGGTGGGGGCCCAAACAAACCAGTCATTTCAGCCACAGTCGTGTGGCAGACCCTGTCATTGAAATGATTGGTTTTTTAAAGTGTGCATGTCCTGTTTATACAACATAAGGGTGGGTGGGAGGGGCCAAGGACAATTCCATCTTGCACATTTTTTTCTTCTTATCATCATGTGCTGTTTGGCGACTATTTTTTTAAAGTGCCATCCTGTCAGACACTTCTGTATATGTCCAGTGGTACTACCATTTAATTTCAGTGATTTGGACGTATAATTCCAGTGATCTTTCCATTTAATTCCAGTGATTTGGACGTATAATTCCAGTGATTTGGACGTATAATTGCAATGGGAATTGTTTGTGTCACTTGACTTAGTCATACAGCTACCTCATTGCACCTCTTTGACATCTTTGCATGAGGTTCTGTTTGGGGCCTAGTTTTTGAAAATTGCCATCCTGTATGACACTGCCATATGAGTCCAGGGGTACTGCTGTATTACTCCTGGTGTACTGCCGATAAGTCCACCAATTGCAGAATTTTTAAAAATGACAGGGGTATGCTGGAGATGCTGTCAGTGGACCAAACAATTGCAGCCCACTCTTTGACATTCAGCCACTGCGTGACACTACTAGATGGGCCAGGTGGTTGTGTCGCTTAGCTTAGTCATACAGCAACCTTGGTGCACCTTTTTTTCTTCTTTGCATCATGTGCTGTTTGGGTCATTTTTTATATCTGCCCTCCTGTCTACCACTGCAGTGCCACTCCTAGATGGGCCAATTGTTTGTGTCGCTTGGCTTAGTCATACAGCTACCTCATTGCACCTCTTCTACATTGTTGCATCATGTGCTGTTTGAGGACTAGTTTTTGAACAGTGTTATCTTGTCTGCAACTGCAGTGCCACTCCTAGATGGGCCAGGTGTTTGTGCCGCACACTTGTGTCGCTTAGATTAGTCATATAGCCACCTCCGTGCAACTTTTAGGCCTAAAAACAATATTGTGAGGTGTGAAGTGTTCAGAATAGACTTGAAATGAGTGTAAATTAATGTTATTGAGGTTACTAATACCGTAGGAGCAAAATTACTCCTAAATTCTGTGATTTTAGCAGGGTTTTTTTTTTTCAAAAATCATCCAGATCCAAAACCAAAACCAAAATATGAAAGGGTGGTTTTGGCAAAACCATGCAAAAATCAAAACACGAAAGAAGAATTAGAACCAAAACCAAAACACAAAACACGAAAAGTGCCAGCCGCATATATCTAATATTAATAGATGTTGGACGAATTGAAGTGGTGTTGTTTATTTTGTGGTTTGATGTTTTTTTTAATGGAGTTAATATGCATTCTTTTGAATTTTGATTTTATATTCACAAAATACTGGTATTGTCCACCAGACCTCTTATTTGCATTCTGGTTTGGAACATTTTGAAAAATGATGATATGCATGACCATTATGCACTTTCACTCTATAAAAACAATTGAAGTAATTTCTTTGTATTTTATGATAGATAATGTATTCATGAATGTTGATGGCAGGGCAGGCAAGGATCATTCATCCCCGTTACTTTTAACTTACTGTTTTAAAGTTGGATATATTGTAGTAATTGGCATGATTTTTTTTTACTTAATGGCATATTCATTTAATTTAATTTCATGGACCCTAGGGGGACTTAATGCCCTGGTCAAACAGAAGAGAGTTGTTGAGCATTTAAAAAGAAATGGAACAGATATTGCCTTTCTATAGAAACACATTGGAGAGGGTTAGATGACTCCATACTAGGGAGGCCAATCCCAGGCCGTTTTTTCAATCCCGGGATTTGGGATTAAAAAACTCTCAATCCCGGAATTTCCAGGATACCTGGGTTTGACACACCAGACTAGACACTGCTGTGACCCAGTCCTTAAGCAGGTAGGTGTTCGGGCAGGTGGCTGTGCAGCGTGATCTACATCACACTGGGTACAGCCATACGGCATCCTTTAGTGGGAAAAAAAGCAGATGGCCAGGCACAGGTGAATGAACGGGCATGTGGCTGTGCAGTGTGACTTACAGTACATCACGTCACACACAGTCACACAGCAGCATAGGGGCAGGCAGGTGCAGATGAAGTCGCGATCACGTGTGTGGCTGCACAGCATCGCGCCATGTACAGCCACACAGAATCCCGGGATCCTGCAGATCCCAATCCTGGGATTGGCCTCTCTATTCCATACTTAAAGCCTCTTGATTGGAGATTGCATCGCGGACAGTTATTGTTCAAAATCTAGATGGGGAGCTGTAGTATTAGCCCACTGTTTGTCATATTCTATTTTGGAGAAAGTGGAAGATCCAGAAGGTCACTTTTTTCTGTTACAAATCAAATACATACTAATAAATACGCCTTAGCGAATATTTATCCTCTCAAAAGAATTACTTTTCTGACATGTCTCAGATCACCAAGAGAGTGTCCAAATCTTATTATCAGGGAGATTTTTATATACTGTAAGTGATGACCCAGCCCTGGATAAATCTGTAGTTCCCTGAATACTGGGGGTCATTCTGACCCGTTCGCATGCAGCGGTTTGTCGCTGCAGTGCGAACGGGTCCGGAATACGCATGTGCGGCAGAGGCACTGCGCGTGCGCGACATTGCCCGGCAACAGGGGTCTCCGGGTTATGTCGCGTCCTATGAAGAAAGTGGTCGCAGAGCCGACCGCAAGAAGATTGACAGAAAGAAGGCGTTCCTGGGTGGATCCGGACCGTTTGGGGAGTGGTAAGGAAAACGCAGGCCTGTCCAGGAGAACGGAGGGCGGATGTCTGACCTCAAAGCCGTCTCCAGCATCATAGAGATCATCGCACAGGGTAAGTATTTACAGGGCTAGTCAAGTTTTGCTTGAATTTTTTTTTAGCTTAGCAGGACTGCACAAGCGATTGCAGCCTTGCTAAGCTAAAATACACTCCCCCATAGGCGTTGACTAGTTGATCGCAGCAGCAAAAAGTTGCTGGTTGTGATCAACTCGGAATGACCACCACTGCCACAAGTACAGTATGAGAGGGAATTAGTCAGTTGGCGTCATCTTTCTATTTCCTTCTTTGTGTTAATAAATTTATTCAAAATGGTTACCTTACCTAGGCTATTATATTCATTGAAATCTTTCCATTTACTGTACCTTTCCTTGACAATCCTAACTTTCAGGGAGGAGAAGTTGCATTTCCTTTTATCTTATACAGTGCATAGCTTCAATGTGAATAAGATGTAAAATTCAGGACAAAGTATAAAATTACGGGGATCATTTGCAGCGGAAGACCATGGGCTTCTGATTGAGCGACTGATACATTTTTGTGGACTGGATGGCACAGTCCTAAGCTGGTTCAAATAATTTCTCACAGACAGGTCGCAGAGAGTATCGTCTGGAGTATACTCATCACCATCAGTGCCATTGCCATGTGGTGTCCCACAAGGTTCTATACTATCCCCCATGCTTTTTGCAGTATACATGCTCCCACTGGGTGAAATACAGTAATTAGGCACCATGGTCTGGTCTACCACTGCTATGCAGATGACACACAACTGTACTTGTCCTTTGCTCCGTGCACTGATTGCCCAATAGCAACCCTAAATGGCTGTCTAACTGAGCTCCAGGAGTGGATGAGTGCCAGTTGGCTGTGACTGAACCCGGATAAAACAGAGGTCCTTATGATAGGACCACAACATCAAAGGACAAGACTGCAGCATAGCCAACCAACTGGACTTACACTTGGGGATTCAGAATTACAAACCACTGATCATGTGCAATCTTGGAATTGTCCAGGATGGTATCTTGACACTTAAACATCAGATACCAGCCACAATCAAATCCCCATTCTTTCACCTGAGGAACATAGCCAGAATCAAGCACTTAATTCCCTCAGATGATCTGCCAAAAGTCATACATGCATTTATATAATCTTGATTAGACTAATGTAATGCCCTCTACCATGGTATCCCAGCAAAAGAATTGCACCGCTTACAGCTGGTACAAAACACAGCTGCCATGCTGTTAACCAACCAGCCCCGTTCTAACCACATAACACCCATCCTTTACTTCCTTCACTGGCTGCCTGTAACATGGCAAATTATCTTCAAGATTAGCTTACTGAGTTTCAAAGCATTACATGACCAGGGCACAAGGTACCTGAAGCAGCTTATGATTCTATACTGTCCCACTCGATTACTGTGACCTGTAGATGAAGGACTTTTAGCAGTACCTAGAATCTCCCATAATTCATCCGGGGGTCGAGCTTTTAGTCAAGCGGATCCGACTCCATGGAACTTACTTCCCCGCACACTGCGAGAGGCCCCAACTATAGAATCCTTCAAAAACAGACTCAAGACTTTCCTGTTTACTCAAGCATTTCCATAACAACCCTTTAGTATCTACATGCTTCTGTATTTTATGAAAAGCTGTTCTTTACCTCATTTTTTCTGTACTATATTATGCTAGGTATCTGTTAAGCACCTTGAGTCCTGTTGGAGAAAGAGCGCTATAAAAAAGAAATTATTATTATTATTATTATTATGATGATGATGATTATTATTATTATTATTATTATTATTATTATTAATAATAATAACCAGTTCTGTTTCCTTATTGTGATTGTTGAGAACTGTAAATCCCTACAGAATATACTTGTGCTTTGTAAATAAACCAGCAGCAGTGCAGGAGTTGCCTTGATTTTCTTTGTGTGAACAATATATATATTTATTAAGTAATAAATATTATTTACTCCAAATTTTAAAATCACCAAAGGACTGCACAATGGATTAGCATCCAAGCAAGCTCCATAATTAGGTGAAAATATTATTCTTATTAATTGCAATACAACATGTGTACAAATGTAAAACACTTTATTCAATAAACACGCAAAGTCAATATTTTAGGGTTTGCAGATCTGCTCTCATTAGGAGCTGCATTATAACTTTTGAATATACTGTATTTATTGTTTTATTATTGTTGTTTATGTGCTTGGTTTAAATCTGTTTACCTTAGATGTGCCCCTGCAGATATTTTGGCTATACTAATTAATAATTTAACTTCATAACTTGTGATATTCTCCAAAGCTATTTCTAAATTTATACTATTGGGTTTATGTTCACAAAGCATTCCTTGAAGTTACCACAATATCTTTATTTAAGTTTGCTGTCTGTGGTGCCTTGCAAGGCAGTGTGTGATTGGTGTGTAGGACTCACTTGGTGGTCATGATAGTAGTAGTAGTGATGGTTGTATTGGTTGGAGGATGTTAAGAGCTGCCTACAATGTGTGTGATTTGTATTTGAGGTTGCAGAGGACTTGTCTGTCTATTAGTAGTGTGCAGTGACATAGCTAGGGGTCCGGGCACCCCTGGCAAATTGAAGGACTTTGAGTACACAATACTTTAAATAAGTAAAGTGTATTTGCTCTAAACCAGGGTACAACTGAAACTACAAAGAGGTTGCCTATTCATACATATACATTAAACAAATAAAATATTATTTCTAACTGTCTGCAGGCAACTTCTAATAGTTATTGCAATATTTAGATATAGTGTCAAAGGGGTCGACTGAATTCTTGTGTGGGATTTTAGCTCCCAGGCTTATTGTCCCGTAGCTATTCAATTAATTCCCAAGACTTGCCCAAAGGCTGCATTGATCAGAGCTTTCTACTCGTACCCTCATGAGGTGCAAACAGAAATCCGAGTTTAGTAGGGCTTCAGGGCTAGCTGCAAATGTCAGCCACATCATAACTGCATTATACCTGCCACTAAGTATGGGAGAAGCTGCTTAACACAACTAATTCTGGCACAAAACAGCAGTGATTGTGGGAATTACTGTACTTGAGTAGCTCCCGGCACTTACAATGGGAGCTAAATTCTTGCATAAGAATGGAATAGCACCAATAATACTTCAATTTCTGGACTTCACTGGGCTCGGACTGCAATATCTGGACTGCACTGGGCTCGGAATATGGTCAAAGAATTTGCAATGGTCTTAAACATTTTTTCAGACTTCTGCCATTTAATGTTACTGACACATTTAAATGTTCTTTAATGTTTAGTCTTAAACTGTTATTATTCTGTAGGATCTGACAGAGGGGAATATTTTTATGTCAACATGTGACCCAGACTTACATAGATGTATTCAATGAATCCATTGTGAGATGTTTAAACATGCAATTACAATGGGTGTGACTTATTTCTTGTTATAATTTACAGAAAATCTTGGGATTATTTATGTTGATTAGACATGGTCCTGAGTATAAATCCTGCATTTTTCATTCTCAAATTCAGAAACAGTAGCAACAAAGGATAGAAAGTACTTTTTGAAGGCCAATAGAGAGTAATCAATGTTAAACTATTGCAATAAATAAAATCAGAATCTTAGATATACAGTATAGGAAAATTAATGTGAATTATAGTTACAGTAGTCTGTTTCATTTACATTTAATATGTAATTTGCATATAATCCAAATGGAATATCTTCAAATCTTAGAAATTTCAACTATTACTAAATAATTCATGTGACAATAAGTGATAGCTTTCTAGTCAACTTAAATATGGAAAATATGCTGATACAGTATCATGAATTGATTATTGTTTTGAAACAGCAAAACTACTGATACTAGACTAGTGATCATCCCAATGAGTAGCAATCTCTTACTATAGGCTGGGACAAAGGTGGCGTTCCACCAGAGACTAATATTGTTTTGGGAATGAAGGGAAAGAACATGAGCGCCTGAAATTTTTCGGGTTTTGTGTTTTGGTTTTGGGTTCGGTTCCGCGGCCGTGTTTTGGGTTCGACCGCGTTTTGGCAAAACCTCACCGAATTTTTTTTGTCGGATTCGGGTGTGTTTTGGATTCGGGTGTTTTTTTCAAAAAACCCTAAAAAACAGCTTAAATCATAGAATTTGGGGGTAATTTTGATCCCAAAGTATTATTAACCTCAAAAAACATAATTTACACTCATTTTCAGCCTATTCTGAACACATCACACCTCACAATATTATTTTTAGTCCTAAAATTTGCACCGAGGTCGCTGTGTGAGTAAGATAAGCGACCCTAGTGGCCGACACAAACACCGGGCCCATCTAGGAGTGGCACTGCAGTGTCACGCAGGATGTCCCTTCCAAAAAACCCTCCCCAAACAGCACATGACGCAAAGAAAAAAAGAGGCGCAATGAGGTAGCTGACTGTGTGAGAAAGATAAGCGACCCTAGTGGCCGACACAAACACCGGGCCCATCTAGGAGTGGCACTGCAGTGTCACGCAGGATGTCCCTTCCAAAAAACCCTCCCCAATCAGCACATGATGCAAAGAAAAAGAAAAGAAAAAAGAGGTGCAAGATGGAATTATCCTTGGGCCCTCCCACCCACCCTTATGTTGTATAAACAAAACAGGACATGCACACTTTAACCAACCCATCATTTCAGTGACAGGGTCTGCCACACGACTGTGACTGATATGACGGGTTGGTTTGGACCCCCCCCAAAAAAGAAGCAATTAATCTCTCCTTGCACAAACTGGCTCTACAGAGGCAAGATGTCCACCTCATCTTCACCCTCCGATATATCACCGTGTACATCCCCCTCCTCACAGATTATCAATTCGTCCCCACTGGAATCCACCATCTCAGCTCCCTGTGTACTTTGTGGAGGCAATTGCTGCTGGTCAATGTCTCCGCGGAGGAATTGATTATAATTCATTTTAATGAACATCATCTTCTCCACATTTTCTGGATGTAACCTCGTACGCCGATTGCTGACAAGGTGAGCGGCGGCACTAAACACTCTTTCGGAGTACACACTTGTGGGAGGGCAACTTAGGTAGAATAAAGCCAGTTTGTGCAAGGGCCTCCAAATTGCCTCTTTTTCCTGCCAGTATAAGTACGGACTGTGTGACGTGCCTACTTGGATGCGGTCACTCATATAATCCTCCACCATTCTATCAATGTTGAGAGAATCATATGCAGTGACAGTAGACGACATGTCCGTAATCGTTGTCAGGTCCTTCAGTCCGGACCAGATGTCAGCATCAGCAGTCGCTCCAGACTGCCCTGCATCGCCGCCAGCGGGTGGGCTCGGAATTCTGAGCCTTTTCCTCGCACCCCCAGTTGCGGGAGAATGTGAAGGAGGAGATGTTGACAGGTCGCGTTCCGCTTGACTTGACAATTTTGTCACCAGCAGGTCTTTCAACCCCAGCAGACCTGTGTCTGCCGGAAAGAGAGATCCAAGGTAGGCTTTAAATCTAGGATCGAGCACGGTGGCCAAAATGTAGTGCTCTGATTTCAACAGATTGACCACCCGTGAATCCTTGTTAAGCGAATTAAGGGCTGCATCCACAAGTCCCACATGCCTAGCGGAATCGCTCCGTGTTAGCTCCTTCTTCAATGCCTCCAGCTTCTTCTGCAAAAGCCTGATGAGGGGAATGACCTGACTCAGGCTGGCAGTGTCTGAACTGACTTCACGTGTGGCAAGTTCAAAGGGCATCAGAACCTTGCACAACGTTGAAATCATTCTCCACTGCACTTGAGACAGGTGCATTCCATCTCCTATATCGTGCTCAATTGTATAGGCTTGAATGGCCTTTTGCTGCTCCTCCAACCTCTGAAGCATATAGAGGGTTGAATTCCACCTCGTTACCACTTCTTGCTTCAGATGATGGCAGGGCAGGTTCAGTAGTTTTTGGTGGTGCTCCAGTCTTCTGTACGTGGTGCCTGTACGCCGAAAGTGTCCCGCAATTTTTCTGGCCACCGACAGCATCTCTTGCACGCCCCTGTCGTTTTTTAAAAAATTCTGCACCACCAAATTCAAGGTATGTGCAAAACATGGGACGTGCTGGAATTTGCCCATATTTAATGCACACACAATATTGCTGGCGTTGTCCGATGCCACAAATCCACAGGAGAGTCCAATTGGGGTAAGCCATTCCGCGATGATCTTCCTCAGTTGCCGTAAGAGGTTTTCAGCTGTGTGCGTATTCTGGAAAGCGGTGATACAAAGCGTAGCCTGCCTAGGAAAGAGTTGGCGTTTGCGAGATGCTGCTACTGGTGCCGCCGCTGCTGTTCTTGCGGCGGAAGTCCATACATCTACCCAGTGGGCTGTCACAGTCATATAGTCCTGACCCTGCCCTGCTCCACTTGTCCACATGTCCGTGGTTAAGTGGACATTGGGTACAACTGCATTTTTTAGGACACTGGTGAGTCTTTTTCTGACGTCCGTGTACATTCTCGGTATCGCCTGCCTAGAGAAGTGGAACCTAGATGGTATTTGGTAACGGGGGCACACTGCCTCAATAAATTGTCTAGTTCCCTGTGAACTAACGGCGGATACCGGACGCACGTCTAACACCAACATAGTTGTCAAGGACTCAGTTATCCGCTTTGCAGTAGGATGACTGCTGTGATATTTCATCTTCCTCGCAAAGGACTGTTGAACAGTCAATTGCTTACTGGAAGTAGTACAAGTGGGCTTACGACTTCCCCTCTGGGATGACCATCGACTCCCAGCGGCAACAACAGCAGCGCCAGCAGCAGTAGGCGTTACACGCAAGGATGCATCGGAGGAATCACAGGCAGGAGAGGACTCGTCAGACTTGCCAGTGACATGGCCTGCAGGACTATTGGCATTCCTGGGGAAGGAGGAAATTGACACTGAGGGAGTTGGTGGGGTGGTTTGCGTGAGCTTGGTTACAAGAGGAAGGGATTTACTGGTCAGTGGACTGCTTCCGCTGTCACCCAAAGTTTTTGAACTTGTCACTGACTTATTATGAATGCGCTGCAGGTGACGTATAAGGGAGGATGTTCCGAGGTGGTTAACGTCCTTACCCCTACTTATTACAGCTTGACAAAGGGAACACACGGCTTGACACCTGTTGTCCGCATTTCTGGTGAAATACCTCCACACCGAAGAGCTGATTTTTTTGGTATTTTCACCTGGCATGTCAACGGCCATATTCCTCCCACGGACAACAGGTGTCTCCCCGGGTGCCTGACTTAAACAAACCACCTCACCATCAGAATCCTCCTGGTCAATTTCCTCCCCAGCGCCAGCAACACCCATATCCTCCTCATCCTGGTGTACTTCAACACTGACATCTTCAATCTGACTATCAGGAACTGGACTGCGGGTGCTCCTTCCAGCACTTGCAGGGGGCATGCAAATAGTGGAAGGCGCATGCTCTTCACGTCCAGTGTTGGGAAGGTCAGGCATCGCAAACGACACAATTGGACTCTCCTTGTGGATTTGGGATTTCAAAGAACGCACAGTTCTTTGCGGTGCTTTTGCCAGCTTGAGTCTTTTCAGTTTTCTAGCGAGAGGCTGAGTGCTTCCATCCTCATGTGAAGCTGAACCACTAGCCATGAACATAGGCCAGGGCCTCAGCCGTTCCTTGCCACTCCGTGTGGTAAATGGCATATTGGCAAGTTTACGCTTCTCCTCCGACAATTTTATTTTAGGTTTTGGAGTCCTTTTTTTTCTGATATTTGGTGTTTTGGATTTGACATGCTCTGTACTATGACATTGGGCATCGGCCTTGGCAGACGACGTTGCTGGCATTTCATCGTCTCGGCCATGACTAGTGGCAGCAGCTTCAGCACGAGGTGGAAGTGGATCTTGATCTTTCCCTAATTTTGGAACCTCAACTTTTTTGTTCTCCATATTTTATAGGCAGAACTAAAAGGCACCTCAGGTAAACAATGGAGATGGATGGATTGGATACTAGTATACAATTATGGACGGACTGCCACGGTTAGGTGGTATAAAAAAACCACGGTTAGGTGGTATATATTATAATAATAATACAATTATGGATGGACGGACTGCCTGCCGACTGCCGACACAGAGGTAGCCACAGCCGTGAACTACCGCACTGTACACTGGTTGATAAAGAGATAGTAGTATACTCGTAACAACTAGTATGACACTATGACGACGGTATAAAGAAAGAAAAAAAAATACCACAGTTAGGTGGTATATATTATAATAATAATACAATTATGGATGGACGGACTGCCTGCCGACTGCCGACACAGAGGTAGCCACAGCCGTGAACTACCGCACTGTACACTGGTTGATAAAGAGATAGTAGTATACTCGTAACAACTAGTATGACACTATGACGACGGTATAAAGAATGAAAAAAAAAACCACGGTTAGGTGGTATATATTATAATAATAATACAATTATGGATGGACGGACTGCCTGCCGAGTGCCGACACAGAGGTAGCCACAGCCGTGAACTACCGCACTGTACACTGGTTGATAAAGAGATAGTAGTATACTCGTAACAACTAGTATGACACTATGACGACGGTATAAAGAATGAAAAAAAAACCACGGTTAGGTGGTATATATTATAATAATAATACAATTATGGATGGACGGACTGCCTGCCGACTGCCGACACAGAGGTAGCCACAGCCGTGAACTACCGCACTGTACACTGGTTGATAAAGAGATAGTAGTATACTCGTAACAACTAGTATGACACTATGACGACGGTATAAAGAAAGAAAAAAAAATACCACAGTTAGGTGGTATATATTATAATAATAATACAATTATGGATGGACGGACTGCCTGCCGACTGCCGACACAGAGGTAGCCACAGCCGTGAACTACCGCACTGTACACTGGTTGATAAAGAGATAGTAGTATACTCGTAACAACTAGTATGACACTATGACGACGGGATAAAGAAAGAAAAAAAAATACCACAGTTAGGTGGTATATATTATAATAATAATACAATTATGGATGGACGGACTGCCTGCCGACTGCCGACACAGAGGTAGCCACAGCCGTGAACTACCGCACTGTACACTGGTTGATAAAGAGATAGTAGTATACTCGTAACAACTAGTATGACACTATGACGACGGTATAAAGAATGAAAAAAAAACCACGGTTAGGTGGTATATATTATAATAATAATACAATTATGGATGGACGGACTGCCTGCCGACTGCCGACACAGAGGTAGCCACAGCCGTGAACTACCGCACTGTACACTGGTTGATAAAGAGATAGTAGTATACTCGTAACAACTAGTATGACACTATGACGACGGTATAAAGAATGAAAAAAAAACCACGGTTAGGTGGTATATATTATAATAATAATACAATTATGGATGGACGGACTGCCTGCCGACTGCCGACACAGAGGTAGCCACAGCCGTGAACTACCGCACTGTACACTGGTTGATAAAGAGATAGTAGTATACTCGTAACAACTAGTATGACACTATGACGACGGTATAAAGAAAGAAAAAAAAATACCACAGTTAGGTGGTATATATTATAATAATAATACAATTATGGATGGACGGACTGCCTGCCGACTGCCGACACAGAGGTAGCCACAGCCGTGAACTACCGCACTGTACACTGGTTGATAAAGAGATAGTAGTATACTCGTAACAACTAGTATGACACTATGACGACGGGATAAAGAAAGAAAAAAAAATACCACAGTTAGGTGGTATATATTATAATAATAATACAATTATGGATGGACGGACTGCCTGCCGACTGCCGACACAGAGGTAGCCACAGCCGTGAACTACCGCACTGTACACTGGTTGATAAAGAGATAGTAGTATACTCGTAACAACTAGTATGACACTATGACGACGGTATAAAGAATGAAAAAAAAACCACGGTTAGGTGGTATATATTATAATAATAATACAATTATGGATGGACGGACTGCCTGCCGACTGCCGACACAGAGGTAGCCACAGCCGTGAACTACCGCACTGTACACTGGTTGATAAAGAGATAGTAGTATACTCGTAACAACTAGTATGACACTATGACGACGGTATAAAGAATGAAAAAAAAACCACGGTTAGGTGGTATATATTATAATAATAATACAATTATGGATGGACGGACTGCCTGCCGACTGCCGACACAGAGGTAGCCACAGCCGTGAACTACCGCACTGTACACTGGTTGATAAAGAGATAGTAGTATACTCGTAACAACTAGTATGACACTATGACGGTATAAAGAATGAAAAAAAAACCACGGTTAGGTGGTATATATTATAATAATAATACAATTATGGATGGACGGACTGCCTGCCGACTGCCGACACAGAGGTAGCCACAGCCGTGAACTACCGCACTGTACACTGGTTGATAAAGAGATAGTAGTATACTCGTAACAACTAGTATGACACTATGACGACGGTATAAAGAAAGAAAAAAAAATACCACGGTTAGGTGGTATATATTGTAATACAATTATGGATGGACGGACTGCCTGCCGAGTTCCGACTGCCGACACAGAGGTAGCCACAGCCGTGAACTACCGCACTGTACTGTGTCTGCTGCTAATATAGACTGGTTGATAAAGAGATAGTATACAATACATACAACAATATACTACTATACTGGTGGTCAGGCACTGGTCACCACTAGTCACACTGGCAGTGGCACTCCTGCAGCAAAAGTGTGCACTGTTTAATTTTAAATTAATATAATATTATGTACTCCTTGGGGCTCCTGCTATAACAACCTGCAGTGCTCCCCAGTCTCCCCCACAATTATTATAAGCTTTGCCTTTTATACATTGATGTGCAGCACACTGGGCTGAGCTGAGTGCACACAGACTGAGTCACACTGTGTGACTGGCTGCTGCTGTGTATCGTTTTTTTTCAGGCAGAGAACGGATATACTGTAGCAGAGAACGGATATATTATATTAAAATAAATAAAAGTTAACTAACAACAACTGCACTGGTCACTGTGGTAAACTCTGTCTGACTCTGCACAATCTCTCTCTCTCTTCTAATCTAATTTCTAATGGAGAGGACGCCAGCCACGTCCTCTCCCTATCAATCTCAATGCACGTGTGAAAATGGCGGCGACGCGCGGCTCCTTATATAGAATCCGAGTCTCGCGAGAATCCGACAGCGTCATGATGACGTTCGGGCGCGCTCGGGTTAACCGAGCAAGGCGGGAGGATCCGAGTCTGCTCGGACCCGTAAAAAAAACATGAAGTTCGTGCGGGTTCGGTTTCAGAGAAACCGAACCCGCTCATCTCTAATGACGACAAAGGTACAGAATAAAAGTAAATAATATATTATGACAGAAGGACAGAAAAAAATTAAGAAGATAAAGAAATTATGATGATGATTTATCTGTAACTGCTGCATAAGCCTGAGCTACAGTATCTATAGCTGTGCAGCTGTATAGTAGTCAAGGTCGTGTGCCATCTAATCTTATTTTACAGAAATACACATTGGGGGTCATTCCGAGTTGTTCGCTCGCAAGCCGTTTTTAGCAGCTTTGCACACGCTAAGCCTACGCCTACTGAGAGTGAATCTTAGCTTCTTAAAATTGCGAACGAAAGATTCGCAATATTGCGAAAAGACATCTCTGTGCAGTTTCTGAGTAGCTCCACACTTACTCGGCATCTGCGATCAGTTCAGAGCTTGTCGGTCCTGGTTTGACGTCACAAACACACCCAGCGTTCACCCAGCCACTCCTCCGTTTCTCCAGCCACTCCCGCGTTTTTCACAGAAACGGTAGCGTTTTTTCCCACACGCCCATAAAACGGCCTGTTTCCCCCCAGAAACACCCACTTCCTGTCAATCACATTACGATCGCCTGAACGAAGAAAAAGCCGTAAGTAAAATACCTAACTTCATAGCAAATTTACTTGGCGCAGTCGCAGTGCGAACATTGCGCATGCGCACTAAGCGGAAAATCGCTGCGATGCGATGAAATTTACAGAGCGAACAACTCGGAATGACCCCCATTATTCACAGATATTCATATTTAATTTGTCATATAAGCACTTATTTGTGTGACTAACTGCTGCACCTTGTAGTAGTAATACAGTGTTATTCCTAGCACTATACAAAGGCTATTGATCCAGTATGTGCTGCAATACCTACATCCGTGTTTGTAATGAAAAGAAAGCTATTTATTGTGTGACTGTATATTCTAAAATTGTGATCATATTATGATCATTGAATGCATGTGCAAATAGATATTATTATACATATTTGTATATGTACATAAACAGCCACATACATCCAGTTCGGTTTGATCCTGGAAATTGGTTACATTTACATTTGATAATTCAGTTTATTCTCTACAGAACACTTAATTAGACATTTATAAAAAGCAAGCCATGCATTATTTTATATACCCATTAGATGAAATACTCTTTAAAAGCCTTTGATAGACAGATTGAAATCCTGCCAGATATTTGAGTTCCAATTAAATGTTCTTAAATAAATGTGCAATAAACCTTTCTGATAGTTTCTGATAGCACTTTGTAAAGTTTTTTTTGACACCCACAAATACTATAAATACTAGAGATGAGCGCCTGAAATTTTTCGGGTTTTGTGTTTTGGTTTTGGGTTCGGTTCCGCGGCCGTGTTTTGGGTTCGAACGCGTTTTGGCAAAACCTCACCGAATTATTTTTGTCGGATTCGGGTGTGTTTTGGATTCGGGTGTTTTTTTCCAAAAACACTAAAAAACAGCTTAAATCATAGAATTTGGGGGTCATTTTGATCCCAAAGTATTATTAACCTCAAAAACCATAATTTACACTCATTTTCAGTCTATTCTGAATACCTCACACCTCACAATATTATTTTTAGTCCTAAAATTTGCACCGAGGTCGCTGTGTGAGTAAGATAAGCGACCCTAGTGGCCGACACAAACACCGGGCCCATCTATGAGTGGCACTGCAGTGTCACGCAGGATGTCCCTTCCAAAAAACCCTCCCCAAACAGCACATGACGCAAAGAAAAAAAGAGGCGCAATGAGGTAGCTGTGTGAGTAAGATTAGCGACCCTAGTGGCCGACACAAACACCGGGCCCATCTAGGAGTGGCACTGCAGTGTCACGCAGGATGGCCCTTCCAAAAAACCCTCCCCAAACAGCACATGACGCAAAGAAAAAAAGAGGCGCAATGAGGTAGCTGTGTGAGTAAGATTAGCGACCCTAGTGGCCGACACAAACACCGGGCCCATCTAGGAGTGGCACTGCAGTGTCACGCAGGATGGCCCTTCCAAAAAACCCTCCCCAAACAGCACATGACGCAAAGAAAAAAAGAGGCGCAATGAGGTAGCTGACTGTGTGAGTAAGATTAGCGACCCTAGTGGCCGACACAAACACCGGGCCCATCTAGGAGTGGCACTGCAGTGTCACGCAGGATGTCCCTTCCAAAAAACCCTCCCCAAACAGCACATGACGCAAAGAAAAAAAGAGGCGCAATGAGGTAGCTGTGTGAGTAAGATTAGCGACCCTAGTGGCCGACACAAACACCGGGCCCATCTAGGAGTGGCACTGCAGTGTCACGCAGGATGTCCCTTCCAAAAAACCCTCCCCAATCAGCACATGATGCAAAGAAAAAGAAAAGAAAAAAGAGGTGCAAGATGGAATTATCCTTGGGCCCTCCCACCCACCCTTATGTTGTATAAACAAAACAGGACATGCACACTTTAACCAACCCATCATTTCAGTGACAGGGTCTGCCACACGACTGTGACTGATATGACGGGTTGGTTTGGACCCCCCCCAAAAAAGAAGCAATTAATCTCTCCTTGCACAAACTGGCTCTACAGAGGCAAGATGTCCACCTCATCTTCACCCTCCGATATATCACCGTGTACATCCCCCTCCTCACAGATTATCAATTCGTCCCCACTGGAATCCACCATCTCAGCTCCCTGTGTACTTTGTGGAGGCAATTGCTGCTGGTCAATGTCTCCGCGGAGGAATTGATTATAATTCATTTTAATGAACATCATCTTCTCCACATTTTCTGGATGTAACCTCGTACGCCGATTGCTGACAAGGTGAGCGGCGGCACTAAACACTCTTTCGGAGTACACACTTGTGGGAGGGCAACTTAGGTAGAATAAAGCCAGTTTGTGCAAGGGCCTCCAAATTGCCTCTTTTTCCTGCCAGTATAAGTACGGACTGTGTGACGTGCCTACTTGGATGCGGTCACTCATATAATCCTCCACCATTCTATCAATGTTGAGAGAATCATATGCAGTGACAGTAGACGACATGTCCGTAATCGTTGGCAGGTCCTTCAGTCCGGACCAGATGTCAGCATCAGCAGTCGCTCCAGACTGCCCTGCATCACCGCCAGCGGGTGGGCTCGGAATTCTGAGCCTTTTCCTCGCACCCCCAGTTGCGGGAGAATGTGAAGGAGGAGATGTTGACAGGTCGCGTTCCGCTTGACTTGACAATTTTGTCACCAGCAGGTCTTTCAACCCCAGCAGACCTGTGTCTGCCGGAAAGAGAGATCCAAGGTAGGCTTTAAATCTAGGATCGAGCACGGTGGCCAAAATGTAGTGCTCTGATTTCAACAGATTGACCACCCGTGAATCCTTGTTAAGCGAATTAAGGGCTGCATCCACAAGTCCCACATGCCTAGCGGAATCGCTCCATGTTAGCTCCTTCTTCAATGCCTCCAGCTTCTTCTGCAAAAGCCTGATGAGGGGAATGACCTGACTCAGGCTGGCAGTGTCTGAACTGACTTCACGTGTGGCAAGTTCAAAGGGCATCAGAACCTTGCACAACGTTGAAATCATTCTCCACTGCACTTGAGACAGGTGCATTCCATCTCCTATATCGTGCTCAATTGTATAGGCTTGAATGGCCTTTTGCTGCTCCTCCAACCTCTGAAGCATATAGAGGGTTGAATTCCACCTCGTTACCACTTCTTGCTTCAGATGATGGCAGGGCAGGTTCAGTAGTTTTTGGTGGTGCTCCAGTCTTCTGTACGTGGTGCCTGTACGCCGAAAGTGTCCCGCAATTTTTCTGGCCACCGACAGCATCTCTTGCACGCCCCTGTCGTTTTTTAAAAAATTCTGCACCACCAAATTCAAGGTATGTGCAAAACATGGGACGTGCTGGAATTTGCCCATATTTAATGCACACACAATATTGCTGGCGTTGTCCGATGCCACAAATCCACAGGAGAGTCCAATTGGGGTAAGCCATTCCGCGATGATCTTCCTCAGTTGCCGTAAGAGGTTTTCAGCTGTGTGCGTATTCTGGAAAGCGGTGATACAAAGCGTAGCCTGCCTAGGAAAGAGTTGGCGTTTGCGAGATGCTGCTACTGGTGCCGCCGCTGCTGTTCTTGCGGCGGGAGTCCATACATCTACCCAGTGGGCTGTCACAGTCATATAGTCCTGACTCTGCCCTGCTCCACTTGTCCACATGTCCGTGGTTAAGTGGACATTGGGTACAACTGCATTTTTTAGGAGACTGGTGAGTCTTTTTCTGACGTCCGTGTACATTCTCGGTATCGCCTGCCTAGAGAAGTGGAACCTAGATGGTATTTGGTAACGGGGGCACACTGCCTCAATAAATTGTCTAGTTCCCTGTGAACTAACGGCGGATACCGGACGCACGTCTAACACCAACATAGTTGTCAAGGACTCAGTTATCCGCTTTGCAGTAGGATGACTGCTGTGATATTTCATCTTCCTCGCAAAGGACTGTTGAACAGTCAATTGCTTACTGGAAGTAGTACAAGTGGGCTTACGACTTCCCCTCTGGGATGACCATCGACTCCCAGCGGCAACAACAGCAGCGCCAGCAGCAGTAGGCGTTACACGCAAGGATGCATCGGAGGAATCCCAGGCAGGAGAGGACTCGTCAGACTTGCCAGTGACATGGCCTGCAGGACTATTGGCATTCCTGGGGAAGGAGGAAATTGACACTGAGGGAGTTGGTGGGGTGGTTTGCGTGAGCTTGGTTACAAGAGGAAGGGATTTACTGGTCAGTGGACTGCTTCCGCTGTCACCCAAAGTTTTTGAACTTGTCACTGACTTATTATGAATGCGCTGCAGGTGACGTATAAGGGAGGATGTTCCGAGGTGGTTAACGTCCTTACCCCTACTTATTACAGCTTGACAAAGGGAACACACGGCTTGACACCTGTTGTCCGCATTTCTGGTGAAATACCTCCACACCGAAGAGCTGATTTTTTTGGTATTTTCACCTGGCATGTCAACGGCCATATTCCTCCCACGGACAACAGGTGTCTCCCCGGGTGCCTGACTTAAACAAACCACCTCACCATCAGAATCCTCCTTGTCAATTTCCTCCCCAGCGCCAGCAACACCCATATCCTCCTCATCCTGGTGTACTTCAACACTGACATCTTCAATCTGACTATCAGGAACTGGACTGCGGGTGCTCCTTCCAGCACTTGCAGGGGGCATGCAAATAGTGGAAGGCGCATGCTCTTCACGTCCAGTGTTGGGAAGGTCAGGCATCGCAAACGACACAATTGGACTCTCCTTGTGGATTTGGGATTTCAAAGAACGCACAGTTCTTTGCGGTGCTTTTGCCAGCTTGAGTCTTTTCAGTTTTCTAGCGAGAGGCTGAGTGCTTCCATCCTCATGTGAAGCTGAACCACTAGCCATGAACATAGGCCAGGGCCTCAGCCGTTCCTTGCCACTCCGTGTGGTAAATGGCATATTGGCAAGTTTACGCTTCTCCTCCGACAATTTTATTTTAGGTTTTGGAGTCCTTTTTTTTCTGATATTTGGTGTTTTGGATTTGACATGCTCTGTACTATGACATTGGGCATCGGCCTTGGCAGACGACGTTGCTGGCATTTCATCGTCTCGGCCATGACTAGTGGCAGCAGCTTCAGCACGAAGTGGAAGTGGATCTTGATCTTTCCCTTATTTTGGAACCTCAACTTTTTTGTTCTCCATATTTTATAGGCAGAACTAAAAGGCACCTCAGGTAAACAATGGAGATGGATGGATTGGATACTAGTATACAATTATGGACGGACTGCCACGGTTAGGTGGTATAAAAAAACCACGGTTAGGTGGTATATATTATAATAATAATACAATTATGGATGGACGGACTGCCTGCCGACTGCCGACACAGAGGTAGCCACAGCCGTGAACTACCGCACTGTACACTGGTTGATAAAGAGATAGTAGTATACTCGTAACAACTAGTATGACACTATGACGACGGTATAAAGAATGAAAAAAAAACCACGGTTAGGTGGTATATATTATAATAATAATACAATTATGGATGGACGGACTGCCTGCCGACTGCCGACACAGAGGTAGCCACAGCCGTGAACTACCGCACTGTACACTGGTTGATAAAGAGATAGTAGTATACTCGTAACAACTAGTATGACACTATGACGACGGTATAAAGAATGAAAAAAAAACCACGGTTAGGTGGTATATATTATAATAATAATACAATTATGGATGGACGGACTGCCTGCCGACTGCCGACACAGAGGTAGCCACAGCCGTGAACTACCGCACTGTACACTGGTTGATAAAGAGATAGTAGTATACTCGTAACAACTAGTATGACACTATGACGACGGTATAAAGAATGAAAAAAAAACCACGGTTAGGTGGTATATATTATAATAATAATACAATTATGGATGGACGGACTGCCTGCCGACTGCCGACACAGAGGTAGCCACAGCCGTGAACTACCGCACTGTACACTGGTTGATAAAGAGATAGTAGTATACTCGTAACAACTAGTATGACACTATGACGACGGTATAAAGAATGAAAAAAAAACCACGGTTAGGTGGTATATATTATAATAATAATACAATTATGGATGGACGGACTGCCTGCCGACTGCCGACACAGAGGTAGCCACAGCCGTGAACTACCGCACTGTACACTGGTTGATAAAGAGATAGTAGTATACTCGTAACAACTAGTATGACACTATGACGACGGTATAAAGAATGCAAAAAAAACCACAGTTAGGTGGTATATATTATAATAATAATACAATTATGGATGGACGGACTGCCTGCCGACTGCCGACACAGAGGTAGCCACAGCCGTGAACTACCGCACTGTACACTGGTTGATAAAGAGATAGTAGTATACTCGTAACAACTAGTATGACACTATGACGGTATAAAGAATGAAAAAAAAACCACGGTTAGGTGGTATATATTATAATAATAATACAATTATGGATGGACGGACTGCCTGCCGACTGCCGACACAGAGGTAGCCACAGCCGTGAACTACCGCACTGTACACTGGTTGATAAAGAGATAGTAGTATACTCGTAACAATTAGGATGACACTATGACGGTATAAAGAATGAAAAAAAAACCACGGTTAGGTGGTAGGTATATAATAATAAATAATACAATTCTGGTCGGACGGACTGCCTGCCGTGTGCCGACACAGAGGTAGCCACAGCCGTGAACTACCGCACTGTACACTGGTTGATAAAGAGATAGTAGTATACTCGTAACAATTAGGATGACACTATGACGGTATAAAGAATGAAAAAAAAACCACGGTTAGGTGGTAGGTATATAATAATAAATAATACAATTCTGGTCGGACGGACTGCCTGCCGTGTGCCGACACAGAGGTAGCCACAGCCGTGAACTACCGCACTGTACACTGGTTGATAAAGAGATAGTAGTATACTCGTAACAATTAGGATGACACTATGACGGTATAAAGAATGAAAAAAAAACCACGGTTAGGTGGTAGGTATATAATAATAAATAATACAATTCTGGTCGGACGGACTGCCTGCCGTGTGCCGACACAGAGGTAGCCACAGCCGTGAACTACCGCACTGTACACTGGTTGATAAAGAGATAGTAGTATACTCGTAACAATTAGGATGACACTATGACGGTATAAAGAATGAAAAAAAAACCACGGTTAGGTGGTAGGTATATAATAATAAATAATACAATTCTGGTCGGACGGACTGCCTGCCGTGTGCCGACACAGAGGTAGCCACAGCCGTGAACTACCGCACTGTACACTGGTTGATAAAGAGATAGTAGTATACTCGTAACAATTAGGATGACACTATGACGGTATAAAGAATGAAAAAAAAACCACGGTTAGGTGGTAGGTATATAATAATAAATAATACAATTCTGGTCGGACGGACTGCCTGCCGTGTGCCGACACAGAGGTAGCCACAGCCGTGAACTACCGCACTGTACACTGGTTGATAAAGAGATAGTAGTATACTCGTAACAATTAGGATGACACTATGACGGTATAAAGAATGAAAAAAAAAACCACGGTTAGGTGGTAGGTATATAATAATAAATAATACAATTCTGGTCGGACGGACTGCCTGCCGTGTGCCGACACAGAGGTAGCCACAGCCGTGAACTACCGCACTGTACTGTGTCTGCTGCTAATATAGACTGGTTGATATTTAAAGAGATATTAGTAGTATACAACAATACTATACTGGTGGTCAGGCACTGGTCACCACTCCTGCAGCAAAAGTGTGCACTGTTAATTAATATAATTGTACTCCTGGCTCCTGCTAACAACCTGCAGTGCTCCCCAGTCTCCCCCACAATTAATTATAAGCTTTTAATTTATACATTGATGACTGTGCAGCACACTGGGCTGAGCTGAGTGCACACAGACTGAGTCACACTGTGTGACTGACTGTGCTGTGTATCGTTTTTTTTTTCAGGCAGAGAACGGATATAGCAGAGAGAAGTGAACGGATATATTATATTAAATAAAAGTTAACTAGCAACTGCACTGGTCACTGACTGTGGTAAACTAACTCTGTCTGCGACTCTGCACAATCTCTCTCTATCTAATCTATCTATCTCTATTCTAATGGAGAGGACGCCAGACACGTCCTCTCCCTATCAATCTCAATGCACGAGTGAAAATGGCGGCGACGCGCGGCTCCTTATATAGAATCCGAGTCTCGCGATAGAATCCGAGCCTCGCGAGAATCCGACAGCGTCATGATGACGTTCGGGCGCGCTCGGGTTAACCGAGCAAGGCGGGAAGATCCGAGTCGCTCGGACCCGTGGAAAAAAAAGTGAAGTTCGTGCGGGTTCGGATTCAAAGAAACCGAACCCGCTCATCTCTAATAAATACATGGGGTTCTTGTTCCGATGATTTATTCACATTGCTTTGTTTTAAACTTTATTTTTCAAAGAACACATTAGATTTTTTGAACACATTTGGACTGGATACTGAGCTAAGCATACACCCATTTCTTGAGTGCACATACACACATTTGTACTGTGCATGCCAACAAAAAAATGTATTTGCCTATGTCCATGTGCACATATGCCTATGTGCGTTTGCCTATGTGTGTTTGCCTATGTCCGTTTGTGCACATATGCCTATGTGCGTTTGCCTATGTATGTTTGCCTATGTCCATATGTACAGAAGTAGCAGCTGACTCTTAGCCCTCAATGCAGCCTATGGGAATGTGATTACTTAGACCATCCAGACTGTTCACATAGCTTCAGAATGTGGTGATATGTATGCAGCCTAGCAGGAATGTGGACCACTTGTGCACTCATCTTTGCACCAGAATTTGGATAGTCTAGAAATTAGCACTTAGGGGGTAATTCCAAGTTGATCGCAGCAGGAATTTTTTTAGCAGTTGGGCAAAACCATGTGCACTGCAGGGGGGGCAGATATAACATGTGCAGATAGAGTTAGATTTGGGTGTGGTATATTCAAACTGAAATCTAAATTGCAGTGTAAAAATAAAGCAGCCAGTATTTACCCTGCACAGAAACAAAATAACCCACCCAAATCTAACTCTCTCTGCAAATGTTATATCTGCCCCCCCCCTGCAGTGCACATGGTTTTGCCCAATTGCTAACAAACTTGCTGCTGCGATCAACTCAGAATTACCCCCTTAATGCGGAAACAGCAGCCCTCCTTCTGATGAACCCGGGAGTTTAATACTCAGAGAAATGCTTTGACGTACTTGGGGCTATTGTCTCTTATTTCCACTTGCTGCATGGTTAATTCATGCAGCACATCTAAATATTAGCTACAACTGATAATCTGTCGATTTCATTGGCCTGTTGTTTTGCTGCCAAACTGAGATCCAGCAACAGAACTGCACTGTTGTGCTTGATTTTCTGTCCACTGAGAAAGTTTGCTGGGACCTGAGCAGCTCATTTAATAAGCGAGTTGCTGCTTATCCGCTGGAGCTCAGACAACCATTTTCAGTCCTGGTTATTACTGCTCTATTACTGGAACTTCAGCATCACTAATTACTTCGGTGATATTGCCTAATAGAGAAAAATGACTTAAACTGTACATCAAGCCATACAGGACATCATATTAAAAGTCGCTAGCTGTGCTATATATAAAGGTGGGAAGTACCTTTTACCATACTCTGAATTTATCAACCATACTGGATGTATATCCTTGGAAGGACAGTTGTTCCTAGAATCTACTTAATATTGTCCTAATCTATTCCTTTAAATTATCATAATGAACTGTAATAAGGGTAAACTTTCATAATTTTGATTGTGGAAACATGCTTTAATATTTGATATTGTAATTTGAGATTTCACTGAGCCTTTACATGAATATTTATACTTTTTTGAATGTAATTGTATATAAAATTATAACAAAGACCTATATTGTGTCTATTTACTGTCTATATTAACACTTCATTGCTGCTTTTGCTATTGATCAAACTCAGCACAGAATCCACTTTTCCTCAGGCACCCAGTTAACAAATAAAAACATATAAAATGCATATCAAATTCTAACTTACACAGATTTATAAATACATTTTCCTGATAACATATTACCTCTGTTATAATGTATTTGCCAGTAAAACATGTATGTACATATCCTCTGGTAACATATGATAGGCTCTGGTGATTACTTTACTGTACATTTATTATTTACCAACACATACAATAAAGCTCCAACAAATATTGCATGTTTTATATCATTGTAAACATTAGAAGTCTCAGAATAAAAAAAGTACATAATCTTGAGTTTTAATTAATTAGAATTCGTCATGGGCCTCCTGTGTGGAGCATACTTTTTATGTGAAAGAACTAAATAATACTGGATATAAGACTGGGTGAATGCAGTCCTTTTGTGCAGTAGAATAAACTTTACAATTTGAATTAACTAATTTATTAGTAAAGATGTGCGGTGGGCACTTTTTGTGTTTTGTGTTTTGGTTTTGGTTCCATCCTCGTGTTTTGGATCTGGATTGGTTTTGACAAAACCACCCTTTCGTGTTTTGGTTTTGGATCTGGATGATTTTTGAAAAAAACATAAAAACAGCTAAAATCACAGAATTTGGGGGTCATTTTAATCCTACGGTATTATTAACCTCAATTACAATAATTTCCACTCATTTACAGTCTATTCTGAACACCTCACAATATTGTTTTTATGCCTAAAAGTTGCATCAAGGAAGCTGTATGACTAAGTAAAGTGACACAAGTGTGTGGCACAAACACCTGGCCCATCTAGGAGTGGCACTGCAGTGGCATACAGGATGGCAGATTTAAAAAAATAGGCCCCAAACAGCACATCATGCAAAGAAGAAAAAGAGGTGCAATTAGGTAGCTGTATGACAAAGCTAAGTGACACAAGTGTGCGGCACAAACACCTGGCCCATCTAGCAGTGGAACTGCAGTGTCAGACAGGATGGCACTTAAAAAACTAGGCCCCAAACCGAACATCATGCAAAGAAGAAAAAGAGGTGCAATGAGGTAGCTGTATGACTAAGCTAAGCGACACAAGTGTGCGGCACAAACACCTGGCCCATCTAGGAGTGGCACTGCAGTTGCAGACAGGATGGCACTTAAAAAAACAAGGCCCCAGACAGCAAATCATGCAAAAAAGAAAAAGAGGTGCAATGAGGTAGCTGTATGACTAAGCTAAGCAACACAAGTGTGTGGCACAAGCAACATGGGATGTGCAGGAATTTGCCCAGATGTAATACACGCACAATATTGGTGGCACAAGAGAGCATACCCCTAAACCACACACACACACACACACACACACACACACACACACACACACACACACACACACACACACACACAGCAAAGCCTGTAAAATTGATTTGGATAATAATAACCCTTTTATTTGGAGTTATTATAATAATATGCAGCACAGGTGAGCGTACCCCTACACCACACAGTGCAAACCCTGTAAAAAAATTTGGATAATAATATAAGTAATGTATATAAGCCTTTTATTTGGAGTAAATAATATACATCACAGGACACCACCGCTGAACTTATATGGCAGTACCCCTGAACTTATATGGCTGCACCACTGGACTTGACTTATACATCAGTACCCCTGGACTTATATGGCAGCAGCACTGGATTTATGGCAGAACAGGAGTTATACGGCAGTGTCAGACAGGATGGCACTTTCAAAAACTAGTCCCCAAACAGCACATGCAAAGAATGTCAACCCATATCCTCATCCTGGTGTACTTCAACAGTGACAACTTCAATTTCAATATCAGGAACTGGACTGTGGGTGTTCCTTCCAGCACTTGCAGGGGGCATGCAAATGGTGGCAGGAGCCACCTCTTCCTATCCAGTGTTGGGAAGGTCAGGCATCGCAACCACAGACACACTTGGACTCTCCTTGGGGATTTGTGATACAATCTTAGAATGCATAGTTCTTTGTTGTGCTTTTGCCAGCATAACTCTTTTCATTTTTCTAGAGGATGAGGTCTTCCATTGTCATCTGAAGCTGAACCACTAGTCATGAACATAGGCCAGGGCCTTAGCCATTCCATGCCACTCCGTGTCGTAAATGGCATATTGGCAAGTTTACATTTCTCCTCAGACCATTTAAATTTATTTTTTGGGGTCTTTTTACTGAACTTTGGCTTTTTGGATTTTACATGCCCTCTACAATCACATTGGGCATCAGTCTTGGCAGACGACGCTGATGGCATTTCCTCATCTATGTCATGACTAGTGGCAGCAGCTTCTGCACTAGGAGACAGTGGTTCTTGATCTTTTCCTATTTTATCATTCAAATTTTTGTTCTCCATTATTTTTCAGGAGTTATATAACAATATGAGGTACAGAAGAGCATGCCTCTTAACCACACAGGGCATAACCTGTGAAAATTATTTGGATTAAATGTTAATAACCCCTTTATTTGGAGTAAACAATATACAGCACAGGACAGCACCACTAAACTCATATGGCAGCACCACTGGACTGAACTTAAATGGCAGTACCACTGGAATTTTATGGCAGAATCACTGGATTTACACGCCAGTACCACTGGAATAATATGGCAGGATCACTGGAGTTATATGCCAGTACCACTGAATTTATACGGCAGGATCACTGGATTTATATGCCAGTAAGACTGGTATTATATGGTAGGATCACTGGATTTATACGGCAGTACTGCTGGACATATACAGCAGTATCACTGGACTGGAGTTATATGCCAGTACCACTGGAATTATATCACAGGATCACTGAATTTATATGCCAGTACTACTGGAATTATACGGCAGGATCACTGGATTTATACACCAGTACCACTGGAATAATACGACATATTCACTGGAAATATACGCCAATACCACTGGACATATACAGCAGTATCACTGGACTGGATTTATACACCAATACCACTGGAAATATACGGAAGGATCACTGGATTTATAAGCCAGTACCACTGGAATTATACGGCAGGATCACTGGAATTATACGCCAGTACCACTTGAATAATAAAGCAGGATCACTGGATTTATATATTCCAGTACCACTGGATTTACATGGCAGGATCACTGGATTTACATGCCAGTTACACTGGATTTATACGGCAGTACCACTGGATATATACGGCAGTATCACTGGACTGGATTTTTATGCTAGTACCACTGGAATTATACAGCAGGATTACTGGATTTATACGACAGTACCACTGGAATTATACGACAGGATCACTGGAGTTATACACCAGTACCACTGGAATTATACGGCAGGATCACTGGAAATATATGCCAGTACCACTGGAATTATACGGCAGTACCACTGGATTTATATGGCAGTACCACTGGACATATACTGCAGTATCACTGGACTGGATTTATACGCCAGTACCACTGGAATTATACAGCAGGATCACTGGATTTATATGCCAGTAACACTGGATTTATATGGCAGGATCACTGGATTAATTTGCCAGTACCACTGGAATTATATTGCAGGATCACTGGATTTATACGCCAGTACCACTGGAATTATACTGCAGGATCACTGGAATTATACGGCAGTATTACTGGACTTATACAACAGTACCACTGAACATATACGGCAGTATCACTGGACTGGACTTATACGCCAGTACCACTGGAATAATACGGCAGGATCACTGGATTTATACGCCAGTACCACTGGAATTATATGGCACAGTCACTGGATTTATACCCCAGTACCACTGGAATTATATGGCAGGACCACTAGAATTATACAGCAGTACCACTGGACTTATACGGCAGTACCACTGGACATATACAACATGATCACTGGATTTATATGCCAGTACCACTGGATTTATATTGCAGGATCACTGGACTTTCTACGCCAGTACCACTGGAATTATACTGCAGGATCACTGGAATTATATGGCAGTACAACTGGACTTATACGGCAGTACCACTGAACATATATACGGCAGTATCAATGGACTGGATTTATATGCCAGTACCACTGGAATTATACGGCAGCATCACCAGAATTTTACAGCAGTACCACTGGATTTATACGGCAGTACCACTGGACATATACGGCAGGATCACTGGATTTATACGCCAGTACCACTGGAATTATATTGCAGGATCACTGGACTTTCTACGCCAGTACCACTGGAATTATATGGCAGGATCACTGGAATTATTCTGCAGTATCACTGTAATTATACGGCAGGATCACTGGAATTATACGACAGTACCACTGGACTTATACGGCAGTACCACTGCACATATACGGCAGTATCACTGGACTAGACTTATACGCCAGTATCACTGGAATTATACGGCACGGTCACTGGACTTATACGCCAGTACAACTGGAATTATACGGCAGGGTCACTGGAATTATATTGCAGTACCACAGAACTTATACGGCAGTACCAATGGACATACTGTATACAGCAGTATCAATGGACATATACGACAGTATCACTGGACATATACATCAGTACAGGGACACCATCACTGGACTGATGCAGGATAACACAGCACCACTGCAATGGACTGGATTTATACAGCAGCACTGGACATATGGCAGCAGAGGACACAACCACTGTGACTGGACTGACAAGACACTACCACTAAACTGATGCAGGACACCGAGGACAGAGACACATCCTCTCGCTACACTCTCCAATGACGGAGTGAAAATGGTGACGATGTGCGGCTCCTTATATGGAATCCAAACCCCGTGAGAATCCGACAGCGGGATGATAACATTTTGCCTCGGACTGGTTTCCGAGTCAGGTGGGGAAACCCGAGCCTGACTCAGATCAGGCCTCAAGTAGTGAAGTTCGGAGTGGTTCGGTTCTCAGGGAACCAAACCAGCTGATCTCTACTGATTAGTGGAATTATCCTGCTTGTAAGTGGCAGCCTCGGACACTCCACAAATCCATAGTGATAAAAGGAATTTTCTGTAGGACAAATCATATTGTACTGTACACAGTATTTCTAAGAAATACTTGCTAAAATGTGAAATGTGTATACGAGTGAATACAAATCTATTATCATCCCTTTTGGTGCATAGAGACCACATATTTTTGTAGACTGTGCTTGGCTTGTCCTATTACAATCAAATACTGTCACTCTCAATACCATCATCAGATTTTTTACTACCACATTATTGTTCTCTCTCTCCCTTTTTCTTTGAGCAGGCAATTTAATTATGGGGACAGCTCGATACAGATATGAGGGGATATCCTTGTAAACATATGTGGATTAGAAAACTAAAGGGACAAATACAGTAGTCAGTATATTGGATCAAATTGGAATTTAACTTCATGACACAATACAATCCCTTTCCCTTAAAACATACCTGCACTATGACAGAAACCACTGATATATGGAAATAAATTCCCCAGCACAATCAGAGCAGCATAAGCAAGCAGATCAACAGAAAGAGTGTGAAAAATACCTGAATGAACAACATAAACCCTCCAAAGTAGTAAAAATTGGAAGAATTTGCTGCTTTCTTACTAATTCGTGCAGCTTTGAATACCTGCTACTTCTACTATCTTAAGTTTAGTTATGGCTCAGCTTGATCATGGAATGCTAGGTCTTCATTTGGGAACTCAATTTCTAGGTACTATTCTAGCTCATAATTTCTAGCTCATAATAAACAACACACACATTGCATTAAAAGTTTTTCCACCTGACTTCCGGTTATGTTCTATTGAGTGAAGTGCTGTATCCCGAGCTCCGCTCTGGATCCCACCCGAGATACACCTTTTCACGGCTCCAGCAGCCTCTATTAGCCACTGTACCCACTCACACAGCTCTGGAGCATCCTTAGACCACTTCATTACCGCGACTCCCCAATGTCCTCCCTCCCACTGCGGCAAGAGAAATGCTGCGCTATGGGGAGCATGGCACCAGAGACTGTCTCCCCTGCTTCAAAAAAGCAGCTGCATATCCTGGGGACACTCTTTCTAACTCCCCTGGCCTGCTGATTCCCCCATTACCTATGTTGACATTGTGGATGCTATTCACTGACATCACCCAACATCTGCAGAAGCTTACACAGAGGGTGATGCACACAGAATCCCAACTTGCTGCAGTTCATGGCATGGATGATATAAAGGCTTCAGTGAAGGAGGTTACTACAGACAATTACCAGTTATGGAACCAGCTCGACAATTTGGAGAATCATTATTGCAGAAACAATATCAGGCTGTTTGGATTACCAGAATCAGTAAAAGGGACTTCTCTCTCACACTTTGTATGAAATACTCTCCTGTTACTACTGGGCATTGAACAGGAATGTTGTGATCTTATCATTGAATGGGTGCACAGAGTGGGTCTGATACCTACTCCGAATAAACCTCACCAACGTGTCACATTGTTCAAATGCCTTAATTACTTGAATAAGGTTGCCTTTTGGTCGCGTCACGCCGTGTGAAAGATCTACAGTTAGAAGGCCATAGACTCTTCATATTTCAGGACTACAATGTGGAACTGACTAGGGCCTGAAAGGCTTTTTTTGCCAGTTTGTTTGCAATTAGTCGCAGAGGGTCGTAAATTTGGCTTGCTATACATAGTCCATCTCCATATCTATGATGGATCCTCCCATGTGGATTTTACCTCACCATCTGACGCTGCAACTTATCTATGTGAACACACCCATTCCCAGTACGCAGATATCTCTGATCCCCCAACTGGCTCAGACTCTGCTTTTCCTGCTTTCATAATTTCAGACGTGTGGACTATTACCTCTATGCACTTACCAACTAATTTTGGTGGGCACATGTGACTTTTATTGCTCTCCCTCCTTTCCTGGTGACTTCTCCCACACCTGACATCCTTCTGGAAACTGTGAGACTTTACATTGTTGTCTCCTACTTTATTCATGTTAGGTCCTCTAATGCTCCTGTTTTCTTATTTTTCCCTTATTGTTTTTACCGTGTTAGTTTTCTATATGATATGCTCTCGTATTACATTTTATCCATACCTGGCTTATTTGTTACCTACACGTATATGTCTCGGAGCCCTTGGTTGGAACTTCCTCCCCCCATCTGGACCTGTGTTATTACCTGATGTTCTTTTTCTTTTTCCAGCTATTATTTTAAGGAAGTACACAGTCTCTATATATTGTCCTATGATTACTTATTTGGACATTTCATGTGATGACCAACATGCCATTGCTCCCCCTGTCCTGTCTTTTTCCTTCCCCCTTCTCCTCCCTCCTCCAATGTTTTTGTGCTACTTATATTTGGTCTCTTTGGGTTGCTGGGATGGTTAATGTTTTACATATTTTATTATGCTATGCCTGACTTAACTGTAGGCTCTTTGAATGTTAGGGGTGTCAACTCGCCAGGCAAGCAGAGAAATATCCTGCTGTATTTCAACAAACAAGGTATTGATTTGACATTCCCCCAGGAGTCTTGCTTGATATTATCTGAGGTGCGAAAGCTAAATATGCTTAATTGGATTGTATTGGGTTCTAGCTCCTTTAATGCAAAAAAAACCAAACCATGGAGTAGTCATTTTAATCAAACATTATATTCCCTTTGAGATTGTCTCTACCAAAGAGGATTCTGAAGGTTGCTATGTTGTGGTCTCGCTTAAAATTTGAGACCATCTTTATCATTTATGTAATATTTATTAGAGATGAGCGGGTTCGGTTTCTCTGAAACCGAACCCGCACGAACTTCATGTTTTTTTTCACGGGTCCGAGCGACTCGGATCTTCCCGCCTTGCTCGGTTAACCCGAGCGCGCCCGAACGTCATCATGACGCTGTCGGATTCTCGCGAGGCTCGGATTCTATCGCGAGACTCGGATTCTATATAAGGAGCCGCGCGTCGCCGCCATTTTCACACGTGCATTGAGATTGATAGGGAGAGGACGTGGCTGGCGTCCTCTCCGTTTAGAATTAGAATAGATTAGAGAGACACTTGATTTACTAATTTTGGGGAGCATTAGGAGTACTCAGTAGTGTACAGTGCAGAGTTTTGCTGATAGTGACCAGTGACCACCACTTTTATTTATAATCCGTTCTCTGCCTGAAAAAAGCGATACACAGCACACAGTGACTCAGTCACATACCATATCTGTGTGCACTGCTCAGGCTCAGGCCAGTGTGCTGCATCATCTATTATCTATATATAATATTATATATATCTGTCTGACTGCTCAGCTCACACAGCTTATAATTGTGGGGGAGACTGGGGAGCACTACTGCAGTGCCAGTTATAGGTTATAGCAGGAGCCAGGAGTACATAATATATTATATAGTGAGTGACCACCAGACACACAGTGCAGTTTATTTAATATATCCGTTCTCTGCCTGAAAAAAGCGATACACACAGTGACTCAGTCAGTCACATACCATATCTGTGTGCACTGCTCAGGCTCAGGCCAGTGTGCTGCATCATCTATATATATATTATATATCTGTCTGACTGCTCAGCTCACACAGCTTATAATTGTGGGGGAGACTGGGGAGCACTACTGCAGTGCCAGTTATAGGTTATAGCAGGAGCCAGGAGTACATAATATTATATTAAAATTAAACAGTGCACACTTTTGCTGCAGGAGTGCCACTGCCAGTGTGACTAGTGACCAGTGACCTGACCACCAGTATATAATATTAGTAGTATACTATCTCTTTATCAACCAGTCTATATTAGCAGCAGACACAGTACAGTGCGGTAGTTCACGGCTGTGGCTACCTCTGTGTCGGCACTCGGCAGCCCGTCCATAATTGTATATACCACCTAACCGTGGTTTTTTTTTCTTTCTTTATACATACATACTAGTTACGAGTATACTATCTCTTTATCAACCAGTCTATATATTAGCAGCAGACACAGTACAGTGCGGTAGTTCACGGCTGTGGCTACCTCTGTGTCGGCACTCGGCAGCCCGTCCATAATTGTATATACCACCTAACCGTGGTTTTTTTTTCTTTCTTTATACATACATACTAGTTACGAGTATACTATCTCTTTATCAACCAGTCTATATATTAGCAGCAGACACAGTACAGTGCAGTAGTTCACGGCTGTGGCTACCTCTGTGTCGGCACTCGGCAGCCCGTCCATAATTGTATATACCACCTAACCGTGGTTTTTTTTTTCTTTCTTTATACATACATACTAGTTACGAGTATACTATCTCTTTATCAACCAGTCTATATATTAGCAGCAGACACAGTACAGTGCGGTAGTTCACGGCTGTGGCTACCTCTGTGTCGGCACTCGGCAGCCCGTCCATAATTGTATATACCACCTAACCGTGGTTTTTTTTTCTTTCTTTATACATACATACTAGTTACGAGTATACTATCTCTTTATCAACCAGTCTATATATTAGCAGCAGACACAGTACAGTGCGGTAGTTCACGGCTGTGGCTACCTCTGTGTCGGCACTCGGCAGCCCGTCCATAATTGTATATACCACCTAACCGTGGTTTTTTTTTCTTTCTTTATACATACATACTAGTTACGAGTATACTATCTCTTTATCAACCAGTCTATATATTAGCAGCAGACACAGTACAGTGCGGTAGTTCACGGCTGTGGCTACCTATGTGTCGGCACTCGGCAGCCCGTCCATAATTGTATATACCACCTAACCGTGGTTTTTTTTTCTTTCTTTATACATACATACTAGTTACGAGTATACTATCTCTTTATCAACCAGTCTATATATTAGCAGCAGACACAGTACAGTGCGGTAGTTCACGGCTGTGGCTACCTCTGTGTCGGCACTCGGCAGCCCGTCCATAATTGTATATACCACCTAACCGTGGTTTTTTTTTCTTTCTTTATACATACATACTAGTTACGAGTATACTATCTCTTTATCAACCAGTCTATATATTAGCAGCAGACACAGTACAGTGCGGTAGTTCACGGCTGTGGCTACCTCTGTGTCGGCACTCGGCAGCCCGTCCATAATTGTATATACCACCTAACCGTGGTTTTTTTTTCTTTCTTTATACATACATACTAGTTACGAGTATACTATCTCTTTATCAACCAGTCTATATATTAGCAGCAGACACAGTACAGTGCGGTAGTTCACGGCTGTGGCTACCTCTGTGTCGGCACTCGGCAGCCCGTCCATAATTGTATATACCACCTAACCGTGGTTTTTTTTTCTTTCTTTATACATACATACTAGTTACGAGTATACTATCTCTTTATCAACCAGTCTATATATTAGCAGCAGACACAGTACAGTGCGGTAGTTCACGGCTGTGGCTACCTCTGTGTCGGCACTCGGCAGCCCGTCCATAATTGTATATACCACCTAACCGTGGTTTTTTTTTCTTTCTTTATACATACATACTAGTTACGAGTATACTATCTCTTTATCAACCAGTCTATATATTAGCAGCAGACACAGTACAGTGCGGTAGTTCACGGCTGTGGCTACCTCTGTGTCGGCACTCGGCAGCCCGTCCATAATTGTATACTAGTATCCAATCCATCCATCTCCATTGTTTACCTGAGGTGCCTTTTAGTTGTGCCTATTAAAATATGGAGAACAAAAATGTTGAGGTTCCAAAATTAGGGAAAGATCAAGATCCACTTCCACCTCGTGCTGAAGCTGCTGCCACTAGTCATGGCCGAGACGATGAAATGCCAGCAACGTCGTCTGCCAAGGCCGATGCCCAATGTCATAGTACAGAGCATGTCAAATCCAAAACACCAAATATCAGTAAAAAGCCTCTTTTTTTCTTTGCGTCATGTGCTGTTTGGGGAGGGTTTTTTGGAAGGGACATCCTGCGTGACACTGCAGTGCCACTCCTAGATGGGCCCGGTGTTTGTGTCGGCCACTAGGGTCGCTAATCTTACTCACACAGCTACCTCATTGCGCCTCTTTTTTTCTTTGCGTCATGTGCTGATTGGGGAGGGTTTTTTGGAAGGGACATCCTGCGTGACACTGCAGTGCCACTCCTAGATGGGCCAGGTGTTTGTGTCGGCCACTAGTGTCGCTTAGCTTAGTCATCCAGCGACCTTGGTGCAAATTTTAGGACTAAAAATAATATTGTGAGGTGTGAGGTATTCAGAATAGACTGAAAATGAGTGGAAATTATGGTTTTTGAGGTTAATAATAATATGGGATCAAAATGACCCCCAAATTCTATGATTTAAGCAGTTTTTTAGTGTTTTTTTAAAAAAACACCCGAATCCAAAACACACCCGAATCCGACAAAAAAAATTCGGTGAGGTTTTGCCAAAACGCGGTCGAACCCAAAACACGGCCGCGGAACCGAACCCAAAACCAAAACACAAAACCCGAAAAATTTCAGGCGCTCATCTCTAATATTTATGCTCCTAATTACTACTCTAAACCTTTTTTCCCAAAATCTATTGTGTGTTCTTACTCCCCTTATATCAGATCCCCTTATATTGTGTGGTGATTTTAATTTAATCTCCTCTGAGATCCTGGACAAATCCAAACCCGCTCCTCACTCTTCCCACCTTCCTAAATTTGGTGTTCCCTCATTTGCCGAACGTCTCCATACTGTTGATGTAGAGAGAGCTTTACACCCTATTGAAAAAGAGTTCACTTGCTTATCTGCGGCACATCATACCCTCTCTAGAATTGATTATGGGCCTAATTCAGACCTGATCGCTGCTGTGCATTTTCACATAGAGGGCGATCAGGTCTGAACTGCATATGCACCGGAACCGTAGTGCACAGGCGCATTCCAGAGATGCAATTGGCATCTCTGCCATGCATCAACGCATGCCAGAGATGTGATCGCCATCTCTGCCCAGTGATCACATTTGCCTGATTGACAGGCAGGGGTGTTTGCTGGGTGGGAGGGGGTTGGCCGGTGGCGTTGGGCCGCCGTTTTGGGGGCATGGTCGTGGCAACGCAGGCATGCCCGGACCGTGCGGGGGGCAGGCCGCGGCGGCTGCGTGACATCACACGCAGTCGATGAGACCCAGAGAGAAACGGGTAGCTCCTTGCCAGCGTGCAGTAGCTGCACTGGCAGGGAGCTACTCTTCAGGTACAAAAGCATTGCTGCCATGCAGGGGCGGACTAGCCCTGTGCTGGGCGTTCCCCCACATGACAGGGTGGTTGATCGTAGCCATGCAAAATTTTGCACAGCTATAATCTGATCTAAATTAGGCCCTATATACTAATTTCTCATACTCTATTTCCTACTGTTGTAGACTCCAACATTGACACTATAGCTATTTCTGATCACGCTTTACTCTCTGCGCTACTGCATACTCTAGATGAACCTGGTACAACTAAGTTGTGGAGATTTCCATTATACCTTTCACAGTGTATTAATTTAGAAATAAACTAGAAGCTGCATAGTAAGAGTACAAAACTACCAACAAAGCCCTGATTCTTTATTATTTTGGATGGTGGCTACAGTAAGTCAGTACTTATAGGCCAGATTCTCTATTATGTCTTGGCCACTAGAATAAAATATGCCATGCAATATTTGGAAATTCAAACCTCTGTATCTGATGCTTTTCAACAATATAAACTCAGTCTCTCCCCAACACGAAATCTGGCTATCTCACTGTGAAAACTCTTTTTGATGAGTTTATGCAATCTATTGAAGACAGATATCTTTTTTCTCCCAACTATCGGTTTCATAAATTCGATAACGAGACAGGGAAACTCCTTACTAACTTGCTTAAAGGTGCATGCTCACCCATGGTATCACAACCACTACTATCCTCCCAGGGAACTCTGACGACCTCCAATGCGGAAATCACAGAAGTCATGACATCTATTAATGCCACTTTTTATTCTCCCCCACCTTCCTCCAGTCTCCACAACTAATTGGGATCTTCCCCTATCACTGCTGCTGGGGACTCCCTACCTTGCCTACTTTCAGTCCTGAAATGGATCAGTCTCTCATTGCTTCAATCTCATTAGAGGAGGTACATCACACAATTCATCAGCTCAAATCTGACAAAGCCCCAGGCCCAGATAGCCTTGCTTAGCTCAAACTCTCTTCCTCCACATTTTAACTCTGCACTCCCGAAAGTTCTTCCAAAACCTGGCAGGGACCTACAGTATCCTTACTCAGCTCATATCGAGCTGTATCTCTACTGAATATTGAGCATACGTTTTTCACCAAAATTCTGGCGGATGACATGAATGTACTTCTCCCTAATATTATACATCCTGAGCAAACAGGGTTTATATGGGGACGACACTCTGAAGTTAATGTCAGATGAGTCATTTCAGCTATACACTACTCTAAATCCACCTCCCCCCTCTCCCGCACTGGTCCTCTCACTTGATGCTGAAAAGTTTTTTGATCTAGTAGACTGGGATCACCTCTATCATATGCTCACCAGGTTTGGATTCCCCCCTTTTTATCTCCACCCTCAAACTTCTCTATACTTGTCCACTGACACAAGTTTCATGTAATGGTTTCTTATCCGCCCCCATAATTATACAAAAAGGCACCAGACAAAGATGTCCATTGTCTCCCTTGCTGTTTGTGGTTGCATTGGAACCTCTGGCCATAGCCCTCAGGGCCTCTACGTCCTTTAACAGTGTTAAGACTGGTGGTGTTGACCTCAAGGTATCCTTATTTGCAGATGATATGTTGCTCTTTGTGACTGATCCTGCTCATTCTGTCCCGGAGATTCTTCGGCTGATCGATGATTTTGGTTCAACAGCAGGATACTAGATTAACATAGCCAAACCTGAACTCCTCCATATTGGTCCCCCTTTTACTGCTTCCCTCCCTGCTCTGCATGCATTTCCTTTCCACTCCTCCCCATGTCAAATTTCTTATCTAGGTATTCAGATTCCCTCAGATCTTTGCAAGATCTATGGGATTAATTACTCCACTATGATTTCTAAGATTACCACACTATTGGCTTCTTGGAAACTTCTCCCACTATTTTCACAAGGCCGAGTTGCATTCCTGGAAAGTATAGTGTTTCCAAAATTGTTTTACTTAATGCAGCCTATACAAATCGGATATTATTACTTTGTGACAAATTATGACCAAGTTCCTTTGGTGTGGCCATAGAGTTCAAATTGCCCAAGACAACCTTACAACCTCTAGAAAGCCTGGGGGAGTGGGTGTATCAGATTACTCCTCCTATTCCCTGACTGTACTATTTATCTATGCAGTAGATTGGCTGTTAGACAGAAGTGTATTCTCGGAATGTGATCTGGATAAAGCCCTTGTCCATTCCTATTCACCAGGGGCCCTTGTACACTCCAAACCCTCTGACATACGGACACATATCTTACACAACACACTATTTCATGATACATTTTATGCTTGGATTTCCCTTAATAAGAAATTTAACCGTAATCCCTCCTCATCCTCTAAAATCCCACTTTGGGGTAACCCTGATTTCCCTCGCTCTCTTTCAAATTCTATTTCCTTCAGTGGCGAGATAAAGGCTTATCTGATACCTCAAAGGTATTTGACCCTGGAGTCCATTTGCTTCAGTTTTAGGATCTCAGAGATTTATATTCCCTACCCCACATGCAATTTTATATATACCTACAGGCGAGACACTACATAGCATCCCTCAACTTACCCCGAACTGGTTTCGTTCCCTCAGAGCCAGACCACATACAATTTTTTCTACTTTTATGCAAACTTACTCCTTATTGCACCAGGTATATTTATACTGCCCTTACTGATTTCCTGTCCCATTCCAATTGGAAAAGGGTTTACTCCCAATGACAAAAATATATCCCCTCTCTTTCCACTTGTGAATGTTTGAAACAACAATTTCACTCAGCCATTAAAATCCTTGGCTCTGCTTACCTTCAGGAGGTACATCTCCGTACAATCCAGGGGGCTTATATTTCCTCAACCCAATATGCCAAGTTTTTCCCTTCAGATTCGGGTGCCTGCCCAAATGCCTCTGCTCCTCAGCCTCCTTTTACCACAGTATGTGGAAATTTAGATATGTTAAACATTTTTGGTGTAAACTAGTGGTTTATTATAACTTCCTTTTTGCTACTGATTTTCAAATAGAGACCATGGCATGTTTATGTGCTGACTACTCAGAATTAAATGCTAAATCAAATTATCCCCTCTGCTATACCCCTCCTTACATTGTTGGTTGCTGTAGCTAAAAAGATTATCCTCATACAATGGTTGTCCAAATATAGCCCTATGCTGACGGAAGTCAAACGTAAGATGCTCCAACTATTATATTACCATCTATTGAGATGGGTGTGGTGAAATTTTATAAAAAGTGGGGCCTTTATATTGATAAACTAGATTTTCCCACCCCATCAATGATTTGAAGATCTTTGAATAAACTGACAGGTTCCTCCATAAACAACTTTAAGAGTCTTCATGAGACATCACTAGCGACCTTTCAATAATCCCGTTATATTCTCTCATGCTCGTTGTTCACTTTTCTAATATATGACCCTGTATTTTTTCATTGGCCTCTCTTAGGCTCCCTGGGCCTCTACTTTAGCCTCATCTTGTGTGTTCCCCATTCTATTTCTTTCCCTCCACCTGTTAATGTTTCATGTTTAATATTGTTGTGCAGACTCATTTTGGACTCAAAAGTCTAGTTTTGTACATTGCTTTTATTGAATATGTCAACCTCTGACTGTTTATCCTTTGTATTATCTTACAACTTTGCCATGCTTATTGCTTTTAAATGCAGCCATTTTCTTGATTTATGTTGTAGTAATTGTTACTGCAATGGTTCCAGCTGTAACTTCTTCTCTATTATGGTCTGTATCATTGTTATTAATGAAAACCCAATAAAAAAGATAAAAAAGTTCTTCCACCTGCAGCTACATGCTAAAGGACAATTCTGTCCATATCTCTTGCTCCTGCACATACGGCATTACATATGTATGTCATGAGGTATTCACCCCAAACATGATTTATTGCTAGTTGCCTCATAGGCAAAAGGCAGCACTTATATTTGGAAATTACAACAGAATAAATGCTGTCACTAATGAGTTAATTACTGTAGCTCCAGTTGTGAACCTGAGGTAGTCAGGTTCACAATATAGGATAAGATAATAAACAGTGCTAGACAGCAGAGTATGTAAAAACTAACAATTTCAAACTCACTAAATTAAGCAGAAGAAAGTTATTTAAATTGTTTTCATCATTAAGGAGGGTATCCACTCAGCTGCGGTAACTCAGTTTTAAGGTGAAAAATGCAAAATTCTGCTTTTTCGTGATCCCATACTCTAATATAATTCTACACTGTTATCCTATTTCACAATGGGATTTTTGGGGGTACAGGCTGATTTCCCCATTCTTACCTACACTTTTCACTGTTTAACACATTGCTGTTCACCCATTTCGCTATTTTCTAACAAAATAGGCCAAAAATGGGAACATACATGCGATAAACAGATTTTTCCACCTTAAGGTGCTTTATCCACGATCGCAGATTGTGTTATCACAGCTAATTGTATACCCTCTAAGACAGATAATAAAATGTAACACAAAGCACTTATATTTAGGCCCCCATTTATCAAGCATTGGTGAGTGATAAATAGCACGGTGATAAAGTACCAGCCAATCAGCTCCTAACTGCCATGTTACAGGCTGTGTTTAAAAAATGACAGTTGGGAGCTGATTGGCTGGTACTTTATCACTGTGCAATTTATCACTCTCCAGGGCTTGATAAATCTAGGCCATAGTTTCAATCTACAGCAGATTGTAATAAGCAAATTGGTTAATATTTCCCAAACCTGTATAAGTTATTTATCGGAATAGTTTGGAATGGTCATATAAAAAGGAAAAAAGTTTAAACCGATAGTGTCCAAATATATAATTAGTATTTTGGAAGGGCTGAGGTGGAGTAGCCTCTATATGTTGCTATAAAAACATGGCCCATTTGACTAACTAAAGAAAAAGGAACTGTTTTTTTTTTCCTCCAAAAGGTACTGATTGTATACAGGACTGCCACAGAAATTCTGGCACCCGGGACTGCAAAATAAGCAGACCCCCACACCCAAAAAAAAATATGAAAATTATATATATATATATATATATATATATATATATAAAAGAAAATGCATATATTTAAAAAAAATCCAATGCGCATACGAAGCACCACTATATTACGCCCCTTGAACCATATTAAATCCCCACAGTAATGCCCCTGACCCCATATTATGTCCCCACAGTTATGCCCCAGTCACCATATTATGCCCCACACAGTAATGCCTCATGACACTATATTATGCACCCACATTAATACCCTTGTCATCATATTATGTCCCATACAGTAATTATAACAGTATCTGTTTATTGTCAGGGGATTCCCCACCCCATTTCTGCAGTTTGAGCCTGTCTGCTTAAAATTAAAACTAATGAAAATGTCCATCCCAAAATGGCTGCCTCCTCAGAGGATACAGTTATTAAGGATACTAGAGGTGCCTCCTCTAGTATCTTTAATAACTGTCTACTGTGAGGCGGTGGCCATTTTGGAAGAAACATTTTCAATAGCGCTGTGGGCGGCGGGGTTGGACAGACGGGGAAAGCTGCGGTGGGCGGATGGGAGGCATTAGTAGCCTGGGCCCTCATTGCTCTGTCAGAGAGGCTGGGCCCGGGACTGCTGAGCCCCCAGCACCCCCCTGACAGTGGCCATGATTATATACCAACATAGAGAAGTTATTCCACCTCAGCCTTACCAATATCATACATATTTGAAAACTCTTATATATTGGTTGGATACTGTTTTGCTTTTTATATGGCCATTCATTAATTATTCTTATAAATAACTTATATAGGTTTTGGAAAATATTAATCAAATTGCTTTTTACAAAGTATTGCAGCTTGAAATTATGTATGAGAGCAGTTTATTTGAGTTTACTATCTGTCTTAAAGTTGAATTATTTAAAATAATTTGTTTCTGCTTAATGTAGTGAATATGACTTTGTTACTATTTACTTACTCTGCTCTCCTTCACTTTTTTTCTAGTTAACCCTTATACTCTGCACTGCCATTGCTATATCAGGACTTGGTTATCTGCTCAATTGCAATCCATTCAGGGTGGCTCTGAACAAAAAAGGGATACCCACTGTGGACTCTGAAACCAATAACATCATTTCAGATTGTACAATTTGTGTTGTAGATGTACAGTAGCTTAAAAAGCTATGTTTAACATACTGTTCAGTAGATAGGTGTGGTTGTTTTTTGTTTTTTTTTTGCTGTGGTGGATGATGGGCTGGTAGTATGGGGAAGACATTAGGGCTGTTACAAGTCTGCTATATTTTAATAGGCAGGGCTGGTTGTAGACCTTGTGGTGCCCAGTTTTTGAAAGTTTCCTTTGGTGCCCCCCCCCCCCAGGGTTAGTGAACGCAGAAGGTATGCAGAAAACAATAGGAATGTTGTTTTATGGAGAAGGGCCACAGAATAGAACCAATTCACGGTAAACCACAAAGTATTGTCCGTCAGAGTTTGTAACATTAAGTTTAGGAATAGGCTGCAGGGGGAGGGTTAGGGTTATGCTGAGGGGAAGGAAAGGTTAGGATTAGGCTGCAGGGAGGGGGGTTAGGAATATGCACCAACAGAGAGGGTTTGGGTTAGGATACAGGAGAGGGAGGGTTAAGGTTAGGCTGTGTGGAGGGGGAGTTAGATTTAGGCACCACCAGGAAGGGCTGTGGGGAGTATGCGGGTTAGGCTTAGGCTGCAGGAAGGGAGCATTAGCAAAGGAAGGAATGCCGGTGTTGGTCTTCTGACCGCTGGTATCCCGAACACAGATGCCCCGTGTCACACCAATATTTACAGTATCTCTTCTTATTTCAGATTTTTCCACCTTAAGGTGCTTTATCCACGATCGCAGATTGTGTTATCACAGCTAATTGTATACCCTCTAAGACAGATAATAAAATGTAACACAAAGCACTTATATTTAGGCCCCCATTTATCAAGCATTGGTGAGTGATAAATAGTACGGTGATAAAGTACCAGCCAATCAGCTCCTAACTGCCATGTTACAGGCTGTGTTTAAAAAATGACAGTTGGGAGCTGATTGGCTGGTACTTTATCACTGTGCAATTTATCACTCTCCAGGGCTTGATAAATCTAGGCCATAGTTTCAATCTACAGCAGATTGTAATAAGCAAATTGGTTAATATTTCCCAAACCTGTATAAGTTATTTATCGGAATAGTTTGGAATGGTCATATAAAAAGGAAAAAAGTTTAAACCGATAGTGTCCAAATATATAATTAGTATTTTGGAAGGGCTGAGGTGGAGTAGCCTCTATATGTTGCTATAAAAACTTGGCCCATTTGACTAACTAAAGAAAAAGGAACTGTTTTTTTTTCCTCCAAAAGGTACTGATTGTATACCGGACTGCCACAGAAATTCTGGCACCCGGGACTGCAAAATAAGCAGACCCCCACACCCAAAAAAAAATATGAAAATTATATATATATATATATATATATATATAAAAGAAAATGCATATATTTAAAAAAAATCCAATGCGCATACGAAGCACCACTATATTACGCCCCTTGAACCATATTAAATCCCCACAGTAATGCCCCTGACCCCATATTATGTCCCCACAGTTATGCCCCAGTCACCATATTATGCCCCACACAGTAATGCCTCATGACACTATATTATGCACCCACATTAATACCCTTGTCATCATATTATGTCCCATACAGTAATTATAACAGTATCTGTTTATTGTCAGGGGATTCCCCACCCCATTTCTGCAGTTTGAGCCTGTCTGCTTAAAATTAAAACTAATGAAAATGTCCATCCCAAAATGGCTGCCTCCTCAGAGGATACAGTTATTAAGGATACTAGAGGTGCCTCCTCTAGTATCTTTAATAACTGTCTACTGTGAGGCGGTGGCCATTTTGGAAGAAACATTTTCAATAGCGCTGTGGGCGGCGGGGTTGGACAGACGGGGAAAGCTGCGGTGGGCGGATGGGAGGCATTAGTAGCCTGGGCCCTCATTGCTCTGTCAGAGAGGCTGGGCCCGGGACTGCTGAGCCCCCAGCACCCCCCTGACAGTGGCCATGATTATATACCAACATAGAGAAGTTATTCCACCTCAGCCTTACCAATATCATACATATTTGAAAACTCTTATATATTGGTTGGATACTGTTTTGCTTTTTATATGGCCATTCATTAATTATTCTTATAAATAACTTATATAGGTTTTGGAAAATATTAATCAAATTGCTTTTTACAAAGTATTGCAGCTTGAAATTATGTATGAGAGCAGTTTATTTGAGTTTACTATCTGTCTTAAAGTTGAATTATTTAAAATAATTTGTTTCTGCTTAATGTAGTGAATATGACTTTGTTACTATTTACTTACTCTGCTCTCCTTCACTTTTTTTCTAGTTAACCCTTATACTCTGCACTGCCATTGCTATATCAGGACTTGGTTATCTGCTCAATTGCAATCCATTCAGGGTGGCTCTGAACAAAAAAGGGATACCCACTGTGGACTCTGAAACCAATAACATCATTTCAGATTGTACAATTTGTGTTGTAGATGTACAGTAGCTTAAAAAGCTATGTTTAACATACTGTTCAGTAGATAGGTGTGGTTGTTTTTTTTTTTTTTTTTTTTGCTGTGGTGGATGATGGGCTGGTAGTATGGGGAAGACATTAGGGCTATTACAAGTCTGCTATATTTTAATAGGCAGGGCTGGTTGTAGACCTTGTGGTGCCCAGTTTTTGAAAGTTTCCTTTGGTGCCCCCCCCCCCCCCCCCCCCCCAGGGTTAGTGAACGCAGAAGGTATGCAGAAAACAATAGGAATGTTGTTTTATGGAGAAGGGCCACAGAATAGAACCAATTCACGGTAAACCACAAAGTATTGTCCGTCAGAGTTTGTAACATTAAGTTTAGGAATAGGCTGCAGGGGGAGGGTTAGGGTTATGCTGAGGGGAAGGAAAGGTTAGGATTAGGCTGCAGGGAGGGGGGTTAGGAATATGCACCAACAGAGAGGGTTTGGGTTAGGATACAGGAGAGGGAGGGTTAAGGTTAGGCTGTGTGGAGGGGGAGTTAGATTTAGGCACCACCAGGAAGGGCTGTGGGGAGTATGCGGGTTAGGCTTAGGCTGCAGGAAGGGAGCATTAGCAAAGGAAGGAATGCCGGTGTTGGTCTTCTGACCGCTGGTATCCCGAACACAGATGCCCCGTGTCACACCAATATTTACAGTATCTCTTCTTATAACTGTTATCAAAACAAAGGCTTTTAAATCTGGTCATATGCGCATCACCTCTTACAGTGGGGAAAAAAAACTTAAATAAAAAACAGTGATTCCTTCTTGATTTAATACCATACATGATACAGGTATCTGTTAGAGCTTGAAAAAGGGGAAGTCCGAAGACAGAAATGGGCGCTGATTAAAAAATGTTGAAAAAGATGAATTAATAATATTTTTTATATTGTATATGATTTTCCAAAAAACAAATCACCCTTCTGGCTGCCCACAATGGTGGACCTGGGTATCCACCGTACTAAACAGAAAGAGAGAAAGAGTGATGTGGGCTCTCGGAGGGGATAGTAGTACAACGGCTGCTGGTTTTATAAATATATAGTTTAGTTTATTGGTAAGAAAATTCTAACAAATAGACACTAAATGGCTAGAGTGCCATTTACAATACATATACACAATTAAATGAAAAATAAAAAACAAATTAAAACAATGATTAAAAATAATAATGACTGTGTCCTGGGCCTCAGAACTTGTTAGTGTTTAGGCACCAACCCTAATTAGTGTTAGTTCTCTTGCATGCATAAGCCAGCTGTTAATGGCAATGAGGGTTAGTGCATAATAAGCTCAAACTGCACTTTGAGGGAGAAGAGGCTGGTTAATATTTAATAGAGCCTGTTGATACTTTACCAGAAGGAGCTGATGGACGTAGTATTCAATGGTGTGGCTAGGTGTTAAACGAGCCAATCCCGCATCTGTCTCATGTCCGTGAGGCTTGTTTGATCCACTCACTGGTTTGGTGGCTGACCGCTCAGCGGCGGTTCTCTTAAGCAGTGCCTGCTGTGGATGGTGCGGTGTGCTGTCTGCTAGCACTGAGCCCGAATAGGGACGGAGACAGGGAGTCGCACGTGCAAGTCCTGGGTAGCAGGGGACGCTGTGATTCCGCGGCTTCCGGGTTTGGAGCTTCGGGCTTCCGGTTGTGGTCCACCTGCGTTCCACAGTCGTAACAGGTCACCTGACGCGTTTCTCCGCCTCCAAAGTGGGCGGTTTCATCAGAGGTATGACTGGGGGTTTTTACAGTCTCTATTTATACCAGCTTGTGGCTCCTTATTGGTTACCAAAAAGAACGGATTATATTTAACCCTTTCCATGTACTATTATTAAAAAGAGAACCAGCAATAGGGCAACATACATTGATCCTATTAACGCTATATATTTTTGATTAAATAATACATTGAGACGCAATCTAAAACGCATACAAAAAGCTGTTAGAGCTTGATTGCAACTGCAACAAGATTGTCTTCTGTCTTATATGCAATTATAGTCATTTTGGTGAAGATTCTTTCGATTGCGGAATTATAAAATACTTTAGGACAAATACTGTGCCTATGGCTTTTTAATAGCTCAGTAGGTTGACTATTCTTAACTGGCATTGGTATACTGAGACTCGATTACATGCAGTGAATGACTTTAATTAGTAAACATAATGAATCTCCATATTTAGCTTTAAATATGAAGAACACAAAGAACAGCATAAATTGTTGCTTGAAAAGACACACTTTTAAATTACAATGAGAAAATACCTTTCGCTCTGAGCTTGGTTCAGCAACCAATTTAAGGTGTAGATTTAACTGCATGATATAGATTAATCTCAAGGTTAATTTCACACATTTTTCATTTTGGTTTTCATTGTGGAACCAATAAGATAAATGAGTAAGTCAAGTGTTCTGTACCACTTGCGAAATAATTTAGCACAACATAATACCTGCAGTAGATGATGACTTTAAAAACGGACACTTTAAAAATTCAGTATCAGAGTTTGATTTGCCTTTGCTTTATATGCTCTGGTTTGACTTATTGAAAGCATGTACAATATGTCTACATGTGTAGACTCTCATCAGGAATCTGTAACCTTAGCGTTCTTTTGTGCACTTAATTGTTTGATTTAGACATGACACATCTAGGGGTGTATTTACTAAAGTTTTTTTTATTTTAAATAAATGAAAATCAATCTAAATCAATATTGATTACAACACATATTAACTAAAATTTTAAAATTAATATAAAAGTCATCTGTTAGTAAATGTATGTTTAAGCCCCTGAAACCCAGCATCAACTGAGAGAAATTTTAATCAATTTGAAATTGATGAAAATCAACTTGTAATAAATAAATCCCCTAGACTCAGAGCATGCAAGGTTACAAAACATGCCTTTGTTGGCCACAGCTTTCGCAATAGGCATTCTAGTGCATTAAAGAGCAGTAGCAAAACCACAACTAGCAAATAAAGGCCGTGGTCCAAACCATTCCCTGCCACTGCATCTTGTAAATTTCACTTTGTCAATTTAATGTTTTTTGACAGTATCTTTCCCTCTTATAGTAAGAGGTGATGTTTTGTTAAAAATTGTCGGAGTTTCTTACAGATGTGTCCTCATTCAGCTAGCCTTAATACACCACGCGAGAAGCCTAGTATGATTGAGCTGCTATTCCCGTGCAACTCTGTTAGTGGCATCTTTTTTTTTCTTTTAACACCCAGATACACAAATGTCATAAACAAATCAGCACAGTCTTCTGCTACATCCTAGTCACATGTTGTGACAAAGATGCATTTTGAGCAAGAAAGATGCCCAATGCTAGCAGAGTCTCTCGGGACCTGGCACGCTGAGAGGGGCTTTTTTTCTCCATTCCCATTGACCTTTTTCATTGACTACCAGCAAAAGTACTGGGATGCTCCTGTTTTTCTATATAATGGTTCATCATTAATTTACACTGTACTTGAACTTGTAACAGCCATTATACCAAGTGAACTTACAATGAGATAGGGAAATGAGAGAATGTTGCCTAAAACCCATACTGTTTTATTAAAAGACTTGGGAATCTTTTTAAACTAGAAAAGAGAGTCTCCTTTTGCTTTCATTACTTTGGGGGGCAATTGATGGGCCAAAATACCCAATATGTACAAAAATAAATACTGCAGCTTAAACACACACAAATATCTAACTTGAATTTAAAGACTTGAGATTGTTTTAAACCATAACATTTATTCTGTCAGCTTAATTACAGTATTTTATTTTGGTGTGCAGCAGAAGGAGCCACCTCACCCAGTAAGTACAGTGTTTGACCCTTTCCTGGCAAATATACATTGCCCCTCAAAAACACACAATCTTCCCTGGAAATACATATCTTATAAAGTTTAATGAAGAGACAAGAAACCAGAAAAAAAGGAACTCTTTCAGCTTTTATTGTATGGGGTGAAGCTGATAGGGCAAAAATCACCCAGTTAGCACATTAATGTACACTGCCTCTCAAACACACACAATCTTTCAATGAAATAGCTAAATGTAAAGTAATTAAAAGACTTAAGAATAATTTTAAACCAGAAGAAGATGTCTTACTCAATCACAGCATGGTATTTATTGGTCACCTAAGCTTGCAATCACAGTACGGTCTCTGACCCTAATTATACGTATACTTGCTGATCTACCTGTACTTTACATAGGAGTTTCTGATTTTCATGGATGTAAATATAAATGAGTGTTGAAAATGTGGTAAATCTATAGAGATGTAAATTTGAGACATCTTAATGTAAATAAACATTAATCCATACCTCTTGGCATAACCAGAGGAGCACCAGTGGCAGATACGGTTAGAAGGAACAGGACCATTTTTGTAGTTTATTAAATACTACACACTGGAGATGCAATCCAAATTTTGATCCGATTGTCCATTTGGGCGCTATCGTTCATGCAACGCAAGCCACGCATCGGTAATGATGTCATTATGTCAACTCCCTTTTGATCCCCTTAGGGATAATTTATTAAAATTCTAATTATGTAGTTTTCCTACTTCTCATCTGATGAATACCTATGTTAAATTTCAGTTTCCTAACACATTGGGAATTAAGAGAATTATTGATGAGTCAGTCAGCAAGCGAGTGAGTGAGTGAAGGCTTTTTTATATATATATATATATATATATATATATATATACACACAGCGAATAAGGGCGGCACTGGGAGACTTCACAATGGCAGTGAAAAAAGTAAGTGCTTTTATTTAAGTAGCAACGTTTTGGGGTCGCAGCCCCTTCGTCAGGATAAAAAACAGTGTAACAATACAAACTTAAATACCTGTGTACAGTGAGGTCCATCCCGCCGCCTCCTGCCGCGCTGCCCGGTTTCCGATCCTGACGTCACTCCGCCCACCGGAAATGACGCGGCTCCGGTCCATCTGGCCGGCGCCCTGGGGCTCTGTGGGTAGGTAACCAAGGTGATGGTAAAAACAATAACACAAACTAACCATTCTATAACAACATGTACCGATCGTTTGCCATACTTATTTATACTATAATGAAAATAGCATATCGATAACCTGTAGAGTAATGCAATGGTACACATAAAAACCGTGAAGACATACAATGAAACAACCCTAACACATTAATGCAGCGAATCCAGTGAGGGCAGTACATGGAGATAATGGAATCATCATATACACCTAAACATATTGTGTAGGTGTTGGCTACCCTTACTGCATATAGATAGCGATCACGCAGTGAGAGCCAATAACACAGTCAGATGCAGTATAAATTAAAACAAAATTGGTTAAAGGAAGACTAACTGCTCCACTATCTACAGGTAGCACTTGAGGCTCAATGCTTCATTTAGACCCCTCGGAAATTGCGTATTGAGTGTAAAGATCCATTTAGCTTCAACCTGTAATAACCTTCTAGAACGGTCTCCTCCACGTAATGAGAACGGGACCTGATCTATGATCTTATACCTCAGGGTCGCCATCCCATGCTTGGCAAGCATGAAATGGCGAGCCACCGGTTGGTCACTGATGCCTGTCTTGATAGCCTCCCGTATTGCATACCGATGCTGTGCCATCCTCGTCTTGAAGGCACAATCGGTTTTGCCCACGTAGGCTAATCCGCAGGGACATGTCAACAGATAGATTACAAATTTGGAATCACAAGACAGAGGGTACCTAATGGTGTACTTCTTACCCGTGTGGGGGTGTTGAAAAGTATCACCCTGAACAAGGTAACTGCAAGTAGTGCAGCCACTACACCTGAAGCACCCATTTTTTCTCCGCAAGAAATTCTTGGATGTATGTTCTTTCACGAATTTCGAGATATCCATCTTAACTACATAGTCTCGAATATTTTGACCCCTGGAATAACTTGGTAACAATCTAGAATGGTGTGCTTCCCCTAAATCTTCGTCTGTTGAGACTATGGGCCATAACTGTCTCGTTCATTTAACCCTGTTAGCACTACCACTATTGAATTGTGTCACCCCTGGGAAACTCCCCTTGAGAGTTTTTTTGTCCTTTGGTATCAATAGCTCCTGCCGTGACAGGCTCAGAGCTTTAAGTCTGGCCTGTTCAAGCAGGTCTGCCGGATATCCTCTATCCCTAAATGTGATGGTCATTGCGTCTAGTTGCCTATTCTACACACTGGAGATGCAATCCAAATTTTGATCCCATTGTCCATTTGGGCGTTATCGTTCATGCAACGCAAGCCATGCATCGGTAATGATGTCATTATGTCAACTCCCTTTTCATCCCCTTAGGGGTAATTTATTAAAATTCTAATTATGTAGTTTTCCTACTTCTCATCTGATGAATACCCATGTTAAATTTCAGTTTCCTAACACATTGGGAATTAAGAGAATTATTGATGAGTCAGTCAGCAAGCGAGTGAGTGAGTGAAGGCTTTTATATATATATATATATATATATATATATATATATACTGTATATATATAAAGTATATGCAGCTTAGACGTGGCAGCACTCTGGGATGTTAATGAGGATAGAAGCCCTTGTCTTACTGCTAGATTTATTTATATCCAGGAGTGCCACCATATTTGAGCTGCATATTACATTTACATAGGATGACACTTGGTCTCTAAAGTACATGGATTGCGAGGAGTGCCAGTTTTAAGAATTTGCTCTCTCTCTCTATATATATCTCTCTATATCTCTATCTATATATATCTCTCTCTATATATAAATTATATGTATATCTCAGAGTGAAGCGGAGTCCTGGCTCAGATTTTCCTGCCAGACTTGGATTCCAGAATGAGGTGTACTGTCATCTTCCTGACATTGGGTCTTGCATGTGGTATATGGGATGCAGCACTAAGACTATCATTAAAGTTCTATGGGGTGCAAGCACTACTGTGGCTGTGTAAGACTGTGAAGGGCTGTGGGCTGCAGCACTAAGAGTGTCAGTGAAGGGCTGTGGGGACCAGGGGTACAAGTACTACTGTGACACTACTACTGCTGTTTCAGACTTTGAAGGGTTGTGGGCAGCAGTACTGTCAGTGAAGGGCAGTGTGGTGGGGTCTGGGACTCCAGGTCGACAACAAAAAGGTCAACACACCTTAGGACGACGTCAATTGGTCGACACGCCTTAGGTCGACATGGGCAAAAGGTTGACGTGGACAAAAGGTCGACAGGAACAAGGTCGACATGGAAAAAGGTCAACATGAATTTTTTTGGTGTCGTTTTTTTCGTAGAGTGACCGGGAACCCCAATTAGTGCACAGCGTCCCCTCGTATGGCTCGCTTCGCTCGCCATGCTTCGGGCATGGTGCCTTTGCTCCGCTTCGCTCGGCACAGATTACCGTTCCAATCGTAGTCCACGTGGATCGTTAAGTATGAAAAGGTTCCAAAAAAGAAAAAAAATCGTGAAAAACTCACGTCGACCTTTTTCCATGTCGACATTGTTCCTGTCGACATTTTGTCCATGTCGACATTTTGTCCATGCCGACCTAAGGTGTGTCGACCAATTGGCATCGACCTAAGGTGTGTCAACCTTTTTGTTGTCGACCTGGAGTCCGGATACCGTGTGGTGCAAGCTTTACTGCAGCAATATTGCTTTGACAGTGTCAGATTGTAAAGGACTGTGGGGTGCAGATCTTTGAGGCACTGTGTTATTCATTGCATTTACCATGTTAAAAAATTAAAATGAAATGGTCAAAACATAATGCCCATTAGGTTCCAGTCTGCTACCATTAATAAAAGCGCAGTGAGTCATATCAGTGTAGTAAAAAAAATGTATGTTCAGCGACATGCAGTGGAGTGACAGGCAGTGGAGCATTAGCAAACTAATGCTCAATAGGTGCCATGTCACTGCATTAATAATATAAGCACTGTGAGTCAAAGGGTGGCATTCAAATGTGTTATTGCCCCCGGTCTCCCATCTAAAGTGACGGGAGATCGCAGGGCGATATTCTAATGACCCTCATTATTGCACTGATCGCTCCCATAAGAGATGTAAAGCAGCTACACCTGACTAAAGACATGGGCATGATCATAAAAAGTCCCGTTTGGGCGTCCAAACGGCTAACTTTTCATGCATTTCAGCTCACCACCCCTGGGGGTGTTGAGCTGAAATTCTGATATTGCACCCATCGGCAGCAACATCTGAATACTGCTGATGGGCATGATGGGGGCGGGGCAGAAGATTTGAATCCTGCCCATTGTGTGAAGTTGTTGACGTTTGTTTAAAAAACAGACGATGGGATATCTTTTTTCTAAAACTTGAATATATTCATGGCTAGGCAGTGTTACTGTACTATAATAATGCTCAGTACATGCTATTGCATTAATAATATAAGTGTGGTGAGTTGATATGGATCATGATCAGTCAATAAAAGAGAAGGAGCAAAAACCACGTACTAGTGCTGTGGCTGTTGACAGTCATAATGATGCTAGTATTTCAACATCTACTAAAGCTATTTACTCAAAAACATAGTTGGTTTAAGACACTGCACCTGAAATCAAAGCAATTTTTCAAAGTGTTAAAGAAAAAAAGTCACCTCTACTACATGGAAAGATTACTGCTGAAAAATATAAAATTATCAACATGCCATACACCACATGCAGTGGCAAGGAAAGGTCCAGACAGTTGCCTTTATTTTTTCTTCTGTAATCTCACATGATGATACAACATCTTCTCACTCAGAGTCTAGATGAGGTGTCAAGTTTAAAACAGGCAAATCAGTGCAGAAAAAAGCACTAAATCTGAAAAAAACTGTGTGTGTGTTCAGAACCATCACAAATCCATAAGGAAAGTCTAATGGCATCCACATTAACTACGTGTGAGTGAAATTTCTAACAGTGTACTCATAGAGATGCCTATTTCCACCATTTCTGCATCTTCTGCAAATGTGGGGATGAGCAGCATAAGTATAGATGGTGACATAGAAATTGAGGATGTTACTATGGAAGTGCAACAGGATGAGGTGATATTTGTGAATTTGATGCTATTAATGATGATGTTGAAGATGAGGATGTTATTTATTTAAGTAAGTCACCAGTGGCAGTAGTTTTTGCCGATAATAAGGTGGCCATTGTCATGCCTAGGCATAAGAACAAAAAATCCACCTTGTATCCATTGAATTATGTTTGCCCAAGTCCTAAGAACAAGTGTCAAGCCATCTGTAGAATTTGTGAAGCCAAAGTAAGTAGAGGTAGGGACATTAACCATACAGGAACTTCCTCCCAGTTACATCATTTGCAGCGAGTTCATGCAAAGTTTTTCTTTAAATATGAAAAATCAGCTAAAATAATTCCAAGCAGTCCATCATCAGCTAGCTAACAGCTCTCAGCTAGATTCCAGCACACACAATCTGTGCCGCCAACATCTTCATCATCAATCTCCTAATTAATGATCTGAGGTAGTCCTCTAGCATTCAATTTGCTAAGGCTAACTGACTCTTCCCCAATCCATAATTTCTACAGAAGAATACTGCAGCCTGCTGCTGCTGGAGGTGAATCTTCATCCCAGAAGGGGACTAAGAAGACTACTAGTCATTTCAAACAATTGACTGTTAAGTAATCCTTTGCAAGAGAAAGCAAGTATGAAAGCTGTCATCTAAATGCACAGAGGATCACTGAAGCCATGATGGCTATGCTAATATTAGATCTGTGTCCAATATCCGCCATTAATGTATCAGGTTTTAGACAGTTAATTCAGATCCTAGGTTCCTGATACCAAATTACATATTGGTTCCATTTTACCCAAAAAGCAATTCCTCTTCTGAACCAGGAGCAAAAAAAACAACAACTAATTATTGTCCTACAAAATGGCAATGTACCCACTGTCCACTTAACAACAGATTTGTATATAAGCATTATTGGTCAAACTAAAGATTACATGACTGTGACAGCCCACTGGGTGGGCCCACACCACCAACCGAGTGTGAATAGAACTGGTGGCGAGTGAAGCCTTCCAATAGGTCTGAAGTGTGGTATACTGACAGCTTGCATCCTGTCTGCTTTTATATCATACTGCACCCCATAACTCACGGTGGAATGGCTCAAGGACAATACCATCTGCCACCATGTTTCTTTTCTGCCACAGTTGTGTGGCAATGTTTCATAAGTGTGCTATATTCTTTTAAACTGCCATGTGTTTGTGCCACTGCTTTGTCACTTAGTATTCAGCTTGCTAGCTGCAGCCTTTGACCAATATTGGGGAAAACAATATTGTGAGCTGTGAGGTGGTCAAAACTGACTAGAAATTAGAGATATTGAGGTTAATAATATTGTAGGTATAAAAAAACCTTCGGTGTGCAGGTCCTTAGATAAGCAGTGAGGCAGGGAGCACTTAGGAGACTTAGCAGTTCAATGGAACTTCAATGCATCCAAGAAATGTTTCTGGCAGCAGCCCGTCCTCATAGATGAATGTGCAATGCAATGTTACAACAATATATACCCCCTAGCTGTGCTAAATATGCTCACCTGTGAGACACCGCTGATGCCTTGCTGTCCACACCTATCAGCTTGTTTAGTGAACAGAGAAAAAATAAATTAGTCTCCTTAAGTTGCATATTAACATCAAGAAAATTGATGTTAGATGAACTAAAGCATAAAATCACAGTACTGTCCCTGCCCAAGCAGTAGATCTGCTTGTGAAAACAATTGTAAGGGCAGCTCACTTTCATATTGTATAAATATACGTACATAGGAGACTTCTGAAATCAAGAGGGAGGGAATTATATGCAACCCAAAACACAGAAGATTCATAATGGCAAAGAAAATTGTGTTTCACTTCATTTGGAGAACCTATATTAGTGGGACGCACCGAAATCAAGCACCTAGCCATGAAGTCTCCATTTGTAAACATTTATGATACAAAATAGGTCATTCTGAAAAGCTCAGTACACTCAGATCATGGTCAACTGTAAGTGATATTATTAGAAAACTGAAGCGTTTAGGAACAACAGCAACTCGGCCACAAAGCAGAAAACCACATAAAAACACAGAGCAGGGTAAACAACTGATAAGGCACATGGTGCATAAAAGTCACAAACGTTCGGCTGATTCAGAGTTCAGAACTTCTACTGGCATTAATGTAATCCCAAAAACAGTGCAGTGGGAGCTTAATGGAATGGGTATCCATGGCCAAGTCCAATTCCAAGTGTCAGATGAAGTGGTGTAAAGCACACAGACACTGGACAGTGGAGTAGTGGAAACGTGTTCTGTGGAGTGATGAATCACACTTCTCTGTTTTGCAGTCAGATGGGTGAGTCTGGGTTTGGTAGTTGCTGGTAGGACATTAACAGCCTGAGTGCATTATGCCAACTGTGAAGTTTGGTGGAGAAGGGATAATGGTATGGGGCTGTTTTTCAGGGTTTGGGCTAGGCCCCTTATCTTCAGTGAAGGGCAATCTTAATGCTTCAGCATACCAAGACATTTTGGACAATGCTATGCTTCCAGCTTTGTGGCAACAAGTTCAGGGAGGCCCTTTTTATTCCGACATGACTGTGCCCCAGTGTACAAAGCAAGGACTATAAAGGCATGGGGGTATATTTACAAAGATTCGTGTTTTTGCCATTTTGAAGGGTGTTTGAATTCGAATGGTATCGGGTGCATTTTACTGCAACTTTTTGAATCCTGATACGATCATTCACTAAGCTGCCGACTTTTCCCAATTCGTATTTTCCGATGTCGATGTGATTCATAATGTTAGGCAGTGTTTTACGGGAGTGATGAGCAAAACACTGCCTGACAAAACACAAGTAATCCCGGCCGGATCTGTGGGATCCGTGCAGGGCTTCATTGTGTACCTTAAAAAGATGTTTAAAGTCGTTAAAAATCAGAAAAAAATTGCGTGGGGTCCCCCCTCCTAAGCACAACCAGCCTCGGGCTCTTTGAGCCGGTCCTGGTTGACAAAATATGGGGAACAAAATGACAGGGGTTCCCCCATATTTCATCAACCAGCACCGGGCTCTGCGCCTGGTCCTGGTCCAAAAATACGGGGGACAAAAAGCGTAGGAGTCCCCCGTATTTTTTAAACCAGCACCGGGCTCCACTAGCCAGGTACATAATGCCACAGCCGGGGGACACTTTTATACTGGTCCCTGCGGCCCTGGCATTACATACCCAACTAGTCACCCCTGGCCGGGGTACCCTGAAGGAGTGGGAACCCCTTAAATCAAGGGGTCCCCCCTTCAGCCACCCAAGGGCCAAGGGTGAAGCCCGAGGCTGTCCCCCCCATCCAAGGGTGGCGGATGGGGGGCTGATAGCCATGTGTAAAAAATGTGAATATTGTTTTTAGTAGCAGTACTACAAGTCCCAGCAAGCCTCCCCCGCAAGCTGGTACTTGGAGAACCACAAGTACCAGCATGCGGTGGAAAACCTGGGCCGCTGGTACCTGTAGTACTACTACTAAAAAAATACCCCCAAAAAACAGGACACACACACCGTGAAAGTATAAATTTATTACATACATGCACACCTCCAAACATACATACTTACCTATGTTCACACGAGGCTCGGTCCTCTTCTCCATGTAGAATCCTTGGGGGACCTGTGAAAAAAATTATACTCACATAATCCAGTGTAGATTGTGTCCAAAGTATAATCCACGTACTTGGCAAAACAAAAAAACGGAAACCCGACCACGCTCTGAAAGGGGTCCCATGTTTACACATGGGACCCCTTTCCCCGACTGCCAGGACCCCCCCTGACTCCTGTCAAAGAGGGTCCCTTCAGCCAATTAGGGAGCGCCACGTCGTGGCACTCTCCTGATTGGCTGTGTGCTCCTGTAGTGTCTGTGAGGCAGCACACGGCAGAGATACAATGTTGCGCCTATGCGCTCCATTGTAGCCAATGGTGGGAACTTTGCCGTCAGCGGTGAGGTTACTTTCGGTCAACCGCTGACCAGGTGTCAGGGGGGTCCTGGCAGTCGGTGAAAGGGGTCCCATGTGTAAACATGGGACCCCTTTCAGTGCGTGGTCGGGTTTCCATTTTTTTGTTTTGCCAAGTACGTGGTATTTTGTCAACCAGGACCGGCTCAGAGAGCCCGAGGCTGGTTATGCTTAGGAGGGGGGACCCCACGCAATTTTTTTTCTGTTTTTACACTAAACAGACCCTTTCCCATAGATAACCATGCACAGATCTCACTGATCCATGCATGGTTATCCAAACTCGACTGGAAAAAGCAGGTCTATTTTTTTGCTGCTTTTTTTAACGAATCAAAAAAAAACTTACCCGCACTTGAGCACTCAGAGACTAACACCCAAATACGAATGAATAGTGAATGCCCGTATTGTATGAAATAACAGCCGCGTTTGACCGATGGTCTATTCATTCGTATTTCTGAACTTTGCCAATCAAACCATTACAAATAGACCAGACACTGACGAGTTTTCTGCTTAGTGAATTCCCGGATTGGGACTTAGAAAAAAAAACACAAATCGGCAAAACTCGTATTTTTAGTAAATACTGCCCATGGTTTGATGAGTTTGGTGTGAAAGAACTTCACTGGCCTGCACAGAACCCTAACCTTAATCCCATCAATAACCTTTTGGATGAATTTGAATTGGAACAGAGATTGCGAGCCAGGAATTCTCGTCCAATATCAGTGTCTGACCTCATAAATGCTCTACAGAATGTATGTGCACAAATTCTCACAGAGACAATACAAAATCTTGTGGAAAGCCCATCAATAATAGTAGAAGCTGTTACAGCTGCAAAGGGGGGACCAACTCCATATTAAAGTATATGTATTTGAAAATAATGTCATTACAGTCCGTGTTAGTGTAATGGTCAGGCATCCAAATACTTTTGTCCATACAGTGTATATAAACATAGGGAGAGGGCGACACTCACAGGACTTGCAATAATAAAACACTGTCACTGCTCACCCAGCACTCGATTAGTTTGACATTTCAGATTTTAATAAAAAAAATTTCATGAATGAATAAAATATAATACAAAATAAATAATAAGAATGTAGAATTTATTTTTGCCTAACTAAACTTAAAACAATTGCTACAGTATGCATGTACAGTAATGTCATTTGTTTTTTTACAGGTGTTGCTAAGGTCCTAGTAGCCATTTATATTCCGAATGACAGGGTTAGCAGGGCCCTATAGTAAACCAGTAAAAAACAATATTTGGCTGATGTAATGGGGTGTGAGATTAACGTGCAGGACACACCCGCAACTTCTGATGTTCGAGTAGGTGCGGGTCTGTACCAAAACTCGCCCAATGTAATAGCCTGTGAGTTTTTAAGTTTGAGGATATTACATAGTGCAATGTAGGGCACGTTTTCTAGAATGAAAACTTGCACAATGTAATGTGAGTTTCATTACATTGTGCGAGTTTGACAAAAGCATGCACAGATCAGTGAGATCTGTGCATGCTTCTCTCTGTAAAAGTTAAGTATAACTATATAAATGTGTCTATGAGCTGTGGTATTACCCGGTACTGGTTTAAAAAATACGGAGGACCCCTACATCCTCTCCCCCCCCCCCCACATTTTTTTGGAACTAGGACCGGTCCAAGAGCCAGTGCTGGTTGTTAAAATACGGGGAACCCCTACACAACTTTTTTTCTGTATTTTAGTATCCATGACCAGCTCAAAGAGCCTGGGGCTAGTTATGCTTTGGAGGGGGAAGGGGATGGGAACTGCATGTCTTTTTTGGTTTTTACTTTTTTATTATTTCTTTACATTTACAGACAGAAGCATGCACGAATCTCATTGATCTGTGCACGCTTCCATCAAACTTATTGGAGAGATTTTGGTAATGTTTTAGGTGCGAGTTGTAAACCCGCATCCTATTACATTGCCCAAGTTGTATGTCTGCAATGGCAAAACATCTGTATGCGAGGTTTGCCACTGCAAGCTTTAAGGACTGCAGGAAACATGCAAGTTTGCATGTTACCGCACACAATTATATTGGTCGAATTTGCAAAATTTGCGAGTTTAGTGCTAAACTCGCACATTTATGCAAACTCGCATCCCATTACACCCTGCCACTTATTTTGATTAGTAAACAAATTATTATTAACTCCACTCAGGGATGTTAGGAAAAGCCCTATTCCTACCATTCCTGGGGTGGGGGGTGATGTCTGAATCCTCTAGCACCCTAGGCTGCCTAGGGTTGGTTTGTCTGTATGACAGGGAGACAAGCCGTATTTTCCATTGGGCTCAATAGGCAGTTTCCTATGGGCCCCAGGAGTCTTAGATCCCTCGAGAGTCTGATAACTGAGGGTCCCCTCTATCCAACAGTACCAGCTTTAAAAAAAAACTGTCCCTGGGGAACTGGAGACATCTGACATCAAAGCAACGGCCCTCCCACTGGAAAATTATTAATGTTAAGCCGACTCCACTATCCACCCATCTCCCACATATTAAACACCCTCTACCACCATGGAAGTCATGTATTTGGGCCTTATGATCCAGCCCAATGTCCCACTGCTACAGTTTAGTGTTCTCCAACCCTTTTAGTGTTATGCAGCTTTTTGACTCATGCTCCGATCCCATCCCTGGTCTTCCGGCTCTGGCCACAGCATCTCCTGGGAGAGATGTCATGATGTATCTCCCAGCCCTCTCTCACCGTGACCTGCAATGTCAGCTGGACACCAGCTACTTCTAGCTGTCCCATAGAGCTCCCTGTCTCAGTTAGGGAGGTAAGGTCTACAAACAAGGGAGGTCTATGTTGCAGATATGAGAAGGTGAATATTGGCTGCATTAGTCCTCTGCATTATCACTTATCCCTTGTTTCCCTCATTAACTGTTGTTTGTGGTATGTGGCTTCATGTACTGTATGGTACACATGTGCTGCTCAACTACATGAGAACAAATATACTGTACAGGGGTATAGCTTTTATTAATATTGTACATCATATGATCACTGTTACCTGTAAGCTCAGTAATCAGGAAATTACAGTATTATATACAGTACATATAGTAGATATGCTGGGACACACATGTTCATGATACAGAAGGATGTAAGTAGCTTTTCTGTGGTGTAACGTGTATAAAGGGCTCTACAGTGTGCTGTAATGTGAATTGTTACTATTCTGTGACCACAACCCTTTCCCATGATGCCATGCCGCTTCCCCCGTGAAACCATACCCCCTGTATTTTTACACGCCCCTTTGGTTACGGCTCTGTCAGAAGCAAGTCATTTTCATTCAATCTGGTTATTTGTATACTTCTGTTATAGAAAATCAGGGATGGCATTTTCTGTTCTAAAGTGTGTTTGTTCTGTGTTTTTGTGAATGCGTTGAGTTTAGTAAATAGGATGAAAACCCACTGAATAAACTCTGCAATCCCAGTGCCTAATAATTTTTCACCATGGTGTGTTTTGCATTTTTAATAGATATTATTATTTTTTATTTTGCGTCTACAGTATATATTTGCATTTTAAGTGTCCCTTTGGGGTGCTGTCAAATGCAGCTTATTACATAACTACGTTCATTGAACTCATTGTAAAGTGATTAGATTTCAGCAATACAGTAACTTATGCATTTCTTGTGTCTCAATTCTCTAATGCCACATTTTACCTGAACATGATTATGATAGTAATAATATCATAGATACAGATGTTAGTTAATAGCTTAGTAACAATAATAATGAGATATCGTGAAAACAATAGGACAAGCAGGGAACTGAATTTTAAGTAAAATGATATGCCAGATGGTAGAACAGAATACTAATAGAAGAGATAAGTAATAAAAACATAATACATAAAATATATTTGTTTCATTAATAGGCCAAGATAAGATAACATTTATATGGTAAAATTATTGGTAAACTTAGTGGTATATTGAATGAGGTAGCAACTAATACTGTACCTATGGCCCATCTGTGGTTTCATATAGAACATTGGGGGTCATTCCGAGTTGATCGCTCGCTAGCTATGTTTTGCAGCGCTGTGATCAGATAGTTGCCGCCTATGGGGGAGTGTATTTTTGCTTTGCGAGTGTGCGAACGCTTGTGCAGCCGAGCGGTCCAAAAAAGTTTTATGCAGTTTCTGAGTAGGTCTGAACTTACTCAGCCGCTGCGATCACTTCAGCCTGTCTGGTCATGGAATTGACGTCAGACACCGGCACTGCAAACGCTTGGATACGCCTGCATTTTTCCAACCACTTCCTAAAAACAGTCAGTTGACACCCATAAAAGCCTTCTTCCTGTCTAACTTCTTGCAATCGGCTGTGTGAATGGATTCTTTGTTAAATCCATCACCCAGCACCGATCTGCTTTGTACCCATATGATGCGCCTGCGCATTGAGGTGCATACGCATGTGCATTTTTGTCAAGTTTTTACCTTATTGCAGCGCTGCAAAAAATAGCTAGCGTGCGATCAGGTTGGAATGACCCCCATAGAGCAGATTGTTTATTTATTTCTCTTTGTGTGGTCAAGAGTTCAAACTTGGCTTGATTATCATTTAAAGGAATCTGTCAGGAAATCTGCATTATGCATCATGTCACTTACCGGTGCTCTGATGTGCTGGCCTCCGGAGGTCACATCCTCACCCTGGCAGCATGTTCCATGATTTCCTACATTGTGCAGAGACTTTCTCCACTGTGTACACCACTTGCCATACAGCGTGTACCCCAATGTATTTCCACCAGCTGCGGAATATGGGTGCTGCCATGACACCTACAGTCAGCTGACTTGGTGCTATCCACTCCTGAGCACTGGCGCACTCACATGACTTGATACTCCAACCCTTGCTGACTAAGTGGATTATAGTGGAAGCTCAGACTACTCTCCTGTGCCTTGAGCTGTGCGTCGCATCCTATGCACAGTGTCTTCTCACTCCAGTCTCCAGTCTCCTGAGACTCTCCTGTGTCAGTGCTCTGTTGAACTACAGGCAGCTGCCATCCAGTTTGGTTGCAGCTCCATCTGCATTCTGCTCCAGCATTCACCAGCAGTCTCATGAGACTCTCATGTGTCATTGCTTCGTGGAACTACAGGCACAAGCCATCCAGTTTGGTTGTAGCTCCATCTGCATTCTGCTCCAGTATTCACTAGCAGTTAGAGACTCTCTCCTGGTGCTGCATTATTACTCACACCTGTTTGTTAGCTGCCTGCAGTATCAGTGCCATTCTATCTGCTTTGGGAATCCTGCTCTATTCCTCAGCTATCTCCTGCTTAGCCAAACCTTGTACCATTGCTGCCATGTGTACCAACTGCCTTTGTAGTTCCAGCACCTGTTCACCATCGGCTTCCAGGTCGATCATAGATTGTTCCTGTTCACCATCGGTTTCCAGGCCGATCATCCATTGGTCCTGTTCACTATCGGCTCCCAGGCTGATCATCATCTGTTCCTGTTCACCATCAGTTCCCAGGCCGATAATTATTAATTTCAGTTCATCATCGGTTCCTAGGCCGATACCCATAGTTCAAGTTCACCATCGGCTCCGAGGCTGATCATCATCTGCTCCTTTTCACCCTCGGTTCCCAGGATGATAATCATGTGCTTCTGTTCACCATCGGATCCCAGGACAATAATTGTTAGTTGCTGTTCATCATTGGTTCCCAGATCGAACATTCTCCTAGTGACTTTTCTGTTATCAGAGACTCTATCAGCTTCCACGCTGATTCATATGCACATACCACCACTATTCCAGTTTCCAATATCCTTTATGTGTATTATCAATAAACATAATTTGCGCACATGCTCAGGAATCTACTCCAGCCTCCTCGCTTTCCATCACACCACCACTGACCCACTAGCGCCCCCTCCGGGAACAGACACAAACACAGACCTGAGTCTATTTATTTCTTGAAACACTACAAATGAATGTTTTTAATAGTGGTAGGGAACCGTGAGGAAGGCCTAGCTCAGATTTCACAGCAGTCAGGGCTGTTTTAACAGCAGTGTAGGCCCCTGGGCACAGAAATGCACTGGGGCCCCTACCCATCCTCCAGTGGTAGGGATGGGGGGTGCTATCAGCGGCAGCTTTGATGTCCAACGGGCGGTAGGAGGTGTTCTATCTTCAACTCAGCATGTAGGACCTGGAGCAGTAATTTCTCTAATTACTCCTTTACTGCACAGATGGGGCTAAACTGTATAATGGGGCATTGGGCTGAATGAAGAAGTCCTGGTATATGACTTCCAGGGTGGTAGGGGGTGTTTAACACGTAGGGGAGGGGTGGATAGTGGAGTGGGCTTAATATTTATCACTTTCCAGTGGGAGGGCAGCTTGCTTGACTGCAGATATCTCAAGTTCCTGAAAATATATTTCTTAGCTTTGAATGGGTTAAAAAAACTAGAGAGTTCCACCTTTTAGGAGGTACTGGGGACTTGGGGATCAGAGTTCAGGGGCCAAAGCAATTCACCAATGAAAATCTAAAACTGCATATTAGGCGTGTGGAGCTGGAGCAGGGACCGGCTGCTTGAAGGCTGATATCTCTGGTTCTGGGCATAGTAGAGACAAGCTGCCAGTGTCCACCAAAAGGGGAGATTCACAGCTTTAGGATTATACCCTCAGAAATACTCTATGTCTGACAAAATCTGAGATATCAGGCTGGAAAGAGCAATTAACAGGCTTGGTTGGGGACCACTGCTGTCAAGTCAAATATCTCCAGTTCCACAGGGCCGATTTTAAAAAATCTGGTACCCCTGGAAAGAGGGGACCGTCAGCTATCAGCCTAGGGCCCTTTTACTCCTGTGGCCCTTGGGCAAGAGCCCATTGAGCCCATACATAAAGACGGCCCTGACAGCAGTCACTGAAGATTTTCAGCTATGACACTGCTAAAAGAGGCTTGTTGTAGCTTTCTCTAAGTGCACCAATACCATAAATAATTAAATACCACCATAAGTATTAACATTAGGCAAGACTGCCAGAGGGGTGGGATGCTGGCTGACCTCGGAAGTTCTTTTTGAAGCGACAGCATTTACAAGCCAAAACCATGCCTTGTAAATGACTGCCGCTCTAAAAAAAAGATCGGTTGGCATCCATCACCTCTAGCAATCTTGGATGCTATTACATCATGCCTATAGAGTTATAAACTGTCAGAAATGGTTAACCTGATATCCTTTAAGTAACATATCTGTGGTTATCAATCCATGAAAATGGCTGAGCATTATCCTTAATTTCTTAGAAAAAACAAAGGCCCAAAACTACATTGGCATAATAAAATGTGTTATCCAAAAATGCACTCATATGCCCGTCACACACTTTAAAATTCTACCAACTGCATTTCAGACCTCCCAATTACTAAAAAATTACTTCACATACTCATACACATTTTATGCCACAAAATAGCCCTGCATGACCTCAGACCAACACATGACTTCAGTAGCTTAATGTAGAAGCCTGTGAGAAGCCGAAGGTGCAGGACTTTGGGCCTAATTCAGACTGGATCGCTGCAGTGACAGCGATGGCAGTCTGAATCCCTATGTGGGGTATGCTTGTGCACCCAGGGAGCCCAGTGAGATACTAACAGCATCTCTGGACTGTGATCGCCTCTGCCAAATTGACAGGAGGGGGCAGTGGCGCACACAGGGGGGGTTTCCGAGTACCTGGAAACCCCCCCTGATAACCCCAAAAACTGTTTTGAAACGGAGACACAGCTGTCTCCGTCTCAACAAAAGCAAAAGCCGCGACCGCGATCGCAATCGCGATCGCGGACGGAGCTGCTGCAAGAGCAGAGAGCTATGCAGCTCTCTGCTTAGAGAATGTCCCGGGTGCCGGGGGAGCTGCTGGCTGCGCATGCTCAGCCACAGCAGCTCCCTCCCCCTCACTTTGCCTCACGCTGCCGTGGCCGCCCCTTTGTAAGTAGTTTGAAATCATTGTTTAAGTGTGTTTTTGTATGATATGAATGCATGTATGTGGGTTTGTGTGTGTGCTTGTATGTACAGTATGTATGTATGTATGTATGTATGTATGTGTGTTTACATGTGTGAGTCATACTTGCCTACCTGACCCTCTCCATGAGGGAGAAAATGCTCTGTTCCTGGACTTTCCTGGTATTGTATGATTGCCGTCACCTGTGGTGAGCTAGTTAATTGATAAGAAAGGTGTTTCACCACAGGTGATGGCAATCATACATTACCAGGAAAGTCCAGGAACAGAGCATTTTCTCCCTCATGGAGAGGGTCAGGTAGGCAAGTATGGTGTGAGTGTATGTATGTGTGTTTACATGTGTGAGTTTGTGAATATATATATATATATATAAATGTGAGATATATATATATATATATATATATATATATATATAAAACCGGTAATCCTCCTTAGGTCCTGTGATAAGACCTCTATTGCAGAAAAATAGGCGGCACTCCAGGGACTTAAATAAAGTCAAACTGTATTCAAAAAATACATTTCATGGTGCAAAAAACAATGTTTCAAGGCTCTTTGGCCTTTTCATCTGGTTATGCATTATAGGTGAGATCAATAAACAAAATACCTCTGTTTTTTTTCACCTCACCTATAATGCATAACCTGATGGAAAGGCTGTAGAGCCTTGAAACGTTGTTTTTTGATCCATGAAATTATTTTTTCTTAATACAGTTGACTTTATTTAAGTCCTTGAAGTGCCACCTATTTTTCTTCCAATAGAGGTCCTATCACAGGACCCAAGGAGGATTACCAGATATATTAATTTCAGGAGGCCACCCTGGCATCTTTGCTTTTTATCATCCAGAGTACCAGACGACCACACAAATATATATATATATATATATATATATATCTGCAAATGATGAATGGCACGTCAGAATCAGATAAAATGTACGGAAGCAGGATGGCACTCATAGAGACTAGTAAACCATAGAAAATCAGCACAGAACGCTGTAGCTGTACGTCAACGTTTCAGAGTTAGACTCTTTTAAAGGAGTCTAACTGTGAAACGTTGACAAACAGCTTCAGCATCCTGTGCTGCTTTTCTATGGTTTACCAGTCTCAATGAGTGCCGTCCTGCCTCCGTACATATATATATATGTATGTATGTTTGTGTGTGTGTATATATCTATATATATATTTATTACACATACCTGCGCATATACATACACACCCACCCACCCACCCACCCACGGAAACCCCCCTCGCTAAATCCTGCGTTTGCCACTGGGAGGGGGGGTGCCAATGGCGTTAGAATGCCATTGGTGGGGCACGGTCCGGACAATGCAGGTGTGTCCAGATTATTGGGGGAGGGGCAGGCCGCGGTGGCTGCGTGATGTCACTTGCAGCTGCTGTGATCCAGGACATGGCGGGTAGCGGCCTGCCAGTGTGCAGGAGCTGCACTGGCAGGGAGCTACTTGCCAGGTGCAAAAGCATCTCCACCATGCAATGCTTTTGCACCTGTGCAGGGAGGGGGTAGGTCCTGACATGCAGGGTGCACTATCCCTTTTTTAGGCATTCCCTGCATGTCAGAGTAAATGATCATAGATGTGCTCAATTTAGATCTGAATTACCCCCCCTTGTGCGATAATGTCAGTATTTTAAAGTGGCAATCATTTACAAGGCAAAACCATTTGGTTTTGGCCATTCACTGACAATATTTTGCCAAGAAGTATAGTACATAGCCAACTGATGTTCTAGTTCATATTTTATTATATATTAAACCTCTCTGTTTAAATATTCTCCACCAATGTCAGATCTCATGGTCTTCAGCTTGTGACTCGTTTGAATTTCTACAAGTATTTTGTTCCCTTCAATTTTATTTTCTACTGCTCTCTGATGAAGTACATATGTGTAATTCTTGTGAATGTCACAATGAATGTCACAAAGTATCGTGGGTGGGATGTACTAATGCACATCAATGCCCAGTGCCAAGATGCTGATCGCATATGTACTTACATTTGCTATCAGCATTGTGGAGGACAGCTCTTCCAATAAAAGCTGTCCTCCGTGATACGCAGCGGCTGCCTGACTTCCAGAATTCGGCCCCAGGAGTCAGTCTGCGCATGCTGCAGGGTGATGGGGGCAGGAGCGGGGCATGCTGGGAGGGATCTTTTCAGATCCCTCATACAGTGCTGCGGAGAGTAGCCCATAGGCTTCTATCGGGTATTGCCAGCAAAAGCTGGTGAACCCCGCTGTGGCGCTGATCTGCTGGCTGGGGGTTAGTACATTAGGAAAATGCAGTAAACGGGAGTTTACTGCATTTTCCATTTAGTACATCCCATCCTGTATCTGAATCTACTTACAGACTTTAATTCCATTGGACCACACACATCTCAATGTATTATATTGAGTGGTGTTGTAGCTCTGTCTGTTGACTTTGGAAATGGCTGTATCCCCACAACACAACTTTTACATACAAGTTTCTTTGTAATAGTCACTGAAATTCCTGTGATCATCCCATTCTGTAACTTTTTAACATTACCCCACCCATGGTGACAACATCTACTATGGTAGAGTTCTCAAGACAGTGACTCACTTGTCATCATTGCATAACAGTGCTGTGTATCAAGGACATACAATTACTGAAATCTTGTGACTGCAGCTATAGATTTTTCTTTATACATCTAGTCTCAATATGCCATGCAGCAGGATTTGCCTGGCGGGAGTGAGCTGACAGGTCCCAAGCAACCCTGCTAGCATTGGGCATCTTTTTTTGCCAATGATGAGTCTTATTCACAACATAATGTGTCTAGGGCCGACCAGGAGACTGTGCTGATTAATTTGATATGTTACACTTGTACTGATGTATCCTGCTACAGCTTTGCTGCTTAAGCATACACACCAATGTCAGCTCCCATAGCAGTTTATGAGAAGCGGATACATGCATACTCCAACTTCCCTTGATGTCTATGCATAGCGGGAGCATACACATCGCAGCCACAGTATAAAGGGACACATCTGTATATCTTTGTGTGACTGACTCTGCATACAGATGACAACTGAACTTGGAGTAGATAAAATCAGTGGCCTCAACACTGTAACACTTTGTATGCTGATTCAGAGACTAAGATGCACACAGATATACAAGTGTCGCATATCAATCAGTCAGCACAGTCTTCTGGTGTATCAGTCACATCATGTTGTTATTAAAATGCATTTTCACAGTCTTACAGGATCAAGTGTGTCAAGAGGGGCTTATTATGTGACTGCAGTAAAGATGTACGATGACACATCTATTTGATGGTCCCTTTTCTATTATGTACAATACACTTTCTTTTAGCAAAGTGAACTCTGCGGCCTCTGTACTAGGTCATATATGTCTGTAAGATATGTTCCCATTTATGGTACGTACAGCATGTCTGAGCTTTCTGTAACTTTTGAACTTGTTCCAATTTTGAAGCAAGCTTTAATTGTTCCAACTTTTGCAGCTATAAGCACATGATTGTAAATCCCTTTAATGGTGGTTTATCTGGTAAACCACTCCTCATTGCAGCTGAAATTTCTTCTTGTGCCCTAATTGATATACCAACAATCTTTGCTGTGACATTGCATTTCCCGCTTTGTACAGGATTCATATACCTCAGTGTACACTCAATTGCATTGTGACCTACCTTGTGCAATTATAGCAGTTGAACTTGCATTTTTCTGAATTTTTTACTTTTTGTATGCAATGAAGTAGTCTCAACATTTAACTCACAGGGCACATGTACTTGTAGTACCTTTGCTCTTACAGTGTCTGTGGTTGGCTTTGCTGTATTTGCTTCCAAATTCAGAACAAGGAATGTAAACTCAGGCATCAAGTTCTGCAACATTTCTGTAGTGATGTCTTTATTATCTATTTGAGCTACAAAAGATGTTAGATCCTGAGAAACAGACAATTGTTAATGTACTCGCTCATACTGTTACATTCATTCAATTTTGTGTTATACAGTACACGACTTAGATGTTATGCTGCCCATAATGCTGTCCACATGTCTTTAGCTGATGTCTTCCCATTTATAATAAAGTACACGTGTTGCTCCTCATTAAGACCAAAGGTGTCCATGGCCCTGTCTACATCATCTGGGCTTGAAACTGAAATAGGATCAATTGTAACTAGAGATGAGCGAGTGCGGTTCGCCGAGAACCGAATCCCACCGAACTCCACGTGGCAATCACGGGTCCGAGCCCGGCTCGGTTATTGCCGCCTGACATGGAAAAACCCGAACGAGGCAAAACGTCATCATCCCGCTGTCGGATTCTTGCGAGATTCGGATGCCATATAAAGAGCCGCGCATCACCGCCATTTTCACTTGGGCATTGTAGAGAGTACAGAGAGGACGTGGCTACATTCTCTCAGCAGTTCTCAGTATCAGTGCTCAGTATCAGTGCTCATTGTCTTGTGCTGCTCAGTAATACTAGTACAGTGTCTCTCTTGTGATGCATCTTGCTGCTGTAGGGTGCTGTGGTAGTAGTGTCCTGTGACTGTGCATCGGTCATCATCATTCCAGTCACAGTGGTACAGTATCTGGGGGGTGACAAATCCAGATTGCTTTTGTGCTGCTCACTAATACTAGTACAGTATCTTGTGCTACATCATGCTGCTCAGTGTCAGTTCTCAGTAGTATCATTAGTGCTCAGCATCACTACTCATTGTCTTGTGCTGCATAGTGCTGCTCAGTAGTTCTACATTACTAATACTAGTACAGTGTCTTGTGCTGCATCGTGCTGCTTAGTGTCAGTTCTCAATAGTATCATCAGTGCTCAGTATCACTGCTAATTGTCTTGTGCTGCTCAGTAATACTACATTACTAATACTAGTTCAGTGTCTTGTGCTGCATCATGCTGCTCAGTGTCAGTTCTCAGTAGTATCATCAGTGCTCAGTATCACTGCTCATTGCCTTGTGCTGCATCATGCTGCTCAGTTATACTACATTACTAATACTAGTATAGTGTCTTGTGCTGCATCATGCTGTTCAGTGTCAGTTCTCAGTAGTATCATCAATGCTCAGTATCACTGCTCATTGTCTTGTGCTGCATCGTGCTGCTCAGTAATACTACATTACTAATACTAGTACAGTGTCTTGTGCTGCATCGTGCTACTCAGTGTCAGTTCTCAGTAGTATCATCAGTGCTCAGTATCACTGCTCATTGTCTTGTGCCGCTCAGTAATACTACATTACTAATATTAGCACAGTGTCTTGTGCTGCATCGTGCTGCTCAGTGTCAGTTCTAAGTAGTATCATCAGTGCTCAGTATCACTGCTCATTGTCTTGTGCTGCTCAGTAATACTACATTACTAATACTAGTACAGTGTCTTCTGCTGCATCGTGCTGCTCAGTGTCAGTTCTCAGTAGTATTATCAGTGCTCAGTATCAATGCTCATTGTCTTGTGCTGTTCAGTAATACTACATTACTAATACTAGTACAGTGTCTTGTGCTGCATCATGCTGCTCAGTGTCAGTTCTCATTAGTATCATCAGTGCTCAGTATCACTGCTCAGTAGTATCATCAGTGCTCAGTATCACTGCTCAGTGCTCAGTGTCTTGTGCTGCATCTTGCTGCTGTAGGGTGCTGTGGTAGTGTCCTGTCACTGTGCATAGGTCATCATCATTCCAGTCACAGTGGTATCTGGTATCTATGTAGTGGTATCTAATTTCAGACATTACTGCTGTCTAATTCCAGATATATTACTGGCATATAATTCCACACATTAAAAAATGGACATCAAAAATTTGGAGGGTAAAATAGGGAAAGATCAAGATCCACTTCCACCTAGTGCTGAAGCTGCTGCCACTAGTCATGGCAGAGATGATAAAATGCTATCAACGTCGTCTACCAAGGCCTATGCCTTGGCAGATGACGTTGATGGCATTTTGATTGGTGTCAATGCTTTGGCAATGTGATAGTAGAGAGCATGTAAAATCCAAAAAGCAAAAGTTCAGTAAAATTACCCAAAAATCTAAAATAAAATTGTCTAAGAAGCGTAAACTTGCCAATATGCCATTTACGACACGGAGTGGCAAGGAACGGCTAAGGCCCTCTCCTGTGTTCCTCATGACTAGTGGTTCAGCTTCACATGGCGATGAAAGCAATCATCTTCCTGCTAGAAAAATGAAAAGAGTGAAGCTGGCAAAAGCACAGCAAAGAATTGTGCGTTCTAAATCACAAATCCCCAAGGAGAGTCCAAATGTGTCGGCGGGTGCGATGCCTTACCTTCCCAACACTGGATGGGAAGAGGTCGCTCCTTCCACCATTTGCACGCACCCTGCAAGTGCTGGAAGAAGCACCCACAGACCAGTTCCTGATAATCAAATTGAAGATGTCACTGTTAAAGTACACCAGGATGAGGATATGGGTGTTGCTGGCACTGAAAAGGAAGTTGACAATGAGGATTCTGATGATGATGTGGTTTGTTTAAATCAGGCACCCAGGAAGACAGTTGTTGTCCATGGGATGAATAAGGCCATTGACATGCCTGGTCAAAATACCAAAAATATCACCTCTTCGGTGTGTAATTATTTCAACAGAAATGTGGACAACAGGTGTCAAGCCATGTGTTGCCTTTGTCAAGTCGTAATAAGTAGGGGTAAGGATGTTAACCACCTAGGAACATCCTCCCTTATACATCACCTTGAGCGCATTCACCAGAAGTCATTGACAAGTTCAAAAACTTTGGGTAACAGCGGAAGCAGTCCACTGACAACTAAATCCATTCTTCCTCTTGTACCCAAGCTCCTGCAAAATAAACCACCAACTCCCTCAATGTGAATTTCCTACTTAGATAGGAATGCCAATAGTCCGGAAGGCCATGTCACTGGCAAGACTGATGAGTCCTCTCCTAACTGGGATTCCTCCAATGGATCCTTGAGTGGAACGCCTACTGCTGCTGTTGCTGTTGGCGCTGCTGTTGTTGAGGCTGGGAGTCGATTGTCATCCCAGAGGGGAAGTCGGAAGACCACTAGTACTACTTCCATTAAGCAATTGACTGTCCAAAAGTCCTTTGCGAGGAAGATGAAATATCACATCAGTCATCCTCTTGCAAAGCAGATAACTCAGGCCTTGACAACTATGTTGGTGTTAGACGTGCATCTGGTATCCACCGTTAGTTCACTGGGACTTAGAGAATTGCTTGAGGTAGTGTGTCCCCTGTACCAAATCCCATCTAAGTTCCACTTCTCTAGGCAGGCGATACCGAGAATGTACACAGACATCAAATAAGTGTCCTCAGTGTCCTAAAAAATGCAGTTGTACCCACTGTCCACTTAACCACGGACATGTGGACAAGTGGAGCAGAGCAGACTAAGGACTATATGACTGTGACAGCCCACTGGGTAGATGTATTGCCTCCAGCAGCAAAAACAGCGGCGGCACCAGTAGCAGCATCTCACAAATGCCAACTCATTCCTAGGCAGGCTACACATTGTATTACTGCTTTCCATAATAGGCACACAGCTGACAACCTCTTACGGAAACTGAGGAACATAATCACAGAATGGCTTACCCCAATTGGACTCTCCTGGGGATTTGTGATATTGGACAACGCCACCAATATTGTGCGTGCATTACATGTGGGCAAATTCTAGCACCTCCCATGTTTTGCACATACAATTAATTTGGTGGTGCAGAATTTTTTGAAAAACAACAGGGGAGTGCAGGAGATGCTGTCGATGGCCTGAAAAATTGCGTCCCGCTTTCAGCATTCAGCCACCGCATGCCGAAGACTGGAGCACCGGCAAGCACTCCTGAACATGCCCTGCCATCAGCTGAAGCAAGAGGTGGTAAAGAGGTGGAATTCAACCCTCTATATGCTTTAGAGGAAGGAGGAGCAGCAAAAGGCCATTCAAGCCTATACATATGCCTACGATATAGAAACATAGAAACATAGAATTGACGGCAGATAAGAACCACTTGGCACATCTAGTCTGCCCCTTTTTTTATCCTTTAGGTAATCTCAACCCTTTTTGAACCTTAATTCTTTGTAAGGATAGTCATATGCCTATCCAAAGCATGTTTAATTTGCTCTACAGTTTTAGCCTCTACCACCTCTGATGGGAGGCTATTCCGCTTATCCACTACCCTTTCTGTGAAATAATTTGTCCTTAAATTTTCCCTGAACCTGCCTCCGTCTAGTTTCAGTGTATGTCCTCGAGTTCTAATACTTCTCTTCCTTTGAAGAATGTTTCCCTCCTGAACTTTATTAAAACCTTTGGTATATTTGAAAGTTTCTATCATGTCTCCCCTTTCCTTTCTCTCCTCCATACTAAACATGTTAATATCTTTTAGCTTTTCCGGGTAAGTTTTGTGATGTAGGCCATGCACCATTTTAGTTGCCCTTCTTTGTACACTCTCTAATGTGTTTATATCCTTCTGGAGAAATGGTCTCCAGAACTGGACACAGTATTCCAGATGAGGTCGCACCAATGACCTATACAGTGGCATTATTACTTCTCTTTTCCTGCTACTGATTCCTCTCCCTATGCAACCAAGCATCTGACTTGCCTTTCTCATTGCTTTGTTGCATTGCTTTCCTGCCTTTAAATCACTTGAAATAGTGACTCCTAAATCCCTTTCCTCCTCAGTAGTTTCCATTATAATACCCTTGATACTATATTTAGCCTTTGGGTTTTTGAGACCCAAGTGCATGATTTTGCATTTTTTAGCATTAAACTGTAGTTGCCATGTTCTTGACCATTTTTCAAGCCTAGCTAGGTCATCAATCATTTGTTTTACCCCTCCTGGTGTGTCTACCCTGTTGCATATCTTTGTATCATCTGCAAAAAGGCATACTTTCCCTTCAATACCATTTGCAATGTCACCAACAAAGATATTAAAGAGAACTGGTCCGAGTACAGATCCCTGGGGTACTCCACTGGTAACATTTCCCTCCATAGATTGCACTCCATTTACTACAACTGTCTGTTTCCTATCCTGCAACCAGGTTCTTATCCATTTAACTATTTTATAATCCACCCCCACACTTTCAAGTTTATTTAGCAGTCTGCGATGTGGGACAGTGTCAAATGCATTACTAAAGTCTAGATATGCTACATATAAGCTCCCCCTTGATCTATTATTTTCATCACAGACTCAAAAAAGTCAATAAGATTTGTTTGGCATGATCTCCCAACAGTAAATCCATGCTGTTTTGGATCCTGTAAGTTGTTTCATTTAAGATATTCCACAACTCTTTCTTTTAGTAGTTTTTCCATTACTTTCCCTACTACTGATGTAAGGCTTACTGGTCTGTAGTTACTTGCTTCTTCCTTGCTTCCACTTTTGTGCAGTGGAACTACATTTGCTCTTTTCCAGTCCTCTGGAATGGCACCTGTATTTAGTGACTGGTTAAATAATTATGTTAATGGTGCCACCAGCACATCTTTTAGCTCTTTTAGTATCCTTGGGTGTATCCCGTCTGGTCCCCTTTGATTTATCCACTTTTAGTTTTGAAAGTTCAGTTAGGACCTTCTCCTCTGTAAATGTTCTTTCATCTACCTTATTTTTATGAATGTCCTTGCAACTTAACTGTGGCCCCTTCCCTTCTCCTTCTGTAGTAAATACTGAGCAAAAATAATTATTTAGGTGATCTGCTATTGTCTTGTCTCCCTCCACCAAATCCTCACTCTCTGTCTTAAGTCTTATTATTCCTCCATTTGATTTTCTCCTTTCATTTATATACTTAAAAAAAGTTTTTCCCCCTTTATCTACTGACTGGGCCATTTTCTCCTCAGCTTCTGCCTTTGCACGTCTGATCACTTTCTTAGCATCCTTCCGTCTGTCAAGATACACCTCTTTGTCATTATTATTTTGAGTCTGTTTGTATTTCCTAAAAGCCATCTTTTTAGCTTTCACACTAGTTGATACTTCTTTTGTGAACCACACTGGCTTCCTTTTCCTGTTGCTTTTCCTAACCCTTTTGATACAAATGTCTGTATTTCACCATTCAGTTTTTCCCATCTCTCCTGCACCCCTTCCAAGTTCATCCAGTCCGCCAATGAATCACTTAAACATCTCCCCATTTTTGCAAAGTCAGCATTTCTAAAATCCTACACCTTTGTTTTTGTGTGACAGGAGTTGGATCCTGTCTTTATACTAAACCATACAGCTTGATGATCACTGGATCCCAGGTGCCCACCCACATATATGTCTGATATCCTGTCACCATTTGTAAGAATTAAATCTAATATTGAGTGTTTCCGAGTGGGATCCCTCACCAATTGCTTTAGAGATGCTCCCTTTAAGGAAGTTAGAAATTTGACACTTGTAGCTGAACTTGCAAAGGACACCTCCCAATTTACATCAGGTAAATTAAAGTATCCCATGATTATGACTTCTCCCTTTAAAGCCATTTTAGAGATGTCCAACAATAGGTTCCTGTCCAAATCCTGCCCCTGGCCTGGTGGTCTATAGATCACCCCAATGCGAATAATGTCCTTCTTCCCAGATTCTGTGGTGACCAAAAGGGCGTCACTTTTGTCCTCAACATTTTGTATTAAAGTAGCATTTATGTTTTTTTCACATACATTGCTACCCTTCCTCCTATTCTTCCCATTCTATCCTTCCTAAATAAATTGTATCCTGGTATAGCTATGTCCCAATAATGATTCTCATTGCACCATGACTCAGTAATTGCGACAATATCCAGGTTATCCCTTTTCATTATCGCAATTAGCTCTGGAATTTCCTCTCCTAAGCTCCTAGCATTTGCACACATAGCTTTAAGAATTTTGTCTGTGCATCTGTTATTAGTAGCCAAAAAAATTACAAGTGTAAAGTTGAAATTACCTGTTTGGTGATGTTGTTCAGTGTTTGTTTTTGTTTTTCCCCTATAGGCAGAAATAGGCAGAGGAGGGGTAATGCACCTGACTCAAGCGCAGTGGAGAATGATTTCCATGTTGTGCAAGGTTCTCCAACCCTTTGAACTTGCAACATGTTAAGTCAGTTCAGACGCTGCCAGCCTAAGTCAGGTCATTCACCTCATCAGGCTTTTGCAGAATCAGCTGGAGAGTTTGAAGGAGGAGCTAAAACGGAGCGAGTCCGCTAGGTATGTGGGACTTGTGGATGGATCCCTTCATTTGCTTAACCAGGATTCATGGGTGGTCAATCTGTTTAAATCAGAGCACTACATTTTTGCCACCATGCTCGATCCAAGGTTTAAAGCCTACGTTGTATCTCTCTCGCAGATGTTCAAAGACCAGCTAGTGAGACAATTGTCAAGTCAAGCCGAACTTGACCCACCAACAGCTCCTCCTTCATTTTCTACCACCACTGGAGCTGCCAGGAAAAGGATCAAATTTCCAAAGCCACCCGCTGGCGGTGATGCAGGGCAGTCAGGAGCAAGTGCTGACATCTGGTCCGGACTGAAGGAACTGCCAACGATTACTGACATGTCTACTGTCACTGCATATGATTCTGTCACCATTGAAAGAATGGTGGAGGATTATATGAGTGACAGCATGGCATGTCAGACAGTCCATACATATATTGTCAGGAAAAAGAGGCAATTTGGAGGCCCTTGCACAAACTGGCTTTATTTTACCTAAGTTGCCCCCCTCCAGTGTGTACTCCGAAAGAGTGTTTAGTACAGCCGGTCACCTTGTCAGCAGTCAGCATAGGAGGTTACTTCCAGAAAATGTGGAGAAGATGATGTTCATTAAAATGAATTATAAATTCCTCCGTGGAGACATTTACCAGCAATTGACTCCAGAAAGAACACAGGGACCTGTGATGGTGGATTCCAGTGGATATGAATTAATACTCTGTGAGGAGGAGGATGTACACAGTGAAAAGGGTGAGGAATCAGAGGATGAGGATGAGGTGGACATCTTGCCTCTGTAGAACAAGTTTGTGCAAGGAGATATTGATTGCTTCTTTTCTGGTGGGGGCCCAAACCAACCAGTCATTTCAGCCACAGTCATGTCGCAGACCCTGTTGCTGAAATGATGGGTTTGTTAAAGTATGCATGTCTTTTTATACAACATAAGGGTGGATGGGAGGGCCCAAGAACAATTCCATCTTGCACCTCTTTTTTATATATCTTTGCATCATGTGCTGTTTGAGGACTATTTTTTTAAGCGCCATCCTGTCTGACACTGCAGTGCCACTCCTAGATGGGCCTGGTGTTTGTGCTGCCCACTTGGGTCGCTTAGCTTAGTCATCCAGCGACCTCAGTGCAAATTTTAGGACTAAAAATAATATTGTGAGGTGTTTAGAATAGACTGGAATTGAGTGTAAATTATGGTTATTGAGCTTAATAATACTACAGGATCAAAATTACCCCCAATATTCTATGATTTTAGCTGTTTTTGAAGTTTTTTAAAAAATCACCCAAAACCAAAACACATCCGAATCCACAACCCGAAAGGGTGGTTTTGCCAAAATGCGTTGAATCTAAAACATGACCGCAGACCGGAATCCAAACACAAAACACGAAAAATGCCCGCTGCACATCTCTAATTGAGACTTTCCACAATTTATCATGGTTTAATTGCATTTCCATAGCAAACTTCCAGGTTGTATAACAATCTGCACCTTTCAGCTTAATAATCCCCATTATGGGTGTAACTTCTGTACTCATGTGTCTTACAGAAATATCTATGCAGTCTTTGTGCAATAAACAACTTCTGTGTTGCTACACTGCACCTAAAACACTGTACTGTGTTCTCTGCAGCTTCTGAGTACTGACTACTGTAAATTCTGTGCTGACACACTGCACTGGAAATACTGTGCTGACCTCACTTTGTGCTCTATGGCAGTTTGCACTACCCATGTCCTTAAGATAACATCTATATGCTGCTCTGGGCATTCTAGTAGTTTGGGGCTTGTGTATTTAAATGTTCTGTGCCTAGGCCCATACTCTATTGGAAATTATGTGTGTGCAGGTATTTATATTGCAGAGTTTATAGGAACACACCACTGGATGACTCAAGCTATGAACAGCAGAATTACTTAACCAGTTTAGCTGGTTTATTTAAGATAAAATAGTTAGATGGAGTGGTGCCTGAGCAGAGTGGAGATTCATATTGCTCAGGGATGCTGGAAAAGCTTTATAGCAGGCATTAACCAGGTCTCTCATAGGAGCTAAGCAGGACACTTCGGTCTCAAAACATATTACTCTACACTATAGATGCGCGCCTACCCATGGGTTTTGATTCTAATTTGTCATAGAGTTTTGGTTTTGCACCTAGAATGTCTGTAGTAAACTCCTCTCCAACACAATTAAGCCTAATGGCCTTTGTCATCCTAGATGCACACTCACACGGATATCACTAACAGCTGCAGCTGCCACCACATGAGTTATCTCCGACTGGAGAGGATGGATTTCTCATAGCACCACGTGAGACCTAATCACATGACCCATACCTGAAAGTCAGTTGCAGGAAGAGAGAGATGGGTGCTTTGGAAAGCTGTGAGAGATGGAAGTTCCATTTGTTTCTCAGCTATAACATCAGTCGCATTTACTATAATCCACAAGTATTGCAGCACAACTATGTGATAGCAGGAGCATGGCAGCGGCATATAACATATCAGAGAGAAGAACATCCTTGCCAGATAATATCCCTTTACTTTCATTTAAAGACATACATAAGGTGAGTGCCAACACTTCATCCAAATAATAGCTTAAGCTGTGTATTGCATGATGTGGAATCTCTCGTACTGTAACACAGCATCATGGGGGATATTCTACGTGCTGAGATACGGAGGTTTGAATGTCACAACACAAGCCGAGATGGAAGAGGGCACATCTGTATGTACACTGCCTTGGGTTCCTCACTGACTCCAACCTCAACTTCACCTTAACATAATGTTCCTCAACCAATACTGTCATCTATTCCTTTGCAGTAAGTTTTGAAAGCTGTTCCTCTTCTTCCTCTTTGCAAAATACTGTATTGTCTACCCATTCTATCCAGTATACAATTCAAGCTGCTCACCTTCTAATATAGAACCATCTTGTCCTACCTAATGAATATGTTATCTTCTACTACCTTACCTCATTAAATCAATAACCTTCATTTCTTCATTTTTCCTATCATCTTGTCAGCTTTGAGGACTTCACCCTTGCTGCTCCCATGTTGGGAACTTGGTCATAGTCCCTTGACTAGAGCTTTATAATATTTAGTAACTATTTATGCATTTTAGCATAGAGTTTACACACAGTGTTTGCATGTACTTTGTGTACAATGTGCTGTGGTCTAAACTAGGAGTACTTTTTGCATGATTCTTCTTATCATTAATTTGTAAGACACTGAGTAAATCAGAGTAAACATAAAACAGGGCCAGTTGTAGTTGCCGAAACAAGAACAAATATAAAAATATGTGGTTCAGAATGCCCATGCCTGTGACAACTTTCATTGTAGCTAGGAAAAGCACATAGCTAATACAAGAGGAGCAATTGTTATTCATTATGAATATATGGAGAGCAGCAGGATTGTTTCAGTGCAAGTGGGATATTTGGGGCTATCATAGACTCTTCAGAGAGCATATAGCATGATATAGTTCATTTTATATATAGAGATAAGTGGGGAGAGAAAGGACCTTGCAGAGAATGGAGGGGGGTCATTTGACATATGGCTGCAAGCTTTAATGTTTTGGTCTAAATATGAACAAAATTGCCATTCTTTTATTTGTTAGAAATACACAGATTTGCAGTATATTATTGATGGCACTGATAACAAAAGTATTTTAGCTTTGTATAAAATGTACACTCTATGACCTGAATTATTGCTGGATTATTTTAGATATTTTGGGATTTAAATGTATTTATCTTTGAATATAATTATTTATATATGTAAACCCGCCATTTATTCATCATCATTTTATGTTTTCTTTTTTGATATATTAAGGATTCATGCACAACACATCTGACTGATTGAAAGCTGGTATTTGTTATTAGAATTTCAGTGTATTATTTTTATTTACATAATTTGGTGGAGGACCTAACAATTCTACTTTCTGGAAAAGTAAACCACAGACTGATAGTTTGCTAGAATTCTAACTACAGTGTTTAGTAAACTGAGGACAATTACAGCTATCTACTGTAAACCAGAAATGAATGGGTTACGTTGAAAAATCAAGTTTGGAAGTTCTTAACATTTAGGCTATTCCTTTTTTTTTTAAATACCAGAAACAAATACTAACTTTGAGTACTAGATAATTTGAAATTTTATTAGACTTTAATGTTGGACTTCAAATTAAAAACTGTCAAGATAGATAAAAGGTTGTGAATCGGAATTCTACAGATTTAATTAGACTTAAATGTCAGCAACAGTGGCAAAAAGTCAATGCATCTAAATTAAGACTAAACTTTTGCAAATAAAATGTTAATGTTTAGTGTAAAGCACTAGTCAAACTGTCTTGGCACATATCCATGGCAGTAAGCTATTTTGGTTGTGACATGTTAAATTGTAATCTGCATGCAAATTGCCTTTCAAAGCATTGTAACTTGTTAGTACACTTGTTCTAGATTCTCATTTGGACTTGCAAGATAATATAATATCATAGGAAACTTTACTCTGACAGAGATCATAAGTTATAAGATTTCTTACGGCTATTCAGCGTTTGGCCTTACAGAGTTTAAATGGAGTATTCATGTCAGTGGCATTAGCAGGCAAGGTATAAATTGCACTATAATTAGGCTATTAGTATAGATGCTTGCAGATATAATATATGTTAATATTTCTGAAACTTGTATTAAGATTCTGTACTGATAGTGAGCAAACTCATTACAGACATAAAAAGGGTGACAGGATGAAAAAGGATTTACATTTGAAAAATCTCTTGAAAATTTATTAAAAGTGACAGATTCCATTTTTTGATGCAAGACTCGTACTTACATGCCGAAACCACAGTGACTCTACAGCAGCATTATGCATAGCTGAAAACTAATAGGAAATTAATAGACTGTAATACAGGGCCTATTGAATTGGTAGAACTGTATGGCTTTGATGTGAGAGAACAGAAGACATAATTTCAATCTTTGTTTAGTATCCTGGACATGCAGCTTCACTATTAGCATGTGAGTATGGTCAGGACTGAAAATGTGATAGATAGCACCAGCGATCCTTCCTGACAGCTTTTCTGTTCAAATACGAATTTCTGTCACATCCCTAGAATGTTTGAAGGAGCATTCGGAGATGAAATATCATAGCAGCAACAAGCCCTGTGTGAAGCTATTATGTTTTGAAAGGAAAATAATTACAAACTGTACAACTCCCAGGCACATATCTGTATTAATAATGCATTATAATAAATTCACTGGGGTATACTAATGAAATGTTATTGAACATTAAAGTTTTGGGAACCATTGGGTTATGAATCTGTCAATGATAATGTCAGTGATTTGCTCTAGAATTAGATTTTTGCACCTGCTTTAGAAAACAAATAAATTGCTAAATGAAAGATTTATGAAATATCATGATTTATGTCTCCTTCTATAAACTCCCTCTAAGGCATATGTATAAATACTGAAGTTATACAAAGATATATCATTTTAAAGCTTATATATAGTATAACTTAAGATGTGTATACAGTATGTTCTCCTTGTGCATATTAAACTGTATTTTTATCTATCAAATAAAAAGTAATAACTAGGTGTACCATATGCCAAAATTATATCAAGGCAAATAAGTGATATTTGTTGTTTTTAATAAACAAGGATATTATTCTTCCTTTTAGAAGTCTATAGTATCTTCCCCTTTCCCATATTGCTTGATCATTAGGTTTATTGCTTACAAATCTACAATTGTAACATAAAACATGCAACATTTTCTATAAGCAATTCATGCTTCCTTGCTCTCTTTTAATAGATCTATTTCCTTGCCATCCTACTTTTGTTCATTAAGACAAATTCATCAGGAAAGGGGAAAATACAGAAAGGTAATTAGAAAGCAGGAAGAGAGATGATACCAATAGTGGTGTATAATTTTACAACTAATTTTTATTCTGTAATACATATAAATACAAAAAGATTTTAATATGTGTTCCTTTATGTAGCATGATCTCATGCACACATATATATATATATATATATACATACATATTGCTTAGTGTTTCTATAAATATTATTTTTTAACAGAAGATGGCTGGGCAGGTCAGATTGGTATATTCCATAGCAATTGCAAGGAATATGCTATAAAGCACATATTTGTAAATAAAGGGAGACTAAGAGGCTTATGTAATAGCCTGTAAGTTGCCTGCTTTGTGGAGATTCCGGCGAGTCTGCCCAGGGCAGACTCACCAGAATTTATGCAAAGAGGGCATCTCGCAGGTTGTTACACAAGCCCTATATATTTCTCAGGAGACATGATAATGAACATCAAGATACTTATGGTATATTGTGGGTTTGCTTTTGTGGTTACTTTTAATAGGCAGTAAAATTCAAATGGACTTTTTTCAAACTAGCAGAGTTGAAAATTGCAGAAGATATTTAAATCCTTCCTCAAAGTTATAATTATGTTGATTACATAACAATGCGGTGGATGGTTCTCACTGGGATTGAATCAATGTCCTCTGCACTTCAATTCCTGCCTACAGTATTTTGCATATTGCCAAGGGTTAAGTAATTTCAAAGTAATAAACTTTCAGTGTATGCATTCTTTGTAAGGCCCTAACTGCAAAAGAATTAATCTCTATAAGAGCACAGATGGAATTTTGCTTTTCTGCTTTGACAGTTTTATTTTGCATGCTTGTTTATTGATTTCAACTTCACCTTTCACTATTCTGCCTTCTCCAACACATCAACAATAGCATCACATTAACACATCAACAGTAGACATAGCTGGTGAGGAACATGGAGAGGAAGAGTGTGGCAACCAAGGAATGGAAACCAGTTCTGGAACACAATATGCATTCAAATGCGTAAGATTTTGGAGGCACTGTAGGATGTCCTTCAAAATATTCTGATAGGAATCCCCCAACCTTAGAAGCACCAGACATGGTGAGCATGAGGTATCTATTAGCCTTCATGGCTTGCCAAACGTGTGCCATCAAGGATACAGTAGCTGCATTAAGACTTTACAACTTTGGCTGAACTTGATTGAGTGCCAAGACCATAGCTGAGGACTGGAGAAGTATGCAATGGTGGAAAGCAAAGGTTCTCCCATGCTGAAGGGTAGATGTCTAAGGGGCATTTACACTTATCTGGCAATAGGCCTAGATTTTGGGTGTTAGTCTGTGCTTATTAGTGTATTTGAGTGTTCTAAACTCCCTCTCAACCATTTCCTACTGGGCTTAAGTAATCATTGATCACAAGGTCATGATGATATCCAGATGTGAAAGCACCAAAAAGTATATATTGAGATTTTAGGCCACATGTTTCAGTGATGAGCATTTATTCAACCCAGAGAAAAGCATCCCTCATGAACTGGTCCCGCTCCCTTAAAATCGCTAGTGAAGAGAGGCTACACAGATCTCTTGTGTGCTCCTTCCAGGAACTGGCATCCCATCCACTACAGAGGCTACCAAACATAGCTGGAGGGAAACACTTGCACAAAAAAACCCAAGTCAGGAGTTTGAGATAAGTGCTTTCTGGTCTAACACTGATTGTAACACAACCTGTTAGTCCTGAGGATCAGGACTGTAAAGCAAGGACAGGCCAACAGGAAAAGGGATTTCTAGTCAGAACATTCATGCAAAACTGTACAAACAATACATAAAGAAAGTAATCTATACATTGACGGCAATCACCAACTGTGCATGTGCCATACCATGAATTTATACCTGTATGTGACCCAGAAATTATCTTTTCTGTCATTTGTGATTAGTTTGGCTCATTTGGATTTTTATTGACTCTTGCTATAGTCAAGGGATCCCAGTCCCATTTTTTTTCCATGTTTCAAACATCACTGTGGGTGAAGCAGACAGCACATCAGAGTAAAAAACATAACTAGTGCTAACAGCTGCTTATTTATTTTGGCCTAAAAAGGGTCTGATTCTGTGACATATGCAAGTCCAAACTCAGATCTGGTATATACTGTAGTCGCAAATTGTATGAGTGCAGCACAAGGGAATTGCAGACTGTAAGTGTGCCATAACATGCATTTGCACAAGGACAGAGAAAGTGCTGACAGAGTAATCCATCCATTGAAAGATTTTGTGAGAAATATATATTTCTAGAAGTCAACTGGGGGTTTGCTATGCACACACATGGAACAGATCCATCTAGTGGTAATGTTATGGTAGCACTGTAGTCATGTAGGGTGACTTTTATGCTCATTCGGGGCATGCTGACAGATATTTTAATTATGTTTCTGATGGACTTACTGCACTAGTATTGGGTTGTGCAAGTTCCAATACTAATGATGATGGCTGTAGCTGCAGATGGAAAAACAGTGGGCAGCGAGGTCTTCCGTATAAAGACAGATTAATAATCACCATAGATTGTTGGATGCTAAAATTATCATAAAGAATAGAAGCAAGAGAGAGGGTGTTGCTTTGGTGGGTTCCGAAAAAAGCAGGCATTAAAACTCTACTTTTATTTAATTATTAATAACATTTCTCATTTTGTTGGGACAGCGACAGTGAAATATATTCGTTAAAAACAATAACAAACTAACAAATAATTAAAGAGGGTGCATATGAAATAAAGTGTCCAATAAAACAAAAAATGTGTCCACGTGATGTGTCCTTTTATATTATAATTTTTTTTAAGATTCAGCTGCTATACCCATTCTGCTGTCTGAATTCAAGCTAACATGAATTTCAACTACTTTAAAGTAGAATGTATGTATATTGTTTGCAGGTAAGTGTGCTGGTGGATCTTGAATATAATGTCATGTGCCAGGGCTATATAGTAATAACTTATTATTTACAGTACTTCTCTGATCATCTCATGTGTCTTCTATATATAATTTAAGCCCCTACAATATTCACATATATTGGCTGTTACAAGATATTTATAGATGTAGTCTCCTTCTACTGGCCTAATAATATATGATATTCTGCAGGATAAAAATGCAGTATTGAAATTTAAAAATAAAGTAAGATTACTGTATTGCCATATGCTTGGGCTATAAATTCATAATCTTGATAAATCAAGTAAATCGTCACTCGTGTTATTAATATGTGATGTAAACTCCCATATAAAGCACCAGTATAATTTATTCAGGATTAAAATAATAAATCCACCATATGCTGACCAATAATATAGAGAAACACGGTCAGCACATGGTCAGTTTATTACTAAAATCCTGAATACTGTACATATCCGAACTGGTACTGCGCTCACGCAGTTTCCTCATAATCATGAAATTGTGCTGGGGATCGCATGAGCAATCCATACTAAATTAGCCCCCAAGTCCATAAATGTATGCAAAATAAAGAAAACTTAATTCAATAAAGTGTACAATAGAGATTTACAAGATTCACTATCATATAAATTTCTTCCATGGAGTAACCATTCCAAACTTTACAGGGTTTGACTCATATCTGAGAAATTGCTATGTTGGCTTAAGCAAAATGTATCTCTTTTTTGACTTGCTATTTATTTTTATTTTTCTACTTCATTAGTCTCTATAAAGTAACATGATATTGGGGATTCATAATACAATAAGGGCTTCATTTATTCCCCTTTAACACCGCTGCTTCATTCCGGGTAATTGCTGGGATGCGGGTTGGAATGAAAAGGTCCCTGAAAAATAATACGGATCCAATTAAGAGCCAGATCACTGGTGCTTGGAGATGATGTCATCTCCAAATGCAAGAAGAGGAAAAGCCTCGACAATAACCCGGAGCCAGCCTGTGGTGTGAATGGGTTTCAAGCCACGTTGACATAGCCTAAAACCCATATTCAGTGATCCGGGCTGGACCTAGGATTTTGGTATGAAAGGGGTATAAGAAGACAGATTGACTAGAGATACAGCTTTGACAAGGACAGAAACACTAGGTTTTTATTGCATTATAAAATATATGCCAGTTTAGATTTACTGTATGTTTAAATACCATTAATGACTAGTACAGAAAAAAACACATTGTTTCTTTCTTTTTTTGCACCAATTAGTGTACTGTGATATGTAAACCAGTTTAAATAACACATGTTTATTGGCAATGTGTATACTAAGTTAGCTAAGTGAATTATATATTCTAACTGTATCTAATTCCACAAAACACAGCACATATCTTTTAAACTTGGATATGGGATCATGACAGTTATGATACCAGCAGTCAGAACACTGACAGCGGCATCCCAACAGTTACAATCCTGACACATTTAATTAAGTATGCTAACCCTACCCCTTATCCTCCCATTAACCCTTCCTTACCTGCAGCTGAAACCAACCCCTCCCCTCTTACAACCTAAACCTAACCTCCCCCCAGTGACTAACCCTGTCCTCCCCTCCAACAGCCTAACCCTAGCCCTCCCGTCTTGCTTATGATTGAGATTGTGACAGTCGTTCTGCATCAGGATTCTGAGCGGTGTTGTGATTCAGATGCTGGTCTTCTGATTGTCAGGATGCCAACTACAGTACATCCCTTTTAAATAAATGAAAGAATTGGGAACTCATTTAGGGACATATTTATCAAACAGTATTTGCAGGATAACTTCCGATAACAATCATTTTTGGGGACTACAAGCAAACAACATGGATCCTGTTGATGTTTGCAAAGGTCATTTATCTTCAGCTATCCCACATTTTCAATCATAACGGCAGCCCCTATAGGTTTATATGGTAGTTACTAAAAAGCTGTTTTACAAAGCTCAGAATAAGAATGTGAGCTTGGCCCTAATAGGAAATGCCATATTCAGAGGTTTTGGCAATTGTAGTCTACTGGCTAGAGATTGCAACATTTCCTGGAAATTAATGCTTGATAAGCAGTTATAAGAAGTAATAAAAACTGTGACCAAGTATCAATAATTAATAAATATGACAGTAAGGTAGGTTAAACGGGTGTGGATTATTAGAACTACACTAAAAAGGGCTACAGTCAATAGGTCTACCACTAACGGTAGATATGCAAAAGGTTGACAGGTGAAAAGGTTGACATAGAATAGGTAGACAGCAAGAGCGGTCAACAGGGTCAAAAGGTCGACAAGGTCAAAAGGTTGACATGCAAATGGTCAACACAAAAAAGGTATTTTTTGGGGGGGGAGTGTTTTGTCACTTTGCTGCCACAAACAAGACCCATTAGTGCAGCATGTTTGCTTGCCATGCATCAAGCACGGTGCCTTACTCTGCTGCTGCTGCTGTGCTCAGCACAGGTTACCATTCCAAATCGTAGTTCACATGGATAGTAAAGTATGAAAAAGTGAAAAAATTTACAAAAAATGAAAAAACTTGTGTCTACATTATGTGTTGACCCTTGTCATGTTGACCTTTTGACCATGTCTACCTTTTGACCCTGTTAGCCTTTTGAATTGTCTTCCTTTTACATGTCGACCTAATGCATGTCTACTATTAGTGGAAGACCTTTAGACTGTAGACCTTTTTAATGTAGATCTAAAGTCCGGATACCGGGTTAAACATTAGGCAATGTATTGAATGGTATGACCACATTGCACAGTGTGTAAGCTCAATTGTGCTTACATGTGCATCGTCAGTGGGGTTGTCCCATGTGCTGCATGTCAGATCAGACAATCCCGCGATCAGCAGATCCCGACTTGCACAAGCGCAGTAGGATCTGGCCTTAAGCCAGAGTCTACTAGCTGCCGGAGAGGAGGGGGCCTGCGATGGAGGCTGAGCGTGGGTCCCTTCCTCTCTTAAAATGCCCCTGCACACTGGATTGTGCAGTGTATATAGCAAACCAATACATCCTTCCAAGATATGTATATCCTTATTGTGCATGTTCATGAAAAAAAGTGAATTAATCATGTTGAGTAAGAGAATACAAGCAGGAAACCTTTTTGGGTCTTGCAGCAACATCCCAACATCCTTTTTGGGTCTTGCAGCAACATTTACTCCTGCTGTAAATGGTAGATTAAAGGATAATTACAAATTCATTTAAGCCTATTAATTTTACACTAACATAGTAGCACATGTATTTGGCTGGATTTGGATTTCAGGTAAATGAATATATATATATATATATATATATATATATATAATTTACAAAACATATTACACGCTTTCTATTCCTCATTTTATATATATATATATATATATATATATATATATATAAAATAGAGATGAGTGGGTTTGGTTCGCGGAGAACCAAACCCCCCCTCGAACATAAGGGATCTGAGGCAATGTGGGTCACAGCTTGGATTTCTCCACCTGCCCCGGATCCCCAATCGAGGCAAAACCTCAGGACCCCGCTGTCGGATCCTGAGGTTTTGGCTCAGAAAGCAAAGTCCCCATTATATTAACAGGAGACCGCTGATTGGCTGAGAGAGCCGTATGTCACAGCTCTAAGCTAATCAGCTTGTCCCCATTGATTATAGTGGGGCAAGATGGATGCCCCCAATGCATGCGCCGTGGCTTGCACTGCTGCCACCCCCGCCCACCCCCCCACACTGCCGACACCACCACCCGCACCCCTGCACTGCTGACACTGCTGCAACCCCTGCAATGAGGACACTGCCAGCACTCCTGCACTGAAGACACTGCTGGCACTCCCACATTGCTGACACAGCTGGCACTCCTGCACTGCCAACACTGCTGGCACCACTGAACTGAAGACACCACTGGCAACTCTGCACTGCTGACACTGACAGCACCACCGCATTGCAGGCACAGCTGACAGGCCTGCACTGCCGACACTGCCGACACCACCACATTGAGAACACCGCTGACACCCCTGCCCTGCTGACACTGCCGGCACACCACACTGAGGACACCGCCGACATCCCTGCACTGAAGATACCGCTGGCACCCATGCACTGCCAACACTATTGCTCTAAGGACACCGCTCGCACCCCTGAACTGCCGACACTGCCGGCATAACCACACTTAAGACACCACTGACAACCCCACACTGAGGATGGTCTGTCACAGTAAGTGCACTTTTGGTGTATACACCCTGCACTTTATCTGATCTGCACTGCAACAAGTGCTGTATCTGACTCACACTGTATTTGACTCACATTGTATTTGGCCTGCACTGAAACCCGCGCTGTATCTGACCCACACAGTATCCGACCCACACTGTATCTGACCCACATTGTATTTGACCCGGACTGTATCCAACCCACACTGTATTTGACCTGTGCTGTATCCAACCCACACTGTATCTGACCTGCAATGTATCCAAACCACACTGTATTTGACACACACTGTAACCTGCACATTATCCAGCCCACACTGTATCTGACCCACAATATATACAATTCACAGTGTATGCGACCCATGCTGGCCTTCACTGTATTTCGCACTGTGTTCGACGCTCACTACATCTGACCTTGCACTGTAGCCAAACCTCACTGTATGCGACACACACTGTATCCTTTCTGCACTGTAGCCTACACTGTATCCAACCCACAATGTACCAACCTGCACTCTGACCTGCACTGTATATGACACAAATTGCATCCCACACTGTATCTGACCTGCACTGTATCTCGCACTGTATCCGACCTTGCACTGTAGCCAACACACACTATATCCAACCGCTTTCTGACCTGCACTGTATCCAGCCCGCACTGTATCCAACCCACACTGTATTCAACCTGCACTATATACAACATGAAATTAATTCCACCTACACTGTATCTTATCCACACTGTAAACTGCATTTTATCTGACCACTTTGTATCCAACCTGCATTGTAACCCACACTGTATCTGACCTGCACTGTATCTCACGCTGTATCCGACCTTGCACTGTAGCCAACACACCCTATATCCAACCGCTTTCTGACCTGCACTGTATCCAACCCACACTGTATTCAACCCGCACTATGTACAACATGAAATTAATTCCACCTACACTGTATCTGACCCACACTGTAAACTGCATTTTATCTGACCACTTTGTATCCAACCTGAACTGTAACCCACACTGTGTCTGACCTGCACTGTATCTGACAGCACTGTATCTGACCTGCACTGTAACCTGGTCAATATTTAACTGTAGTTCCTAAAGTACTCTGCACTGTACTACGCAGGTACGGAATGCTGTTTTTTGTGATTGGGAAGATTTTAGGGAGCTGCTCGACAAAAAGGTTGATTGATCAGGGCTTTACATGGGCACAGAGTACCAGTCATCAGTGACCAAGGGGCGCCAGGAGGGAGTTACAGACTGGGCATTGAGAATAGGCATCAATGTCTGCTGTTGCTATTTTACACATGGTTTCAGTTTTTTTTCTTTGCTGTGTGATAACTACTTTAGAGCAATGATATTGTACACATGAGTCTCAGGAAATTTCTGTGTTGGATTGTTTTCCATTGGTAGTACTTGTGAGTTGGTTTGATTGTTCATTGCTAATCCAGTACTAATTTGTAAATCATTTTTAAACAGAAATAACTGCCGTGTGTTTGTGCCACTGCTCTGTTGCTTAGTTTAGCCAGCCAGGCTTTGGCCTATGTTGGTGAACAATATTGTGAGCAGTAAAGTGGTCAAAATTGACTGGAAATGATTGGAAATTAATGTTATTGAGGTTAATAATACTGTAGGAACAAAAACACCCCCACATTCTGTTATTTCAGCTGTTTTGGATGATTTTTTCGAAAAAACACAGATCCAAAACCAAAACCCACAAGGGTGGTTTTGGCAAAACCAATCCAGATCCAAAACATGAAGGAATCCAGATCCATAACCAAAACCCAAAACCCCAAAAATGGCCCAGTGCACACCCCTAATATATTACAGCCAGCTGGCCGATCTGATAGTTATTTGGAGTAAGTTAACTAAGTCTACAAACGACCAAGAAGAAATTGTTTTCTTTAAGTGAATATTTATGGTTAATGATACTTCCTTTGGCATATAAGCATCCAAAAATTACTTTTTGGCTCTACAATAAGTTACGTATCATTATAATATTCATAATTTGCTAAAAATTTCTCTGCTGAATAGTAAGAGGTATTTTTAAAGTCATACTGCATTACTAATGCTGTAAATGTATTATATATTCCTTGCCGTAATATATAATAGTTATCTTTCATCTTTACATAACTCATATTTGTTTTTTTCTGTTGAATATTAATTTGTACCAACTATCATTTATGCTTTACATTTTTTTTTATAATCTACTACTCTAGTGCTTGGGGTCATTTCTATTTTATTTCCAGATTAGAGGTTTGGTATTATTCCTATCAAAGCATACTGTAATAAACAGTCACATGATGCAACATTAGTGCAATGTTTCAGTGCTTCTTTAATCATGCACTGTCATTAGAATATGGGGGGGGGGGTGATTTAGACATCGTTAGAAAGAGCATTAGAAAGAGTATTGCTGCTGATTCCTTAGAAGCAGAATAGGGATGCTGGTATATACTAATACAACAAGAGGTGTCAGGCATTACAAGATGTTTTCTGCATGCATGCATGCATGCATGATCCTCTGCTGTGATGTAGTATCGAGTCACCTGCGACACCCACTGCTGGCTGAGTAACCCATGATGTTACACAGACTGGATGCCACAGTTTTGTTGCTAAGACCAGGAAATCTTTATCGGAAGACACAGACCCTGGCTTTGGCACACCAACAAATCGGAGGTAACACACCTACATTTTGGGAAATGGAGGCTACTGCTGTCCCCTCCCTGCTCCCAAATGACTGCAGGCTGTCAATTAACTGACATTTGCAGCCTTACTATGTTCGACGATCAGTACGTGTCTGGTTCATGTAAAATGTACCAAATATTAGTACATTGCACTTTTAACAATACTAAAACTGGACCTGAATCACCCCTATGTGCCGACTCTGTGGGAAGCAAAAATGTAAGTGATAGCTCATCAACATTTTTATGGAAAAGACAAGGCTAATGTCCCTCCTAAATTGTAATAGCTGTAGTGCCATAACCAGTAAGTTACATACTTTGCTGCTAGGCATTCCTTCAATATTGTATCATAGCTCTGTTCCCAGGAAATAGTTTACAGTTTTGGTATAACATTTGCTTTATCACTGACTCTCATACAATAGTTCCTAAACCTCTACTTGAAGTAGGACTAGAGATTCGCAGAGAGCAGGCCAAAGACCTGAAATGCAGCTTCAGTGTCATCAGACCAAAACAAGTAAACCAGGAGGTTCTTTTTTAACATCTCAGCTAATGGTGCTGCCCTGGTAGGAAAATGGTTTATAAACCATCTATAGTGGTTAATAACAAAATGCTACTTGCATCAGTATTCAAATACTATAATACCTATAAATTAGTGTTCATGGGCCTAAGTCAGACCTGGTTGCAGCAGCAAAATCTTTATCTAATGGGCAAAACCATGGGGGTCATTCAGATCTGATCATAGATGTGCTAAATTTAGCATATCTACGATCAGTTTCTCTGACATGTCAGGCCCTACCCGCCACGAAAGGGTGCAAAAGCATTGCACATCAGCTGTGCTGGCAAGTGGCTATCCACCGCATCCCGGGTCGCAGCGGCTGTGTGTGATGTCATGCAGCTGCCGCAGCCTGCCCCCACATTGGTCCGGACACGCCTGTGTTGTCCAGAACGCGCCCCGCCAACGGCATTCTAACACAGTTGGCATGCCCCCTCCCACCCCTTGACTGCAAATGCAGCCCTGAGATGCTGTTAGCCTCCCAGGGTGTGCCCGCACTGTTCACCCACTGCACATGCGCACTCCACAAGGGGTTTCAGACTGCGATTGCTGCTGCTACAGCGATCCAGAATTACCCCCATGTGCACTGAAGGTTGTTGTAGTGCATTATGGGGGTAATTCAGAGTTGATCGCAGCAGCAAATTTGTTAGCAGTTGGGCAAAACCATATGCACTGCAGGTGTGGCAGATATAACATGTGCAGAGAGAGTTAGATTTGGGTGGGTTATTTTGTTTCTGTGCAGGGTAAATACTGGCTGTTTTATTTTTACACTGAAATTTAGATTTCAGTTTGAACACACCCCACCCAAATCTAACTATCTCTGCACATGTTATATCTGCCCCACCTAAACTGCACATGGTTTTACCCATTAGAAAAAAAAAATTGCTGCTGCAAACAGGTCTGAATTAGGCTTTTATGGATAAATAAAATCCTAATGTGTCATACTATGAATCTAAACTAAAGTTGTGAAAATGAAGACCAAAAAGCTTTCTGAGAAAATGAAAGATAAAGTTAAATACATGCACAAGATAGAAAAAGGCTACATAATAATATTATAGTGCTATTATATGCTAGTGAATATTTTAGGAACAATTATGAGAAGCTGCATCATATGCCCCAGGTACTTTGCAAAAATTTGCTGTCCCTCAAAACTCAGCATCAGAGCAACATGAAGACTTTAGTGAATGTGCTCAAGAGGACCATGTCAAGAGCTATGCATACAACTGACTCGTTTGGGAGGGTGGCTGGAACAAAGCCATTACTGAAGAAAAAACACATAAAAGCACATCTGGACATTACCAAAAATAAGCATAAGAGTGACCAAGCTAAATGTGGTTCGATGAGTACAAAATTTCGTTTTTTTGGACCAAATCAAGATTCTATGTGTGATATAAACATAACACTGCCAATTCCTCAGCCAGCGCCACCCCACCAGTAAAGTATGGGAGTGGCAGCAACATGTTGTAGGAATGCTTTTCCTTTGTGGGGACTGGACATCATGTTAAAATTTAAGAACTGAAGCATGGTGCAAAATACAAAGATATATTGCAAGACAACTTGATTCAATCTGCTACAAAACTAATGCTTGGGAGACAGTTCACCTATCAAAAACACAATGATCCCATGAACAAGGTCAGAGCAACAAAAAGGTGAATGCTCTAAAAGCTCCAAGTCAAAATCAAGATCTTATACCGAGAGAAAACATATGGCACTATTTGACAATTACAGTTTACCAACATCACCAAATCAAACTGAACAAGCTGTTTTAAATCTACAAGGATGAAAGGGCAAAAATCAGTCTAAAACAGTGACAAACCTGATAAGAATTTATTATAACAAACTTAAATCTGTTATTGTAACAAAAGGCTGCAACAACAGATTTATATTTGTTGGAATACATTTTTACTAATAACTACTCTACAGGGATTAAATAATTATGATGGCATATTTTTGCAATTTTTAGTTTATTTATATAAATATGCAGATAAATAATGAATTATGAGGTTTAAAAAAACATTGTGCATCAGTCATTTGTAATAGACAAATCTGTACACTTTTGGGTTGAGTATTTTATATTTTTTTATCTATCTATCGCTCTATCTATCTATCTATCTATCTATCTATCTATCTACCTATCTCTTTCTCTCTCTCTCTCTCTCTCTCTCTCTCTCTTTCTCTCTCTCTCTATATATATATATATATATATATATATATATATATATACTGTATACACACACATTGCTCTCCTCTTTCTCATTTCACATTTCAATCCTGCACTTTAATTCTTATTCCCTAGCTCTATGTTTTCTGAACTGTGCACTTTTTCTGCCAGAATGATGAATTTGGAGGTAAATAAGCTACAGAATAACTGTTTGTGCGAAACTAGTTTTCAAATGAGTACACTGCTCATGAAATAACATGAACATGGGTTTCAGGAAATTGATTAGAGTGTCATTAGTTTCTTTAAGGTGGCAATTTATCCTGGATAACAATTGCAACCTTTTATTCAGAAAAATCACACTGAGATGTTTTCCAACAGAAAATTAACAAACCTTGCTCAAGATTTCTTTGTTTCTCTGCAGTATGAGAACATGAAAACAAATAAATTCTGCATTAAGTTGATGGAAAATGAATGGGAGAAGCAGTTAATGAAAGTGTTTAGGCTCGAATTTATAGCAAATTACAATTTAAGCATTTGTAAAAATTGTTTTCCATTCTTATCATTTCTGTGGCTACTCTTTGCAATTTTCAATTGAGCATACTGTATGATGCAAAAATGCAGCTGTAATCATCATCATGAATTAAATTTTCACCCTCTTTATTTTAAAGAGTGTCATTAAAAGTTACGTTTTAAAATATTAATCATATCAATTTAAAATCAATTAATTAAAAAGAGTGCTCCTAAAAAGGCAATCCCTGTTTTTTCCGGTAAACTGCCGGTTTCTGTGTATCTTCGCTGTAATCATCATCATCATCAATCATCATCATCATCATCATGCTCATCAACTTGGAATGCCTAGATATGAATGTCTGTGTATTAAAAATGCTGCCATAACTTGGTGACTTGGTGATGGGTTTACAGGATAGACATTTAGTATTTTCCTAAAACACCTGTTAATACATCTACTGTATTAAAAAAAGTGTATTCCTAATGGATTTACCTATTGAACATTATTTCACTTTATGGGTTAAATGAAATGTTCTCCGTGAACTGCTTTCTATAAATGCTTGTAATTAGTGCTGTGACACTGTTTTGTGTGAGTTTGTTATAATGCTGGTGTTATTTTTATGTTACAATGTATATCTAAAACTTTAACTTTGTTTATGGACAGTTTACAGATGGGCACACCCCCGTTTTCCTGTGTCACTGATTCAGTGCTGTTGCTAATGATGATATCAGCTGAAACAAGGGAGCTGGTGTGCACTGAGCACTTTCACATTTGGGGATTATTCATGTATAAAGGTAAGAACTTTTACAGTTTAAGTTTTTTTCCTGACTACGGTTATTAAACTGAAATATTGCAATACTACCGGTATGCGGTCAGGTTATTATAGATAAGCAGACCGGGACTGCCACCTGCTGTATGGAGATTATGAATAGATCTTTATGAGGGAACCTGGCTTGTTGCATATGTTGCACATAAGTGCAGAGCATTGCTTCAAATCACAGGGGCTCTACACTCGCTATATTAATTAACAATAATAATAATAAACAGTGAAGTTTTAGTTCATGTATTGATCAATGCATTTAAGCCTGCAGCCCCCAGCAAGGGACCCCACTTTACTGCAGATCCTACTCTATTGCTCAATATAATTATCATGAAAATAGATCACATTAGTGTTAAACTTTGGGCATGATATCTGGTCTAAAGCTCATAGCAACTTTGCTTTAAATAGGTGAGACAGTAACCAACATACTTGCTGTAAAGCACTTAGGAGAAGAGCTCTAAAACTGACACTGGCAAGGAAGTGCAGCCTTACACACACACACACACACACACACACACACACACACACACACACACACACACACACAGATAAATAGATATCATGATAGATAGATAGATAGATAGATAGATAGATAGATAGATAGATAGATAGATAGATAGAACTTGTGTGTCTGGCACACCTTGATTGTCTTGAAACAGTGCTCCAAGATAAATCTATACTGTTGTATCATTTTTTTTATTAGAATGAGGGCTGTAGTACAGTATATGGAAGCAACTTATGCTAAATGCTTCGTGTAGCATATGGGAGTCACTAATGCTGTGTGTAGTATATGGTGGTCATCGATTATGTCTGTAGAATATTGGGGTCACTGAAGCTCTTTGTAGTATATGGTGGTCACAATGCTGTCTGTAGTATATGTACAGTAGGTCACTGATACTGTCTGTAGTATATGGGAATCGCTAATGATTTGTGTAGTATATGGGGCTCACCAATGCTGTGCATAGTATTTGTAAGTCATTAATGCTGTTTGTAGTTTTGGCATAGTATATATAGTATGTAGTATATTCATGTACAATACAAATTAATCTGATATGATTGAAGACTATTTTGCAATGTACATAAATAATACTGATAACCTGTGTGCTGTGAGGCCACACCCCCTTCACAAGAGCATGCCCCTTTTTGGGTACTTTGCAAGCACAAAGAGTCTCCATATTGGGGATTGAGATAGAGGGACCCAAAGTACATTGTTGCACCTGGGCCCAGTACTCAATAGTTTCACTGCTAGGCACAGGGCTAGTGACCCTAGTACCCAGAGTCTATTGATCTACTGGCAAAAGAGGAGGGGGCTAGGACAAGACTGCACACAGGCCTCCTATTGTCATGATGCACGACTGCATACAGTAGGTCATATCTGGATGGTTTTAAGAGGACAATTGTATCCTGCGGAATATCCTTTTAGTGCATATATCATATATCATAGATGACATGACAAAGGTAGTGTCAAGAGTAATATCCTATTTTCACCTACTTGGCATTATCACTGATTAATAGCCAACCCTTAAGTAATTTTGTACAATGATGTAAACCATTTTGTTTAAATACTGTTTTAGGAGGAGAAAAGTTCTTTCCCATAACAGCGCTTCAAATCACTCTGCAGCTGAATTCAACAAGTTAGAGAAAGTGACAAATCTTTACACCTAAAAAGTCTATGAATAGAGTAGATACTTGTAACTAAAAGAGCTGAGTGTGCCAATTTCCACTTAAGAATGCAGAAAGACTGTTATCATGCTTTCAGATAGAATCAGTGGGATGATATTATCTGACTTAAATAGGACCGCAAACAAAAATTGTATAAAGTCACATACATTAGTAAAAATGGAATAAAGAATCACTTCCAGCAATAAGAGAAAAAACTTGACCTTATTTCAACAAAACATTTGTCCATTCAGCACTCCAGATAAAATGTAGTTATGTGACCAGCAAACAGGAAACTGCCGGTCACATTACCTCCCCATACACCCCGCACCCTCACAATACCGATGGTCAGCATGCTGACAAACAGGGAATATTCCCACTTGTGGGTGTCCATGACACCCATAGAGTGGGAATAGAGCCTGTGGCAAGCCCGCAAGGGGCTTGTTGCACTCACCCCCTGCCAGCATTCTGCTGCCAGGATCACGGAGGTATGATGAACAGTGGTCTCCTCTCCGCCGATCACGCAATACACACCCAAAGAATCCCCACAACTTTTATTGTATTAAAACATATAATGCTCCACAATATAGTTAAAATTGGTTTAAATCACTTTATTAATGTTGATGTGCTGGTGCATAATTAAATGATTCCAGCTCTCTGCATTCTTCATGTGCATTTTGACACACTCAGCACTTTTAAGTTACAAATATTTTTTTTAGGAGATGTGACTGGTCACTCTAATGGGAAGAATTCTCTTTATCCCTTCCCTCCTCATTTTCAAATGCAGTGAGGTGTATATTTGCCTCTCACATTCATCAGAGTTCCACTGTGCATGTGCCAAGATGCTTTGAAAATTATGTCGGGAAAATTTACAGGGCATATTTAGTGTTGAACTGCAAATTAATTTGCAACCGATGTTTCCACTTTTCTATGTAAGCTGTGGATGTGAGATACGGGTAATGGGTGTCTGTATACATAAAAGGGTGTCAGAGCCATTAGCATATTTTTGCACTTGCACTACGAATGTGATCGCAGCAGCACAAGCCATTGCATATACACAGTGCCATAACTCGACATTTTAGCGCTGTGTGCAAGAAATGGCATTGGCGCCCTCCTATACATAAAATAGAGGTAGCAGCACAAGCGATTGCATATAGCTAGTGCTGTAACTAGACATTTTAGCGCTGTGTGCAAGAAATGGCATTGGCGCCCCCTATACATAAAATAGAGGCAGTGCGTGCTGTAGGCATAAGAAAAATATATAGGGTCGTGGATTCATTGGAATGGGGTGTGGCCACAATATAATACCAATTCATATTACGGTGCACAGTATTCTCCATTATTCAAATTACGCAACACAGTAGTGCCACTTCACCATGTAGAGCCCCTTTTACACATTAAGGCAGCCAGTCCCCCATTTTACACATTACAGCAGCCAGTCCTCCTTTTTACACATTACGGCAGACAGCATTCCTTTTTTACACATTATATAGACAGCGTCCCTTTTTTACACAGTACAGCAGACAGCGTCCCCTTTTTACACATTACGTCAGACAGCATCCCCTTTTTACAAATTATGGCAGACAGCATCCCTTTTTACACTTTATGGCAGACAGCGTCCCCTTTTTACACATTATGGCAGACAGCGTCCCTTTTTACACTTTGCGTCAGACAGCGTCCCCTTTTTACACATTACGGAAGACAGCATCCCCCTTTTTACACATTACGACAGAAAGAGTCCCCTTTTTACACATTACGGCAGACAACATCCCCTATTTACACATTAAGTAGACAGCGTCCCCTTTTTACACATTACGGCAGCCAGTCTCCCTTTTTACACATTACGGCAGCCAGTCCCCCTTTTACACATTAGGTAGACAGGATAGATAGATAGATAGATAGATAGATAGATAGATAGATAGATAGATAGATAGATAGAATAGGTGATACTTACCATCTCTCCGCTGACTCAGACAGTCAGGCTCCTCAGTGCTGGCAGCTCTGAAGGCAGGGGAGAAGGAGGAGGAGGGAGGGGGATTCGGGAGCTGCAGCAGCGCATTGTAGTGACGCCACATGCAGCTGTCCCTCTTCTTCTGCATTGGCTGGCCACCGCTGCTGTGAATGCTGGGTTGAGGGAAGCGCATCCCAGCATTCACAGCGGCGCTGTACAGCCTATGTGGTAGTAGAGGGACAGCTGTTGTGGCGCCGCTACCAATTACATAGCACTGCTGTGGCTCCATCCTCCCCCTCCCTCCTCTTCCTTCTCCGCTGCCTCCGGAAGCTGCTCCTCTCCTCCGGCGCACACAGGCAGCTTGTAATGAGTCAATTTGACTCATTACAAGCCGCTGAGTTGGAATGTGGGCAGTTGCGTCCTCAGAGCGACTGCACTGTGTGCCAGGCACACCTGGCACACACGTAGTTACGGCTCTGCATATACCTCTCAATCAGGTCCATAATACAGGAAACCTTTTTAGATGTCCATTTTATATATTCATGTGCTTCACTTTAAAATGGCTGAATGACTAATAATGTATTATTTGTGATGCTTTTCAATGGATTTTCTGTTATTGTTTAAATAAATATTTAAAAGGGGATATAACATTAGGGACTTTACTTTTGTACAATAATACAGAAAAGTAGGATACTAAAAATAGTGTGTAATAATACAGAAAATATTCTCAAAATCATTTACAAAAGAGTATTTGCATACCGTAAATTCTAGTATATTAAATCAACACCATCCCATAGTTGTTCAATAAATAGGCAGTGTAGGTAACATAAATGCCTACTAAAACCCATATTCATGACTTATTAGCACTGGATAGTGAGAACAGGTAAGAGAGGCATTAAGACATTAATAAATACATCCAAATAATGGGCAGAACTGATGAGATGTTGGCAGGCCCAGGTATTATGGGAATGAACAGTGAAGGGCTGAGGCTTTTACTTACCATTGTGCAAATACCTCACTGGGCCTCTTGGCTGTGACATCACACTTGGGTGTAAGGTGGGGTTATGCCTCCCCTGCACTTTTGGGTCACTTCTGTAGCTCAAGTACTTTGTATCTGCTGCCATTCCCCTTCATCATTCCTGATATTGTGGTCCTCAAGTTGTAATAATGATAACCATAATTTGCCTATACAGCACATATTTTCCAAACACTTCTAGTGCAGGAGGCTTAGTGTAAACATTTTTAAATGGTCATAGGGGGTGATTCAGACCTGATTGTACATGTGCTAAATTTAGCACATCTACAATCAGCTTCCCTGACATGAGGGAGGACGCCCAGCACAGGGCTAGTCCACCCTGCATGTCAGGTCCGAACCCCCTGCACAAGTACAAAAGCATCACACAGCGGTGATGTTTTTGTACTGTTGGAGTAGCTCCCTACCAGCGTAGCTCCTGCACGCTGACAGGGAGCTACTCGTCGCAGCCCGTGTCGCAGTGGCTGCGTGTAACATAACAAAGCCGCCGCGCCCCACCCCCTCAACGGTCCTGGCATGCCTGCGTTACATGGTCCTCACCTCCTAAATGGCGGCTAAACACCGCCGGCCTGCCCCCTCCCTCCCAGCGACCGCTTCTGCCTGTCAATCAGAAAAAGGCAATCGCTGGGCTACGATAGCTGTCGGCTGTCTGCCATGCTCCGGCGCATGCGCAGTTCAGGCCTAATCGCTGCTGTGCAAACACGCACAGCACCGATCAGGTCTGAATTAGCCCCCTAGTTTGTATTATATTTTATTTTTGATAATACTTTACTTCTAGTTATTGGATGCATAAGATAAACTATAATAATTTTGGGCTGATGTAACATGAGTAATACACAAGTTGGCATAACTTAATGTATCTTGTGCATGCCTATAACAGTGTGCACATGCATAATTTTCATAACTCACTTAAGCATGCCTGCATCTGAATAGCAGAACATGTGCAGTCTAATACACAGTAGGCCAAATATAGCAAGGGTGTGTTTGCAAAATTGCAGACAAAAAAATAACGTGAAAAAAATGCATATCTGCCTGAAAAGCTGTAGCAGCTGATGCAAATAGTGTCATAAGATGTAGTTGGGATTTACAGTATAAGTAAAAAACAATTATTAAAGGGTGGTCCTCATCTCTGGCCAGTCATTCATTTGTGATTAAGTAAATTCATGATGTAAAATAAAAGAAAGCAATTGCACATTGTAAATTATGTAGTGTATTTACTTGCACATACAGATGTGCCACTTTATATCAAAGAAATGCCATGCTGTGGCATTCGCGGGAGTGTGCGTACGCATGCTCTCGCAAACAATTCATTATTGTGGGAGCTTAAAGGTGGAGCGGCCTGGCAGTGGGAGTAAGAGGCTCGCCCCGCCATGTATACACAGAGGGGGCTGGAAGACACTATAGGGGCAAGTAGCAGGAGGATATGCTCCAGCTACTTGTAATTATAAACCTTGGTCTGTGTGCGATTGTGGTGTGCATGCTAATGTGCCTGTGATCATTAGCATAACAAAGCAGCCATGATGGTGTGTATTACCATGATGCGTTCGCATTGCGGAAATGCCACTCCATGGCTGTGAAATTAACAATGATGTGTGAGGACACATCTGTATTAGGCAGCTATGAATTATTCTCACTGGCCCCTTTTGCCCTTCTCTTATCAATGCCACTCTTCTAAACAAATGACTAATAAAATATCTAAAGTACTTTAAACGTACAATTGCAAGAGATTGGCAGTGTATTTATATGACTGTACACAGACAATAATTCCAATGGTGGTACTTCATATAGGATGATTAACAACATACTTGTACACTCTCCAGGATGTCCCCCTCCCCCCAAAGAGTAGGCAGATTCCCCACATCCTGCCCACTTCCTTGTAAAGAGAGCAGAATGGGTAGATAATGCAGGGAATCTCAGGTCCATGTGAATGGTTCAGGCCTAAAATCAATGCTGAAAGTAGAGTGGTACAGGGTGGTATTGAGTAACATTAAGAAATATGGTGGTGGTACTCAATACCATCAGTCTACCACTTGGGCATAATTTATAATGGGCATTTTTGTGTGTGGGACATAAAATGATGTCAGTGGCATAACTGTGTGTGACATAATATGTAATAGGCATTACGGTGTGTGGTATAATAACTAAGGAATTACAATGAGTGGAATAATGTGTAATGGGCATTATGGTGTGTGGCATAATCTGTAATGGGTGTTACGGTGTCTGCCATAATGTGTATTGGGCATTATGGTGTGTGGCATGATGTGTAATAAGCAGTACAGTATGTGGCGTAATGTGTAATGGGCATTACGAAGTTTGGCAAAATGTGTAAGGGGCTCTATGGTGTTTGGCAAAATGTGTAAGGGGCATTATGGTGCGTAGCATAATGTGGCCATGCCCATATTGTCATGTAACCACTCTCCTAGTTTTGTGTGACCACACCCCCTCATGGCACGTGACCACACCCGTTTTTACTATCAGTACCACTAAGAAAAAATTTCTACTTGCACCAGTGGCTAAAATTAAGCAAATAATGCAATTTTATTGCTGCACCTCCCCCTGACCTCGACAATTGCAGAAGTTTGCTGCAACGTGTGACATGCCTAATGGCATAAAAATCCGGCCCTTCCCCCAAAGCTGTCAGCAGCATGTCCTCTCTGGACTTGTCTTGTAGAGGAAATAAGTGTGATTGATGACTGTTTGCTGCATGCAGAAACTGTCACAGGTTGTACTTATATTATATACTGTACATTTATTTCATTTCAACTCCAATAAATAAATCACAAGGGAAACATCATGAAGGCACTTTTTTCCTTAACTTAACAGAGTAAGAAATAATACTGGAGATAAACGGTTTCATGAGAAACAGCAAGACTAGAAATATAAAATATGTAAACTAGAAACAAAAACACATAGAGATCTACAACAAAGTACCCTAAATGATAAGAACATGTAATAGGTTTTTATGTATGTTCTAATGCTTATCATGTTACCAGAAATTTGTCACACAAAGCAGTTTTCTTATGCTGGATTCCTAGTAAGATATGTATAGCCTATGGAGATCCTTCAGACAGGAAAATACTCTAAGTAGCTGTTAAGCCTTGGGGGCTAAACCATCAAATGCTAATGCACTTTATAAACACAATTTGAAGCACACATCTAAGGTCAAACAATTTATGAAGACCAGGGCATGCGTAGAACTCAGAAGGGAGGAAAACTTACATATCAGCAAAATCACTTTTCTATTCAACGAAAATTACAAAAAATGTCAATAATGATACAACTAAAAGAGTGAAATTTTAGTTATATTAATGGTGACATATTTCCTCAGTAATGTGCTGTATCCTGCTGTGAGAGTGCTACTTTTAACAGAATACGCTTTCTTAACGCTTAACATGATTTCAGACTGAGTCAATGACAATTAGCTAAATATTTTAGAATTGACATTTTGTCTTTCAAACACAACAGTTATGATTTATTTGTATCTTAACTTGGACCAGGGAAATTAAAGTTACCCATACAGTGATTTTGAATTTACAACAATCATCAATGCTTAGTAGTTAATTACAGTATGTCAGATGAGAAAAAGCACTTACTGCCTATACTTATGTGAAAGCTGGTGTATTAGATTTAGATATGCATAAGAAAGATATATAGATGTGTCCACATACATCTAGCCTCAATACACTATGCAGTGCAAGATGCATGGCGTGAGTGAGCCACCAGATCCTGTGCTAGTGTTGGGCATCTATTTATTCTGGAATTGTATCTTAGTCACAATGGGATATGACTAATATGCACCAGGAGACTATGGTGATTAATTTGATATGTGACAATGTATCTGTGTGCGAGTGAGTCTGTATACAAAGAACAATTGAACTTGGCATGGAAAAAAGCTATGGGTACAACATAGTAACACTTTGTATACAGATTCTGAGGCTTAGGCAAACACAACTTTAAAAGTGTTGCATATCAAATTAATCAGTACAATATCCTTGTGTGGCATGTTGTGATTCCATTGATTTCCATCTAAGGTCATGTACAAAATGGTATATGACCTTAGAAAAGTTAAAAAAAGAATGGAAATAGATAGCCCAATTAAACCCAACCCATATCCACTTTTCAACCTCCAACTGCTACTAAATTCACAGTCATAGACTTGGCAAATGCTTTCTTTCCGGTACCACAGACTGAAGCAAGTCAATAAATTCTAGCATTTACTTAAAAAAATTAATAGTATTGCTGGACCAGGCTACCATAAATGGGGTGCTACAAGTTTGTCAGCATTTAGTAAAGCTATGGGCCTAGTGCTGCAGGAGTGGGCCCCAGCTAATCCATCCACAATCCTCATACAATATGTGGATGATCTGTTGTTATGTGCAGACGATCACAGGAAATGTGTACAGGATACAAAGTCCTTGTTACATTAACTGCATAACAAGGGTTGCAAAGTGTCTAACGAAAAATTGCAATTTGCACAACCCAGGGTTTAGTTCATTGGCCACTGCATTTCTGCAAACACTAAACACATAATACAGTATCTATAAAGAGGACACTCATTACACTCATTTCTAAAGTAAAACCTAATACACTCAAACAGCTCAGGACCTTTTTTGGGTAATTACCCATTGAAGGGAATGGATCCCCTCAGCATCATAGAAACTACAAGTGTTATATGATGCCCTCAAGGGTTAAAATGCCCTAGGACCTTTAAGCATTACTCAAGAACAGCTGGATGCTTCTTCTATCGACTGAAAACAGACATTCTGTCTGCCACTGTCTTGGGACTACCAAATTACAAGAAAGCATTCAATCTGTTCTGTTATCAAGTTCAGGACATGCACAAGGGGTTTTACTCAGAGGCATGGAGACAAACAAAGGCCTCTGGGGTATTATTTCTTGCAACTAGATTCTGTTATCAGAGCAGCTCCCACATGTGTTAAATCTGTTGCAGCAGTCCTGCTAATAGAAAAGGCCACTGACATAGTTTTATGGCATCCTATTATCCTATAACTATACGCTTACCACATGCAGTTACAGAAATACTTAATCAGGCTGAAACTACTGTAAATATCTGACAGCTGCCAAACTTACCAAATATGAAGTTGCAATACTCACACCATCAAATGTCACTTTTAAAAAATATACAGTTTTGAACCTGGCAACATTGCTGCCACTGGCTTCAAAAAAGGGGAGTGGCATTTGTGATGATGAGGAGTGTCAAGAAAGGGAAATAAAAAAAACCACAATTTTTTCACATCTTGTCTATGATTGTGTTGAACTTTGAAACATCCAATGTGCCCACATTTTCTGAAACACCCCTCTCTAATGTAGACTTACATCTGTTTGTGGACGTTTCCTTATACAGTACTACAGTTCATCTGGAAAGTATTCACAGCACTTCACTTTTTCCACATTTTGTAATGTTACAGCCTTATTTCAAAATGGAATAAATTATTTTTTCCCTCAAAATTCTACACACAATACCCCATAATGACAACATGAAAAAAGTTTTGAGATTTTTTAAAAATAAAAAACTAAGAAATCACATGTACATAAGTATTCACAGCCTTTGTTCAATACTTTGTTCATGTACCTTTGGCAGCTATTACAGCCTCAAGTATTTTTGAATATGATCCCACAAGCTTGGCACATCTATCTTTGGGCAGTTTCACCCATTCCTCTTTGCAGCACCTCTCAAGCTTCATCAGGCTGGATGGGAAGCGTTGGTGCACAGCCATTTTCAGATCTCTCCAGAGTTGTTCAATTGGATTCAAGTTGGGGCTCTGGCTTGGCCACTCAAGGACATTCCTGAAGCCACTCCTTTGATATCTTGGCTGTGTGCTCAGGGTCATTGTCCTGCTGAAAGATGAACCATCACCCCAGTCTGAGGTCAACGGCTCTCTGGAGCAGGTTTTCATCCAGGATGTCTCTGTACATTGCTGCATTCATCTGTCCCTCTATCCTGATTAGTCTCCCAGTTCCTGCTGCAGAAATCCCAAAACATTATGCTGCCACCACCATGCTTCACTTTAGGGATGGTATTGGCCTGGTGATGAGCGGTGCCTGGTTTCCTCCAAACATGATGCCTGGCATTCACACCAAAGAGTTCAATCTTTGTCTCATCAGACCAAAGAATTTTGTTTCTCATGGTCTGAGAGCCCTTCAGGTGCATTTTGGCAAACTCCAGGTGTGCTGCCATGTGCTTTTCACTAAGAAGTGGCTTCCATCTGGCCACTCTACCATATAAGCCTGATTGGTGGATTGCTGCAGAGATGGTTGTCCTTCTGGAAGGTTCTCCTCTCTCCACAGAGGAATGCTGTAGCTCTGGTAGAGTGACCATCGGGTTCTTGATCACCTCCCTGATTAGGGCCCTTCTCCTCCAATCACTCAGTTTAGACAGCCGGCCAGTTCTATGAAGAGTCCTGGTGGTTCAGAACTTCTTCCACTGTGCTCATTGGGACCTTCAAAGCAGCAGATATTTTTCTGTACCCTTCCCCAGATTTGTGCCTCGGGACAATCCTGTCTCAGAGGTCTACATACAATTCCTTTCACTTCATGCTTGGTTTGTGCTCAGACATGCACATGTGGGACCTTATATAGACAGCAGTGTGCCTTTCCAAATCATGTACAATCAACTGAATTTAATACAGGTGGATTCCAATTAAGCTGTAGGAACATCTCAAGGATGATCAGTGGAAACATGATACACCTGAGCTCAATTTTGAGCTTCATGGCAAAAGCTGTGAATACTTGTTTACATGTGATTTCTTAATTTTTTATTTTTAATAAAATTGCAAAAATCACAAAAATCTTTTGTCATGTTGTCATTATGGGGTATTGTGGGGAAAATGAATTTATTCCTTTCTGGAATAAGGCTGTAACATAACAAAATGTGGAAAAAGGGAAGCGCTGTGAATACTTTCCGGATGCACTGTATGTAAATGCAGTTACCACTGAAACAGAGATTCTGATAAAACAAATTACTCTCAGCCAGCTCAGCTCAGGAAGCAGAGCTTAGGGCATTAGCAGCTGCATGCATATACTGTATGTTGAGTGACAAACTGTAAATGTTTACACAGATTCTAGATATGCATTTGAAATTGAACTTGATTACGGGTCGATATGGAAAAGTAGTGATTTTGCAGAATATGCATGCAAGGCAGTCAAGCTTACAGATTTAATAAGATCACTGTTTACTGCCTTTCGATTGCCTAAAAATTTAGCTGTAATTAAGATCAAGGCACACTCTAGAGAAAATAATTTAGAGGAAAAGTGAATGCCTTGGTAGACCATGCAGCCAAGCAGACCGCAGTAAAAAAAAAACCTACATGATAATACTGGTGGCTATAACACCAGAAACATTGGACCTAGATCTTCTGAAAATGTTGCAGGCCCAGGCTCAACAGATAGAATTAAACATTTGAATAAGATTAGGTGCACAACCTAAAGGTGACAGATGGATGGTAAAGCACTGTCTCTATCTGCCAGGTGCATTGTTCCCAGTCTTAGCCCATATACTTCAAGGAAATACTCACCAGTCACAAGATGCAATGGTGAGCATGCTAAATCAACAGTGGTTAGCACCAGACTTTACTCACGCCTATGTAGCAGGATGTGTAATATGTGCCCAGCACAATACAGAAACAGTAGTTGTTACCAGCAAAAAGTACCCCACAGACGTTTTTCCTCTTTCATAGACTACAAGTTGATTCTATCCAGTTACCTTTGTGGGAACCTTGCAGTCTTCGGTAGACCGCAAGGTTAATTGAGGTCACCCACAAGAGTGACCTCAATTAACCTTGCAGTCTATTGCAGGCCGCAAGGTTCCAACCATAGATGATAATGGGGATTTCTCTCCCTATTACTGCCTATTCACTCGTCTTAATTGGCAGGCCAGGAGTGCATAGCCAATCAGAAGAGCGCTATGATGTGGTGCTCCCTGATTGGCTGGCGGGTCCCCAACTAACAGAAGTCACAAGGTGTCCCTGTATTTGCGGAAAGGGGATCCATGTGTAAACATGGAAACCCTTTAGTTGCATGGCACAGTTTTTTTCATTTTTTTATTTTTTTAACCCCTGGATGCCTATATGGAAAGAAGAGGACCAATCTACAGTGGATTTTGGGTGAGTATAATTTTTTTACAGGTACCCATGGATTCTACTGGACAAAAGGATGTGATTGGCTGCATAGGATGTAGGTGAGTATGTGTGAGTGTGTAAGTATGTGTAAATAAAATTGTACTGTAACAGTGTGTGTAGTTATTTGAATATTTATTTTGTTGTGTAACTAAAGGTACCAGTGGTCCCTTTAATGCCCCACATGCAGGTACTTGTGGTTCTCCAATAACCAACATGTGGAGAAGGCTTGCTGGGACCTGTAGTTCCACAAAAAAGGACAATATTTATTTGACAAATTGTTGGCTATCAGCCCATGGATGGGGGGACATCCTGGGGCTTCATACCTGGCCCTGGGTGCCTGCAGGGGAGACCTTTTCATTATAAGGTTCCCCACTCCCCCAGGGAAACCTGGCCAGGGGTGACTATTTGGGCGAGTGACGTTATGGCCGCAGTGACCTATATAAAAGTGTCCCCCAGCTGAGGCTTTAGCTCCCAGGCTAGTGGAGCCCAGTGCTGGTTTTAAAAATATGTGGGACCCTATGTCTTTTTCCCCCATATGTTTGAAACAAGGACCAGTTCAAGAGCCTGGTGCTAGTTGTTAAAATATGAGGTAAACCCTAGTCATTTTTCCCCGTATTATTGCAACCAGAACCAGCTCAAAGAGCTAAAATAACACTTGCACATCCATTACATTTTGGACCCTGGCCTTGTAGGGCAGCAAACACAAATACAGCTGCTAAGAAGCCACTACAGGAAGTAGTGTGCAGATATGGAACCTATGGTTCACTCTGTTTAGAGGCTTAACTACACATTAAAATGAAAATTACAAAAATTAATGACATACCCATACCCTTTTTTCAGTCAGAAACACTCCCAGTGGCAAACACAAATTGATACCTAATGAAATATTTTTTGGTACAGCTGCTAGGAGAGGATGCTACTTCCCAGGACAATTACAACATGAGCATTGTGATTTAACTCAAAAAGTGATGTACAGTTTATACAACAAGGACTAACCAATATGCACTACACAGTATTTTTCTTATGTCCCAGACCACAAAAGCATTGAAGAATCTCATGAACTGTAACCTGGGGACTGGGTAGCAATAAAAAGCATGTCAAGTAGTCTTTTGACCCCAGATTTGAAGGTCCTTACCAAGTCCTGTTCACCACAGTGACCTCACTGAAATTGGCTTTCAAGGATACCTTGACTCCACCTTCCCATTGCAAGAAAGTGACAAGTGAAGTATAATCCTGTGACAATCTGACATCATGTAAAAATACAATCTCCTATATTTGTAGTTATCACTTTGATTCTGATTTGGTAACTGACCCTCAACCCCTTTTAAACTCCCATTATTTCTCCATTACTGAAGTAATGAGTTAACCAATTTGACTGTAACTGATTCAGCAAATTTTAAAAGACATAGAAGGAGTATTGTTGAGAAATGTATATCACTGACAGGAGTGGCACAGTGCATGTGTTAACACTGGTTCAATCCAGTGAGACTCATTTGCTAGGATACAAAGAGAGCCCAATTCTCAAATGTTCATGCATAATCAGATAGGAACAGAACCAGGGGCAAATATAACAAATTGTTGGATATGCACCATGGTACCACATAGTTATGTCACCATTTCTTGGGTAGCTGTTCCACTATCTTTACCAGAAATAAAGCATTATCGTTACCAGAAATAAAGGAAGTTGGCTCATTGAACTTCAAAGAAAAAACAGTAGATTTAATGAGTCTAATGCAATTCAAGTCTCCCAATTTTACTCCCCTCCTGAAGTATTTTGCAATGTATGGAACAAAATGGGATGGAGGAAAACTACAGGAAGCACTGTCAGAGAAACCTGGACCCCGAATGATGGGACTGAATGCTTATAGGGTTAAACTTTATGTATCAATGTTATCTGTTTGCAGGAAACATGTATTCTGAACAGTATATAAAGCGTATTTCTCTCTCCTTGCAGCTGTTTCTGTTAATCTACTTTCTAAAAAGGGCCTCTTTGCAGGGCATTAGGAGGCCAGGAGTGGTGGATGGTTCTCTCATCCTAACTTATGGCCCCTATATGACTACCCAGATGTCTTTGCATGCTTATAATTAAGAATAAGAATAGGATCTGGATGTCAGTAATAAAGATGGATTGTGTTCTCTGTCACATAACCACTTCTGATGTAATGTGTATTGCATGCTATATAATCTGTAAGAACCTGTAACCAAGTTGTCTCTCTGAGCCTGTGTGCTCTTAGACACCCACCTGGGCTGAGGTGTGAATAAACCACATATGCTTTTTATCTGAACCTGGCATATCTAATTTTTATTGCTACAACATTTGGTGTTTGCTGCCCGGTTGGATATCACACTTCCTGCATGGGATAACATGGCTACTGGACCTACTACCACAGAAATGAAACAGTATTGTAAAATGAGAAACTTTTTCTACCTTTCCTTTCTGTGTCACAACGGTACGGTGGGCCTGTCCCATGTATCCAGTGCTCACTGCAAAAATAACCTCACTTCGAGGTAAGGAACAGATGAAAAGCATATCTTTCATTTCTCTATAATTAATACTTATTTTATCCTAGGACTAATATCTAATACCATTTTTTCTGAAATCACTGCTATTTTGATTATTGTAGTACTCAAATTTTTGCGTATATTGTTTTACTCTCATTTACGGGTGCTTTACAGGATTTCAGGTTTTAACCTTATGCTTTTTCCCATAATTTGATGATCTAAATGGTATAAGTTGCATAAGACCTGCAGTTGCATAAAGTATTAAGTATTGAAGGTCAAACTGTAAGAGAAAACTAAACTACATGGCTTGAACTGATGCAAAAGCTGCTACAGTATATGGATTCTGTGTTGCAATGTATGTATGTATGTATGTATGTAAGGGATGAATGAACTGAATGGTGTGTACAAATGTAAACTAAACTCTGCTCTCATACGAGGGGCTGAGAGTACAGCTGCCTTCTCATGGCAAGCATTTATAGAGCCTGGAAAGAATTGATCTGTGTAAGCTTTCTTGCCTGAGGTATGGTGAAGGCTTGAGGAGAAACTGATACTTGAGGGCCTTCTAATAGCAGGTATTTTAAGGGCTTGATAGGAAATAGATCTAAGTGAGTTTTCTTGTCAAGGAATTATAAAAGCCTGGGGAGAAAGGGGTCTTGTACTCCAATGTGTGTATACTTAACTGTATTAAAATAATTGATTTATCTCCTTGCTGCGGTGGGAGACTCCATTTGCTTTTGACAGCCGGTTTTTGTGGTGATTTTTGTGCACAAGTGGAGGGCAAATGAGGCAATATCAGTCCACAAAAAAGGGAGGTCCCTCTGGGTAAGCCTGCTAATGTTATGTAAACATGGTATGATTGCAGTGAAATTTTTGAAGGAATGGAATAAGAGAACATCGGATTCACTAACCTTTTCTCTTACAGGTACCTTTGACAGAACTGTTTTAAATAATTTAGGAAATAAGTTGAAAAGTTGTAATAAATGGAAATCATATTGTTTGTGAGTGGCTGAAGCCCTCTTATTGTCCCCTCCAATAGAAAACAGAGAAAGATGAGGAGACTGGAGAGAAGAAGGAGGCATTATACCCTTACTTGCATCAGATAATGCAGAACCCACAGAGTCAGGGGGCACAGGCAGCAGACACTTCTCAGGTTGCTGCCACTGCTCCTTCCTCTGCGAGTATAGCAGAGGGTGCACAGTCAGCAGACATCCACCAGGTTGCTGCTACCATTTCTTCCCTCTTTGATAACGCAATGCTACACTACAGGAATCCTCAGTTCATGTTCAGTCACCAGATTCATCTGGTACACAGATACTGGACACTGGGCAGAGGTAGAGGTCAACGCATGATACTGCAGACCTCAACCCCTGCAAATCCCAGTGTGCAGCAGCCATCCCTAGACCCAGTCAGGCTTATTACGGCCCCTCTGGCTGGAGGTGCAGGGCCGGCTGTCACATACTCAATGCATGTCTCCTGGAAGGCATCAGACCTTAGAGCCCTAGCAGAAAAAAGGGCGGACCCAAGGAAGGATCCCTGAGCTGCTTGGGATCATTTAATTCTAACTAAGAATATTCACCAGCCCACATACAGAGATGTCTTACAATTATTACCTGCCTTGTTTAAACCCAATGATTATACATCCCTGACGCAGCAGTTAAAATGGGATGCTACTGCTGATTAGCTTAATAGCGATCTGCTGGCTACCAAATGGTTGGAATTAGAAACAGCATTTAACAAAACATTCCCTGCCATAATAGATTGGATGAAGATTATGGGAATTTCCCAGGACCCAATAGAATCAGTCACAGATTACGCTGTCAGATCCTTTAAAACTTTCAAGTGCCATAGTGGCATTCCAGACATACAAGGGAAACCAGATTTAGCTCCCTTGTTAATAACATCCTATGTAGAGGGACTGAAAAGACCCATACAGTCCAGACATAAAACTCTGACTCCTGACAGGAAAACTAAAACCGTTGCTAATATTATTGAATGGTGCAGGTATCATGAAAATAATTTAGTTGAGAAGGATGCTAACAGACAGCAAAAGTTAATGAATTTACAGATCAAAGCAGCTGAGTAGTCAGCTCAGCCAGCTTCCAGGACATTCTCCAGTGGGAGGAGTTCTGCTCCCCGGACAACTGCAATATGTTACAACTGTCATGAATTAGGAGACTTGTCCAATGATTGCAAGAAACCCATGCAATGGAAAATGAAATCCTCTGACAATCGCAGGTACTTTATATAGCGTCCAGGGAATAGAGTTTGAAATGTACCCAGTATTAGCTACAGATAATCATGATCCCATGGTAAATTTAATCATAAATAATAAGCAGATACCTCTCTTAATAGACACCGAAGCTTCAGTTTCAGTAATAGCAGGTAGTCAAGATTTTCCTACCTCTGACAAAACTGTCACTGCAGTAGGAATATCTAACAGCCCCATTGAAATGTTGCTTTCAGAGCTCTTAACTGTCACGCTCAGTCCTCTTACAGACACACACTCTTTTTTGTTGTCCACTAGTGCCCATGTCAGTTTGCTTGGTCGCGATCTGCTCACAAAACTCAGGTGTTCTATCAGTTGCTCACCTGATGGAGTTTACCTACATGTGCCAGAACAACATGCTGACACCATGCAGGATGCCTTGAGGCAGCATGAAAACAACAGGCTTATGCATGTCCTGCAGACGCTACCAAGCTGGCTGTCAGAAATCCCTAAGCAATTGTGGACTAAAGATATCTCAGATGTAGGGCTCATAACATCGGTAGAGCCAGTGCATATCAAACTTAAGCCTTATAAACAACCTCCGAGACTGCCCCAGTATCTCCTTAAGCCAGACACAGAACAAGGCATTTTCCCTGTGCTCCAAAGGCATTTGGAACAAGGGGTGATTGTTAAAACCTTGAGTCCAGTGAATACCCTGATCCTACCAATCAGAAAAAGGAGAGGGGGGCAGGGATGGGACAAGGGGAGGACAGACCACATCATGGAGATTTGTGCAGGAACTGAGGGCTGTAAATGCTGCGGTTCTCCCCCTATTCCCCAAGGTCCCAAATCCAGCTACCATTATTATGTAAGTCCCTCCAAACAGTTCACATTTTTATAATATCGATTTGTGCTTAGATTTCTTTTCTGTCCCTATCCATCCAGACAGCCAGTATTTGTTTGCTGTCACCTATAGAGGGCAGCAGTGCACCTGGACTTGTCTACCAATGGGATACACAGATGCTCCTTCCCTATTTGGTCAAGCATTGAATGAGGATTTGAGTCACTTTTCACCACCAGGTGGCTCCACCCTCATTCAATATGTGGATGATCTACTACTTTGTTCACCGTCACTAGCAATATCTGAACAAGATACCAAAGCGCTGCTATGTTTCTTATCAGAAAGAGGACACAAAGTGTCCAAGAATAAGATGCAGTTATGTTCCCCAAAGTGGAATACATAGGACATTGCATATCACAAGGTTACCGACACATAACCACAAAGAGAGTCAAGGCAATTCAACAGGTGCAATTGCCCAAAAATAAAAACAGGTGTGTGTTTATTTAGGGATGACACGTTACTGCAGACAATAGATACCTAATTATTTGCAATTTGAATTAACAAAACAAGCTGTTCCAGAACCGTTGCAGCACACGGAAGAAACTGACCAGGCATTTCAGACATTGAAAGAGTCACTGTTACAACCACCGGCACAAGGCATTCCACATTATAACAAGCCTTTTTCCCTGTTTTGGCATGAAGTGATGAGACATGCTGCAGGTGTGTTAACTCAATGGCATGGAGACAAACAGCGCCCTGTAGCATACTACAGTGCTGTTTTGGAACAGGTCAGCTGGACCCTGCCGGTTTGTTTGTGGGCGGTGGTTGTAGCCGCTACCTTAGTTCACAAATCTGCAGATATTGTCATGAATCAACCATTGTATCTGTACGTGCCTCATGCAGTAGCGACCCTACTTACATGTAAACAAACTCAGAATTTAACCACTTTAAGGCTCACTAAGTGTGAATTAGCTTTGCTGGCACCCAGTAATCTCATTATCCAGTGCTGCAATACATTGAATCCCGCCACCCTTCTGTGTATAAGGGATGAGTCTTTACAGAGGGAGGAGGGGGAAGGTAGGGGCACACAAGATACACATGTTTGCCTTGCAATTGTTGCACAGAACTTTTCTCCACATCCCAACCTCACAGATGAACTTATCCCTCATGCAGATTTAACATTGTTCGTGAATGGAAGCTGCCTAAGATGAGAGGACGGCAGCATTGGGTCAGCATATGCTGTATACCCACAGACTGATATGTTGGAGACCAGACCCCTGCCAGCTCCTCAGTCAGCACAAAGTGCTGAACTTGTAGCTCAAACCAGAGCTTGTGAACTAGCAAAGGACAAAATTGGAAATATTTACACAACTCGCGCTATGCTTTTGGGGTTATCCAAGATTTTGGTAGCCTATGGAAAATGAGAAATTTCTTAACATCTAATAGTACACCTATAGCGCATGCTGAAAGGGTGCGAGAACTCTTAGTAGCAATAATGAAGCCTGAACAAATTGCTGTGATAAAGTGTCAATCTCACACTGCTGGCAGAGATGAGGTGTCTAAAGGGAATGCCAGAGCAGACAAAACAGCAAAATACACTGGTATGTCAAAAGAACGAGTATATGTAATGTCTGAAAAATGTATACCTGATGCACAAACACTGATTTCTATGTAACTAACTTCTGGTCTACAGGAAATCTCCACCTGGAAGCGGGAAGGGTGCCAGCTAGATGCTTATGGTTTGTGGCACAGCAAAGAAGGCAAGCCAGTGGCACCCAGATCACTTTTAACTGCATTGGCTCAGGTCCCTCATGGTCTGACCCATGCATCTAAAACTGCAATGACTAATTTAGTCAGGACCTTTTTTACCTATATTGGCTCAGGTCCCTCATGGTCTGACCCATGTATCTAAAACTGCAATGACTAATTTAGTATGCCCCTGGATTCTCTACATTGGCTTCTAAATTTTGCAAGGGCTGTCTAATTTGTCTCCAAAATAAATATCATCACACCTTCCCGCCACAGTGGGACCATTTCAGGTGGTACAAATTGATTACATTCAGCTCCCAAAGGTAAGGCAATTGCAGTATGTTTTAACTTCCACAGACCTGTTTAATGGGTGGGTGGAGGTGTGGCCTGTAGCCACAGCAACAGCTTGTATAACAGCCAAGAAGATGCAGGAATTAGACTGCCGGTATGGACTACCCCAGGTTATCTCCTCTGACCAAGGTACACATTTTAAAAGAAAGGTATTCAAAGAAATGTGTAAAATGATGGGCATTAAGCAAAATCTCCATGTGCCCTACCACCCCCAGTCAAGTGCAAAAATTGAGAGATTAAATCAGACTGTAAAGAATAAATTGCAAAGTGAACCAAGCAGACTAGAGTCTTGTGGCCTGAGGCTTTGCCACTTAGTTGGCATTATATCCGAACCACCCCCACTGGACCATTACGCCTTTCCCCATATGAAATCCTATTGGAAAGTTACCCAACCATATGATGGTCCAAGACCTTTCCACAGCCCAAGATGTGACTGTTAAATATCTGATTAACTTGAGAAGACAGATCAAGACAGATCGAGACAATTCATGATGCTGTTATTTCCCAACAGCTGAGTGCAACAGTCCTGCAGCCTGTCATGATTTGATGCCTGGTGACTTTGTGATGATAAAAAACTTTTTACGTTGCAGTTCTTTGTCCAAACGGTGGAAGGGACCATTCCAGGTATTGTTGACGACCCCAACAGCTGTGAAAGTCAGTGAAAAGTACACCTGGATACATGCATTTCATTGCAAAATGGTCTGCGCTGACCCGCCCCGAGGTGAACCAGAGGACATCCTGCAGACCACCTCACCTGTGTTGCTCACAGGACTGTGACCACCAGAAAGGATATAATAAAGCCCCTGGTGAGTTGACACCTAAGTCGGAAAGAAGCAAAGCTTCCCTACCCATGAAGAAAATGAAGATACTTTGGATCCTGTTCTCTGTCTTAACTCCTGTCTTGCTGGAGACTCACATCACAGACTATGGGCACGAGATAAAAGGAAAAAATGCTATACTTGACATTAATAAGGCCATTGCTAGAGCTAACAATGAGACTATTGGGTGTGTACACATTTGCCAATGACACCTGATTCAGGGATACCCGTAGTAGCCATTCCGGTAACTTGAGAAGAAGCCATGAGATTTGACTGGGTATATTGGGAGGAGAATTTCTCTGGAACCAATCTTAGTACCAAACTTAGTCCTCAGAGGAGAATAAATTTACCCACCTTATCGATAGTAGCCAGAGTAGGACAGCCTGCCATTTGTGTGGTTCATAATGATTTAGCTCAAGGAACATCAGACGATAGTGGGAAAAAGTCCTTACGCATAGTCAACAGACATCAGGACTTCCCGAGGAGTCCTGGAATTGAACAGGAAGCATGGGGGAAGATCTACATTTAGAGATATTTATGGTAATGTAAATAACTCCATGTTTAGAATTTGGGAAAGAAGTGTGGACATTCATGGCTTAAACCCCTATGGTAAGATAGGTAACAACATTCACTCTCTCCTCTCAGCACTACTCACCAAAGTAAGGGTGACAGGTGTTGACTCCCTAGAGGTTTTTATTGGTTCTGTGGGAAAAATGCTTACTCGTGGTTAGCACTAGGGGGATCAGGTAAGTGTGTCCCTTCTAAGATAGCCCCCATGTTAAGAGTCACAAGAAAATTGCATGGAGTCCCACCTAATATCGATCATAATGAAGTGTTCTACAGGGTCAGGCAAGGTATAGTATATAAAAATAGATGGGAACAGTTCTTCTATCCACTTTTCCCCCAGGTAGGGGTAGGGATTCTGTCAGAAAGATTGGAAGCATATACTCACTATATGGACAAGATAGTAAATGAAGCCAGTCATGTCATATGAGAAATGAATGAATAATTAGCTCAAGTGCATAAAGTAGCTTTGCAAAACAGGTTTGCCTTAGACCAGGTGTTGGCCTCAGAGGGAGGGACATGTGCCTTGATAGGACAGGAATGTTGTAGTTACATTGCAGATAATTCAGATATAGTGGAAGGACACATTATTGAAGTGGAAAAGATGCAGGAAGGAATAAGGAAGATAGGAGGAGAAGGATGGGATCCATTTGGATTCCTAAGAAGAGGTATATTAGCTCTGATATCCGGATTCTTACAGTATGTTATGATTGGTGGATTGATGATATTACTTCTTTACCTGTGCTTGTAGTGTGTACCGATTTTCATTAGTAAGGGGTGTCAGAGTAGCTCAAAGTCTGCAATAGGTCCACTTTCCTCTGTTTTTCAGCCCCCTGTCTATGTTCCAATTTCCAGAGGGGTACTGTCCATCAGTCGAAATTTTCTGCAGCTTGAGCCTATAACACCTCCCTTTAGCACCATTCAGGCCTTCCGAGCGAATGGAATGAGTGACCCAATGGACGTATATGAGAAGGTGGGCAGTAATGTGTGACAAAGGAATTTGTCAGAGGGAGGAATTGTCAGCGAAATCTGGACCCCGCATGATGGGACTGAATGCTTATAGGGTTAAAATTTCTGTATCAATGTTATCTGTTTGCAGGAAACATGTATTCTGAACAGTATATTGGCCCTCATTCCGAGTTGATCGCTCGCTGACATTTTTTGCAGCGCAACGATCAGATTACTATTGCGCATGCGTATTCACTGCAATGCGCACGCGCATCGTATGGGTATAAACAGCATTGTTGCTGTGCAATGCTTCTACTGATGAATCCATTCGCACAGCCGATCGCAAGGAGATTGACAGGAAGAAGGCATTTGTGGGTGTCAACTGACCGTTTTCTGGGAGTGGTAGGGAAAATGCAGGCGTGTCAGACGTTTGCAGGACGGGTGTCTGACGTCAATTCCAGGACCGGACAGGCTGAAGTGATCGCAAGGGCTTAGTAAGTTCAGACCTACTCTGAAACTGCAAAAAAAAATTTGTACCACTCGGCTGCAAATGCAATTGCACACTTGCAAAGCAAAAATACTCTCCCCTGTGGGCAGCAACTATGCATTTGCACAGCTGCAAAAAGTAGCTACCGAGTGATTAACTCGGAATGAGGGCCATAAAGCGTTCTTCTCTCTCCTTGCAGCTGTTTCTGTTGATGTACTATCTAAAAAGGGTCTCTTTGCAGGGCATTAGGAGGTCAGGGGTGGCGGATGGTACTCTCATACTAACTTATGGCCCCTATATGACCGCCCAGAGGTCTTTGCATGCTTATAATTAAGAATAAGTACAGTATCATGATGTCAGTAATAAAGATGGATTGTGTTCTCTGTCACGTAACCACTTCTGATGTAATATGTATTGCATGCTATATAAACTGTAAGCACCTGTAACCAAGTTGTGTCTCTGAGCATGCGTGCTCTTAGACACCCACCTGGGCTGAGGTGTGAATAAACCACATATGCTTTTTATCTGATCCTGGCATAACTCATTTTAATTGCTACAACAGCACAAAGGTTACTGGCACTAGGTATAGTCTGAGTGATTTATGGTGCAACAAGTACAGAACTTCCTGCTTTCCCTTTACTCCCACTTATTGACGGCCTCCACCAATTTTGATGTTTCTAATGAAACTTGCCAGCAGGGCCGGTGCTAGGGTGTTCGGCGCCCCCCTGCAAACTATAAATTTGCGCCCTCCCATATTCGCGCCGGGAAAAGGGGTGTGGGCTCACAAGTAAGGGGCATGGCCACACAATAGTACCACCATTTAAAATTACGCCACAATGTAGCACAATCTTATTCCTCTTATACATAATGCCCCACCCATAGTAGTAGCGTCATATGTAATGCACCCCAGTAGTAGTAGCATCCTTATACATAATGCCCCCCAGTAGTAGTAGTATCCTTATACATAATGCCCCCCCAGTAGTAGTAGCATCCTTATATGTAGTGCGCCCCCAGTAGTAGACGCGTCCTTATACGTAATGCTCCCCCAGTAGTAGTAGCGTCCTTATACGTAATTCCCCCCTAGTAGTAGTATCGTTCTTATACGTAATGCCCCCCCCAGTAGTAGTAGCGTCATTACGCGTAATGCCCCCCCTGTAGCAGTAGCGTCCTTATACGTAGTGCACCCCCAGTAGTAGTATCGTCCTTATACGTAATGCCCCCCCCAGTAGTAGTAGCGTCATTACGCGTAATGCCCCCCCTGTAGCAGTAGCGTCCTTATAACGTAGTGCACCCCCAGTAGTAGTATCGTCCTTATACGTAATGCCCCCCCCAGTAGTAGTAGCGTCATTACGCGTAATGCCCCCCCTGTAGCAGTAGTGTCCTTATACGTAGTGCACCCCCAGTAGTAGAAGCGTCCTTATACGTAATTCCCCCCCCCCAGTAGTAGTAGCGTCATTACGCGTAATGCCCCCCCTGTAGCAGTAGCGTCCTTATACGTAGTGCACCCCCAGTAGTAGTATCGTCCTTATACGTAATGCCCCCCCCCAGTAGTAGTAGCGTCATTACGCGTAATGCCCCCCCTGTAGCAGTAGTGTCCTTATACGTAGTGCACCCCCAGTAGTAGTATCGTCCTTATACGTAATGCCCCCCCAGTAGTAGTAGCATCATTACGCGTAATGCCCCCCCTGTAGCAGTAGTGTCCTTATACGTAGTGCACCCCCAGTAGTAGAAGCGTCCTTATACGTAATTCCCCCCTAGTAGTAGTATCATCCTTATACGTAATGCCCCCCCCCCAGTAGTAGTAGCGTCATTACGCGTAATGCCCCCCCTGTAGCAGTAGCGTCCTTATACGTAGTGCACCCCCAGTAGTAGTATCGTCCTTATACGTAATGCCCCCCCCCCAGTAGTAGTAGCGTCATTACGCGTAATGCCCCCCCTGTAGCAGTAGTGTCCTTATACGTAGTGCACCCCCAGTAGTAGAAGCGTCCTTATACCTAATGCCCCCCTCCCCAGTAGTAGCGTCATTACGCGTAATGCCCCCCCTGTAGCAGTAGTGTCCTTATACGTTGTGCACCCCCAGTAGTTGAAGCGTCCTTATACGTAATTCCCCCCTAGTACGGTAGTAGTATCGTCCTTATACGTAATGGCCCCCCCAGTAGTAGTAGCGTCATTACGCGTAATGCCCCCCATGTAGCAGTAGCGTCCTTATACGTTGTGCACCCCCAGTAGTAGAAGCGTCCTTATACGTAATTCCCCCCTAGTAGTAGTATCGTCCTTATACGTAATGGCCCCCCCAATAGTAGCGTTGTTTCACAAAATGCCCCCCAGTAGTAGTAGCGTCCTTACATGTAATGTCCCCCCCCAGTAATAGCATCATTATACGTAATGCCCCCCCAGTACTACCATCCATAAAGTGTGCGTACACAGACATACCTCACACACACACACACACACACACATATACACACACATACACACCCACCATATACACACACACCGTATGCACACACACACACACCCACCATATACACACACACACATACACATACACACCCACCATATATAGAAACACACACTTCTCTCTCACCCTCTACTTACCTAAGCCAGTCTCCCTCGGTACAGCAGCCTGGTCCGTGTAGCTCCGCCCCCTTCCATCCCATTTAGCTCCGCCCCCTTCCGTCCCGTACACAGCCGCTGTCACACAGGTGAGGGGAGGGGAGGGAGGAGGCTTTTCACGCTGCAGGCGTCGCTGCCAGTGACTGTCATTACAGTGACAGACACAGCAGCAGCAGCAGCAGCAGCAGGGGGGCCAGGACGGCGCAGCAGGGAAGGGATGCAGAGCATGGGGAGCGCCTCTCCGTCCCAGCGCCTCCCTGCACTGCATCCCTTCGCTGAGCGGGTAGCGCCGGGCCTGCTTGCCAGCATTATTGAAGTAGGAAGGGGTGCATAAGTACTTTTACCAATCTTACCCAGAAATACCTAAAATAGATTACATTGCAACTTTTAGATTGCCTAACTCCTGCCTTCCTATAATTACTGAATCCATATACATCATGGCTCAAAAATATAACAAAACATTACAAAAGGATGCCCATTCTTCCCCCCTAAGGGAATATCATATTACGTGGAGTATGGGCATATAAGTGGCTATCATTTGGAGCCACCAGAAATGTACACTGATACAGTTAATACCAGATTCTCATTTTGTACCACATGATGGTATGAAAAGGTTAGCAGTGACCAATATGTTCCCCCTGTATTATAGGCATATGAGGGAGGTGGCACAATGTAGAGGTGAAACTAAGTATGGTACAAATCTAATAAGAGGTATTAATAACAACTACCACTTCATTGGTGACATGGGAAATCTATTGTATAATATTACTATCATCTATGACACCTCCTTCAAATACAGTATGTGGGAACAGTGCTAAAAATGATAAAGAATGAACTGTTCCAACACATAAAGAATCTTGCACAGTACACACTCAGTATGGTACACATTGTTGTATGTTCTTCACAAATGATACAGGGGACCCAAAATCAGTGTTTAGTGCACATATAAATGAGATTAAGAAGTTACAGGATAAATTTGCTAGCGATGCCAGAGGTGATGGTGAATGCAGTGAACAGGATTAGTTCACCAGCTGGTTCTCTTGGCTAAATCAGCCATTTGGTTTAAAGGCAGAGGTGGATGGTTTGCAGGGCTCTTACAAATGAAACTCAAGAGTGTACTGTTACTAGTAGTTATTTGCATTGTCATAAAAGTAATAATACAGATGTGTCCTGATATATCGTTGCTGCGTACCGCATAGCGGGCGCCATGCAACTCGCGCCAGCTCCTTGCGCTATAACTCCCATTATAAGTTGCGTTGTAAATGTGACGTCACGTTATAATTGTAACGTTCATTCTACTTTCTGTCCACTAGATGTCGCTTTTCCTAAACTCTACAGCGCATGCCTCAAATAGCCAACGGACCCTTCATAGCGCCGCCTGCTGATTGGCTGACATTTATTGTGACAATGAAGAACCATTAATCACTTCCCTTATAATATGGGAATTATTTCGGACTAGCTTTGTGTTTCAGTCACTACCAGATGGTCTACAGCCACACTGCCGCCCAATCACGCTAGCTGTGGATATTGTCGTTACTGTGTGTACAAATTGCAGGATCACATTAGCGTAAGCAGCTACCTTTTTTTTCTTTAAAGCACCAAGATACAACACATGACATATAAACCCGGAGGGCCCACCTCGACCATGGTCGCTGTGGCCTAACTCGAACAGCGGCCACCTGCAATGCTTGAAGACCCGGGTTCAATACAGAGTTTGGCAGCCATTTATTATTATTTTTTTATTTATTTTTTTAATACAATAAAGTTGTGTTTTAAGTTTCTACTTCTCGTTATATAAAAAAAAGTCCGCTTCTACTAAATACAAGGCCACGCTGCAGCCCTGTTCACGCTATTCATCTAGTCGTTACGTTGTGTACAAAATGATGGATAACATTAGCATAAGCAGCAATCCTATTTCGGACTAGCTTTGTGTCTCTGTTGTTTCAAATGGGCAGAAATATTGAATGCAAAGTGCAACTGGGTACCTACAGTATCTCATGAATGCACAGTATGACTACCAGATGGTCTTCAGCCACACTGCCGCCCAATCACGCTAGCTATAGATATTGTCGTTACTGTGTGTACAAATTGCAGGATCACATTAGCGTAAGCGGCTACCTTTTTATTTTTAAAGCACCAAGATACAACACATGACATATAAACCCGGAGGGCCCACCTCTACCATGGTCGGCTGTGGTCTAACTAGAACAGCGGCCCCCTACAATGCTTGAAGACCCGGGTTCGATACAGAGTTTGGCACACATTTATTATTTTATTTTAATTTTTTTTTCTTTTTTAATACAATAAAGTTATTTAGTGTTTTAAGTTTCTACTTCTCGTTATATAAAAAAAGTCCGCTTCTACTAAATACAAGGCCACGCTGCAGCCCTGTTCACGCTATTCATCTAATATTTATACATTTCCAAAATGTGTTTATTGGCTTCTAATTTAGCACTGGTGCGTCCCTGCACATGCTGGGGGTACTTTTTGGCTTGTTTGGCTGAGTTTTTTTTTTCTTCAAAATTTCTATTTTTTTTTTATGTGTGTTTGGTCCTGCTTGAGCACTGGGGTCCCAGCAGCATGACGTGTGGTTGCATGTAATTATGTAATGTGTGTTACATTTTTTTTAATTTTTGTTTTACAACAGAGATGTCCAGTGACAAGCGGCCCCGATCCCCCCTTTCCCCCCACCCCTCAGAAGAATTTCCCCTGCACAGCAATGAGGAGTGGGAGCCGACCCAGGAGGAGGATACGACCGACCAGGCATCCAGTGACCAGCCGCGGTCATCAAGGGACCAAAGGAGGAAGCAAAAGTAAAGGCCTAGAAAGGTAAATACTGACAACACCTGCAGACACAATAGCATCCAACTTGACACACCCTAGTTTGCGCACTGCTATGCACACCTACAGGTATCTTTGCGCACTGCCAGGGATACTGACACACTCGCAGGTACATACCAATCATATTAATTACATGTTTTTTTTATCCCTAAAGGCAAGAAGCCAACCAGAGGATCAGTCGGAGGAGGAAGCCTCTGGTGAAGACGCAGGACAAAAGCCGCGTGGACCCAGATACACTAAGGCGGAAAACTGTGCCCTAGTGGATGGTGTCGACAGGTCCTACGACATTCTGTATGGACCAAGGGCACAGACCACAGCAGCTAAGACCAAGCAAAACATCAGGGATGCCATCGCGACACAAGTCACTGCAGTATCTGGAAACTGCCGGAGCACCAGAAACTGCATGAAGCGGTACAGTGATTGCCTCAGACAGACCAAGAAGAAGATGGGGATGTAGCGCCGACATGAGAAAGCTACGGGAGGTGGTCCGGCTCTCAATCTGAAGTGGCTAGCCTGGGAGGACGTTATTAAAAGGCGCATGAACCCTGTCATGGTCCAAGGAGTTCGCGGAGGTGTGGACTCCAGCCGTCCTGCTGGCTTTCCTGAGGAGGAAGAACCGCCCAGAAGACGGAAGACGGCGGGAGATAAGCAGTCCAAAAGGAGGCCTGATGGTAAGAATACATTCAGATGAGCTGTACTAAATCTTTTTTTTTTTAAATTTGCTAATGTGTTGGTTCTTTCCCACAGACACGCCTGCCAAGAGGCCATCACCTGCGCGCAGGACATCGCCAGCGTGCAGACCATCACCTGCGCAGCAGGCATCGGCAGCAGTGCGCGGACCATCACCTGCGCAGCGAGCATCGGCAGCACGCAGATCTTCACCTGCGCAATAGACGTCAAGTGTCAGTGCGCAGAAAGTCACCTGCGCGCCAGACAGCACACAGAACGTCACCTGCACGCCAGACACCGCCGGCGACCACACCACCAGCTGGGCGCCAAACTACAGCTCCTGCACGCCGGCCATCACCAGCTCATCTCTCCAGGAGCTGTGGGACTGTGATCGAAGAGCCTCAAGACACTACCCTTGTGGACCCATCACCCGCACTGTTTGAGTCAACAGGGTTAACGGACGAGACTTTTCTAGGGTTTGAAGACAGCCGTGCAGAAGTATCCAGCCAGACCCTTGAAAAGTCTCCTGAATTGAGGACAAGTGAAGCTCCTGGAGCAGCGGCACCATCGGATGGAGCAGGTTTTTATTTTTGGTGGGGGTTTTTTAGGTGTGGGGGGTCGCCATTTTTGTATAGTTTATTAACTTTATTTTTTTTTCTTCTTTTGCAAACAGAGGTGCCATGGACCAGCAGCGGACTTGCGTCGGGGATTGGTCCCTACTTCAGGCCGGATCTCTTGCGGGATGAGTCGGACGATGACGAGGTGGAAGTGCAGCAGCCTGCTGTTTCTACATCCCTGTGTGAGTAATTATCAAATTGTGAGCCTTCAAACAAATGTATGAATGTGTATACTAATTTCTAATTTTTCTTTTCAGCTTCACAAATGCAATTCGTGGCAGAAGTACAGCAAGGGCAGGATCCCTCAAATGTACAGAGGGTACACACCCTGGCAGCCGAGATGACTTCCCGCCAGGATACTTACACGAGTGTCGTTGGAACCAGACTGGACGCCATTGAGAAGACAATGGAGAAGATGGCAAACGGTTTGGTTGACATGCAAAAGGCTCTTTCCGACAGCACGGCAGAAATGCAAAAGACCAAAAGAGAAGATCACAGGGAGTCTATGGACATCCTTCACATTCTGGCCACATCCATCAACCGGCTGGTGGATAACACATCGTGCCTGGCACACAGCGTTGACAACATGTCGGAGAGCCAACGACACTCGGCAGCCAGCCAGCAGATCATCGCAACTACGCTACAGATGATCTATGACAAGCTCCCAGAGCCAGCTCAACACGCTGGTGAACTACCACATCCACCACCACAAGCCACACGGACGCCTCCTGCCCTTGCTCCACCACAATCCTGGTATGGACGGTCACAGCTGTACCAAGGATATCCAGGGATGTACCCCACCTACCAGATGCCTCCACCACCGGCCGCCACGTCTACACCAGCACGGCCACTGAGGCCACCTCAACGCACCCCTCAGCCACCCAGGGCATTGATGCCACACCAGGATGAAGAACAGGATCCGGACGGACAACCACCCTTGGCCCGGTCGTATTGTTTATTTACCCTATTATGTTTTTCATGTTTCCCTTTCTCCCCCTCCCATTAGTTTGCTATTTTTCTTACTATTGTTTTTTATTATGTTTTTCATGTTTCCCTTTCTCCCCCTCCCATTAGTTTGTTATTTTTCTTACTATTGTTTTTTATTTGTGTTGGGCTCCCCCACCTGTGACCGGGTACTACCAAGGAGCTTTATGTCTAGGCATACATGCGCGGGCATGTATGCGGGCGCATGTGGTTAGTGATGAAAGCTCCTTGTGGTTACATATATGATGGGCCAAAGAGCTATTCTGACACCACTTTTTTTAAAAACAAACTCCTTTTTGTATTGGTGTAAATTAGGCTTTCACTGTTGTGTGAATTTACTATTCACTACTGTTTATTTTTGGCTTCTTCATAGGATTGGGTGGAAAATTGAAGTGGACGGCATAGTTCGTGTTGTGCGTACCAAGGTGAGTAAAGCCATGTTTCAATGTACAGTATACAGTATATTCAAGAAACTTTGGAACGCCTGCCCTTGGAACAACACAGTCCAGCATTGGGTCATGCTGGACTGTGTGGTTCCACAAGTGCAGCCGTGTCAAAGTGCTGACCGCTTTCTTGACTCTGCCACTTTGCAACGTCTGAACCTGGGAACAACACAGTCCAGCATTGGGCCATGCTGGACTGTGTGGTTCCACAAGTGCAGCCGTGTCAAAGTGCTGACCGCTTTCTTGACTCTGCCACTTTGCAACGTCTGAACCTGGGAACAACACAGTCCAGCATTGGGCCATGCTGGACTGTGTGGTTCCACAAGTGCAGCCATGTCAAAGTGCTGACCACTTTCTTGACTCTGCCACTTTGCAACGTCTGAACCTGGGAACAACACAGTCCAGCATTGGGTCATGCTCGACTGTGTGGTTCCACAAGTGCAGCCGTGTCAAAGTGCTGACCGCTTTCCTGACTCTGCCACTTTGCAACGTCTGAACTTGGAACAACACAGTCCAGCATTGGGTCATGCTGGACTGTGTGGTTCCACAAATGTTCTTTGGAAAGGAATGAACATGACATCATTAGTGTCTTTACTTAATGTATTTTTTTTTCAGATACAGTATCTACACAAGAAAAGAATGTAAAGAAGAACAAACACTACTTTTTGTTTAATTACATTTTATTTTTTAATCCAAAATCAAATACAATTATATTTCTTCAATAAATTTTTAAAACGAGAAGTTGTGTGTTTTTCTTTAAATAATTAGTAAATATAATGTAAAATTTCAGAGATGCAGTGGTATTGTGTTAGGTCGACCATGGTACAGCAAGGGAACTGTCGTGTCCCTTTTCATCCACGCTGGTTCCTGCACCTTGGGAAGGATACTCCGCAAGACCTGTGGAAGAGAATAGTATTGTGTCATCCAAAGAAAAGGTACAAGCAGGTTACATCGGCCTTTGTCCCAAATGCAACCCTCCGGCACTTGAGAAACTACACATCCAAGCATGCCCTGACACTGTGTAAGCATTGGTGCATCAGGGCATTATTGGATGTGCAGTTTTGCAAATGGCGGAGGGCTGCACTTTGGACATGCCGGGCTTACTTGGGCAATAGGGAGTTTTGGGAAATACATCTCACCTGAGGGGGGTTGTCAGCTACATGGCGGAGGTTCAGGTCCACATCACATGTAGGTCGACCATGGTACAGCAGGGGAACTGTCCTGTCACTTCATCCACGCTGGTTTCTGCACCTTGGGAAGGATACTCCACAAGACCTGTGGAAGAGAATGAGGAGTTAATTTGAGAGTGTTTCCTACACCCTGGGAAAGAACAAAAGGTCCCAGCAACACTGCGCATATACACAGGTTACTCAGACAAGATGGAGTTTTGGCCAATACATCTCACCTGAAAGAGTGAAAACATGGCGGTGGTTCAGGTCCACATCGCAAGTAGGACGTCCATGGTAGAGTGGGGTAAACTGGTCCAATACTGGAGTGGCTTTGCAGAAGTGTATCCTGGGTAAAACTGTGAAATCATGGGTACATTTCCCTCAGCAGAGTGAAAAAATAAATATTCTTTTAAAAAATCAAATAAATAATACTTGTGAGTCATAAAAAGACAAACCAAGTAGATAATCCCTTCAAATATAAATAGATATGCTATTAGCAATCTAAAAAGCAAAAAAAAAAATTATATTTTTTTTATTAGATCCCGCCAGCAAAGTGCTTTAAAAAAAAAAAAGGTAGCTGCTTACGCTAATGTGATCCTGCAATTTGTACACACAGTAACGACAATATCTATAGCTAGCGTGATCGAGTGGCAGTGTGCCTGGAGAACATCTGGTAGTCATACTGTGCATTCATGAGATACTGTAGGTACCCAATTACACTTTGCATTCAATATTTCTGCCCATTTGAAACAACAGAGACACAAAGCTAGTCCGTATTAGGATTGCTGCTTATGCTAATATTATCCATCATTTTGTACACAACGTAACGACTAGATGATAAGCGTGAACAGGGCTGCAGCGTGGCCTTGTATTTAGTAGAAGCGGACTTTTTTTATATAACGAGAAGTAGAAACTTAAAACACAAATAACTTTATTGTATTAAAAAAGAATAAAAAAATAAAAATAAAATAATAAATGGGTGCCGAACTCTGTATCGAACCCGGGTCTTCAAGCATTGCAGGCGGCCGCTGTTCTAGTTAGGCCATAGCCGACCATGGTAGAGGTGGGCCCTCTGGGTGTATATGTCATGTGTTGTACCTTGGTGCTTTAAAAAAAAAAGGTAGCTGCTTACACTAATGTGATCCTGCAATTTGTACACACAGTAACGACAATATCTATAGCTAGCGTGATCGAGCGGCAGTGTGCCTGGAGAACATCTGGTAGTCATACTGTGCATTCATGAGATACTGTAGGTACCCAGTTGCACTTTGCATTCAATATTTCTGCCCATTTGAAACAACAGAGACACAAAGCTAGTCCAAAAAAGGATTGCTGCTTATGCTAATGTTATCCATCATTTTGTACCCAACGTAACGACTAGATGAATAGCGCGAACAGGGCAGCAGCTTGGCCTTGTATTTAGTGGAAGTGGACTTTTGCAATACACCAAAAAACTTTATTGTATTAAAATAGAATATCTAAATACACAAAAAAAAATAGTTATGGTCAACGCATCGGCCACAACTTTTACATTGTCCCTAGCAGTGATCAAGCACTAATGGGTATCGAACCCACGAGTGCAAGCATTGCAGGCGGACACTGTTCTCGTTAGGCCACAGCCGACCACGATACAGGAACGCCCTCCGGGTATATATGTGATGTGTTGTATCTGAGTGCTTTAAAAATAAATAAATGGATTGAATACTGATACCATCATGAGGTACAGTAGGGACCCAGTGCACTTTGCATTCAATATTTCTGCCGAAGCTAGTCCGAAATATGAATGCTGTTATGCTAATACTAATATCCATATCTAGCGTGATCGGGCGGCAGTGTGGCTGTAGACCATCTGGGAGTCATATTAATGCCTACCGGCATTTCGTACACAATGTAACGAAAAAATTAATTGACTGAACGGGCAGCAGCTGTAATTTGTAACTGTAATTTGTGGAAAGGGATTTTTTTTATAAAGGGAAGAACGTGATTGGCCAGCCTTTCACAGATCACTGCTTACTGCCACAGCATTGTATTCAGCACTGTAGTCTCAACGTGGAGCATTCGCCACCCAGCGGTTAAACTGTGTATTACATGGCGCGGGACATAACGCATGCCATAACGTTATTTCCAACTCGCGACACAGGACCCTTAATAGTGCGCTATGAGCAAAGCTGTATGAGGATACATCTGTATGGATGATTAAGAAAATACTTACACTCAAATGTTGTTCTTTTAAGGATAAATGCCCAAATATATTAAGCCTTAACAAGAGATAAAGTGAAGATGGATAAAGAGTGATAAATAACCAGCACACGAGCTCCTGTCATTTTTCAAACACATCCTGGGACATGGCAGTTAGGAGCTGATTGGCTGGTCATTTATAACTCTTTCTCCTTCTCCACTTTATATCTTGTTAAGGTTTAATACATTTGGGCCCATGTCTCATAAGGAGCCTGTAAATATTGGGCTGGCTCTGAATATTACTGCTCCACTTTACCAAACAAAGGCCCTCATTCCGAGTTGTTCGCTCGGAAAAAATCTTCGCATTGCAGCGATTTTCCGCTTAATGCGCATGCGCAATGTCCGCACTGCGACTGCGCCAAGTAAATTTGCTATGCACTTAGTAATTTTACTCACGGCTTTTTCATCGTTCTGGCGATCGTAATGTGATTGACAGGAAATGGGTGTTACTGGGCGGAAACAGGCCGTTTTATGGGCGTGTGGGAAAAAACGCTACCGGTTCCGGAAAAAACGCAGGAGTGGCCGGAGAAACGGGGGAGTGTCTGGGCGAACGCTGGGTGTGTTTGTGACGTCAAACCAGGAACGACAAGCACTGAACTGATCGCAGATGCCGAGTAAGTCTGAAGCTACTCAGAAACTGCTACGAGGTGTGTAATCGCAATATTGCGATTACTTCGTTCGCAATTTTAAGATGCTAAGATTCACTCCCAGTAGGCGGCGGCTTAGCGTGAGCAACTCTGCTAAAATCGCCTTGTGAGCGAACAACTCGGAATGAGGGCCAAAGGCTTATTACTGTGAAAAATGCAATACAAGGCAACCAAATGGAATAACCTTGGGTCTTGATTGTGACTAAGCAGTACTGGACTTTTAACATATACTTTCAAAATGTATTTTGCTTTATTATGATTTAGGCTTTATATACATTGTTTTCCCTAGATAGATAGATAGATAGATAGATAGATAGATAGATAGATAGATAGATAGATAGATAGAAAGATAGATTTTTTTTATATAGTAATAGGGAAAGTTTGCTTAAATAAAGGTAATGAAATGTAACCATATTCTCCTTTAAACAAATTAGTTTGCTAAGGTGCACTCCCGCTGTCGAAAACACAGAAAGGGAGCATCGGTTCCTTAATGGAGACATGAATGAATTCACAAAATTTTGTGTAATGTGAATTCTATATATTGTGACTCTTATAGTGGCAATGTGTGAGACAGTCTTTTTGGGAATCAATGCCATGGTAAAGGAATTAAATAGGATGTAGAATTGAATTAAAGAGGGGACTGATAGAGTGGAAGCCTTGTCTCAACCAACATGGCTTCCTTTTTGTGTGTTCAATTGCAACCCCCCCCCCCCAACAAAAAAAAAAGCATGTGAGAAAGGGTTTGTTACAAATAAATAGTTAGATTTCAATCAGGAATGTACCCATGCATAATTACTTTTTAATTAGCACTATTTACTTTAACTAGTTAGAACCACACGACATATGCTTATACAGTTCTAAGATAAGAAATATGTGAAAGAATGTAGACTAGTTATATCTTGCAGGTTTCCATTGACAAATGTATTTTGTCCAAGGCCAATGAAAATCTTTGTAAACTATAAATAATGACTTCTGATCAATTAGCATGAATTATGTTTTTTTAAAAGAATGTAGTTATTCTGCTTAATAATTTAGGCAATACTGCCCTCTGTTACTGAATTATGTATTGCATATGTAATGTTTAAAACTAATTGTTAATGCATGCGCAGTTTGAACTCAGATAACAAATGAGTGAACTATATATCCATTTTCAAACTAATAATATAACCCTTTTCACACTGAATAAAGAGTCAGAGTAATTTTGGAAACACACAAAGCTGGTTATGTTAATTAATTCTCTGTGGCCACATCTGTATGCTGATCTGATGACTGACACTGCTTTCTGTAATTTGGTGAATTGAGGGGGGACAGAAGCACCAGCTTTATCATCTTTAAATTAGGATAGGAGACATTGTTTAAGCAAATGCATCATTTATCAACATAAGATTTTTACCAAACAAAACTAACCCCCCCACACACACACACACACACACACACACACACACACACACACACACACACACACACACACACACACACACCTCAAGGCACCCAATGTGGTGGCTCTAATTCATAAGGAAAGGGGGGCAACATCCTCAGAGGTAGGCCCAACAAAAAGAGTCAATGCATCAAGACTCAACCAAACTAGCATGCAGTGCCTTAGGAGCTGTCTGCATGTAGCAGCCATGTGCCATGTAATTCACAGCAAGCATGACCGGGCATAGAGCAACATTTAATCAAGCTTCCAAAGACACCAACCGGATTACATGGAGGTGAGGGGCCTTAGAGAATGGAATCCTACATAAACGTATAAGCACCAATGAGAACACTTGAAAAAAATACAAAGACTAAGAAGCCAACTCTGCTGAGGCCCCAAGATCACCCATGCAAAAAGCCCCATGACACTCAATAGCAAATGAGAAACGAAACAGCAAATAATACCAAAAGCAACTAAAGGAGTAAGAGTATAGCAATAGGGCAACGAGAATCTGGTGTCATAATGGTAATTCTCATCAAAATCTGCAAAGCCCTGGAAATTAGAAAAGATTTACTAACATCCCAGGTTCAATGCACATGCAAGATATAAGCTGCATCGGCTAATGCCCCAGTTACAACTATCCTGGATTTGCCTTCTAAATAGAGGCCCCAAACAAATGAAAACATCATCCAGTATTTTTTCATACTGCCAATGCCACCTTGTTTCGGGAGGAAGATAGCAAGGAAAACACATGTCAACAAAAAACCCATCATGGAACAAAATAAACCAAACATACAGTAAATTATACACACCAAACACTAATCATGTGGTCTGTGGGATGTGACTTTGAGTAAAAGTCCCGTAAAACATAGAACTCATTTAGCAAGTCATTGTAGGTCGATTCCACAACCTCACACCTGACACCTTTAATTTTAGTTACTATCCAAGCATACCAGGCCACATAGTAGCCATGGCAAAAATGGCAATGTATCTGTCTCAATTAATACACAAGTGCCACCGTGAACACCATGCAGTAACATAGTGTTGTCACAGTGGACTATGTCACCACAGCTGGCACTAAGCGACCAACTAATACATGAGTGATGGAAAAATCTTCTGTGACAACCTTGTTGATGGAAGCCACTAAAGCTATCCAATTCACTGTCTTGTAAAGGTGACCCAAAAGAAGAATCCAAGTCAGAGTAGCGATGGCACCGCCCATGCTTACGGGAAGGGGATCAACATGTAGCAGAAGAATGTACTGCATACCACAGAACATACAGAGCTACCAAGTTTATAACAATTACAGCCAGTGGAACTGACAACACACTGGCTTCATTGGGAACTACTGGACATGAGCAGCCAGTGAATCCACACAGATACCAGATAGGTAGATATACATATACAGATGTAGCCACACTCATTGTGGCTACATCTGCTGGCTATGTGCACTCCTGGTGTGGCTAGCCAAACCTAGCCATGCAAAGCTGTGTCTTTGCCATTTCAAAATAAATAGGACATGTGCACATCTAAGGTACGCTCGTGCGTTAAGCCCGAACATGCTTGCAGCAAATGAGGCCCAAATGTGTCTAGATATAGCCGCGATAATCATAGCTACATTTATAAACCTAGATATATGCATACACACATAAAACACATATACATTATAATAGATAATGCATGTAGATTGCATAGAACTACATTTAACAGTAAATAACTGCTGAGAGAATATGCCCCTAATATAAATATGAGCTCATCACTTTATCACATGAGCAACATGGGGGGTAATTCAAAGTTGATTGCAGCAGAACATTTGTTAGCAGCTGGGCAAAACCATGTGCACTGCGGGGGGGGGGCAGATATAACATGTGTAGTGAGTGTTAGATTTGGGTGGGGTGTGATCAAATGGAAATCTAGATTGCTGTGTAAAAGTAAAGCAGCCAGTATTTACTCTGCACGGAAACAATATAATCCACCCAAATCTAACTCTCACTGCAAATGTTATATCTGCCACATTTGCAGTGCACATGGTTTTGCCCAACTGCTAACAAATTTACTGCTGCAATCAGCTCTGAATTACCCACTTAGAGGGCAAGGAGACAGTAGCAGTTGTCGGGATAGTCTGGTGAGCCAGAGATCTCATCTGACAACACCAGGCCTGGTAAAGGGGCAGCCACAATCAGCATAAGCCCATACCACTCACTTCCCCCTTCACATCAGTGAGGTAGCGTGAAGGGAAACAAGTAGCCCAGTGAGGATGGGACATGTCCTCATAGGGAGGCACAGGGCAAAACATCAAATGAAATGCAGAGAGGGACACAGCAAATATCAAATAGTGAATGAGAGAAACATAAAAGGGGGAAAAGCCACCTTTATTGCATGGAAACTAAGTGGTATGGCAGATAGAAGGGATATAGAGTATAGAGGGAATGCAGGAAAATAATAAAAAGTGGGCACAGACAAAAGAGAAGGTAGAAAGAAATAAGTTGAAAGCAGAAAGGAAAAGAAAAAAGGGATGAGACAGCAAAATAGACAAAAAGAATAGTGAGATATATAAACCAAACAAGTCAGAAGTTTCAAATGGCATGGACTTATTCAGTAGATGCCAAATGAACAAAGAGTAACCAGAAAATGTAAGCAAGCCAAAATTAACACAACACACACCCTTAATGCCACTTAAACCTTAACTAGTGAACTAATAGAACTAGGCTACTGACAAAAGCATTAACCCTGTTTTCCCAGTGAGAGATGACTTATCATCAGTGTTTAAAAGGCTGCCAGGCATATTACAAGCCCTTTGTACATATTTACTCATTGACATTTCTGATAAATGTTAGCAGTGATAGGATGGGTCAGAGAGAATTTTCTGCTAGAAGTGTAGGCACATTTTGGCTGATAATATCTTTTAGCCAGATTTAGGCACAATTCTTTAGAAAATGTCTGTACTAAAATGCCATCAAATTTAAATTAGTTAAGTACTGGGATGTCATGTAAAATGTAACATTTCTGGAAGTATGGAGGAAGAAAAAAAGAAACAATTTTGTTTCAATACCATTTTCGACAAATTTTGGTGACATTTTGTTGAAATTCTACACAATTAAATATCACATTATACTGGATATATTTATTTCAGCACTTTATAGCACGCTATTTGTTTGTTAGGTACTTACCTCATGATGAGTTTACCTGGATGCGGTGGGTATCCCTATACTTTTTGCCAAAATTATGCAAAGAACCTCATTTAATTAAATAATGTATTACAATTCTGATTAGTAATGTTTGGAGAGTGCTCCTGCACTTTTTATTTCTGTGTGGCACTAAAAGTCTAAGTAGGGCAGCACCTCTCCTTACATTTAGCTATTGTGTGCAGTCTAGACCCTTCCTCTGTACAGTGCTAGGATGGTCAGAGAGAATTTTCTGCTAGAAGTGTAGGCAAACATTTTGTCTAATAATGGCTTTTTTGGTAAATTTGGAGCAATTCTTTAGAAAATGTGTGCACTAAAATGCCACCAAATTTAAATTAATTAATTACTGGGAAGACATGTAAGAGGTAACATTTTCTGAAAGTATGGATGAAGAAAAAGGAAAAAAGGAAAACAATTTTGCTTTAATATCATTTTCAACAAACTTTGGTGCAATTTTGTTGAAATTCCACAATTAAATATCACATTATGTATATTTTAGTAACCTGGTTGCTGATGCAAATGTGTCCATAATTTCCCTCTTAAAACCCCAAAACAATTGCATTCACTAAAAAATATATTATTGTGTGTATAAACAATTCTGCAACAATCACAATATGTGCAGAATATGCACCAGTTTATGTCAGGCATATGACACATGAGGTGGATAATTAGATCTACACGTCCACAAGGTCGACAGGGTTAAAAGGTCAACATATAATAAGTAGACAGTACAAAAGGTTGACAGGGTCAAAAGGTTCATAGGATCAAAAGGTCCTCATGGAACTGGTTGACACAAAAAATATGACACCATTTTTGGGGGTTGTTTTGTCACTCTATTGCTACAAAAAAAAACAGTGTACTGTGTCCCCTAGTATGGCTCGCTTTGGTAGCCATGCTTCAGGCAAGGTGTCATGCTCTGCTACTGCTGCACCAGGCACGGGTTATTATTTCCAATCACAGTCCACGTGGATGGTAAAGTATGAAAAAGTTGAAGAAAAAAAAACTTGTGTTGACCATATGTGTCGACCATTGTCATGTCAACCTTTGAATATGTTGACTTTGTGAATGTGTCAACCTTTTGTACTGTCTAATTTTTTGACCATGTGGATAGTTTACCTGTCAACCTATAGACCATATATCATGTCACATACTTTTATGCATAATATTTATTGCAACTTGTTTTGTTTCCAAAAAAAAATCACTATTATACATCAATAAAACTTAAAATACTTTATAATACATCAGAAACTAATCCGTCTTTCTCATACAAGCAAAAACACAAACAACTTTTTCTTAATCACTCACACAAAGGCATAATATATGCCTGAGCATAGAAGAAAGCACTTATCAGCATCAGTGATTATCATTTTCTATTTGCACATTCCATTAAACAAATAATATGGTTTTCTTTGGTATGTGTCTGTCTGTGTCATAGTCTGCATGTGCTTTCAATTGCATAACCACACCTTTCCTTCCCCTGTCATAGAAACATAGAATTTGATGGCAGATAAGAACCACATGGCCCATCTAGTCTGCCCCTTTATTATCCTTTAGGTAATATCAACCCTTTATGAACCTTAATTCTTTGTAAAGATATTCTTATGTCTATCCCAAACATATTCTTACTCTCCAGGCACAGCCTGGCATAAGTGGCTGAATTATACAGATCTGCTTTGATGCAGATACTGTACATGCGCTGACTTTTCCAGTCAAGCATAGAGAGTTTTCATGAAGATACACTACACTGACGTACACCTCATTCTGCATCAAGTCCTTGTACATTTGCATAAAGTAAACTGAGAGAAATTACATGTGCGAGATTTAATAATAAATAGACAGTCTAATAACTTGACATCCCATTAACATTTTTGGTCTGGTAGTTTGAATCTAGTTGCCTATTTCATTTGTATGCCATGTCAATATTTCCTTAGCCACCACTCCACATTTTACAGACAGTAGGCACTTCAGTTAGCACACATAATCTTGCAATACATTTCGGGGGTGTTTAATTTTAGCCAACCCAGTGTATCAAAGGCTCGCAGCAGCTGCTTAGTTTGAATGGTATTAGTTTGCCCCATGGTTGGAACTTTCCTGCTCAAACCTCATAACTTACCTTATTGCCATATCCCATGAACTCTCATACAGTTTTATGAAGGTTCTTCTTCCCATATCCTGAATGCCTTACCCCCCTAAGAGTCTTCAGGATAAAGGCAAAACCACTAACTCCAGGGGTCAAGCTTCATGTTATAAAAATGGTGGGGGCATGGAATAGCCAAGTAGGTGGTGTGTCAGTCATGCCAGCATGATTGTATTATTGTGGTCACACTCCCCACAATACAATGGCACTATTTCCTGCATTTTAAAGTGATGTAACTCTGGCTCATGTGCTAGCCAGTACCCCCTTGGCCATTTACCACACTGCATGCCACTGAGTTTTATATACAAAATCCCTGCATTACATGAACATACTCTATTTACTTTACACAAAAAGGTGCTGATTTTCCTCATACAGTAGGTTTCAGTTTTAATTAAACATTTACTTAAGGCCCGTCAATCTATCCCAGTTTTCTATAGTAAAACTTCATGAACATATTTTATTCAGTTACTAGTTTATCTGTCATATACTGTAGCTGTCTCTAAAGGCTTACAGTCATTAGGTCGACAAGACTTAGGTCAACAGTCATTAGGTCGACCACTATTGGTCGACATGCACTAGGTCAACATGGTCATTAGGTTGACCTGAACAATGTCGACATGGAAAAAGTTCGACATGAGTTTTCACTTTTTTTTTTCACTTTTGAACTTTTTCATACTTTACGATCCACGTGGACTACAATTGGGAACGGTAACCTGTGCCGAGCGCAGCAGTAGTGGAATGAGGCACCTTGCCCGAAGCATGGCGAGCGAAGCGAGCCATTCGAGAAGACATGGTGCACCAATTGGAGTTCCCATCACTTTATTAAGAAAATGACACCAAAATAGTAAAAAAAAGTAAACCTTTTGCATTGTCGACCTTGATCATGTCGGCATAATGACCCTGTTATCCTAATGACCCTGTTGACCTAGTGCATGTCGACCAATAGAGGTCAACCTAATGACTGTCGACCTAAATCTTGTCGACCTAATGACCCATACCCCTTTAAAATATGGACAGCACTGGGTAGAAATTATGCTTTCTAATTTTAAAGCATTTTTTGTGCACAATGCCATTTCAATTAAACATCACACAGACATAAAAATACTCTAATTTCCACTATAACAAGATCCACTAGTCTACAAAATAAATATATGATCAATATGATGTGCCTTTTATATTTATATTCTTTTTTATTTGGTATTTTGTTATGACTCTTATATGTTATATTTCAGTCTCAAACTTACTTGAAACATACTATTAAAAGTTATTAGCCATACATTTAGCACATTTTCAATCTGTTTTTCTACAGTACATAAAAAAATCCATTCTTATAGACACATTTAATTTAACAAATATCTATCATGAAATTAATTATTTTCCCACTGCAGCCTTTTGATTAAACACAGATATCATTTAACAGATTCATCTTCAGGGTTTTTTTTTTTCTATCATTAGGGCCCTTGCACCATCATTTTATTAACTCATATAATCTTTTTACTAAGTATTATAACAAAATGACTGACTGCATTGAACTCTTTCTCTAATAGATGCTTTTGCATTCATTATTCATTTGCTTCTAATCATACACAAACTTTTACAGCTGCACCAATTTATTTAGTATGCCTGTGTATTTTTATAGTGCTACTTCATTTGATTTATATTTAGCTTACATTTGTAATGTGCAAAAACAAATGAAAATAAGAAGGAAAGGGTTCTTGTTTCATGTAAGCAGCAATTTGAAAAAATAAATGATTAACTATTACATGATTTATCCATATACCTTGAGGGAAATGCTGATTTTTATAGTGATTAGTTGGAAAAGCTTTGATGATAGTAAGTGCCATACAGTATAATACTACATCAAATTGTGACCTTTTCTAGCACTGAATAATCCCCTTTAAAGAGCTTTTCTGGTCAACCACAGCCCAAGCCAGTGGCGACAATTTGCGTACCGTACTTAAAGCTAATTATCATTTAATATATTAGGGACTAGTTCAAATTCAGGCAAATTTACTGTAAGTGATATTAGCAAAGACATTCTACCACATTATATTCAACCTGCAAACAGAGACATGGTAACCCCTAACATATAGTGGGGACAATAAAAAAAAGCTAGAAAAGCAATTCACTAAGAAACTGTGCACTGTAATTAAATGTTCTTATACATTTTCAATAAATTTGCAAAGGTAAATTTAGTGTTGTGTTCAATTTTGTGTCATAGTTGGAAAGTGAGTACAATTCTACCAGCGTGGATTGACCATAAGACTCACAAGGAATATTCCTGGTGGTCTGTTGGGCCAGCTTCTTTCTCACTCAAAATGTGTATCATGGGTTTTTTTCAGAGTTGTTAGCAATCCAAAAAAGTTAGCAATTAGGCAAAACCATGTTGCACTGCAGGTGGGCAGATATACAGTAACATGTGCAGAGAGATTTAGACTTGGGTGGGTTATATTGTTTCTGTGTAGGGTAAATTCTGGCTGCTTTATTTTCACACTGCAATTTAGATTTCAGTTTGAACACACCCCACTCAAATTTAAAACTCTCTACACTTTTACATGTGCCCCACCTGCAATGCAACATGGTTTTGCCCAATTGCTAACTCTTTTGGTTTGCTAACAACTCTGAATAACCCCTCTTATTTGGATAAATTGCACAACTGGGAGTGTCAAAACTATTTTGCTAGATCACACAGATAATGTTGATGTGCTAGCAATCTTTGTTTCTGCGAAGCCACTCTGCAGCATTATCAGGGCATTTTTCATAAAAAAAAAACCTAAATGTCCTGAAGCACATGTTCAGCCACTACCAACATCATCAATGTAGCTGCCAGGTCCACCCCCATCATGACTGCCCCCCCCCCCACCATACTACACCCACCCTCATCAGTTATCATACTCACCAATACCTGATGATTGTTGATCAGAGCTCCCTGCTGCTCTGCCCTCCGGTGCTGTAAATTGATTTGCTACTTTGCTGCATCACTTTACTGCACCAGAGGTCACAGAAGCAGCAGGAAGTCCCTATCACTGGCAACCCACACCAGAGCCCCGATCACCAGACCCTGGGTAGGTAAGTATGTTTTGTTTGTGTGTTTGTTTGTTTTTTAATCACAGTGATCAGCTTGTGTGTCCATCGGACACACAGAGCTGATCATACTGTCGGCTCCCTGCTGATAACACTGATGGCTCCCTGCACAGGTGCATAGAATGCTGTACAGAAGTACACAATCTGCAGTAAGCCCTAATGAAGCTTGCATAATTATCACAGTGCTCACTGTGGTGTTTTTTTGTTAAATCTCTTTTATTGTGTTATCCAACATAAGAAGACATATAGAGACAAAATATACCATAATCACCAGTGTATGTCAATAAAGAGTCAGATAGCTTATGACAAATCAACATCATGGGAAGGAATAATCACACATGATCTATCTACATGGGAATAAAGATATCAAGTTCACAATGGTGTTTGTGCATAAAGACAGATGGAGATAATAAAGAAGTAATCAGAATGAAAATTAACAATAATCTTTTGAGAAACTATAATTAAAAGAATGGAACCAAAAAAGGGGGGAGGGTAAAGAGGGGGAATGAACACACATGAGGGAGAATATCACAGTGGCAAATGCAGAATTTTGAAAGGAAGGTTCCCAAATAATTGGTTACACATCTAATAAAAAAGAGAGCACAGCCACCCAAACCCCCCTCCATAAACAGAAAGCACAGTCACAATCATTAACCCCCAACAACCCCCACCATAATCAGAAAGAAAGCCCCTAGCATTCTCCTCCACCCCATCACACACTTATGATGGTCACACAAACAGCTGCTGCGGTAATCAGGACAGGGAGTGCTGTGACCAAGCCAATATAATTTGTTATAGACTACTGACAAAAGCCCCCTCTTCCCTGCCCTGCATATGTGATTCAGATACACCTCCCTTCTGCGAGTTGAGTTAGAGAGGGAGAACTTGAAGACACTATTTTCCCCTGCTCCCGATACCAGGCGCCTCGCCTCTCAAAGCCCCATGCCAAGAACTGGCTTAGAGCAGCTGTGCACTACTGCTGCAGTGCCCCATACATTCAGCCAAGCACCAGCCTCCCACATTGTATGTAAGGGGGCAGCTGCTCCAGTGAGACCCAATATATTAGAAAGGTACTCCTCTTTATTTTTTTAATGGGTGTGTATATGTATATATATTAATGCTGCCTTAGAGCTTATGCAGGCTAGTCACCTCTGCCCAGCGGCAGCCCTAACCCTGAAAAATCCATGACAGGGTATTGGGTTCCTGGGTTGTAGGGCAGAGTGACAAGGGGGTGGCCTGTCACTGAGGACCCGGGAGCCAGTGGTAGTGAGGAGCCGAAGCGGCAAAGGAGGTCCCAAAGTGACTAAAGACCTTTAAAATAGATCCAGCAACATGGAAAGGGGGTCCCCGGGGGAAGGAAAAGTTCCACTGCACTGTTGGACATACTGTACACTTACCAAAAGCGGAGGACCTGGGGTGCTGTTGTTCCCTGCACTCACTCACCAAGAGAAGGGGAGCTTACCCCCTTTATAAGTTGAACAATGAGGAAAAGGATAACAACATTGGAACCTACCCCTTTAAACTTTAGCACAATGTAAAACACTGGGGACAAGGGGAAGCCTACCCCCTTATTAACTGTACACTGGGGCAGCAAGGAAAAAACTCAGGGGAGCTTACTCTCTACTTTACTCAGGCAAAGTATTGCAGCAGAAGGGGTTAATAGGGGCATAGTAGGCAAAGGAAGGACTTAAACAGTGTCTCACCCCAAGCTGCAGCTCTTCTGCCACCTCCGACCTGCTCTTGGCAGACAGCGGGGTTTCGATGGTGTATATGCAAATACCAGCCTGTTTTTTCAAACATCATAAAAATCAGGGTTTGAGTTGGCAAATCCATTTTATCAATATAAAAGCCCATATTTTATAAGATTTAACAATACCATCTTCAACTCTATGAGCTGCTGGTCATGCACCCTGTTCCTCTATCCCAGTGCATAGACACTGTGCACATGCATACAGCGAGTTTCCCAATGGCTAACTTCCCAACACAGAGGGTTTCCCAACTGCCATCCCCCCCATGGTACACTGCAAACCACAGTTGGAACAGTCCCAGAAAAATTGTACTGTCCTGCCAATCTCGGGACAGTTGGGAGATATGCTCAAACCTACGCACAACAATATTGTGGCTTATACTAGCAAAATGGCTGCAATCCTCATATAGTGAAAAAAGAAAAGGGCCTCCAACTGCTGAGTAAATCATTCATTTAGCAGTCCAACCAGCTTACAATAAAGAAAATTAATTGTTGTTTTAGCCATTTTAATTGGTACTGATTTTTTCCTTTAACACCTACTCACTACTTTCTTCCTCCAAACAAAATTTTAAAATTGTATGAACTGTATGTCAAGCCATCATATAACTAAGCTGTGATCTGAATCTGCATGCAGTGGTATTTCTAAAAACAATGGGTATTTTGCTAACTTACATGAGGGCCATCATGGAAATAATTCTGCAAGCTTTAATTTTCCTGTGCTGGGCTATGGGAAGAGGCTGCTGCCAGCTGACAGATAAATTGGTGATGGGGGAGTAGACTAGGGCCTCTACCAGGCCCAGGTAATTAGTACTGGCCTGCCTCTCAGCACCACCTCATTTAGACTATTGGTTTTAGAAGTGGAAGCCAATTTATATAACTTTTAAAATATACAGTACCTGCCTTTGTAAGTTATAAAAGAAAATTAAATTGATTTGAGCAGCAACAATTCCATGTATCTTTGTCTGAGAGGTCTATACGACAGGGGTTCCCAACCACAGTGTTCAAGGTACTGTACATGTACAGTCCAGGTTTTAAGGATGACCATACTTAAGCACAGGTGACTTAACAAGTACCTTATTTATCATGATTTATCTATCTGTGCTCAAGCATGGTTATCGTCAAAACCTGGACTGATAGAGTGTCTGGAGAAATGAGGTTGGTAAACAGTGAAATACGGGATCAGAAGCTGGCATGCTGTGTTGGTCTTTGTAGTGCCATGTTGAAGTACCTCCTGGTAAATAAGCTCTCAATTTACAAACACATGAATATATGACCCAATATAGGGGTTTCATTGTTTACAGTTAGGACCACTCTTAGCAGAAGCACAATGAATTGATGGGTGGCCTATCATATATTTGCAAGTGTGTGTAACTAAATCTTCTGCATTTAACTGTAGAGTGCTACCTCATATTATTGGTTTATGGCAGTGTGCTGGGGAAATTCTCTTTCCACCACCTATGTCAGCTTATAAATTGATTGTGCATCTGGGATCAGTATGAGATCCTGGCGTATGGCATCCCAGTGCTTGAAATACAGACGCCAGGATCCCGATTTTGAAGAAGCCGACAGGGGTAAGTAAGGGGTGTTCTCCCCTATCCCAACCCTCCCTACACACAGCCTAACCCTAATCTCCTTCTTGGTGCCTAACTGTAACCCACTGAGGGGGGTGCCTAACCCTAACCCCTGTCAAAGTCAAAAATATTACATACACACCACATACAAACTCCAAACATATGGGTCTATGTGCGTGCGCATACACGCAGCATACACAGCGATATATGGTAGCATACGCATTCACACAAACAAGCCACAAAGATATATTCAACACATATTTCATACAACACATAAATTAAACATGTCAAGCACCAGACATTATACTGTATTAATATAAGAGAGTGTAACATCAGATATATATGTATTATTGGAATGGAACAAGTTAAACATATCATGCTTTGTGTCGAAATGATCAGGAGAATGTGTGTGTTAATTTGATAGCTATGGGTAGATTGTAGCACATTGCAATGATTAGTTATGATTAAATGTATGACGATGAAGCCAAATTCAAAAGTGAACAAAAGACTTTCTGAGACTTGAAACTGGCCTCACAGCTTGACCCTGGGGGCAGACACATGTGCTAGCAACCTAGGACAAAAGCCCTCACACTGACCTATGAACCGTTGAGTTCTTGAGAGGTCTGGCCCCTGGACCAATGGAAGAAGATGAAACCCACTGTTGTATACACCCATTATTTTACTGTATAAAGGGACTCACATTCCAGGCAGCCCTCTCTCTGATACATTCTCAATTCACACACACACACACACACACACACACACACACACACACACACACACACTCACTCTCTCACACACACACACACACACACACACACTCACTCTCTCTCACACACACACACACACACACACACACAGTTATATATTTGGCTGTAACTGATCCTTATGTAACTACAACTGCTTCTTGTGTAATTGTAACTCTGTAACATATATATATATATATATATATATATATAATAACTGAATGGTATACTGTACATATGTAATTTTGTATGCATACCCTTCAGCTTACCATGTGTGCGACTGCTTGCTTTCTCTTGAGGGATATAGGGCTGCGAAGTTCAGCAAACTTTTATCGTATATGGTAATAAGATGCACCTTGCGTCTGCAGTATATATTAATGCTGGAATTGAAATGTTTATTTTAAAATAATTTGAACTTTACTGTTGGGGGCTTTGTCCGCGATATCATGTACTTAATGATGCACAGTACAGACGCTGCTGTGGTCTACCAGCTAAGGATGGATGCATCTAGATGCTGGTGAACCACATCCATTTTTTTGTGTTATCAGTAAGGTGCTGATATGAATCAAGGGACAATATATTTCTTTGTTGCTGTGAGTGTGACAAAAACGCACAATATTAGAAATGCTACAGCGTATTTTTATTATTGCTAAACAAGGTTCAATAAGTCAAATTGTGTTTGATTCAGATTGGATTGTTTATCTGTTAAGTAAATTTAAAGAGTGTTTAAAAGTTGGTGCATAGTATGGCTATAGCTGTGTTAGCATGCTGCTTCCTATTCGCATACTGCTAACGCAGGCCTGAAGTAACAAACTTCCACTGCTTGTATAATTTGGGATTTATTTGTGACAAAATAGATAGTGTTTGTATTCTGGCCGCATGGTGTGATCACCATTTCGTCCATGCACATGGCTTGGGAAGGGGGAAGAGCAGTGGCCATTTTAGGTACGTAAAGTCACTCCCTATCCACTTAGCTAACAGCTGACTTTCAGTTTGTTAAGCAATCTGTTTCCTTTGTCACAAATAAACAATATATATGTACAAATTCAACACCATTTAAAAGCTACCAATGAATTTAACTATCCCATGCCATAGTTAATTATAAATAGTGTTTCAATTGGGCTTAGAGAGAGTAATAGTGAGATAAATACTTGGCTTGATGTGAGAATTACACACAGATGATAGAGTTTTTTTTCTCCAGGATTTGTTAACCCTCTGCTTGCTACAAGATAGGCAATTGAAATGTTAATGAATCTGTTCAACCACCCTGGAACAGCAAGCATGTGAACATCTGAGATGCCAATTAGAGGCTCTGTTTCAGTATGTGTGTATGAATACATATGCTGTGTGAGGGGTTTCATAGAAGTGTAATGAATGGTGTGTGTGTATGTGTGTGTATATATATATATATATATGTTATATTATTATTATTATTATTATTATATGAGTATTTGTATCAGTGTATGTTCTGCAAGATAGCTTTCCAATCTGAATCATAGCATTTAAATTATAGTCAATAGCCATATTATATTGAAGTGTTTTAAGATTGATTGTTAAAGTGTTATTGTTAACAAAAATTTTGGAAAATATTTGTATTTCATAAGTGAAGCTCCGCTCCTGCCTAAAAGTTTTGGTAGCACGTAGCGGAAGCTTTCCGGCAGGGGACTTCCGGTGCTCAAAGGGAATATGGAAGCATTTATCTAACTACTACAATACAATACAGTGTTTTTTTATTTTTATTGTATTGCTAGAGTTGGGTAAGACAGTGTGGCAAGCTGTGTGCAAAGGTACGCAGCAATACACAATTACATATGCAAGTATACATGTGTCATAGTACAATAGTACGTGGATGCGTATATCGCGATGGACGGGTACACACGTGGACACAGAAGGCGAGTGCATATTTACGCAAGCGGAAGTTAGCCACATAATAGAAATTGATTGTTAAGGTAGGATAAAACACATTTTAACAGGTAACTATCCGATTTTAAAGCACATTACTATAATACTTTGTTTAAAGTGTAATACCTCTGAAGGGGATGTTATCAATCACTGATAAATGACTTTTTTTCTGTACAGAAAACCTAAAAGTTTGGGTTGTTGAAAAGTAAGTGTGAAAGCATTGAACTCCACGAACAATTTCGGTTCCCATAGAAAGACGCTCAGTTAGCAGAGGCTTGGTGGCGTGAAGGCTAGCAACCTTACGTATTGAGAGTGACGCACGTAGTGAAGAATGTGTGGTGGCGCATGATTTGGGAGTTACACTCTGGCTGTGGAGCGCAGCTAGTGGAATTCGACTCCTGTGATTGTAGGGCGTATAGATTACAAGTATCTATAAACTGTGTGATTGGACCGCACGTCTGTGTGTGATATGCTGTGCAATGTGATACCATTTGCGTTATTTTCTGCAACAGCGTCACCATATGCGCTGTGATAGCATACGCAGATGTGATTTGTTTAAAGAAAAGGAAGTTTCACTGACTCTCTCTCAGGAAACATTCCAGCAGGCTTTCAACCTCCACTGAAAAAGGTTGGGTATTAATTCTGTTAATACTTCATACTTCCAGTGCTGAGGGGTCTGGTTGGGATCCTCACTGGGTACGCAGGAAATCACTACATGAGTGAGTCGTGGTACTGTCCAGCGGAGAAGGAGCAGGTGAAAAGCACTCAAAGGACTTTTCACCATCGTCTAGCAGGGGCCATTTGGTGTTTGTGTTTAAAAAGTCCACAATGGGAGCCAAGTGAGCAAGCGAGAGGTGTTCAGGAGCTAGGGTTCAGGCTGAGGAGCAGAGGCAGAAAGGGTCCACTCGGTATATTATGTGTGGAAAATATGGTCCACACACAGAGGCTTTTTGTAATGATTGATTACGTATGAATGGTGAAATATAATTTCCAGTGATTGGTGGTTTGATCCTAAGGTATTGCAGGTAGTATGTTTAACCAAAGTCATATAAGACAAGAACGAAAACATAATAACTGTTTAATCTCATAGCAACAATAAGTAAGTAAAAAGAGAAAGCAAGTACACCACCATATATAGATGTGGAAGCAGTTACAGCCAGTATACAAACTACAGAAAATAATAAAAATAATAAAAATATAAAAAATATGAATGTTACCTATATATGTACTAATGAATGTCAAAGTTTTATTTAGGAGGAGATGGTGACTCGACTCTGGTTTCAGCCATTTCTCATGCAATCAGAGGAGTAATATCCAACTGGTAAAAGAGGAGCTATAACCTGCAGGGGAAGTGGTTGAGACCAGTGGATCTGGTAAGTATGGAGCCATTCAAGTACATATATAGTAAAACCGAAAAATAAAATAAAAGTCAAGCAAGTAATGTCATAAATGGAGAATATCTTGTCCGCACATTAGTATTTCCCAGTAGGAAAGTGGACAGAGATGGGGTAACCCTCACGGTATTTCTTATTAACTATCACATAAGAAGTATTTATTTCTAGGAATGCCCTTGTCTAGAAAAGCTCGGAAATGTTTATTGGACCATGTACAGACCCTTAATACAGGATGAGAAGGATTGAATGAATACTTCGCGTGACCTAGAAGCGTGTTTTTTTTTTTGCAGTACTAGAAAATTCTCCATCAGGATAAGGTCACTGGTAAACACTAATTCGGCAAATGGGAGGAACGAGAGAAGTACAACATTACCCTTTGACAAAACCTGCTGAAGTTACGATTTGGCCTCTATGATGCTAAACCCTTTTCTTTTCCCCTAGCAGCAGTGGCCCCTCACTAACTTAATCGACAGAGATTTTGTTACATAAATTGAAAAGTGAAATACATATATTGTACTCCCTCTCAGGAAGTACAAGGTATTTTAGATATTCCTCAAAGACTAATGTTGCATTCCACTGTTCTAGATTCATGTCCATCACAGGTAGAGGAAATTATCTCGCATATACCGGGTTCCCTATGAACTTAGGATAGACAGGACATTGGATTGATGGCTGAGGTAGTCCCAGTAGTGACACAGCAAGCACAAGCTTTAAGGGGGTAGACCAAGTATTTAAGAATCAATTCCCCGTAGTGCCCAATCCAGCTGTCATTTTAATAAAATCCTCTCCACCTCTACACGCTTTACTGTCACCAACCTCTATTCTGTTTTCTTCACAGTTTCCTCTTCATCTTTGCGTTTACAAAGTGGGTACAATACATGGACCCGATTCTCCCAAGGTTTCAAGTGACAGCCTGAGTATTTTCTCCCAAGCCCTACATGACTGTTTACAGTCTTTTCAGCCTGAGAATGGGTTGGTGCTGATACAATATGTCGATGACTTGCTGTTGTGCGCTGATTCATTTGAGTCATCACTGGCAGATATGAAAAAAAAGTTTGTTTTGTCTCTTCCAGACAGGACACAAGGTCTCAAGGGATAAACTGCAATTGTGTAGGACAAGGGTCAAATACCTAGGATGTAGTACTGGTACATGATTTGACAGTTCATATACCACATGCCGTATTGGTCCTTCAAAGTTCTGCCTGAACCCGGTATGTCTCATCAGCACAATGACACCAGTATATTACTACTCCTTGTCATGCACAAAGGCTGGAGGATGAGAATACTAGTGACGGGAAATTTTGTATAGACACTTATATGCATGATGGTATGGAATATCTGAATCAGACCTTAACTATGAGACCAGACATAAGTGACAGCCCGTTAGTGAAAGCAGACCTGATATTTTTTTTCCTCCTCTAGAGATGTTTTTACTCTACATTGCAAACACACAACAATTAAATTGAGATGCAAATTTGTGTTCCCTATAGGAAAAGGAGGTTTGGAAGGTGAAGGGGTATAGTCAGGAGTCCTCAGGACTCTGGAGAGATGGACAAGGTAAACCAGAGTCCCCCCAGGCCTAGCTGAGGTGTCACATGGTCTGATTCACCTGGGGTAAGGAAGGTATGTGCAAATTGGTAAGAGCATACTGGAGTCCACCCGGGTTCTCTTCTCAGGCATGCAGGAAAGCAATGACCTGTCTTACTTGCATGAGGAAGAACATTTGGTAAGGTAGCACTGACAGAGCCATCCCATACTCCTCCTGCAGACGGACTTTTTCAGGTAATACAAATCGACTTCGTACAGTTAACACCCTGTAGGAATTTGAAATATGTATTGGTGTGCACTGATGTTTTCTCAAACTGGCTAGAGGCATTTCCTGCCGCCACAAATACTGCTGTGTTTACCGCAAAGAAAATTGTGCAGAAATCTGTGTGTAGATATGGTATCCTTAGGGTAGGAGCAAAGTGATAGCTTGAAACTGGACTATTGTGGTCATAGACACTGCCACTCCCAGATCCTCACTTAACTAATCACCCTCTTTTAAATTTGTGTTGGTTTTTTTTTGGAAGACAACCTCATGTCATGATTGGTCCGCACCATGATCAGAAATACACCAATGAGGTGACAGTACAGTACCTTATCGAGATGAGCCAGCATTTGAGAACTTAACAGAAGAACTTGAAACTGTTGATTCCTGATATGCCAACTACCAACCATCTTGATTGTGATCCAAGAGACTGTGTGATTGTTGTTACGCTCAGGTTGCCTAATAGACAGGTGGGAAGGACCGTAGCAAGTTTTGTTGACAGCACAATCCCAGTGAAAGTAGCCGAGAGAGAGACTTGGGTCCACAAATTCCCATCGCAGGAAAGTCAGTAGTCCGGAAGGAACTCATAAAGGAAGTGAAATCGCAGAAATATCACTCGAGAATCTGTTCCATGAAGACTGAGAGGCAGCACTGTTGAACATTACCTGAGCGTACTAAAGGATTACAGAAAGATGAGTCGTAGTAATAGATTTGCTATAAGCAAGATTTGTTTTGTTCTATCTTTCTTTTTTTCCCGTTGACAAACATTTTTTTTTCCAGTACTTTCTATTTTTGTGAGGTTTCATGAGGAGTCGAGTGTGGGACTGGAACTGGTTCTGGTGAAAGGAGTGATGTCTTCATAGGATCCCAGGATCGGCCTATCATTTTGTTAAAGCAAGAGAAAATCAAAGGTCAAGTAGTTACGGAGTTCGTAGGTAACGTTATAGGCTATTTTCTGAGGAATACTGTATTTTGTAGTTATTGTGACCCTGTAATTGAAGATGAGTGCATCCGGAGATGTCAGTCTAGCAATAAGGCAGTATTTCACAGACATCCCTTGAGTGATTACCACTCACTAGTTGGTAAGGTCTTAAACCAAATGGAATGTTAGATGTGCTCACAGGTACCTCTAAGACAAAATAATGCAGGACTAGTGCCACCTTCTTTGGAGTTAGCTGAGGTACTTGAATTACAAGGAAAGGAGGGGGGAACAGGTGGACAAAGTATATAATATAACTAGACCCCCTAGTCTTAAGATCCACCAGTACCATAGATAAATCCCTGTGTATGTTTAAATCTCACCAATATCAAGAAATCAAGAACTTGGGAGCTAATCAGGAACAATCAGACAATGGCCTATTCACACATAGCAGATAAAGAGCTCATTAATATATGTGGAAGAAAAGTTTATGAGTGGCTCTCCCGAACTCTGAATGTTTATGTTATCTAGGAAGGACACTACCTGAAATAATTACCCTTGTTTAATGATGAAACAGACATAGCATACGATCCAGAAATGGAAACAATGTTCAGGGAGTGATAGGAATATATACCATGAAAATTTTATGTGTCTCTTTCACGATTTGTTTGTGTTTTCTCCCTCTACCCAGCCAAACCTCTATCGAATCTGAACATCAGTGTGCAAAGACGTAGGTACATGTATGTGTGCAACGTTCATTCAACTCAGACATCATAGGCCATAGCACTGTCCCAGCATACTCTATAGGTTGAATGTCTTCCCACACCCAACTAGTGGTCCCGTGACTGCCGAGTGCATATAGAGGATGTCTCGTCCTCCTCCCTATCTTCCCCAAATATAGTCAATGTCTGATTTGTGAAATGAATACATACTTGTGTCTAGGTCACCGATTATTGTTTGAAATATTTTTTGTAATTATGTTTAGCGTATCAGACTTTGCCAAAGGGTGGACTGTCAAAGTCAAAAATATTACATACACACCACATACAAACTCCAAACAGATGGGTCTCTGTGCGTGCGCATACATGCAGCATGCACAGCGATATATGGTAGCATACGCATTCACACAGACAAGCCACGGAGATATATTCAACACATATTTCATACAACACATAAATTAAACAAGTCAAGCACCAGACATTATAATGTATTTATATAAGAGAGTATAACATCAGATATACATGTATTATTGGAACGGAACAAGTTAAACATATCATGCTTAGTGTCAAAATAATCAGGTGAATGTGTGTGTTATTTGATATCTATGGGTAGATTGTAGCACATTGCAATGATTAGTTATGATTAAATGTATGACTATGAAGCCACATTCTAAAGTGAACAAAAGACTTTCTGAGAATTGAAACTGGCCTCACAGCATGACCCTGGGGGCAGACACATGTGCCAGCAACCTAGGACAAAAGCCCTCACACTGACCAATGAACCATCGAGTTCTTGAGAGGTCTGGCCTCTGGACCAATGGAAGAAGATGAAACCCACTGTTGTGTACACCCATTATTTTACTGTATAAAGGGACTCAGATTCCAGGCAGCTCTCTCTCTGATACATTCTCAATTCACTCACACACACACTCCCACACACACACACACACACACACACACACCATTATCAGAAGTCTCCTATCTGATGACTGGCTGCCTGGGACCAGTGACATTAAGCGTATGTATATTTGGCTGCAACTGATCCTAATGTAACTACAACTGATTCTTGTGTAATTGTAACTCTGTTTTCTCTCCCAGTTCTCAAGAATTAAAAGGAACTGTACAAGTACGAAGGACTGCGAAGACCAATTGGAGATCTACAGGAAAAGTTTTGAAGAAAAGAGATACCCAAAGCCCTTTTTAGACGAAGCACTGGAAAAAACGAGAACTCTGGACAGAGAAAAACTATTAACATATAGAACCAAGGAGGAAAAGAAGGAAAGAATTGCCTTCATCACTACGTTCAGTCAACATGAAAAAGTGATCGGAAACTCCCTTAGAACTCATTGGGGAATCCTTCTAATGGATCCAGTGCTCAAAGAAATCTTACCGCCCAATCCTGAACTAATTTTCAAAAAATCTAAAAACCTTAAAGACCTCCTCGCACCTAGCATGCTGAAGGAAAAACCAACCCAGAACACCCCCATGCTGAAATGCACGGGGTCTTATAAATGTGGAAAGTGCAACACATGTAAATACTTACACCAGAACAGGAAAACTTTTAGTGATACAGAGGATAAGAAAAATTACACCATAAAGGTCTTTATAAACTGTAACACATCATCTGTGAACTAACTATTGGAGTGCACCTGCAAAATGAAGTATGTGGGAAAGACAAAGAGACCCCTCAAAATACGGATCCAGGAACATATAAGGAATATCAAGAACAAAGTCGAAAGCCACGCAGTCTCCCGATACTTTGTATCTGCACATAACTCTAATCCAGAGGACCTTACTTTCAAGGCCATTGAACACGTTTGCCTGGGCGAGAGAGGAGGAGACTTTGGAAACAAACTTTCAAGACGAGAAATGTACTGGATTTTCCAGTTGCAGACTCTACATCCAGTTGGCCTAAATGAAGGATACGAGATTGCACCTTTCCTATGAGGTGCAGTATCCTAGAAATATTCCGTTCCTCCTTTCCTCCCCCCCCCCTTTTGTTCCTGCTTCTTTTTTGTTCCTTATTCTTCCCTCACTTCACGAAATAGATGTATTTAGTTAACCACTGTTCACTAGAATAAAGAAATAAATCACGCGGTATTATGATGTCTAATCCTTTTCGCGTACAGTCAAACCACACTGGTACGCCCAATCTCGTCTGATCTTGGATGCTAAGCAGTGCTTGGGCCTGATCAGTACCAGGAAAGGAGACTACCTGGGAAGATTGGGTACTGTAATGTTAAATAAATGATGTCAATTTAATACCGACTTATAATGATATTTGCAATGTACACTTCTGATATACCACCATGGCTCACGAAAAGCTCTGCACTGCTAACCAGTGCGTTCAACCGGACACTACCTTATTCATTTTAATTTATTCTAATTAATTTTAACCACATGTCCTTAAATCTGCATGTTACACTGCTTTCAGTATATATTTCATATGTCATTAAGTTGCACTTTGCACAATTGTATTATATATTTCTAACCCATCTATTTTGAGGTTCTTTGTATAGTGCACTAGCTATATTTTATATGTCACCTAGCACTGCTATTTAATATATTTATTAACCTATTTAATATATCTGACTCTGAGCTCCTTTATATTTATTTAGTATTGCACTAGCACTTTACCTTCTTAATAAAACTAGAAGCATACTTATTCTTACAGTTTGTGCTGAAATTTTTTAAATTAAAAAAAAAAAACGTTCTGAATGCATGTAAATAACACTGTGGCTGAGATATTACCATTTCTTTTTTCTATATTTATGAGATCTTTGTCATGGACACGGACGGGGCCTAGAGTATACTCAGGTCTAAAATAACTACCAAAAGATGGCCGCCGTATCATGCAACTTAATGGCTATAATCCCAGCAAAGATGGCCACCGCCTTATTAATCTCTGGAGACAGAACCCTCCTGCACACTAGGATACCTGCCGGGGACAGCCGTGGACACAAGCGCAGACGATCTCCTGGAAGCCGAGAGCCGCCGCGGGCGCATGTGCAGACGCGGACCGGAAGTGGGGCGGAAATGACGAAGACGCGATACCCGCTAACGGAAGTGTGGCGGAAGTGCCGCTACCACACCTTATATATGGACTTTAGAGTGCTTTTGACTCGTTTATGTCTTATGCAACCATTGACTCTGCTCCTAATGGTCAGCCCACTATATTATATGTTATTTTATGTTCTCATACACTGCACTAAAGTACTTTTAAAGCCTGTAACACTTTAATTGCATCATGTGACCACCTGTGATGTCACAACCCCTTTACTAAGTAGTCTGGCTATAAATAGACAGGAAGGATCATTGTGTCCATACCCTTTGAAGAAGTCTGATGAGACGAAATGCGTTGGGTTTCCTGCACTAACCCCCTGCTGTTTTCTAAAGCTAACTTGATCTCCTTATCCTTTTAAGATTATCTTGGTCCATATTTTTATGTTTTTTTAATGTACTTTTTTTACTCTCATATATATTAAATATTTTTTAGACATATATATTTTTGCTTTTAACCATTTCTTAGCAACACTGAGCGCCGAACCCTATCTACCCATTTTTCCATACGTCCAGCAGTGCGATACCGGCACTGCATTCTTAGGGCTTGGCAGACACCTTTATTGAGGTTATGTGTGTTTTGTTTATGTAATTTTAATTTCATTTTAAATTATTTGATCTAATAATTACTGAGATCACACCTCACAAGTGGCGCTGTACCCTCCCCCCATTTGTAACGCATTTTCTCTGGTACATTGGTATAGCAGCCTGGTGAGCATAGTATCCAGTACCAAACTAGAATGTTTGGAAATAATGACCGCACAACTAAAAGAAACGATCTATGCCAAATAATTTTTAATGAGAGTAAAACAGTTAATGATCCCACACCTACACGAGACTTGGATGATCTATTCTGGGGAATTGAAAAACTCACCAAAGAAGTAAAAACCTGGTGGGATATAAAGGGACTAGAACATTACGTGACAGTTAACAGGGTACCCAGAGGTTTGAGACTTTTAAAACAACCCACATTTGGGAATATGGTCACACAGTTTACAGAGGAGTGGGACTCCATTTTACATAGATGCTCCATTGACTTAATGAAACTGCTCATCAGGAAGAAAAAGAATGTCCTGGTGGAACTAGAGGCTGAGATTAAAGCAAAAGAATCCGAAATGCTCAGCTTTAAGGATAAGGAGGACTATATAATCAATGAAAAGGTACTTAATAAGAAACTGGAACAGGCTGAAGGGGAAGTTATTAAAGGGAAAGAAAAGAAGTTCTTACGGGACAATAATGATTATGATAAAGGTCTGACAAAGAATTGGAGGAGATTTAAGGCACCAGATCAACAGCACAATGGAATGGGAAGATACAAATGGAGAACAGTTCCCAATAGAGGAAGAATATCTAGTAATAGGAGCACGGACTCTCCTACATATATAAGAACGACCAACAGATTTTCAGCTCTACAAAGAAGGGACTCAGCAGGTGACTAGGATTTTTTATAATCAAAAACGGGAGCACAAACAAAGGATATGGTAAGAAACATGGTGACAGAGGACAGCAAACAAGCATCACCCATGAAGAGAAGGTTTTTAGAAGAAGAGGCAAACGGGGCGGTAGGAGGAAGAGAACAAAAGAGATGGAATCTACAATAGCCAAACCAGAAAGTTAAGGCATCTTCAACCTATCCAAACATACACTAACGAAGCCAGAGGTGACACTGCTAAGTAGAGGACTATCATTTGCACCTACAAGCGGATGTAATAAGTTCGAGACTTTTATCGACCTGAATAAATTCATAAGAAAACTCACTCTTAAAAGACACTATCTAAGGAAAGAAGATGCCATCATAAGCAATTATGTGGACCGTTCAAAATCTGGGTTAAAACCAACATCCAAGTATTACCCTTTGGAATCCAAAGGTAGTAATATCAGCATGTTCTATGAACTGGTGAAGAAAGACTTATGCGACACAGAACTGAAACCGTTAAAGGAAAAGAACATGAAGAATCGTGAATGTGAAGCCTTGAAAAAACTACAGAAAAGCAACAACATAGTTATAAAACCGGCTGACAAAGGGGGTGGATTAGTTATCATGGACCACGATGCCTACACAAAGGAGGCACTAAGGCTTTTGGGAGAAACAAAATCATACACTATGCTTCAAAGTGATCTGAAAGAAGTCTTTGTGGAAGAACTGAGGACGTTACTTTTACAGGGCCTAAGAAATGACGTGGTAACCAAAGAAGAATTTCAATATCTCATGCAATCTAATCCAATTACCCCCATCTTTTATTTTCTGCCAAAAATACATAAATCCTTGACCAACCCACCTGGTCGCCCAATAGTGGCAGGTATAGGCTCATTGACTGCAAATTTATCAGAATATGTCGATGTTTTCCTGAAAAATTATGTGAAAGATCTCCCATCCTTTTTGAAAGATACGACATCAGTACTCAACCTATTGAACACGATGGAATGGAAGGACACTTACATATGGGCTACAGTGGATGTCCAATCCCTGTATACATGCATCGAACATTCTAAAGGCGTAGCCGCATGCAGGGAATTTTTAGACAGTGATCCATCTTTGACCAGCACTCACAGAAATTTTATTTGTGATCTTATGTATTTTAACTTGAGCCACAATTATTTTAAATTTTTAAGCCAGTTCTATTTACAATGCTGCGGTACAGCGATGGGGACGATATTTGCCCCAAGCTTTGCAAACCTTTTTATGGGATGTTGGGAGAGAACACAGGTCTACACCCTGAGTGCTTTTAAGAAAAATGTGGTATTTTATAAACGATACATTGACAATATTTTAATCATCTGGGATGGCACGACTGAAGCTTTTAATGAATTTTTAAGGACTTTGGGAGATAATGATATGAACCTAGCCTTCACCTCGGTAACAAATGCTAGATCCGTAGAGTACTTGGACCTAATTTTAACCGGAGAAGAGGGAAAGGTCACCACCAAGAATTTCATTAAGAATGTAGATATGAATAGTTACCTGCATTACCAAAGTAATCATCTGGAAAGGTGGAAGAATAACATCCCAGCCTCCCAGTTCTCAAGAATTAAAAGGAACTGTACAAGTACGAAGGACTGCGAAGACCAATTGGAGATCTACAGGAAAAGGTTTGAAGAAAAGAGATACCCAAAGCTCCTTTTACAACGAAGCACTGGAAAAAATGAGAACTCTGGACAGAGAAAAACTATTAACATATAGAACCAAGGAGGAAAAGAAGGAAAGAATTGCCTTCATCACTACGTTCAGTCAACATGAAAAAGTGATCAGAAACTACCTTAAAACTCATTGGGGAATCCTTCTAATGGATCCAGTGCTCAAAGAAATCTTACCGCCCAATCCTGAACTAATTTTCAAAAAATCTAAAAACCTTAAAGACCTCCTCGCATCTAGCATGCTGAAGGAAAGACCAACCCGGAACACCCCCATGCTGAAATGCACGGGGTCTTATAAATGTGGAAAGTGCAACATATGTAAATACTTACACCGGAACAGGAAAACTTTTAGTGATACAGAGGATAAGAAAAATTACACCATAAAGGACTTTATGAACTGTAACACATCATCTGTGATCTACCTATTGGAGTGCACCTGCAAAATGAAGTATGTGGGAAAGACAAAGAGACCCCTCAAAATACGGATCCATGAACATATAAGGAATATCAAGAACAAAGTCGAAAGCCACGCAGTCTCCCGACACTTTGTATCTGCACATAACTCTAATCCAGAGGACCTTACTTTCAAGGCCATTGAACATGTTTGCCTGGGCGAGAGAGGAGGAGACCTTGGAAACAAACTTTTAAGACGAGAAATGTACTGGATTTTTCAGTTGCAGACTCTACATCCAGTTGGCCTAAATGAAGGATACGAGATTGCACCTTTCCTATGAGGTGCAGTATCCTAGAAATAGTCCGTTCCTCAATTCCTTCCCCCCCTTTTTTGTTCCTGCTTCTTTTTTGTTCCTGATTCTTCCCTCATTTCACGAAATAGATGTATTTAGTTAACCACTGTTCACTAGAATAAAGAAATAAATCACGCGGTATTATGATGTCTAATCCTTTTCGCGTACAGTCAAACCACATTGGTACGCCCAATCTCGTCTGATCTTGCAAGCTAAGCAGTGCTTGTGTTAGGCGCCGGGGTCCGCTTGTCTGCGCGGCCCGGCGCCTAGCAACTAGAGACGCCATGCGCGTACAGCCACCGGCTCCCTAGCAACGCTAGACGCCGGGCGCGCTGAGCCGCACGGACCCTAGCAACGGGGACGCCACTGGCGGACCGCGTTCCCCGTTGCTAGGCTTTAGGAAATTAAGATATTCACCTGCTCTCTGGCCGTGCAGCAAGGCAGCTGCACGGCATTTATTCTAATCAGCCTTTTAGCAGCTGATTGGAGGACTCCTTGTTAAATACACTCCCAGGGCTTCTCACAGACGCCGGTAATAGCTTCCTGCATGCTGCCTTTGTTTGCTGAGAGTCTGTTTCCAGTCCTGCTGTATCCGGTCATTCCAGTCCTCAGAAGTCCGGTATTCGGGAGTTGTCATCTCATCCCAAGAGGTCGTTTGGTTCCCTGGAGTCCTGACTGATCACCGTTTTATATCCAGTGGTGTTCGTGAGTTGCGGCTCTGCCGTGTGTTGCGGCTCAGCCGCTTTACCTTTTATATTTTTTGTTTGGAGCATTTGCGGAGGGTTCCGCTTCCACAAGTCCTCTCTGGTACTCGGCGGTGCCGGGTAGGAGAATTCGACAAGTGGATATTTTGGTTGTCCTTTTCCCTGGCGGTTTCTCCGCACATATTATAGTTTTGAGTTTGCTTAGCCCCTGGCCTGGTTGTTTAGTTAGAGGGCCTCTTGTTATCACCCTGTCTCGGGTTTCCCTTTGTCTCTCATTAAGACCGGCGGGCATCGAAGTTGGGCAGACATAATCCGCCCTTCAAACGCGGCTGCCAAGGGCTCAAGAAACCATAGTCTCGCAGGGGATTTCTGACAACACGGGTGAGACAACAGAGTTAGGGCGCCAGGGGCTATTTTCCTGTCCTGCTCCCTTCCCCAGCATTCCGTTCCAGTGCTCCGGTCCTTGTCATAAAATCTCCTCTGACCAGAGTGCTGGAATCATAACATTATTACCGGCCATACCAAAACTTAAAATTAAACGGGGTTTAATTTTTTCTCATTCAGTTTTGTGAGAGTTTATCGGCCTCATGAATCCAACAGGTTTAGGTCAGCTCTTAGTCAGCCAGATTCAAGAACTTACTCAGATGGTTCAGGATCTTTCTCTTCGGGTGAAGTCGCAGGAAGATCTTTTGCGAGCTTCCCCAAGGGTAGTCCCTGAACCAAAGATGCATTTGCCTGACCGTTTTTCTGGTGATAGAAAAGAGTTTTTTAATTTTAAAGAATCCTGTAAGCTTTATTTTCGTTTAAGACCGACTTCCTCGGGTACTGAATCTCAGCGGGTCGGGATTATTATTTCTTTGCTCCTGGGGGATCCTCAGACCTGGGCATTTGGTTTAAGAGCAGAGGATCCGGCATTGTTGTCAGTTGACGCTTTTTTTGAGTCTTTAGGGCTCTTGTATGATGACCCTGATAGAGAGGCGTCCGCTGAAAGTCAGTTGCGCGCTCTCAGACAGGGTAGAAATCCTGCGGAGGTTTATTGTACGGAGTTTCGCCGTTGGTCGAACGACTGTGGCTGGAATGACCCAGCCCTGCGCAGTCAGTTTCGTCTCGGCTTATCAGAGTCTATAAAAGACAGTCTCCTTCAGTACCCCGCTCCTGAGACTCTCGATAAACTCATGGAGCTTTCTATTAAAATTGATCGTCGTCTCAGAGAGCGGAGGGCTGAAAAAGGAGCACCTGTAAGGTCAAGTCCGTGTGTATATTCCATTCCTGAAGACGTAGAGGAGCCCATGTAGATGGGTCTCTCCCGGCTGTCTCCTGAAGAAAGAGCCAGAAGGTAAAATTCTGGTCTTTGTCTGTACTGTGGGGGTAAGGGACATTTTGCTCGTAATTGTCCGAACAAGTCCGGAAACGCTTTGACCAGGTGAATAGTGAGCGGGTTCACCTAGGTCTGCAGCTTATCTCCTCGAATAACTCCCTTTTAGTCCCAGTTAAAGTTTCCTTTGGCAGCCTCAGTTCTTCGGTGTCGGCTTTTGTTGACAGTGGAGCTGCAGGAAACTTTATGGATTTAACTTGGGCTAAGGCTTTAGGCATTCCTCAGTTACCTTTGGGTAGGTGTGTCACCATGCATGGCTTAGATGGGAGTCCGCTGTCTAATGGGATTATTTCTCTCCATACACCCCCTGTACTACTTACAGTAGGAGCTCTACATTCCGAGAAAATCGAGTTCTTTCTTACACATTGCCCAGCAGTTCCAGTTGTTCTGGGTCACCCTTGGCTGGCCTTTCATAATCCCACCATTGATTGGCGGGCGGGGGAGATTTCACAATGGGGTACTTTTTGTGATAAGGAATGTATCACGTTTCCAGTCAGAGTAGCAGCTATCATTCCAGAACTCATTCCGGTGGAATACCAGGAGTTTGCTGATGTTTTCTCCAAAGGCAATGCGGACATTCTGCCTCCCCATCGGCCTTATGATTGTGCTATTGAGTTAATTCCTGGTGCCGCATTGCCAAAGGGAAGATTATATGCATTATCCGGGCCAGAAACTGCGGCTATGAATGATTATGTAAAGGAGAGCCTTGAGAAAGGATTTATTAGACCATCAAAATCTCCTTTAAGTGCAGGCTTCTTCTTTGTGGAGAAAAAGGATGGCTCGCTTAGACCTTGCATTGATTTTAGAGCCCTGAATAAGATCTCAGTTAAAAACACCTATCCTTTGCCGTTGATTTCTGTACTCTTTGATCAGTTACGTTCTGCTGTGATTTTTTCTAAAATTGACCTTAGAGGAGCGTACAACCTCATCAGAATTAAATCTGGAGATGAGTGGAAAACGGCCTTCAGTACTCAGTCGGGTCACTACGAATACCTGGTGATGCCGTTCGGCCTGTCCAATGCTCCGGCAGTTTTTCAAGACCTCATTAACGATGTGCTCCGTGACTTCCTAGGGAAATTCGTGGTCGTTTACTTAGACGACATCCTGATTTTTTCTGAATCAATGGAACAACATGTTACCCAGGTGCGTCTGGTTCTTCAAAAGTTACGCGAGAATCATTTATATGCCAAGCTGGAGAAGTGTGAGTTTCATGTCACGGAAGTATCTTTTTTAGGGTACATAATTTCCCCTCAGGGATTTTCCATGGAACCAAAGAAACTCCAGGCCATCCTTAGTTGGGCGCAACCCACCAATTTAAAAGCAATTCAGCGCTTTTTAGGGTTTGCGAATTATTATAGGAGGTTCATTCATTCTTTTTCTGACCTGGTTGCTCCCATTGTAGCTCTGACAAAGAAAGGAGCGGATCCTACCAACTCGTCGCGTGAAGCTGAGTTGTCCTTCCGGGCCTTGAAACAAGCCTTTGTCTCGGCTCCAGTCCTCAGACATCCTAATCCGGAATTGCCCTTTGTGGTGGAGGTTGATGCCTCGGAGGTTGGAGTGGGGGCTATCCTTTCTCAAAAGGATCCGGAGTCTCTGGAGTTACATCCTTGTGCCTTTATGTCCAGGAAATTCTCCTCCGCTGAATCCAATTATGACGTTGGTAATCGGGAGTTACTGGCGGTAAAGTGGGCTTTCGAGGAGTGGAGGCATTGGCTGGAGGGAGCAAAACATACTATTTCGGTATTGACTGACCATAAGAACTTGCAATACATTGAATCGGCTAAGCGGCTTAATGCCCGGCAGGCACGTTGGGCATTATTTTTTATGCGTTTCAAATTTATAATCACTTTCAGGCCTGGTTCCAAGAATACTAAGGCTGATGCCCTGTCACGTAGCTTTCTTCCGGTTCACAATAACAATCCTGTTACCCCCATACTTCCATCTTCGGTCATCTGGGCGGGCCTCACACAAGATTTATTTACCCAGTTAAAACAGCTTCAACACCAAGCTCCTAGAATTACTCCTGCTGGTCGTCTTTACGTCCCTGAGTTTTTGAGAGCTACTGTTTTAACGGAATTCCATGATAACAAAGTTTCAGGGCATCCAGGAGTCTCTAAGACATTGGAGTTAGTCTCTCGCTCAGTATGGTGGCCTGGTCTTTCTAAAGACGTCAAGGAATTTGTTTATTCATGTCAGGTTTGTGCACAGCATAAGGTTCCCCGTTCCTTGCCCATCGGGCAACTTATGCCCTTAAATGTTCCTCTCAGGCCGTGGTCTCATATTTCCATGGATTTTGTGGTTGACCTTCCCCTTTCAGCCGGATTCCGAGTCATATGGGTGGTAGTGGACCGTTTTAGTAAAATGGCTCATTTTATTGCTCTTCCCCGATTGCCTTCTGCCCAAGGGTTGGCAGTTTTGTTTCTCCGCCATGTATTCAGGCTTCATGGGTTGCCTACTGATATTGTTTCTGATCGGGGTCCACAATTCATCGCACAATTCTGGAAATGTTTTTGTGCCTCATTGAAGATTAAATTGTCGTTAACATCCGGTTACCACCCACAATCCAACGGGCAAACCGAACGAGTTAACCAATCATTGAAACAATATTTGCGCTTGTATTCAGCCAAACTCCAGAATGATTGGTCCGAGTTTCTTCCGTTGGCTGAATTTGCTTACAATAATTCTTGTCATTCCTCCACTAAAGAGTCTCCATTCTTTTCAGTTTTTGGTTTTCACCCCAGAGCTAATTCTTTTTTTCATCATTCCTCAGTCTCCTCGCTAACCTTAACCTCCCATCTCAGAGCCATTTGGAAAAAGGTGCACCTTGCTCTCAGAAAAGCGGCCTTTCGAGAGAAGAAATTTTCTGACAGGCTCCGACGTCCTTGCACTTTTAAGGTGGGAGATAGGGTGTGGTTGTCGACTCGCAACATCAGGCTTCGACAATCCTCGGCTAGACTGGGACCCAAATTTATTGGGCCATTTCTTATTATTAAAAGAGTCAACCCAGTTGCCTTTCGGTTACGTTTACCAAGATCTCTCAGGATTGGAAATACGTTTCATTGTTCCCTGTTGAAACAATACATTTCTTCCAGTAGATTTCCTCGGAAGATCTCTCAGGGTAGATCTCCAGTGGATGTACAGGGACAACAGGAGTTCTTGGTAGAGAAGGTTCTCGATTCCAAATTGTCCCGGGGTCGGCTGTATTTTCTAGTTCACTGGAAAGGCTATGGTCCGGAGGAAAGGTCTTGCGTCCTGGATAAGGATCTTCATGCCCCGAGGCTCAAGAGGGCATTTTTTCGGGAATTTCCTCAGAAACCTGGCTTTAGGGGTTCCTTGACCCCTCCTCAAGGGGGGGGGTACTGTTAGGCGCCGGGGTCCGCTTGTCTGCGCGGCCCGGCGCCTAGCAACTAGAGACGCCATGCGCGTACAGCCGCCGGCTCCCTAGCAACGCTAGACGCCGGGCGCGCTGAGCCGCACGGACCCTAGCAATGGGGACGCTACTGGTGGACCGCGTTCCCCGTTGCTAGGCTTTAGGAAATTAAGATATTCACCTGCTCTCTGACCGTGCAGCAAGGCAGCTGCATGGCATTTATTCTAATCAGCCTTTAGCAGCTGATTGGAGGACTCCTTGTTAAATACACTCCCAGGGCTTCTCACAGACGCCGGTAATAGCTTCCTACATGCTGCCTTTGTTTGCTGAGAGTCTGTTTCCAGTCCTGCTGTATCCGGTCATTCCAGTCCTCAGAAGTTCGGTATTCGGGAGTTGTCTTCTCATCCCAAGAGGTCGTTTGGTTCCCTGGAGTCCTGACTGATCACCGTTTTATTTCCAGTGGTGTTCGTGAGTTGCGGCTCTGCCGTGTGTTGTGGCTCTGCCGCTTTACCTTTTATATTTTGTGTTTGGAGCATTTGCGGAGGGTTCCGCTTCCACAAGTCCTCTCTGGTACTCGGCGGTGCCGGGTAGGAGAATTGGACAAGTGGATATTTTGGTTGTCCTTTTCCCTGGCGGTTTCTCCGCACATATTATAGTTTTGAGTTTGCTTAGCCCCTGGCCTGGTTGTTTAGTTAGAGGGCATCTTGTTATCACCCTGTCTTGGGTTTCCCTTTGTCTCTCATTAAGACCGGGGGGCATCGAAGTTGGGCAGACATAATCCGCCCTTCAAACGCGGCTGCCAAGGGCTCAAGAAACCATAGTCTCGCAGGGGATTTCTGACAACACGGGTGAGACAACAGAGTTAGGGCGCCAGGGGCTATTTTCCTGTCCTGCTCCCTTCCCCAGCATTCCGTTCCAGTGCTCCGGTCCTTGCCATAAGATCTCCTCTGACCAGAGTGCTGGAATCATAACAGCTTGGGCCTGATCAGTACCAGGAAAGGAGACTACCTGGGAAGATTGGGTACTGTAATGTTAAATAAATGATATCAATTTAATACCGACTTATAATGATATTTGCAATGTACACTTCTGATATACCACCATGGCTCACGAAAGCTCTGCACTGCTAATCAGTACGTTCAACCGGACACTACCTTATTAATTTTAATTTATTCTAGTTAATTTTAACCACATGTCCTTAAATCCGCACGTTACACTGCTTTCAGTATATATTTCATATGTCATTAATTTGCACTTTGCACAATTGTATTATATATTTCTAACCCATCTATTTTGAGGTTCTTTGTATAGTGCACTAGCTATATTTTATATGTCACCTAGCACTGCTATTTAATATATTTATTAACCTATTTAATATATCTGACTCTGAGCTCCTTTATATTTATTTATTATTGCACTAGCACTTTACCTTCTTAATAAAATGAGAAGCATACTTATTCTTACAGTTTGTGCTGATTTTTTTTTTAATTTAAAAAAAACGTTCTGAATGCCTGTAAATAACACTGTGGCTGAGATATTGCCATTTATTTTTTCTTTATTTATGAGATCGTTGTCATGAACACGGACGGGGCCTAGAATATACTCAGGTCTAAAAGAACTACCAAAAGATGGCTGCCGTATTATGGAATTTAATGGCTTTAATCCCAGCAAAGATGGCCGCCACCTTATTAATCTCTGGAGACAGAACCCTCCTGCACACTAGGATACCTGCCTGGGACAGCCGTGGACGCAAGCGCAGACGATCTCCTGGAAGCCGAGAGCCGCCGCGGGCGCATGCGCAGACATGGACCGGAAGTGGGGCGGAAATGACGAAGACACGATACCCGCTACCGGAAGTGTGGCGGAAGTGCCGTTTCCACACCTTATTTATGGACTTTTGAGTGCTTTTGACTAGTTTATGTCTTATGCAATCATTGCCTCTGCTCCTAATGGTCAGCCCACTATATTATATGTTATTTTATGTTCTCATACACTGCACTAAAGTACTGTGACCACCTGTGATGTCACAACCCCTTTACTAAGTAGTCTGGCTATAAATAGACAGGAAGGATCATTGTGTCCCTACCCTTTGAAGAAGTCTGATGAGACAAAACGCTTTGGGTTTCCTGCACTAACCCCCTGCTGTTTTCTAAAGCTAAGTTGATCTCCTTATCCTTTTAAGATTATCTTGGTCCATATTTTTATGTTTTTTATGTACTTTTTTTACTCTTATATATATTAAATATTTTTTATACATATATATATTTTGGATTTTAACCATTTCTTAGCAACACTGAGCGCCGGACCCTATCTACCCATTTTTCCATACGTCCAGCAGTGCGATACCAGCACTGCATTCTTAGGGCTTGGCAGACACCTTTATTGAGGTTATGTGTGTTTTGTTTATGGTAATTTTAATTTCATTTTAAATTATTTAATCTAATAATTACTGAGATCACACCTCACAAGTGGCGCTGTACCCTCCCCCCATTTGTAATATATATATTGACCATTGACCCCTGAGGAAGTCCCAGATATGAACTAAGGGACGAAACGCGTTGGGCATATACCGGCACTCCGCTCCTATCTGAGGAATTAACAGATAAGCTTATATGCATTTTTAAAATTGTACGAGTCCATCTGTATGTTTTTTGTCGTTTTATGTATTATTAAATGTTTTTTAAATAATACTACACTATCAGAGGCTTTTTTCCATCCCACATGGGAACCCTTTTTTTAAGGTCCATAAGTCTGATGATGGAATGATGGCAGCATCCTATTAAATCATTTCAACTCTAGATGTAAGTGCTCCTTTAGACTACTGAGCCATATGGTGTTGCACCCTCAATAAGTGGTATATAAGCACATTACCTAAGGGAATTTGCACACTGATAGTAAAATAAAATATTTATTCGTATTTATTCATATTTTTATTTATATATATATATAACAAGCACGTACAGCACTTTTCTTTGCACATATTCACTTTACTGTTAAAGTTGCACGAAATATAGCACCAAGTCACTTTGTTTAAGAGCAGCATTCTGACACACATTTTTTGCATATACGTACAAACTCCACACCAACGCTTGGACGGATGGGAATGGAGAATCAGTACGAGTAAGGATTATCCAGATGCAAAGATACCTCAAACAAGGCGAATGTTCTACGTATGTCTGGTACGCACATTTTAACTATCACTCAAGGATTTGCAACAATTTACATACAAACACTGAAGGCGCAACCGATTTACCACTAGAACAATTTTGAAATCTGAGTTCCTTTGGGAATTGGACATTTTGAAATCTGGTTGCGACACCATTAACCTTGGGAGTGTTTTTATTAATTTTAAACTAATTTTAAAATAATTTTGTCTTGCACTAACTCATGCGTAATTTATGATCTCCCATTTTAGGGATATCTGGTTATAGAATATTCAGGTTGTAGCGCTATCTGCACCTTTTGTACACAATATATATATATATATATATATTATAACTGAATGGTATACTGTACATATGTAATTTTTTTATGCATTCCCTTTTAATATCAAATATATACATCTCAGAGCGTTGGACCTCAGCTTTTCATGTGTGTGACTGCTTGCTTTTTCTTGAGGGATATAGGGCTGTGACGTTCAGTGCACTTTTATCGTATATGGTAATAAGATGTACCTTGCATCCGCAGTATATATTAACACTGGAATTGAAATGTTTATTTTAAAATAATTTGAACTTTACACCCCCTCCCAGCTGCCTAACCTTAACCCCTGGACCACAGCCTAACCCTCCCCACTCCATAGCCTAAAGCTAACCTTTCTCCACCCACCACCGCGTGGCTTACCTGTGGTGTGCCGTGTTCTGTCCTCATTCAGTATTCCGGCACTGGGATGGTGCACCCATTCTGGATGCTAGTGTCGGCATTCAGAATAGGGTAGGTATTTCAGCATCAGTATTCTGACTACTTCCCATGCAGCTTAATAGGGAAATTAAACTGCTACTTCAGTATCTTTCTACTGAATATGCTGGGAGTATGGTCCCTGGAGCTTGATTTGTGACATATCTGTGGATTTAAACATTGGACAATTTAGATATTTGATGTAGACTTTAATATTTATTGTGAAGTCAAAAAAATGGTTTTTTTCATGGCCTATTAACCACCTCACTGCTGAAGATTTTCTCACCCCTCTGCTGACCATACTTTGGCAGTATTTTTGCTGGTCACATTTCAAAATCAATATTTATGCATTCAGTACTCACACAAATTATACATTTGAATTTTTCAAAAATTCCCAAAAATAATTTTCTTCCTTTTCACATGGCAAATAAAATGTACCCAAAATGTTCATGAAAGGTTTTTATTGCTTTATTAAAATTGCAAGAAAGTGAACCTAATGAAAATGTGTATTTTTTTTATAAAACACAACAAAAATATTGTGGCCCTTGCTTCAGCGTAAAGCACCTTATCCAAAACATGGAAAAGTAGGATTCTACATGTAGGATAAAGTTAACATGGGTCATTATGGTAAGTCAAGAGTAAGCGTGTGAGACAGAGAACAAGACCGTGATAAGATGAGTCAAACTTATTTAGACAGATGTCACAGAAAATAGTTAATTATAACAAATAATTACATTCAGCAGGGGCATAACAGATCACTACATTCAGCAGGGGCATAACAGGGCACTACATTCAGCAGGGGCATAACAGAGCACTACATTCAGCAGAGACATAACTAGAAATGTGTAGGCCTCATAGCAACATTTTGAAGGAGCCTCCAATGCCCATGTGGACACATCTCTAAATGTAGCTCTGTAATGCAGCTTTTTGTAACATTGCCTATTTGATAAACTAATGCCATTTAAATCTGTCTTCTATAAAAATGAAGACTTGTACTGTACATCTAGTCTCCCTCTGACTTTAATAAATTAGACAAAACTCCAAATCCAGATCCAAGTGTGGGGTGGGTATCTCTCCCGGACCTTATTCCTTGCAGTTGCTGGCAGACCCTAACATAGTCAAACTTTTGCTGTCAGTGTGCCAGATAAAATATAGTTAAACTTAATATGCCAGTTCTTTAGGCAATATTTTATAAACCGTGCCATTCCCATGAAACATGAAATCTATATTGTAACCTAAATTGCCACTAGAATATGCACAAATACTTAGTTCTTACATTTGAGGTTTGATGTTTACATTTTTTTGCTAGGTCTAAATTGTTCTAGATATGGAGACCAGAAACCCCCCAAAGATTATTTAATATGTAGCTACTGTAGCTATGGATTCTAACCTTATAAATGATATTTGCCAAATTTCTTTCTTATTGTTTGTAGTGTCATTTCTGTATTTTCTTCTTTTTGTTTGCATGTATTTGGAAATGGGCTGCTTGAGATTAAGAAACATCAGGAATCATGGCTTGGCAGCCAAGATTGCTGGAGGTAATATCTCCATGATGCTAAATGTGGAACAATTAGAGGCTTTCTGGGACTGCAAAGGACACAAAGATCCTACAGTATACCCATAGTTTGTACAGTGCCAGTGGCAAACGCAGGATTTGCATGGGGGGGTTCCAGAACTGGGTGGAGCCAATCACGGGGATGGGGACTGAGGTGACCCAGTTTATGCTGGGTCCGTAAAACTAGTGTGTGTGTGTGTATATATATATATATATATATATATATATATACATACACACACAAATACGGAAAGGAGGAAGAAGGCAAAAAGTGTATTCAACAACACATCTACAGGACCTGTAGATGTGTTATTGAATACACTTTTTGCCTGTTTAAAGACGCAGAGTGGTGCTTCCTCCTTTCCGTATTTGTAAGTATTTGTTTCAAGAGGGCGCCGGCGCTTACAATGGCCATCAGTGGGAGTGCCGATCCACCTCTATATATATATATATATATACATATATATACATACATATCTACACATATATATATATATATATATATATACCGTATATACACATATGTTTATATATATATATTAAACATGCATACATATATATATATATATATACATACATACAGTACACATCTACTGTATATACACATGTATATATATCATGTGTGTGTTTATATGTATGTATGTATGTATATATATACATGTGTATATATGTATGCACATGGATATATATGTACTATAATTAAAATAAAGTAAACTTTTATTAAGCACTTACAAGTGCCACCAGGAAGACAGCAGGCTGCAGAGGATGCTAGACAGCCATTAATAATACTCATGAAGCAAAAAAAAAAAAATTTTTTTTTTGGTGGAGGGGGTTTCAGGGTGCTCGGAAACCCCCCCTGGGTGTGCCACTGAGTGCTCCCTGAATGCTAAATATTTATGCTGTTTTCCGGGATTCAGTATGATATCCTGGTTGTCGGGATCCCGTCGGTCATGAGACCGATGCCGGGATCCCGACAGCCAGAATACCGGTGGCGAGCAGTGTGTCCCTTTGCAGGTTTGCTGTGCTTGCTACGTTGTAATCCCAGTGGTGACCTCTGCACCCATAGTAATTTATTGTCATTAAGGTTTTTTGACATGGTAAATGCAGAATGTAAGTCATAATTTGAAGTAGTAATTATAAAAGCAGTTTGCATTTCTTTTACAGGGCGTGCAGTTGGTGGTGAAGACATCTTCTATGGTCATTTGTTCTACATTTTGTTTAGTTTATTTTTCGGAAGCAATACTGAGTCTGCCATGTCAACTCTCTCATTGCCCCATTGCTAAACCATTTCAAGCAGTGATGTGTGGGAAAATAAATGGCTCAGGAGGCACTGGCTAGTACCAGAGCCAGATTTACACACAATATATGAGTCCAAGGGTTCATGTGGGCATTATACACAGGTACAGCAGTATATACTGATGGAAATTTGGTGAGTTTGGAGAGATGTGCATAAAGGTAGGCAGGGGAGGCACTATCTCACCTATAATAGACTTTTTACCATAATTGTGACTATAAAAATTATTAGACTAATACAAAGAATATATTTATTATATATTCTTTGTCGTTTTCATATAATTTTTATAGACAAAACTCTGGTGCATACTGGAGTACAACAGGAAAGGCTCTACCTCATCTGCTTCACCTCACCTCACTGATTTCAAGGTACAGGCAGACTTTTTCAAGAGTAGTTACTTATGTGGCCACTAAGTGCAATCAATTAAATTATTCTTACTTTTAACATTTCTTTATACTTACACCTTTCTTTACAATTTCAGTGAAAGGGATAAGATCTTAATTTTTGTTCATTAATGTCCAGTAGTTTCACTGAATTGACAGTCCAAGATAAGACTTCCATTGTGGGAAAAGATAGTTTTGTATTGTGATCATGATGAAGTAATGAATTGTGTAGAGTTGGCTCCCTCATCCGCCATTTAGTGATTTTCGTACAGCATGTCAGTCCTGATTTCATATGCACGTTATTCTATTAAATGTTGACTTGCAGTGATTATGCATCTTGATTCTTGGCTATTCAGGTAAGTTGATTTAGCTATGCACTTTTGTTATTTTATGTTTCATTTTAAAAAATTATTTAAAAAATAGTTTTACACTTATCTACTTTTCCTTATAGTGACTGTTTTTGGATATTCTGGAGCAATGAAATTGTCCATTGGCTATGAATTTCAACCTCATCGAATAAACTGTTTGAAACAAGTCAAAATAAGTCATGTATGTAATTTGCATGCTAAAAAAATACCATTTTTATATTCTAACTATTTTAAGAAAGTTGTGCAAAGTAATTCATGCATTTTAGTCCTATAAGTGCCAGTATGCTCTGACAGACAAAGATATACTGTACTGGTGCTTTTAGCATGCCACAGAATGCCAGCCTTTGCCTTAGCCATTTACACATCTATTACTGCAATACACACAAGTAAGAGTTGCACACCTTAAATTATATATTGGTGAAGTACTAATTATTTCTAAATGTGAGAGGGTTTGACCAATGTACTTCTTAATTTCCTTAGCAAGCGCACTCTTTTAATAAAACATACTGTACAATATAAATTACATGTACCACATAAAAGTAAAAACAACAGAAAGAAAAGATCAACTATATAGTATATCACTATATTTTTAGCACAAAAATCTTTATTGACCAACTACATAAAGACTTAACATCACAAACGTAGGCAGAATGTAAGTTTCCCAAAATCCAATGCACTTCTACATTATAAAACTATTGATAAATCTAAGCCACAAATATAACTCCAAAAAATGTAAACTACTACTATGAAAAATAAAATAACTTCATGAATGTCATTGGTGCTGTACTTTACTTCTGCAACTACACTGTCTCCCTGTTTGACTGATGTGTTATGCCGTATTTCATTATTTTTTTTTACTTCCCTCATTTGTCTTTTGTTCTCGATAAGTGATGGGGCTTTCTGCAGAGATTAAGCACCAGCAGCCTTTAAAGCAATAGTCCAAAAATGTTTTTAATTGGAACCGCAGATTCCGTAGGAAAAAAATACAATTATTTTTTCATACCATTTTATATTCATGGTCACAGACAACACTGATTTATTTTTGGCTTTATTCATAGCCTTTGTTACATTTAGGTAAATAGCAGAATATACTACAGCATCCATTAATCAAGTGTTCAAAATAATTCTTTAGTGTTTTAACTTGAGGACGTGCTTGGAATTTGGTACTTGGCAACTTGTGTCTTAAGTTTTACCTGCCCAGTTCTTAATAAAATATAGGTCTCATTATGTCAAGATTAATTCTAATGCTGTGTTCTTATGCTTGTGCATGCAATCCACCTAATGAATTCTGGAAACACAGTGCAACAATTTGTTTTCCAAGCAATCCCAGCAAAAACAGCAAACAGTGGTAAGAAAAAGTGAAAGAAAGTTGAATAAATTGCATCTTTTGAGATGTGAAGGGCTGTAATATAGAAATGAAGAAAATAAAAATATTAATAGCTATATATAGATAGATAGATAGATAGATAGATAGATAGATAGATAGATAGATAGATAGATAGATAGAGTAGATAATTTATTCATAATAATTGCGATGAATACCAATCAAGTTATATCAAACCAGTTAATTTTCACAAATGTTCTTCTTAGATTGTAGGGCATATTGCATCGCTTATACAGTATATATTCATATGACATTGAGTATTAAATCCATACCAACTGTAACAGACACTAGATTCTTCTCTCTATAACTAACTACAACAATTGGGTGGTATGTTGAAAAACTTTGTTAACAGGGGAGGTGATAGAAAGAAGGCAATAAAAATAAAAATTATAGCCTACATATAGTATGTAATGACACTTTTAGGAAGACCACTAAGAAGGTTCGGGCACCCATAATCACCTGAGTTAATGTTTTTAAGACAATCAATAATCATATAAAAAATTTAATTAAACTTTCATGCCCATAATAGCCATTGACCTAAACCTATGCCAGTATATAGGCTACAGTATATAAGGACATATCAGTGATTAAGTGATAAGCCAATCAAAAGAAATGTAGTTTTAACTCCTATTGGTGCTTGTTTGTTAGATTAATTCACAACATAGAGTATACACCAAAAAGACATGTACCACTGCTGTATATTAGTCCAATATATAACAATAATATACTGTAGCATGACATATTCCGCTGCTGTCACAATAATACACTGCCAGATTAATTAAACATAATTAAACATAATAAGAAAAAAGAAAAAGAAAGGACAGCACACTGCCTCACCTGTCATAGACCAGTACAATACAGAGTTTTGACATATAAAATGCTAAGATTAGAGATAAATGGGTTCGGATCAGAGCATGGCTTGGTTTTTCCTGCATGACTCGGAAACCAGAACGAGGCAAAACATCATCTCGCTGTTAGATTCTTGCAGATTTTGGATTCCATATAAGGAGCCACGTGTCACCGCCATTTTCACTCCGGCATTGGAGAGTGTAGAGAGAGGACGTGTCTCCGTCCTCAGTGTCTGTGCGGGAGGGAAAGCGGGGTGGTGATTCCAGTGCTGTCTTGTGCTGCTCAGTCCAGTATAGTGTCTTGTGCTGCATCAGTCCAGTGGTGGTGTCCTCTGCTGCCATATGTCCAGTGTAGCTGTATAAGTCCAGTGCAGTGGTGCTTTGTTGTCCTGCATCAGAACAGTGGTAGTGTCTTGTTCTGCATTAGTCCAGTCACAGCGGTGGTGTCCTCTGTATAAGTGCTGCTGTATAAGTGCAGTCCATTCAAGTGGTGCTGTGTTTTCCTGCAGCAGTCCAGTGGTGGTGTCCCTGTGCTGCTGTATAAGTCCAGTGGTACTGCTGTATAAGTTCAGTGATACTGCCGTATATGTTTAGTGATACTGCCGTAAATGTCCAGTGATACTGCTATATACGTCCAGTGATACTGCTGTATAAGTCCAGTGATACTGTTGTATAAATCCAGTGGTACTGGTGTATAAATCCAGTCCAGTGATACTACCGTATTAATCCAGTATAACTGCCGTATATGTCCAGTGGTACTGCTGTATAAATCCAGTGAAACTGCCATATATGTCCAGTGGTACTGCCGTATAAATCCAGTCCAGTTATACTGCCGTATATGTCCAGTGGGACTGCCATATAATTCCAGTCAAACTGCCGTATATGTCCAGTGGTACTGCCGTATAAATCCAGTCCAGTCATACTGCCATATAAATCCAGTGGTACTGGCATATAAATACAGTCCAGTGATACTGCCGTATAAGTCCAGTGGTACTGCTGTATAAGTCCAGTGGTACTGCCGTATAAATCCAGTCCAGTGTTACTGCTGTATATGTCCAGTGGTACTGCAATGTAATTCCAGTGATACTGCCATATGTGTCCAGTGGTACTGCCGCATAAATGCAGTCCAGTGATACTGCCATATATGTATGCTCCTGATGAAGCTGGATTTCCTGTAGCCAGCGAAACTGATAGCCGACACCACACCAGCGATCTTGAATTCCTGATATTGGCCCTCATTCCGAGTTGATCACTAGCTGCCATTGTTCGCAGCACAGCGATCAAGCTAAAAATCGGCACCTCTGCGCTTGCGTATGGTGCGCACTGCGCACGTGCGACATACTTTCACAAAAGCCGATGCAGTTTTACACAAGCTCTAGCGACGCTTTTCAGTCGCACTGCTGGCCACAGAGTGATTGACAGGAAGTGGGTGTTTCTGGGTGGTAACTGACCGTTTTTGGGGAGTGTGTGTAAAAACGCAGGCGTGCCAGATAAAAACGCAGAAGTGGCTGGGAAAACGTAGGCGTGGCTGGCAAAACGCAGGGCGTGTTTGTGACGTCAAAACAGGAACTAAACAGACTGAAGTGATCGCTAGCTAGGAGTAAGTCTCGAGCTACTCAGAAACTGCACAATCTTTTTTTTGTAGCAGCGATGCGATCCTTTCGTTCGCAATTCTGCTAAGCTAAGATACACTCCCTGAGAGTGGCGGCTTAGCGTTTGCACTGCTGCTAAAAGCAGCTAGCGAGCGATCAACTCGGAATGAGGGCCATTGACCTTTTGGCATTTATTGGACACTGCACTCCACTAGCTGCAATATCAGTTTAAGCTCCTACTATCTGGACTACCCTTTGACCATAAATGGACAATTCCTAAGGCTGAGACTTGGCACATTAAGGGATGATTCCAACTGTTCTTGTAATATCCAGTGTTTATTGCTGACTGTTATTATTTGGTGGAGGTCCTATCCTATGAGGACTCATTTACAGGAACCTTTTTGGTGGATCGCCTGAATTCAAACATATTTCAATTGGTTGGCAGCTTAATTCAAACCATTTCTATGGTATTGTTTACATTTCATTAGCTTTTATCCATATGCACCCCCTTCTATATATATTTTTTGAATGTTCATTGGTAAATAAATTGTTTATTTTTTAATTTAACAAACCATCCAGATTATTTATATCCACACAGCCGGCGCTGGTCTCTGTATTGTTTCTGTTGTATCTATTTAACGGAATTTGCCCATCCCTATACCAGCGGCTGCTGACCGCGCACTTGTATATAGCTATACTGCCATATATGTCCATTTGTACTGCCATATAAGTCCATTGATACTGCCGTATATATGTTCAGTTGTACTGCCGCATAAATCCAGTCCAGTGATACTGCCGGATATATCCAGTGGTACGGCAGTATAAATCCAGTGGTACTGGCATATAAATCCAGTCCAGTGATACTGCCATATAAGTCCAGTGGTACTGCTGTATACTTCCATTGGTACTGCCATATAAATCCAGTCCAGTGTTACTGCCGTATATGTCCAGTGGTACTGCCATATAATTCAAGTGATACTGCCGTATATGTCCAATGGTACTGCCTTAAAAATCCAGAGGTACTGCCATATAAATCCAGTGATACTGGAGTATAAATCCAGTCCAGTGTTACTGCTGTATATGTCCAATGGTACTGCCATATAATGCAACTGATACTGCCGTATATGTCCAGTGGTACTGCCATATATGTCCAGTGGTACTGTCATATAATTCAAGTGATACTGCCGTATATGTCCAGTGGTACTGCCGTATAAATCCATTTCAGTGATACTGCCATGTAAGTCCAGTGATACTGCCATAAATGTCCAGTGATACTGCCGTATAAATCCAGTGATACTGCCGTATATGTCCAATGGTACTGCCTTATAAATCCAGAAGTACTGCCATATAAATCCAGTGATACTGGAGTATAAATTCAGTCCAGTGTTACTGCCGTATATGTCCAGTGGTACTGCCATATAATGCAAGTGATACTGCCGTATATGTCCAGTGGTACTGCCATATAATTCAAGTGATACTGCCGTATATGTCCAGTGGTACTGCCGTATAAATCCAGTTCAGTGATACTGCCATATAAGTCCAGTGATACTGCCATATATGTCCAGTGATACTGCCGTATAAATCAAGTGGTACTGCCTTAGAAGTCCAGTCCAGTGGTGTTTCCATATAATTTCACTGGTGCTGTCCTGTGCTGTATATTATTTACTCCAAATAATGGGGTTATTAATATTTAATCCAAATAATTTTTACAGGGTGTGCCCTGTGTGGTGTAGAGGTACGCTCTCCTTAGCTGCATTTTGTTATATAACTCCAGAAAAATAATGAAGAACAAAAATTTAGCGGCTAAAATAGGGAAAGTTCAAGAACTTCTTTGCATCATGTGCTGTTTGGGGACTATTTTTTTAAGTGCCATCCTGTCTGCCACTGCAGTGTCACTCCTAGATGGGCTAGGTGTTTGTGCCGCACACTTGTGTTGCTTAGCTTAGTTATACAGCTACCTCATTGCACCACTTTTTCTTATTTGCATGATGTGCTGTTTGGGGACTAGTTCTCTTTAAGTGCCATTCTGTCTGCCACTGCAGTGCCACAACTAGATGGGCCAGGTGTTTGTGCCGCACACATGTGTCGCTTAGCTTAGTCATCCAGCGACCTTAATTCACCTCTTTTTTTCTTTGCATCATGTGCGTGCTGTTTGGGGAATAGTTTTTTTAAGTACCATTCTGTCTGCCACTGCAGTGCCACTCATAGATGGGCCAGGTGTTTGTGCCACACACTTCTGTTGCTTAGCTTAGCCATCCTGCTACATCATTGCACCTCTTTTTCTTCTTTGCATGATTTACTGTTTGGGGCCTATTTTATAAATCTACCATCCTGTCTGCCACTGCAGTGCCACTCCTAGATGGGCCAGGTGTTTGTGCCGCCCACTTGTGTCGCTTAGCTTAGTCATACAGCCTCCTCGGTGCAACCTTTTGGCCTAAAAACATTATTGTGAGGTGTGAGGTGTTCAGAATAGACTGAAAATGAGTGGAAATTAATGATATTGAGGTTAATAATACTGAAGGATCAAAATTGCACCCAAATTCTGTGATTTTAGCTGTTTTTATGTTTTTGTTTAAATTATCTAGATCCAAAACCAAAACACGAAAGAGTACTTTTGGCAAAACCAATCCAGATCCAAAACACGAGCATGGAACCAGAACCAAAACCAAAACACAAAATATGAAATTGCCAGCCGCACCTTCTCAAAGAAGATATTTGTAAAATATCATCTTTGTACTTTTCATATAATTTTCAAAATCAAAACTCTGGAGTATTCTGGAATATGATAGGACGGGCTCTGCATCACCTGCCTCACCTGCCTCACATGACCACACATCACTGTATACTCCCAGATGGGCCAAAAAATGGCACTTTTTTTTTAAGGTACTGAAGTATAACAGTGTAAGCCATATTCCTAATTCTGTTAATAATCCTGAATATCCAGCAATAACTACCAGTAAGTGGAGAGCTATGCAATGCATAGGTTTGGCAGTCCTTCTTTAGGCTTGTGTCTGTGTTTCTCTGGTGACTGGTGTCACTGTAGTCAGTCTTGATACAGCATATCATCCAGGGACAGCGGGTTCTACTAACGCCTTTTGCTTCTATCAGTAGTGGAGTTTTATCATTATACACCACCCTCAGGCAGGCTGGTATTCATGTGACCGACAGTCGGGAGACCGACGGTCACATGACCTCCTGCAGCTTCCCGACACCCACTATCCCGATGGTCGGCATGCCGACCAACAGGGACTATTTCCACTCATGGGTGTCCACGACACCCATAGAGTGGGAATAGAACCCGTGGCGACCGTAGGTCGCCACCGAGCCCGCAAGGGGCTTGCTGCACTCGCCTCTCCCCGCCGGGATCCCGGCGTCGGTATGCTGCTGGGATCCCGGCATCGGTCAGCTGACCGGCGGTCAGGAGACCGCCGGTCAGCCATACTACACCCCTCAGGCATGCTTGATAACTATAGAAAAAGTGCAAACACCCTCCACCAATAAAACCACATATATACAATCATGTTATCAGACTGCAGTATCTGTCATAGATACAATCAAAACAACATGGTACAGTATGCTGTAATTGCTGCATTGATCCAGATAAAAAAAAAAAATCAACAAAACTGTACCACAAACTTTAAACTGTGATTTATGATAACTGGCATATCCATTTGCTTAAGGCAACATTGTATAGAATTAGACATGTGTGGTTCAGTTCTCCAGAAATCTGAATACACTCAAATTTTTTGGATCCAAATCGAGTCCCAGTTCAAATTTGGATTTTTATTCCAAATTTTGGGTTTTGGATTGCAAAGATTACATGATTTTAGCATTTTTTTATTTGATTTTTATCGATTATAAATATATGATTTATTTATTTAACCAGACCAAAAAAAAAATCTGAACCAAAACATCTTGAGGGTATTATGCCAAAACCAAGAAACAATAATGAATTAGAACCAAAACACGGGGAGACCCATATACTGAAGTTACCTCTGAGGATATGGGCATCCCGCATATACTGTAAATGATCCAGATAAAGTCATAGAAATCCAATGGTACAACTATTCATTAGCTTGTCAGCACCAGGGCTTAAAGTGGTCCTGGAGAGGTGGTGGAACTAATTTTCCTCACCACCACCCCATCTCCCCCATTAGGCAGAGCAAGGGACAGTACTAAGGTTTTTGGCACCCCCCTGTAATCTATAAATGTGTGCCCTGTTTCCCATACATTAGAAATGCAGTTGTTTCACAAGGAAGGGGCATGGTCACACAATAGTAGCACCAATTCAAATGTCGCCACACAGTAGCACAATCTTATTCACATTACAACACAAATAGTGCCCCTGATTCATATTACACCACATAGTAATACCCCTTAATACCCCTTATTCACATTATGTCACTCAGTGGTACCCCTTATAAATGTTATGTCACACAGGAGTGCCATTTATACACAATGCCTACAGTAGTGCCCCTTGCACATAATGCCCAAAGACATGCTGCTCATACACATAATGCCCACAGAAGTGACACTTATACACATACTGCACACAGTAGTGCCACTTATACACATAATACACACAGTAATAGTGCCCCTTATACATATAATGCCCACAGTAGTGCCCCTTATGCAAATATCTGCCTCTGTCACTCCAGCAGCTCCATGCCCTGTGTCCCTCCAGCAGATTCCCCATCTCTCTGTGTCTCTCCAGCCCCCTCTCACCTTATCTTCAGCATGCAGATAGCATGCTCCTCTTCGAGGGGTGTGCCAAAGGTGGAAGAGGACTATGGAGTTGCCAGGGTCTGAGGAAGGGGGAGGTGGCTGTAGCTCATCAGTGACACTAGTGCTACCTACATCATCTATTGACATGGGTGGTGGGGCAGGCTTTTCTGTTAGAATTACTGTGCAGGTCTGTGGAGGAAGGGGAAGTAGTTCCACCTATCAATAGAGGTGGAGGAACTCTGTTCCACCCTGTTCCCCCTCTCTACTTTAACCCCTGGTAAGCACAGTTTCAATCAAACTATACAAAACAAGGACAATAAAACAAAACACAGAAAAATGTATCAAAAACAGAATGAAAAATAAAAAAACACTTATTGGGCAAAGACAATACCCTAAAGTTAATACTGTAAAAAGAAAAATCATTGTAATCCCCACAAAAAAAGTATATAAATCAGCTACCCAAATATTGGGCGAGATGTACTGTAGCAAATTGAAAAACACAGTCAAATCTCTAAAAATGCCGTTTCTGGAGGTCTGGCTGTGTACTGCAAATGCACCAAGCCTTGGAATGCAATGGATTCCTGGGCTTGGATGCAGTAGGCAATGCCATCTTCAGATGGTGTTGCCCAATAGAAGCATGTGGGCTTCTGTCATGCTGTCCCTTCTGAGAGGGATCCAACCGCAGGTGCGGATTGGCCATAGGGCTAACCAGGAAAATTCCTGGTAGGCAGACATGTCTGTGGGGTCTGTTTTGTGTGTTGTCATGTGGCCTCACCCCCCACATTACAGGCAGCCCACCACACTCAGTACTCTGCATTGTCCCCATGTATTCTGTTATTCCATCTCTGCGATACAGCAACTCTGCTATCCAGTGATGTTGCCATGACTACACGGTATGTTATACTTCTTGTGCTGCCCATGTCAGGTCACGTCTACATAATTTTACAGGGCCACTTTTTGTTCCCAATCTGCCCTTGGTCTCAGACACAACTTCAGCAAAAGATGCAAGGAAGGCCACAAATGCATACAATCCTGCCCCCACCCACTCAACAGACACCACCCCCTTGTCAACATGCACCTCATTAGGGATACTTCCATAAATGTTACAGGCTGGTTTTCCATCACAATCTGCCCCTGTCCAACCGGATCCCGTCCAGCATGTGTAGATAGGACTCTGTGTCCTAAACCCTAAAGTTCTATCATCGCAAAGCACATCTCTTACGGCAAGAGCTGTCCTTTATGATTTTCTTCATGCACACAGCATAAGTAAATGCCAATATGCATGAGAGCAGCGGGATACATTGCAAGCAAAATGTGATGCTTGCTGCATCCTGCTCTTTGTAGGATACCACATAAAGATAAATATTCAGAAATCCACAAAACTATCCAAGTAATGTACAACCATGCTAGTTGAAATATTAGACCCATATACAGTTACAGCATCTATTATAACAATCCTTAACCTGTCCTATCGGAGTCATGACAGTGGGAGCTGGTGCAATCATCTAATGGTTCACACTGTAAAAAGCTGAAAAGGGGTACCACCGCGTGCACAAGAAATTGTGAAAGTAATACAGGCAAGGAGGCACCAGGCAGGACAGGGAGGGGAAGGGTTTGGCTGAGGTGACCCGGCACCACCATATGCCAGATCCAATTTACTATCAGATAGATAAATTGATACATGATAGATAGATAGATAGATAGATAGATAGATAGATAGATAGATAGATAGATAGGTAGGTAAGTTTGATGGAGGAACTGCACTGATTGACAAGATCTGTGTAAGCTATTTTTTAAAATGTTTCAAATATGTATACTGTATACTTTATATATATATATATATATATATATATATATGCACACACACACATATAGATATAATCATGAAGCAATTAAATAGTGTCATTTGTTAACATTTTTAAAATTTCTCAACGTTTTTCTGATTCCACTATAGCTTAAATACTGATTAATTCCAGGAAGTAATGAAAGAATATTTATACATTGCAACGTACTCTTGTCTTTTGCCTTTAGAATCCTATGAAAGGACAACCTATTCATTATGTGCTGTCCATTATACAAATGTAGGAAATTGTATAAGCTAGCTTTTAGCAGTGTGGATTTTACTTGAATGATGATAATGTTGGCAGCTGCCATATTGAAGACCTGCCTCTTGGGCTTACATGGGGGATTTCTGTGATGCACTGAAACAGGCTTGTCCATTTAGATAAGGAAAACAATTAAGAATCCTGTTCCCCATTGTCCATTTGGATAGAGCCTATTTCTGCACAACGCTTTCTGAATAATTTATCTTTTCACTTTTGAAGCAAAACTGAACACTAAAATTCCCCTTTCTAGCTATGACAATGTTTCAGGATTTTGCTTGTTATTATCACTTGTATTTAATATTTATTGCCATCAATCTGATATTTGTATTGTCATATTTTACAATAGTAAAACTTATAATGCTGATATTTTAATTAAATACATATTTTAGAAAATAGTTGGCATGCTTGCATTACTACAAATGTATATACTTCCAGAAATGCCCTATGTTCTAATTTAACAGTTATGTTTTATAATTTGCACCTTATTCAGGAATTCAGCAGAATACTAATGTAATCCTAGAATATGTAATCCTAGAATATGTATTCGTTTAGGTGCATACTCTGTATATTAGCATAAGGGCTTTTGGAGCAGTTTTTGTGAAAAACTTCTCTAAACCCTTTAATTCACTTTTTTTTTTTTTTTAAAGCAAGATTGCATTTCCCATACTTATAATGGGAAAGTCAACTGGCCAAAATTACAAAAAAAAAAAGTTGTTAAAATAGTGCAGTGAATACTGTGATAATTACGCCAGCTTTGGCTGGTATAATCACAGGGCTCACTGTGGATCCTGTACTCTTGCATGGTTTTCTCTGTCCCTAGGCACTGTAACAAAAAAAGTGGCAGCTCACTTTACAGCAGCAGAGGTCACAGAATATAATCTGAAAAAGCTGCGGAGTAGCACCTCAATGACAGAGCTTTCTCGCAAACTCTGTCCCTGCATGCGATTATTGATACATCCACACAATGTAATCAATAATCGCATTGCAGATTGAAGTGATTTTATGACCTCACATCCGCATCTTCAGATGTGGGTGATGAGAAATCGGCCCCTTAGTGTACCTTATGTAAGCGGTCTGTGAGCTTGATAACTTTATAATGATATTTCTCAGATCTCCCTACACACATATAATTATTATGAATATAATGACGTGCTTTTATGTGAATTCATTTGTCTACATGAACATAATTTGATAGGTAAACCTATACTTCCCTTTTGAGCTTCATATATGGGAAACGATATGGACCCAGAATAGAGTTTATATACATGACAGACTAGTGAGTTTATGTATGTCTAGTTTTCACTGCTATTGTTCTATGAGCTAACAATAGCTCAAACTGGCAGCCAACGGAGACTGTATGTGGTTAAAGTATTGAGATCTTGGTTATAGAAGGATAATCACTTATATACAGCCTTCTCCCCTAATGATCCAGAGGACTGCCAATCATTAAAAGAAAATTTAGATTAGACTATACTGCAGATTATAACAAAAGTTAGACCTTTCACCTATCTGGAACTTGTGATCAAGCAAGAAGTAGTGAAAAGTTTGATGAGTTGGGATACCGCTGTGAACATAGTGGGACTCTCACACACACACACACACACACACACACACACACACACACATAGATGTTCCATCTGCTCCTACCCGTAAGACACTGTTCAATCCATCTATCTGTGTACTCTTGTCGCTGGTAACACTTCATTGGAGTGTGATTTAACCGACAGAAGATACAGACTTTATACTTGACCTCTGTGCCCTTTAGAATACTCTTATTCATCCCTTCACTGCATGCAGTTATTTGAAGCACAAGGGGAAAAGCAGATATCTGCCAATCTGAGTTTGAATCCTTGTACAACTCTTGCTTTACTACTTGACAGGTATACCCCGTGACAGGTATACCCCAAGACACTAGCAAGCTCTTTCTGACATATTCACTTTGATAAATTCACCCAATAATTTTGCAATGCAAGGAGGGATGATATTTTCACATCAAAATTACTTTTAAAAAGAGATGAGCAGGTTCGGTTCCCTGAGAACCAAACCCTACCGGACTTCACTACCTAAGCCCAGATCCGAGCCCAGCTTGGGTTTTCCTGCCTGACTCTGAAACCAGAACGAGGCAAAACGTTATCATCATGCTATTGGATTCTTCCGGGTTTTGGATTTTATATAAGGAGCCGGGCGTCGACGCTATTTTTTCTCTGGAATCGGAGAGTGTAGCGAGACGACGTGTCTCCATCCTCAGTGTCTGTACGGGAGGGAAAGTGGGGTGGCATTTCCAGTTCTGCCTTGTGCCTCTAGTGTAGTGTATTATGCTGCAGCAGTCCAGTTACAGTGGTGGTGTCCTCTGCTGCCATATGTCCAGTGTAGCTGTATAAATCCTGTGTTGTCCTGCAACAGTACAGTGGTAGTGTCTTGTGCTGCATCAGTCCAGCCACAGTGTTGGTGTCCTCTGCTGCCATATGTCCAGTGCTGCTGTATAAGTCCAGTCCAGTGGTGCTGTGTTGTGCTGCATCAGACCAGGCGTGGTGTCTTGTGCTGCATCAGTCCAGTCACAGTGGTGGTGTCCTCTGCTGCCATATGTCCAGTGCTGCAGTATAAGTGAAGTCCAGTGGTGCTGTGTTGTGCTGCATCAGTCTAGTGATGATGTCCTGGTGCTGCCGTATAAGTCCAGTGGTACTGCTGTATAAGTTCAGTTGTACTGCCGTATATGTCCAGTGATACTGACATATATGTCCAGTGATACTGACATATAAATCCAGCAAAGTGGTACTGCAGTATATGTTCAGTGACACTGCCGTATATGTCCAGTGGTACTGCCGTATAAATCCAGTGACACTGCCGTATATGTCCAGTGGTACTGCCGTATAAATCCAGTGGTACTGGTGTATAAATCCACTCCAGTGATACTGCCATATAAGTCCTGTGATACTGCTGTTTAAATCCAGGGATAATGCTGTGTATTTCCAGTGGTACTGCCGTATAAATCCAGTCCAGTGATACTGCCTTATATGTCCAGTGGTAATGCCATATAATTCCAGTGATACTGCCGTATATGTCCAGTGGTACTGATGTATAAATCCAGTGATACTGCCATATATGTCCAGTGGTACTGATGTATAAATCCAGTGATACTGCCAGATATGTCCTGGTACTGCCATATAAATCCAGTGGTACTGGCTTATAAATACAGTCCAGTGATACTGCCGTATATGTCCAGTGGTACTGCCATATAACTCCAGTAATACTGCCATATATGTCCAGTGGTACTGCCGTATAAATCCAGTTGTACTGGCGTATAAATTCAGTCCAGTGATACTGCCGTATATGTCCAGTAGCACTGCCATGTAATAAGAGTGATACCGCCATATATGCCCAGTGGTAGTGCTGTATAAATCCAGTGGTACTGGCGTATAAATCCAGTCCAGTGGTACTGCCATATATGTACAGTGGTACTGCTATATAATGTCAGTGATACTGCCGTATATGTCCAGTGGTACTGGCATATAATTCCAGTCCAGTGATACTGCCATATAAGTCCAGTGATACTGCCGTATAAATCCAGTGATACTTCCGTATTTGACCCGTGGTACTGCCGTATAAATCCAGTGATACTGCCGTATATGTTCAGTGGGACTGCCATATAATTCCAGTGATACTGCCATATATGTCCAGTGGTACTGCCGTATAAATCCAGTGGTACTGGCGTATAAATGCAGTCCAGTGATACTGCCGTATAGGTCCAGTAGCACTGCCATGTAATAAGAGTGATACCGCCATATATGTCCAGTGGTAGTGCCGTATAAATCCAGTGGTACTGGCATATAAATCCAGTCGAGTGGTACTGCCATATATGTCCAGTGGTACTGCCAATAAAATCCAGTGGTACTGACATATAAATCCAGTCCAGTGATACTGCCGTATAAGTCCAGTGATACTGCTGTATATGTCCAGTGGTACTGCCGTATAAGTCCAGTGATACTGCTGTATAAATCCGTTGATACTGCCATATAAGTCCAGTGATACTGCCGTATAAGCCCAGTGATACTGTCATATATATCCAATGGTACTGACATATAAATCCAGTGGTATTGGTGTATAAATACAGTCCAGTGGTACTGCCGTATAAGTCCAGTCCAGTGGTGCTGCCATATAAATTCAGTGGTGCTGTCCTGTGCTGTATATTATTTACTCAAAATAAAGGGATTATTAATATTTTATCCAAATCATTTCTACAGGGTTTGTCCTGTGTGGTGTAGAGTTACACTCTCCTTTGCTGCATTTTTTTATATAACTTCAGAAAAATAATGGAGAACAAAAATTTGAAGGATAAAATAGGGAAAGATCAAGAACCACTTCATCCTACTGCAGCTGCTGCCGCTGCTGTTGTTGCTGCTGGGAGTCGATTGTCATCCTAGAGGGGAAGTCGGAAGACCACTTGTACTACTTCAAATAAACAAATGACTGTCCACCAGTCCTTTGCAAGGAAGATGAAATATGACATCCTGTTGCAAAACCTTGACAGCTATGTTGGTGTTAGACGTGCATCCGATATCCGCCATTAGTGTAGTGGGACTGCAGTGCCAACCCTATATGGGCCAGGTGTTTGTGCAGCACACTTGTGTCGCTTAGATTAGCCATACAGCTACCTCATTGCATATCTTTTTCTTCTTTGCATCATGTGCTGTTTGGGGCCTATTTTTTAAATCTGCCATCTTGTCTAACACTGCAGTGCCACTCCTAGATAGGCCAGGTGTTTGTGCCTCACACTTGTGTCGCTTAGCTTAGTCATACAGCCACCTCGGTGCAACGTTTTGGCCTAAATACAATATTATGAGGTGTTCAGAATAGACTGAAAATGAGTGGAAATTAATGTTATTGAGGTTGATAATTCCGTAGTATCAAAATTACCCCCAATTTCTGTGATTTTAGCTGTTTTTATGTTTTTTTTTTAAATCATCCAGATCCAAAACCAAAACATGAAAGGGTGGTTTTTGCAAAACCAATCCAGATCCAAAACACAAGCATGGAACCAAAGCCAAAACCAAAACACAAAACACAAAAAGTGCCCGCCGCACATCTCTACTTTCAAAATGTGAGTTGTGGTAAATATGCCTCTTTTACAGTACATTTTGTTTTAGACCACCTTTTTTTTCAGGAAACCTGGACTCTCTGACCTGTGACCAGTGGAGCCTCTATGTTGAAAAAAAAAATCAATTATTAAGTCATGTAGGTAATACTAAAAATGATGAAGATATAAGGATTTTGTGCAAAATGTCATATTTGAGCGTGAGGCTGTTTTTTTCCATTCAATTCAGCACACAAAGAAGTCAAAATTTAAAATAACAGCAAAACAGTGTAGTCCTTTTGACAATTATATTCCACATCATACAATATAAAACACTAAGCATGTGCCTTGTCTCTTCACTGATGTATACTGCTGAGTAAAGAGAAAATGCTTGCAAGCCTGCCATGAAGGTTATAACAATACTGTATTATCAACATTAAGTGGTATCGTTTCAAAGTCATCATTTCATGATAATACCAGATTGTGAACAATATGTTTTAGCCTTGGATTCCTAATTAATTGGTAAAATGTTTCTCTAAAATATGTGATAATGTTCTTTTCTGTCTGTCAATGTTGCGATTGTTTGTAAAATGTTTCTGTGCCCTTGAACTACACAGTGATGGACATGACAAAGCAGTAGATTCAGCAGTTTGTGATATATTTTTATACACACAGTGAAGATGAATGGTTCATTGGTTTCATGTTTCCTAAAAGTTCTCTGACCTTTGCATTGATGATGGGTGTTACTAAAAGTTAGTACAGTATGTAGCATCATTTGACAATCGTAAATTACAGTGTTTATGTTTTCTGTAATGAATACAGATCTTTTAAATGTTATCTGAATTCTTTACCCTAAAGTCATACTGAAACATTACAATTTTCAAGCTATTACTAACAAGAGTTAGTGTTACATAGGAATATAAAAAATAATATTGAAAAAAAGTGCACAAACCAAGCAAGTGTTCATCATCACTAAACCTAATCAATGCATGGCAATTTTTTTGTTAATGTGGAACCAAAATACAAACAACATATCTTATATACTGTACACTCTTTAATGATCTGTGATTTAAAAGCTTTGGTGAATCACTGTGCATATGCTTAAGGGATCAACATAAAGTAGATAGCAGCAACAAAATAGATATTGCACTGAGGTTTTATTTGCATTTGACCTCTAGAGTACAATGAGATTATTGTTTGCTGTGTTTAGAGTTGGAATTACATTTATAACTTTTCTTAAGACGTAAAGTAACTCAAACTTTTTTTCTGTAACAATTTTTAAAACATTAGCTACATTTAAATTTGTCATTGCAAAATATGGTTAGTTTTAAATATATTGAGAACTTTCAAAGGAATATTTTAGGACAATTTTTAATTACATTATTGAACCATTTAAATAGATTTATATAAATAACCAGTTCTCTTATTGACTGATTTTACTGTAAAAACTCTCCGAAAGTATCTATCACAAATTGAAAATTTAGACTTGATTCTCAGCATTGTAAAGTTTTAGAGTATATGGATATACAGTAGTTCGAAATATATTAATAACTTAAGACAGTTTTGTGAGATTTAGCTTTACTCTAGATTGCTTGTGTGTTATAGTGGGACAACATCCAAATATAATATCTCCAACTAACTTTATATGGAACTCCTGAAATAAGATATTATCCACCATCTTAAAGAAAGTCTTTCTAGTGCAATATGTGATGCTGAAACAACAACGTAATACTGAAAATTAGCTACCTCACTAATAGGTTTGGTAATAATAGTCAATTAGCTTTCCTCCTGACATGCCATTTAACAATCTCAATTAACCATGTTTAGTTATGTGAACTACAACTGAGATAAAGACCACCAGGAGATCTTTTGCACTCCAGTATTTGTGTGTGCCCAAGTGTGTGAAGGGTTAGCTACACCTTATTGTGAACACTGTACCAAAGCCTACTTTACTTGCTACAGTGTGTCACTGAAGGGTCTTGGGCACAACCTAATGGGGATATGTTGTGCCTCAGTGGCAGACCAGGCTCCCAGAATCCCTTTTTTGTTGCTCCTTACTAAGATATTATGTTGTGTTGCAGGCAAGGAGACAGAGATAGGGATTCTTATCAGGGACATGCAGTGAGGTAAATGGCTGAGGCGGCAGTGGCTAGCACCAGAGCCAGATTTACACATAATGTATGAGCCCAAGGGTGCCTGTGGGCATTATACACAGGTGCAGCATTATATACTGCTGGAAATTTGGTGAGTTTTGATCAGAGATGTACGGAAAAGATAGGCAGGGGAGGCACTGACTAACTTGTCATAGACTTTTTACTTTAACTCACCGCACGCCACTGGTTCTTATATGGCAGGACCATTATGCTTGTTAATAGGCAATGTTCATTTAAGCCTTTAAAGACTGTGGTACTGTATAAAGAATAAAAACATAATGTTGCCATCATATAGTATCAATAGTATTTAAAACCCCTTTTGTACAAGCTTTTGGATGAGACTCTGTTTAAATTATGAAAGTGCATCCACCTGAATCTGTACAGGCCTCAGGGTATTGAATGGGTCTCCCATGCACCAGAGGTTAATTCATTAAACCTGTGCCCCAACACCACTATCCTTTTACACTCAATCAGTAAAAAACACACAAGGTTTGTTGCCAAAACCACATTAGCATATTTATATATCTTAAGTATCAGAAGAATGGGGGCAACCTCATTTACTATCAAAAAAATAACAAATGTTAGAAGTAAAAATCTGAAAAATAGACTTTGGACAATACACAATTGATTGAAATTTTGGAAAAATATATGACAACTGCATTGTATATGGGAATAAGCTGCTCAGTTTAAAAATGGTACTAATAAAACATGTAACGAGCGCCAGGGCCAGTTCTACACCTTGTGGTGACCAGTACGAAAGTTTCCACTAGCGCCCCCACCACGCGGCAAAACAATTAGTGCGCGCCTGAGGTGTGCGTAAAAAAATAGGGTCGTGGCTTCATACGGGAGGGTCGTGGCCACAGTTATGCCCCCAGATATACCCCAAGTAGTTGTTCCCCCCAATTGATTTGCCCCCTGTAGCTGTACCCCCAGTATCTGTGCCCCCTGTAGCTATGCCCCCAGTAGTTGCACCCTCTGTTGCTTTGCCCACAGTAGTTGTGCCCCCTGTTGCTTTGCCCCAGTAGTTGTGCCCTCTGTTGCTGTGCCCCCTGTTGCTTTGCCCCAAGTAGATTTGCCCCAGTAGTTGTGTCCCCTGTTGCTTTGCCCCCAATAGTTGTGCCCTCTGCTGCTGTGCCCCCAAAAGTTGTGCCCTCTGTGCTGTGCCTCCTGTTGCTATGCCCCCAATAGTTGTGCCCTCTGCTGCTGTGCCCCCTGCTGTGCCTCCTGTTGCTGTGCCCCCAATAGTTGTGCCCTCTGTTGCTGTGCCCCCTGTCACTGTGCCCCCAATAGTTGTGCCCTCTGCTGCTGTGCCCCCAATAGTTGTGCCCTCTGCTGCTGTGCCTCCTGTTGCTGTGTCCCCTGTTGTGCCCTCTGCTGCTGTGCCTCATGTTGCTGTGCCCCCAGGCAAACACACACAAAAATGAAAAAATAATGCTTACCACTGCCCCGCTCCCGACCACTGCTGCTGCTCTGTCTGGCCTCCGGCTCTTCTCTATGGGATACTGACTGTCAATACTGACCTCTAGTGTCTGTCCCTGGAGCCGGCTGCAGCGGACACCCACACAGCCCACGGCGTCTGCTGCAGCCGGGGGAGCGGGATGCGGGCAGGCGGCGGTGCCTGCGGGGTGACTGCAGCCGCGAACCCAGGCCACAGCGCCCCGGGCGCAGGCACTGCTTGCCCGCACTAAGAACCGCTCCTGACGAGCGCTATAGATATCTTTAAATGTATAGGTCTAAATATATATATATATACTCTATGACTGTATATAATCAGATTAATCTATACTACCTCTCTGAGCACGGTACTATGAAACAAGAGCTACAGGACATTACCATCTTTCCGGCCCGAACTTCCCGACACCTAGCCGCTGCGTGACATCATTGAGCCGCGACCCGACATCAAGCCGCGAACCATCACCGCTGGATGCAGCGGAGCGGGACAAAAGGATTATCAACATCACCTTCCCTATTGATGCATGGGACCAACTAGGACAATGTTTTTCAACCACTGTGCCGTGGCACACTAGTGTGCCCTGAGCAGTCTCCAGGTGTGCCACCATAGAAGCACAGCCAGGCCCATCAGTGTTTTGCCACTACTGAGTACCTGGAACGATCAATACTGGTGGGTTTAGTGGTTGCAGAACCAGTTCTAATTTTGCACCTGGGCAGTATTGGGTTCTTCTGGCTTTCTCCGATGTGGCTCAGGCATTACCTATGGAGAAGCTGCGGCATGACATCCTAGCACACGCAACTGCACCATGCATAACCATTATATTTGAATGTGCCTTGGCAGTATTTAAATCTTGTTCAGTGTGCCACGAGTTGTAAAAGGTTTAAAATCTCTGAACTAGAGATGAGCGGGTTCGGTTCCTTTGGATCCGAATCCCCCCAAACTTCACCTATTTTACATGGTTCCGAGGCAGCCTCAGATCTTCCCGCCTTGCTTGGTTAACCAGAACGTGCCCGAACGTCATCATCCCGCTGTCGGATTCTTGCGAGATTCGTATTCTATATAAAGAGCCGCACGTCGCCGCTTTTTTCAATCGTGCTTTGGAGATTGAACTGAGAGGACGTGGCTGCGTTCTCTCCCTGAAAAGCTCCGTAATCTGTGCTCAGTGTGCTGAAAATATCTGTGCTCAGTGTGCTGCAAATAATTTGTGCTCAGTGTGCTGAAAATATCTATGCCTGAAAACGCTCCATATCTGTGCTCAGAGTGCTGCAAATATCTGATAAGTGTGCTGCATTGTGGGGACTGGGGACCACCAGTATATAATATATACTATTCTATAGCCTCTATACTGCTTGTCAGGACACATGGTCACAGTTACACCACTCTGTACTGATATATACAAAAATATATGTACTTTTCTATAGCCTCTATACTGCTTGTCAGGACACATGGTCACAGTTACACTGCTCTGTACTGATATATACAGTAATATATATACTTTTCTATTGCTTCTATACTGCTTGTCAGGACGAATGTGTCACAGTTACACCGCTCTGTACTCATATACAGTAATATATATACTTTTCTATAGCTTCTATACTGCTTGTCAGGACACATGTGTCACAGTTACACTGCACTGTACTGATATATACAATAATTTGAAATAATTTTCTATAGCTTCTATACTGCTTGTCAGGACACACATGTGTCACAGTTACACCGCTCTGTACTGATATACAGTAATATATATACTTTTCTATAGCTTCTATACTGCTTGTCAGGACACATGGGTCACAGTTACACTGCTCTGTACTGATATATACAATAATATAAATACTTTTCTATAGCTTCTATACTGCGTGTCAGGACACATGTGTCACAGTTACACTGCTCTGTACTGATATATACAATAATATATATACTTTTCTATAGCTTCTATACTGCTTGTCAGGACACATGTGTCACAGTTACACTGCTCTGTACTGATATGTACAATAAAATATATACTTTTCTATAGCTTCTATACTGCTTGTCAGGACACATGTGTCACAGTTACACCGCTCTGTACTGATATATATACAATAATATATATACTTTTCTATAGCTTCTATACTGCTTGTCAGGACACATGTGTCACAGTTACACCGCTCTGTACTGATATATATACAATAATATATATACTTTTCTATAGCTTCCATACTGTTTGTCAGGATACATGTGTCACAGTTACACCGCTCTGTACTGATATATATACAATAATATATATACTTTTGTATAGCTTCTATACTGCTTGTCAGGACACATGTGTCACAGTTACACCGCTCTGTACTGATATATATACAATCATTTATATACTTTTCTATAGCTTCTATACTGCTTGTCAGGACACATGTGTCACAGTTACACCACTCTGTACTGATATATACAATAATATATATCATTTTCTATAGCTTCTATACTGCTAGTCAGGACACATGTGTCACAGTTACACCGCTCTGTACTGATATATATACAATCATTTATATACTTTTCTATAGCTTCTATACTGCTTGTCAGGACACATGTGTCACAGTTACACCACTCTGTACTGATATATACAATAATATATATCATTTTCTATAGCTTCTATACTGCTAGTCAGGACACATGTGTCACAGTTACACCGCTCTTTACTGATATATATACAATAATATATATACTTTTCTATAGCTTCTATACTGCTTGTCAGGACACATGTGTCACAGTTACACCGCTCTGTACTGATATATATATACAATAATATATATACTTTTCTATAGCTTCTATACTGCTTGCCAGGACACGTGTCACAGTTACACCGCTCTGTACTGATATATATATACAATATTATATATACTTCCTCAGTGTCAATTTCCTCCTTAGACAGGAATGCCAATAGTCCTGCAGGCCATGTCACTGGCAAGTCTGATGAGTCCTCTCCTAACTGGGATTCCTCCGATGGATCCTTGAGTGTAACGCCTACTGTTGCTGGCACTGCTGCTGTTGTTGCTGCTGGGAGTCGATCGTCATCCCAGAGGGGAAGTCAGAAGACCACTTGTACTACTTCAAGTAAGCAATTGACTGTCCAACAGTCCTTTGCGAGGAAGATGAAATATCACAGCAGTCATCCTGCTGCAAAGCGGATAACTCAGGTCTTGGCAGCTGCAGTGGTGTTAAACGTGTGTCCGGTATCCGCCGTTAATTCACAGGGAAGTAGAGAATTGCTTGAGGTACTGTGTCCCCGCTACCAAATACCATCTAGGTTCCATTTCTCTAGGCAGGCGATACCGAGAATGTACACAGAAGTCAGAAAAAGAGTCACCAGTGTCCTAAAAAATGCAGTTGTACCCAATGTCCACTTAACCACGGACATGTGGACAAGTGGAGCAGGGCAGACTCAGGACTATATGACTGTGACAGCCCACTGGGTAGATGTATTGCCTCCCACAGCAAGAACAGCAGCGGCGGCACCAGTAGCAGCATCTCCCAAACGCCAACTCGTTCCTAGGCAGGCTATGCTTTGTATCACCGCTTTCCATAAGAGGCACACAGCTGACAACCTCTTACAGAAACTGAGGAACATCATCGCAGAATGGCTTACCCCAATTGGACTCTCATGGGGATTTGTGACATCGGACAATGCCACCAATATTGTGCGTGCATTACATTTGGGCAAATTCTAGCACGTCCCATGTTTTGCACATATATTGAATTTGGTGTACAGAATTTAAAAAAAAACGACAGGGACGTGCAAGAGATGCTGTCGGTGGCCCGAAGAATTGCGGGCCACTTTCGGCATTCAGCCACTGCGTGCCGAAGACTGGAGCACCAGCAAACACTCCTGAACCTGCCCCGCCATCATCTGAAGCAAGAGGTGGTAACGAGGTGAAATTCAACCCTCTATATGCTTCAGAGGATGGAGGAGCAGCAAAAGGCCATTCAAGCCTATACATCTGCCTACGATATAGGCAAAGGAGGGGGAATGCACCTGACTCAAGCGCAGTGGAGAATGATTTCAACGTTGTGCAAGGTTCTGCAACCCTTTGAACTTGCCACACGTGAAGTCAGTTCAGACACTGCCAGCCTGAGTCAGGTCATTCCCCTCATCAGGCTTTTGCAGAAGAAGCTGGAGAGATTGAAGGAGGAGCTAAAATGGAGCGATTCCACTAGGCATGTGGGACTTGTGGATGGAGCCCTTAATTCTCTTAAACAGGATTCACGGGTGTTCAATCTGTTGAAATCAGAGCACTACATTTTGTCCACCATGCTCGATCCTAGGTTTAAAGCCTACGTTGTATCTCTCTTTCCAGCAGACACAAGTCTGCAGAGGTGCAAAGAAACCAAACAAAACGGCTGCGCTGTATGTCAGAAATAAAGTGAGGAGAGAGCCAACGTGTAATAAAAGTATTGTTATTTAATGAATGATGAGGATAAAAAGTTATAACAAGGTATTACTAATAAAAAATGAATATTCAATAATGAATAAAAAATATATCACACAAACTTGTCTCAGGATGTTTGAAGGGCTAAAAGGACTGCAGAAAAAAGAATAGAGGTAATGGTGGCGCTGGCAGGCCTGTGTGTGTGTGCACCCTGGGATTAGCTGCCACCTGGTAAGGAGGTAGCCGGCCTCCTCTAGAACAAAACAATTATGGAAAATTACCAGGTGGGCGCTCAATACCAATTGATGGACACAATGATAAAAATAAACCAGTTTATTACATAAATTAACAACATATAACACATAAAAATAAACAAGACCACAATGCAGTAATCATATAAAACTGAGGTTCCGGAAACCTCTAATTAGAACAATATTAAAAACTAAAAGGACTGCAGCTGTATTTTAAAGCTGAAGTCCGTATTCCACAGATGCCGGTAATTGCTGCTAAATGTGCACAGAATGATGACTTCAGCTTTAAAATACAGCTGCAGCTAAGTAGAAGTCCTTTTAGCCCTTCAAACATCCTGAGACAAGTTTGTGTGATATATTTTTTATTCATTATTGAATATTCATTTTTTATTAGTAATACCTTGTTATAACTTTTTATCCTCATCATTCATTAAATAACAATACTTTTATTACACGTTGGCTCTCTCCTCACTTTATTTCTGGCATACAGCGCAGCCGTTTTGTTTGGTTTCTTTCTTGTTTCATGACTACACATAGTTTTTCGGCAAGCGCAGTATCTCAGAAATCCGTCCACAATTATATTCCTTGTTCATTTGATATCTTCTTTGTTGAGTGCTTTTTCAGCAGTTAATTTAGTCCTGTTCTGCAGAGGTGCAAAGACCTGCTGGTGAGACACTTGTCAAGTCAAGCGGAACAGCTCCTCCTTCACATTCTCCGGCAACTAGGGCTGCGAGGAAAAGGCTAAGAATTCCGAGCCCATCCGCTGGCGGTGATGCAGGGCAGTCTGGAACGAGTGCTGACATCTGGTCCGGACTGAAGGACCTACCAACGATTACTGACATGTCGTCTACTGTCACTGCATGTGATTCTGTCACCATTGAAAGAATGGTGGAGGATAATATGAGTGACCACATCCAAGTAGGCACGTCAGACAGTCCGTACGTATACTGGCAGGAAAAAGAGGTAATTTGGAGGCCCTTGCACAAACTGGCTTTATTTTACCTAAGTTGCCCCCCTCCAGTGTGTACTCCGAAAGAGTGTTTAGTGCAGCCGCTCACCTTGTCAGCAATTGGCATACAAGGTTACTTCCAGAGAATGTGGAGAAGATGATGTTTATCAAAATGAATTATAATCAATTCCTCCGTGGAGACATTCACCAGCAATTGCCTCCAGAAAGTACACAGGGACCTGAGATGGTGGATTCCAGTGGGGACGAATTAATAATCTGTGAGGAGGGGGATGTACACAGTGAAAGGGGTGAGCAATTGGACGATGATGAGGAGGTGGACATCTTGCCTCTGTATAGCCAGTTTGTGCAAGGAGAGATTGATTGCTTGTTTTTTGGAGGGGGCCCAAACCAACCAGTCATTTCAGCCACAGTCGTGTGGCAGACCCTTTCACTGAAATGATGGGTTTGTTAAAGTGTGCATGTCCTGTTTATACAACAAAGGGTGGGTGGGAGGGCCCAAGGACAATTCCATCTTGCACCTCTTTTTTTTTTATTTATCTCTGCATCATGTGATGTTTGGGGCTAATTTTTTGAAGTGCCATCCTGTCTGACACTGCAGTGCCACTCCTAGATGGGCCAGATGTTTGTTCCGGCCACTTGGGTCGCTTAGCTTAGTCATCCAAATTTTAGGACTAAAAATAATATTGTGAGGTGTGAGGTGTTCAGAATAGACTGGAAATGAGTGGAAATTATGGTTATTGAGGTTAATAATACTATGGGATCAAAATGACCCCCAAATTCTATGATTTAAGCTGTTTTTGAGGGTTTTTTTAAAAAAAACCACCCGAATCCAAAACACACCCGAATCCGACAAAAAAATTTCAGGGAGGTTTTGCCAAAACGCGTCCGAATCCAAAACATGGCCGCGGAACTGAATCCAAAACCAAAACACAAAACCCGATAAAATGTCCGGTGCACATCTCTACTCTGAACTAGGAGGTAGGGACAGTTAGGGCATTCACCAATATATTGTGAACTTGGAACGGACTGAGCTAAACTTATATACTCCATAAAGGAGTTGTAAACATACCGCACAATGGCCCTCATTCTGAGTTGTTCGCTCGTTAGCTGCTTTTAGCAGCATTGGACACGCTAAGCCGCCACCCTCTGGGAGTGTATCTTAGCATAGCAGCATTGCGAACGAAAGATTAGCAGAATTGCGAATAGAAATTTCTTAGCAGTTTCTGAGTAGCTCCAGACTTACTCCTACACTGCGATCAGTTCAGTCAGTTTCGTTCCTGGTTTGATGTCACAAACACACCCAGCATTCGCCCAGACACTCTCCCGTTTCTTCAGACACTCCCACGTTTTTCCCAGAAATGACAGCGTTTTCCCGCACACTCCCATAAAACGGCCAGTTTCCGCCCAGAAACACCCACTTCCTGTCAATCACACTCCGATCACCAATACGATGAAAAAGCTTTGTTATGCCGTGAGTAAAATACCTTACTTTTGTGTAAAATAACTAAGCGCATGCGCTCTGCGAACCTTGCGCATGCGCAGTAAGCGACTAATCGCAGTATAGCGAAAATCGGCAACGAGCGAACAACTCGGAATGACCACCAATAATCATAATTTTTTCTTCACAGGTGCCACGCTCCGTTTATATTCTATATATGACCATACAGTCATATATATATATATATATATATATATATATATTTAGACCTATACATTTAAAGATATCTATAGCGCTCGTTACATGTTTTATTTAAATTTTGGAAAGACAATAATAAAAATGTAAATAATACAGTATCATTATTCAGCAATAAATAAAACAGAGAGTAGACAAATGTCAAAACATGTAGAAATCAATAAAGTTAGATATTTAGTAGTATCAGATTTCATTATCAATTAAGAATATTTGATAAATAGCTCAGAGCATAAATTTTTGGCATTTATGACATTTATCTTCACAAATTAACATCAATGTCAGGAATATATGAGCAATAACAATAATATAAACATAGAATGTAAGCTAGAAGATAATATAGCAAAAAAAATGGAAAAAATTTGCACTGATCCCCAATTATAAAAACACAATTCACTCTAATAGATCCATTGACTATAAAAACCACAATATAATTGATATAGACATAGATTACTAGAAATATCGTAGTTACTAGTAAAACTCTGCACTAGTCAAAGAAAACCTCCTTACAATCCAACAACTTTTTTACCCAGTAATGAACACAACCACTTATAATCTTTCACTGTCATAAATGCAACATAGTGTAATGAAGCATTCGCATCGTTGTGTTCGCATTTTCCTGGCTGTGCACGTGCAGTGGCCGCAATCATGGGAGAATGTAATACTACATTGATAAGATCCTATATTATGGTCATGCATGGTGGCCATTTTGGCTGTGATTTTTGCTGCTGCTGCAGCACCCATAGCGGTGCTCTAGACAGGAAAGTATTAAAACATGGGTGCAATGTGTGTGGTGTGAGTCCCCCCTTGGACCCAGGTGCCCGTATGCATCCCACACATTGCACCTATTATAGAAACAACAATGCATTTCATGCTAATACATGTGGAGACTATTTAAAAAAGCATTTTCATTTTTTAGCAGTTTAACTGAATAAGTGATTTCATTTGTGGAAGCATTAGCATACAAATCAGAATAACAAATTCTGAATAGGTATTCAACTTGGATACACTAAATGCACATTCTCTGGTATTAATTGCACTATGTAATACTATAACAATCACTTCTGCCTCCTCAATGATACTTGGTCACTAATAATCTCTACTGCAATACTGTTCACAACCGCTACAGATGATACAGATGTGTCCCTCTACAGCCTAGCTGTGTATAGCAGCTTGCTGTAGCAGGATTTAAATGCACATGCAGCATGACATGCCACCTGCATCTGCATTGTAGCCGGCTCCAATAGGACTCAATGGGAGGTGGGTAGAATCACATGTGGCTCCGATTGAAGTGAATGGCCTAGCGGGAACATGTGGATGCCAGCTCTTCGATATACCGCGACTGGTGTAGACAACACCATATGTAAATACATCTGTATGCAACTATAGTAAAGTCACTTATCTGTTAAGAACTTAAGACAGGTAAAAGTCACCCCTTTCTGGCTTAAAGACCCTCTGTGACATTCATCCAGGATTTGAGTCTACCTCTCAGTCCTGTTATTACACTAGCTTTCAAATGTCTAGCTCTGTAAGTATTGACTTGGCTCTTCCAAGGGGTTAGTGTCAGCTCCACAATGCACCCTGCATCTCAAAAATATGTTCTCCTCCTTATGACAGCCTGCTTATCAGCTGCAACTGCACTGCTACCCAGCTCTTCTGCATTTCTATGGCAGCCACATGCTCAGGCAGGTCTGCCTTCCACTGCACATTCAGTCTTCTTGCTCTGCTTTCTTTTTTTATACTGCAGGAATGCCATTTGGTGCCAATATAACCTCTTTTATGTCTTCTGTGTCTTGCCAGATCCAACTCTGTGTGCTCTCTGACCCTTCTAGAACACTCCTGGTCATAACTTTTGGCACACTGTTGGTCAAGTGGATGCCATTTTGGTGAAGTCCATACAGGAGGTTGCCATTTTTGTTTAATCTAGGCAGAGCCAGATTTGGACCTCATGGAGCCCTACACAAGATACCAGTTTGAGGGCCCCCTCTTTCAAACAATCCAAAGCACCATAGTACACAAAAGTACCTTAGTGCATGCATAGTGCAAGTGTGGAGCATGTGCAGTCTACCAATAATTCCCCCCATTGCATGATCATCAGCATTACATACAAATCTAGATCTTTTGGAAGTAGACTTTAAACCTGTGTCACATTTAAAGTAAACTGAGCACTCACATACAGTGGATGAAACAATATTGTGTCTCCAAACATTTCTCATCCTTTCATAGAACATCACTTAACAACATTGTCACTCATCTCTAGTTGGTCTATAGGCTGCATTCTCTGAATTATTGGTTCAGTAAATTGTATTTCTTGGATTGGACAGGATCTAGGTGTATAGATGAGTGTGTATAAGAGACCTTAATTCTACCATACACAGCACTTGAAGCTGTATACTCTGGACCAGGGGCCTAAATCTACACAGATATTTGAATTGGTAAATCAAGGATGCATAGCATCCCTACCCTAATCCTGAAAACTCAACCCTAACCTCAAGCTTCACCCTAACCATAAGCCCTAACCCTAATACCATGACCTCTAACCCAAACCGCTTAACCCTACACCAACCCTAATACCTTATCCCAAGACCCTGAACTAATAATACCCTAACCCAAACTGTTACATCAACCCTAATACCCTATCCCTATTACCCTAACCCAAATAACTAAACTTAGCCTTATACACTAAACCAAACCACTACACCAACTCTAATACCCTATCCATAATGCCATAACCCAAACCCTTAAATTAACTATAATACCCTAACCCAAAGTTTTTTCCCTCTTATTACTATAAAGGTGGCCCTCTTCTCATTACTCTTTTCTTACAACACACAATTCTGATCGGAAAGAATGCTGAAGATTAGAAATTTGCTGCGAGTTGGCATCTGCAGTGGTGGCTGTGGTGTGGACACAAAGAGCTGGTGGTGTGGAGGGTTAGAGTCATGCACAGTGATATTTGTGACTGTGCCCAGTTTAGTGTCTATGCCGTGTAATGATGACGAAGAGTTGTCACCAATGGCTATGGTGGACTTATCTCTCCCAGGCTGCCTGGCACAGGGCTTTCATTTGCATTGTCACACTGCAAGTGCTGGCTGCCTACCTTATATAACAGTGACATTATTATTAGTGACATTATTATTATGTCCCATACCTTTTTTTTTACGTACACTATAAGATTTAAAGTACACTGTAAGATTTATTTTTTATGGTAGGTGGGAAGTGGACAGGACTGTCTTATATTATATGTATAATACAAGTAACTTACATGCACAGTGCACACAACAGAGCTTTGGAGGTACATATGATGTCATGAGTCACATGGTAGTTGTGCAGTGCTACTCTGGGAACATTTTGGACAGATTGGATTTCTTTGTGGAACCTGTCCAAGGGCCCCTTGGGGACCACAGGGCTCCAGGCAAGTGCCTAGATTGCCTTGTGGAAAATCCAGGCCTGGATCTAGGTGCATATAGCTCCTGCAGTCCCCTGGATACCAAGGACCAGGTGGATGAGAGGTCTATAAATATTTTAGACTCAACCCTGTACTTGCTCTCTTTCAATGTAGGATTGTAGACACTAGTTTTTCTCCCTTTGCCTTCTACGCAAAAGCTCTAGATTATCTCTTAGGTTCTCTTAATCCCCTTCCCTTGAAAACAGTTTATAATATATTATAAAAGTGCATTTGCATACTTATATACTGTAGGGGACATTTTGGGTAACTAAGATTCTGGGCAACAATACAGGCAGCGCTTCATCTTTTAATACATTACACCATGGAATGCATTAAAAGATTAATTGATTTAACTATGATACGTTCTATACCATTCTCCAGCTGCACACTTTAGTGCTAAGAAGCCACCGATCACCTGACCAAGTCCTGGTGATTTTTTTTAACAGTTTAACACAGTGTTGACACAACCATAGAGGTTACCCCAATCTCTGCTTGATCTTGGCTGTGTAGCTTTAATTCTCCTCTGGGACCTATATCTACAGACCACTTGATACTGGCTGTACACCCACTGGACTGACAACCTTATAAGGGTGAGTTCCCCTGCCTGATTAATAACTTCTGATTTACACTGTCGATACAGAGGCACTGGCTAAGAGGAGTGGGTTATTGGGCAACCAGAACTAACCCCCCATTCCCCCGGCATTTGCCTTGCCCTTAATGATCAGAGGAATAGACCATTCTGCATTGCACTGAATTGTATTTATTTGCAGCACTCTAAACCACTTATACAATAGTGCACACTTTGCATTTAATTCATCTACTGTATGCTGAGCAGTAAGTCTGATGCAGCCTCATGATTATCTTTTGAAAACACTGCTTCATGAGCTAATAGTTATGTTTTATTTAATATACTGCATCTTTTACTCCCAAGAGTTATGTAATATTATTTTTATTATGATTAGATTTTTCATTTCTTGCTCTACATTGTATCATTGTGTGATTAATATTTTAGTGTATTATATTCTCTGGCCATATATGCCAAATTTTAACATATTGCACAGATAACACCTAGAGCCTCTGGAGTGGTTTTTCTCTGTAGAAAGTAAAAAAGTAAGAAAGTTGGAAAACTGGCCTCAGAATAAACTTCTAAATATCAGTCTGTTTCTGCTAAACTAACAATTAAAACTCAACCAACAGGAAGAGCTGGAATTGTTTTGCTGGTTTGGGGCAGTCTATTGTCTATACTTGAAGGTCACGTGTCCATCTGCATGCAATGGCATACCTATTAATATTCTTAAAACAAAGTCTGAACATTTTTCCTACTTAACAAAAATGTATCGTTTTAAGGCAAACATATTGGATCTGGTATAAGTTCCTGAACCCATTTGTTTCTGCACAAAACCTGGTCTCTAAGGGCAGGTTATTGGGGATTTTGCTTTGTGCGCCTGAGGCACGTGAAACATAGGGGGTTATTCAGAGATAGACTCAGATAGCTGCATACGCAACCAGATCTGCGTCCATCTCCTCACATGCTGGGGACAGCCAGCACAGGGCAAGGCAATGCAGCATGTGTGAGGCCGCCTTCCGATGAGTCCACAATTAGATTGTGAATGCATCGGAACTAAGGTTGACCCCTGGCAGCACAGCCAGGTGTTCTGCTACCTTTTTTTCTGGAGCGGCTGCGCATGACGTAACGCAGCCACCCCGGAAACACTCAGCCCACCCCTGTTTGGGGTGTCACATCCCCCAACACGGTGACAATGCCCTCTCAATGGCCACCACTGTCAATCACACTGCGGCTGCATCCTTAATAGATGCAAATGCAATGTGTAAGGTCATGCATGTGAACTGCAGCCAGTGCGTGTGCATAGTCCAGATGGATGTGGCTGCTGCATGTGGACACGTGGCTGCATCCATCTCAGAATCAGTCCCATAATCCCCAATAAGTGCCGGCTTTTCAGGGCTAATTGGATAGCTCCTGGGTGATGAATTGGCTGCCATCATTTACTGCAGCTAATTGGATACCCCCTAAATGTCACACATAAAATAAGCAATAGGAATAAATTGGTGTTATGTTATGCCATCAAATGAATTTTATTGTCTTCTTTTGGTATTTCTAATGAACAATACACCAATAAATTGGAAATGGTGTTAACCTTGTCCTCACACATCTTTGCCTGTGATGAGTTCACATCGCAGGCTGCTGTTCCCTGTATAGTATACTGCAGCGGAAGAGTGCACTACTCACTACGGAAAAAGATGCATTGTGGCGCAGGCAGCTGAGAAGCGATGCTCCCGCTGTCCGCTGCAACAGGGGGAGGCAGCAGCACTCAATAGAAATGGGCAGTGGGGAGATATGCTCCTGCGACCTGTTCCTGTAATGAATATATGTCGGCAGCATTCACTGGAGCATGCGTACACAAACTCTCAAGAATAGTAGCAGGAAAATAGATTGCTGCCGGTATGCTTTGCTATGATCACGGAAATGCCATGTCAAGTAGCAATTTATTACAAAGATGTGTTAGGGCACATCTGTATTTGTAGCTGTCCTAAGTGCTGATATACAGTACATATTGCATCTATCAACTCCTATCATTTGCCTTTTTTAGTCGTTATTACATATTTCACTTGATTCTTCTTTTAAAAGCTGACGGTATTGGTCACATATTAAGGCAATTATACCTGTACTTCCATGTGTCACCAAAGTCAATTATATATTTTAAGCCTCTAACACTATAACACTCAACTAAATGGGAAGTTTATAAAAGGCAATAGTTGGCTAATTGCCTCTCCTAGAATGTTTCTAATGCAGAATGAAAGGAAATAAGATCACATTAAGATAACAAATATAACAACTTGCCTGGAGATGATGCTGCTACTCATCCTCTTTTCCCACTTCCATACTTTGCAAACGACCATAAGGCTACCATTCGTGGTATGCAAATGATCCTCTCTATGGCCAAAAACTGATGAAATCAGCACTTGTAACGTACCTATAATCTCAATTGCTATTTTTCTGACTTTCAAATTAGCTGACAGCCTCCAGTGATAAATCTTAGTCGACTTCAGATTTTGAAAGGCCAGCTCAACATGATTTTATCCTGTAGGACAGCCAAGAAGCATTTCTGAACCAAATTTTTTATGAGAAGAGTGTTAAGGCAGACTCCCTTTTAGCTACCAGAATCTGTCAACATAATGCTCATAATACAATTGGTTCCATTCACACCTCTTCTGGCTTCTTAACTTACAGCTCTTGAAAAACAGAGGACACATGCTCCTTTTTACTGCAACCTCTATAACGTGCCACACCACCCTCTCTGATCATTATGATCCTACATATCTTTTGGACAATTATCTAGCTTACTGTCCTCTTTCCCAGCTCCCCTTGGTTTTGGTTTTGGCCTTAATGCCCTTTGTAGTTAAACCTGGCCTCTATTAAATCATTTCAATCAGTCTTGACCTGTGCTAACCTATTTATCCCAATCTGGAATGAAAACTCTTGGTTCAGCCACTTTATATGACATGTTCACTGTTCTCCAGAAGGAAGGCAAATACCCTGTTTTCTGTGGAAATTATAAACAATACCATTTTCTCTGTTTACCTTACATTACCTTAACTTACCTTAAATAGTTTGTTAAAGTTGGCCACCTGATATATACATCGTTACCCCAGCTTATTCAACCTGACCAGGTTTATTTTTCTAATACAGATGTGTCCACTTACATATTTGCTTTTTTACTAATTTTGCACAACATGCAAAACACAGCTTAGATGTTTATCACGAGTAGCGAGTGGATGAATTTAAAAAATGTTGTTTGCCATAATAGAATATGTATAAAGTAACATATTAAAGAAGCAAATTAAGAAAAATCACAAGGCATGGCTAAATCTCAGCGTCTAAGGCATGCAAAACTGTTCCATACATGGCGGGATATAGCAAAGATGTATGTGGACACATCTGTAGGTTTATTTTGTTCAGCGTCATTAAGCCTTGGATAACATCCAAAGATTGATTGACCTACAGTAGTCTGAAAAATTAACATACTTAAGTCCACTTCTCTGATGATCATGGCTTTAGATGCTGAAAGGTCTTTGATTGCATTAATTGGTCTTTCATGATCAGGGTCCTTCGATTCTTTGGATTTGACAACAAATGTCTAACAACAGATGTGTCCACTTACATTTAGCCTCTCTGCATGTTAAACAGCCCTTCAAGTCACGCCATGCCATGTAATGACTTGGAAGCACCATGCCCAGACATCCCTATATCATATGTTTAATGAAATTAATTTATTTTGTTCTTTGTTTTCAGTTTAAATGGTAGACCTTCCAATTTAAATGCTTGAAAGTGTATAATTCTAAACATTTTCACTATGGTCTGGCCCACAGCTATAAAAAGGAAATAACTCCTCAGATGACTTTATTTATTCCAAATGTTCCTCTCTGTACATGTTGTGATTCTTTTTCTATATGGGTAGGCAGGACAGCAACAGTGGTCTTCAGTTTGCCGGCTGTCGGGATCCCAGCGCACAGTATACCGGCGCCGGAATCCCGACAGCCGGCATACCGACACTTTATCTCCCTTTAGGGTGTCCACGACCCCCCTGGAGGGAGAATAAATAGCGTGGCGCTCGTAGTGCGCCACCATGATCGCAGCGTGGCAAGCGCAGATGGCGATCACAGCGAGCCCGCAAGGGGCTCATTTGCGCTCGCCACGCTGTCGGTATGCTTTCCCTCCTGGACAGCATTTTCATTCTGGACTCATATACTTGCTGTATAATTGTGTCCAGGTATTTGCTACTACAGTGCTTTTCAGTGTTTTCAGAATGAAATTGAGAAAGGGATCTTGGTAAACCTTTGGATAAAAAGAACTGGTCAGATATCGGTTCTGGTGTTTCTAAGTTCCCCATTTGTTCTGGCATTAAAAGGAATGCTTATAAATGGCTACTTTGCTAGTAATTGGTACCTACAGTAATAGACTTCACAGAATGTTTTACTCTCTGTTGCAGGGGTTGCCTAGATGCTATGTCCCATTTGATAGTTTTGCCCAGTGGTGGTTCAGAGATTCCTTGCAGCCTCCCCATTGTCTCAGTGTAATGGCTGCTACCATCTTGGATCTGGTCAGCTGATCACTGGAACTCCAATATAATTCCAGCTATGCCTTATCTCCACAGTCCAGCCTTGCATCATGTGAGTCTATGCAACAATCCTAATGCACCTCAAAAGATAAAGGGCACCAGTCACTCCAATCTGGTCCAGAACAACATTTCTTATTCAGCCACATCCTTGGCTCCCTGACCTTTGGCAGGTAGGTGCATTCTCCAGACTCTTTCCTGTGTCTCCAGCATCTTCAGAGAACAACATGAACAGCTTGCCCACTGCACAGAGCTGTAAACATTATTACTATCTCTGATGCTTGTGGATCTACTGGACCCAGCCAGCCATCAACTTCCTAGTGCACCTCATCAATCAAACCTGCTGCTAAGCTGCCTTCCAGGACTCAGGCAGTTGCTAGTATACCTAGGCAGAACCACTTCCTATTCTGCTGTATCAAGTAGAATCTGGTATTAGCTTGTCATCTGGGAGATTTGCTGTGTGACTGGTGCGCTCCGCAATATAGCATTTTCTGTGTAGCTGAGATGGTATCCGGTCTATAGGTCTACACTAAAAAGGTCTACAGTTAATAGGTCAACTATTAATGGTCGACATGCATTAGGTCAACAGGGTCAAAAAGTCGACATGTAAAAGGTAGATGGTTCAAAGGGTCAACAGGTTCAAAAGGTCAACATGAAAATGTCTGACACATATTGTCGACACAAGTGTTTTTATTAATTTTTTTTCTACATTTTCATACTTTACCATCCATGTGGAGTACAATTGTGAATAGTAACCTGTTCCGAGTGCAGCAATAGTGGAGTGAGGCACCCTGCTCGAAGCATGGCAAGCGAAACGAGCCATGCAAGGGGTCACAGTATACTAATGGGGTTTGTTTGTGACAGAAAAGTGACAGTAAACCCCCCCAAAAAAGTCTAATTTTTTTGTACTGACCATTTCCATGACAACCTTTTGACCCTGTCTAACTTTTAACCCTGGTGACATTTTCTACTGTCTACCTATTCCATGTTGACCTTTTGACCCCATCAACCTATATATGTTGACCATTAGTGGTCGACGTATTGACTGTAGACCTTTTTAGTGTAGATGTAATAATCCACACCCGCTAATACTGCACCACATTTCAGCATTTCCTGTGTAGCCGGTGTTGCTCTGCATTTTGGCATTTCCTGTGTAGCTGGTGCTGCTCCGCATTACAACATTTACTGTGTAACTGGTGCTACTCTGCATTCCAGCATTTCCTGTGTAGCTGGTGCTGCTCTGTATTCCGACATTTTCTTTGTAGCTGGTGCTGCTCCGCATTCCAGAAGAGCAAGAGGTGGAGGAGTATAGAGGATAGAGTAGGAGATCATCTTGAGCAGGCAATGTAATATCTGTAATCCACAAAGATGTGTACTTTAAGCCTACACTTTAATATACATTGTTTTCATTTTGTTCTTTTAATATCTTTTAATATCCAGGCACTGTACTTTAATGTGTCTTTAAAATTATATATTTTTGGTTTTCATCTACAGTTTTAGTTTCCATCTAGTCTTTAATGGAACTCCTCAAAGTGGACACATGCAACTTATTGCCACTTAAACACTACACTTCTGGAGCATCACTGGTGGCCCTCTAACCTTTAAAAGCTGCATGTTATGCTTAAGCTGGGAACACATTATAAGATATATTAAATGATTTATCCTTCTAAGGTTGATCGGAATGATATACAGCGTGTATCCCCAATATGTAGTATCTAGTATCCCTAATATGTAGTACCTGGCCATGATTAATTAAATCATCCCATTGGAGATGGTGCACATCAAATAGGTCTATTCCATGGCCGACATGGTTGTAGTTACATGTAACACATATTGATACATCACGCTATGCAGTATAAAAGGTGGATGTAATTTATTGTTACTTTGCATTGCCATGCTGATGAGTTGCACTATCACAAAGTGTGTACCCAGATTTAATCGCAGTAATAAGTGAAAACAATACATTTAATAACATAAATAGACATTTATATGTATCAGTAAAAGTATAAAAATAATTTTAAAAGTGTTACAAACTCCTGTATAACAAACATATCTAAAAACAAGCCTACATTTCACAAACTGTATTTCCTTCTTCCAGGAATCATACCTTTTTTTAAAAGCATTACTAAATGATTTGTTATTTGATACAATGACAGTTAAGACCTTTGGTCCAATATCACAAGTAATTCATGTAAACTGAATTCCATAATTCATATAATCTTCTAAAACCTTGCAATAATACCTCTCTCTGTAATATCTCTGTAATGTTTATTGTGGACAGCTTTGCAGTTTCTTGCATGTTTTGACTTCAATTTTAATTAATGCACAGCTATCATAAGCCTGAGGTTGTGTTTCCTCACAGTCATATACTTTGCAATGATGTAATTTCATTAATATTTCAAAACAACTCCTTAAGCTTTAATGTTTATAATACTACATTGAGCTGCCAATTACAATATGCTTCATCCAAGTATGTGTACCCCCAAATATTCTTCAATGTTTCATAGTTACAAAGGTGATAGACCACTACTATTGCAGCCATAGTCATGATAAGAACAAAAAAAAAGAGGCTGTCCTATTATATATACCAATATAGTGTGAGGCGCATGCAAGGATATTAAACCAGGATTCAATTATATTTGACCAGCCAGATGCACGATATGTCTTATTTGTAGATGAACTGTACTGTATGTTGTTAACTTTTAGTAATTCAACCAAATGAACAAAGAAAAGAGAACTGGCCATATCTTGATTCTGCTTAATACTTTCTCTCAACCCTGATTTGGGCTCTCTATGTCTCCAGTTTTTCTCCTGTACAATCAGTGAATAAGAAAATGAACTATTAGACAAAAATCTAAATCAACCGTAAAATGTTTTTTTTCTAAGAAAAAAAAAAGGTTGCAGGTTGCTATCAGAGAAAAACTTTGCAGTGCAACATGTTAAGTAGTGAATAGTGGCCAATAATAAATACTGTAAAACCTTCAGCTCATATACATTTTGCATATATTGTATTTTGCCAGTGTCTTGCATACATGCTGGACAAGTAGTAATTCAGTATTTTTTTTATATGAATGTGTAAATGATAAATCATACATGAAAATGGAGAAGCAATATAATGTTATATTTTTTACCTTGAAATTCTATATAAAATTAATCTTTAAAATCATTATTATTCTTCCAATTAGTATTTACTAAGCCATAACAAATAGGAATAAATATTGGTCTATTATATTGCTAATGCATCTGTACCATACTGACGCTGGGATCCCGAGGTTTACAATGTCGTGGTGGTGGTGGTGGGGGGCAAGCGGAACGAAACCCCATGAGGGCTCAGTGGCTCGCTGCACTCGCCACAGGTTCTATTCCCACTCTGTGGGTGTCGTGGACACCCACGAGTGGAAATAGTCCCTGCTAGTCGGCATGCGAACTGTTGGGCATTCAAGTGTTTGGAATCCCAGTGTCAGTAATGTGATGGCGGTCTCCTGACCGCTGGTCACGTAACTACATCATCATCAGTTATTTATATAGCGCACACATATTCCGCAGCGCTGTACAGAGAGAATATTTGCCCATTCACATCAGTCCCTGCCCCAGTGGAGCTTACAATCTATATTCCGTTTCACATGTACACACAGACACATTCATGCTAGGGTTAATTTTGTTTGGAGCCAATCAACCTACCAGTATATTTTTGGATGTGGGAGGAAACCGGAGAACCTGGAGGAAACCCACGCAAGTACGGGGAGAATATACAAACTCTGCACAGTTAGGGCCATGGTGGGAATCGAACTCATGACCTCAGTGTTGTGAGGCAGTAATGCTAACCATTACACCATCCATACTGCCCAAATACATCCTGTTACAATAGCGTTATGTATGTCCTGTGAAGGTGTGCTATTATTACATATACTGTAACTACGTAGGGATGCATTTAGAGTTCTTTTTCAGGCTGAAACCACATTTCTGATACATCTTGTGCTGACAGAAAAACCATAGAAAGAAACTTTATGGAAAAATGTATTTCTTGTTATTCAGAAATATGGGATCTAGAATGCCTGCAATGTATAAGTTAACAAAAGCACTGTTAATATTAGAGATGAGTGGGTCCAGTTCTCAGAGAACTGGACCTACCTGAACTTACCGATCCGGGCCAGGATTCCAAGTCCAGCTCAGGTTTTCCCACCTGACTCATCCAAAAATGAGAAAAAATGTAATTCTCTTGCAGTCTGATTCTCCTAGGTATTTGATACTACTCATATAAGGACCACAGTGATCGGCGCCATTTCACTCCGGCTGTGGAGCTTGTAGTGAGCAGACTTGTCTGTGCGATGTCCATCTAAGGGTGCTGTTTTGTCCATCGAGGGGTACTGCAGTGTTGTCCACCAAGCGGCTGGGGCTGCTTTGTCCTCCAGGGGTGCTCTGTCCATACTGTGTACATCCAGGGATTTTGTGTTGTCCATCCAGTCAATCTAGGTGTGCTCTGTCCAAGTGTAGGAAAAACATAAATATATATTGGATGCTTTTGCATGCTGATGCCCTTCTGGAGTGTGGGCACAGGCAGAAGCCGCACTGCATGTGCACACACAGTGAGATGCAACAGCAGAGGTGTTCGCGGGGAGAGAGGGGGTGTCAACACAATGATTTTCAGGCAGAATTTGGGGGCATGGTCTGGACAATGTAGGCATGTCCAGACCGTTTGCATGGCAAGCCGTGGTGGCTGTGTGACATCACATGCACTCAAACCGGTGTCTGTGATTCTTTGACAAGTGTTCGTGAGTGCCGCATCTTTGACTGTGTGTGTGTATATATATATATATATATATATATATATATATATATTTTTTTTTTAGATGCTGTAATCATCTGTAAAAATTATTTTCAAGCTCATTGTTGGATTCATTCCTGAAAGATATACATAGTAACATAGTAACATAGTTAATGAGGTTGAAAAGATAAAAATGCCCATCGGGTTCAACATGTATTCTGTATTAAGCTGAGTTCATTATAATGTCCCTGCAGAAGTAATGTTTTATGTCTAGTTAACAACTATAAATCATGTTCCTCCCAGATTATCAATGGCAATAGTTTAAATGCTATAACCTTGGATATCTTTTTCAGTCAGAAATGTATCCAATCCATTTTTAAATGCATTTACAGAGTCTGCCATTACCACCTTTTCTGGCAGAGAATTCCAAATCCTTATTGCCCTAACAGTGAAAAACCCTTTCCTACGTTGCGTACAGAATTTTCTCTCCTCTAGCCTCAGCGAGTCCCCCTGTGTCCTATACAGAGTTCTTTTAATAAACAATTCCTCTGATGACTCTTTGTAATGTCCCTTTACATATTTGAAGATATTAATAATATCTCATCTTAGATTCCTCTTTTCCAGTGTATACATATTCAACCTAGTAAACCTTTCCTCGTACTCCAGTCCTTCTAGCCCTTTAATCAATTTAGTAGCTCGCCTTTGAACCCTTTCCAGTTCACAGATATATTTTTTTATAATGTGGCCCCCAAAATTGAACACAATATTCCAGGTGCGGACATACCAATGATTTGTACAGCAGCAGGATTACACTCTCATCCCTTGTCTCAATTCACCATTTTATGTATGCTAGCACCTTACTTGCCTTCTTTGCTGCACTTTAACTTTATATACGGTTATTAAGCATATTATCAATGAGTACCACCAAATCTTTTTCCAATACTGTTACCCCTAGATTTTCCCCATTTAATATGTATGATGCAAGTTTGTTTTTACCCCACGAAATGCATAACTTTGCATTTTTCAATATTGTACCTCATTCTCCATTTAGATGCCCAGATTTCAAGTTTAGATAAGTTATTCTGTAGAGACTCCACATCTATTTCCGAATAAATTACCCTACACAGTTTAGTATCATCTGCAAAGATTGACACTGTGCTTTCCAGGCCTATTTCTAGGTCATTGATAAATATGTTGAACAGTAGTGGCTGAGTACGGACCCTTGTGGTATTCTGATGACTACTGGTGCCCAGCTGGAGGACCTCCCTTAGACCACTACTTACTGTACCCTGTTATCCAGCCAGTTACTTTTGCATGTACAAATAGTTTTTCCTAGGCCAAGCTCCTTTAATTTGAAGATCAGTCTCCTGTGAGGCAGTATATCGAAGGCATTTGCAAAATCTAAGTAGACCACATCCACTGCTTTCCCCTGTTCAACATTGTCGCTCACTTCATCATAGAAGCTAACTAAGTTAGTTTGACATGATTTGTTCCTCACAAACCCATGCATGTTCTTGCTAATAATCTTAGCATTCTGCAGATACTCCTGTATGCTATCCCTTAAAATTCCTTCCAATATTTTCCCCACTATAGATGTCAAACTAACCAGTCTGTAGTTACCCTGATGATTTTTAGATCCCTATTTAAATAATGGCACTACCTCAGATATACACCAATCCTTCAGTACCATGCCTGATCTAATTTAACTATTGAAAATCAAGTATAGGGGTCTTGCTAGTTGTGACCTAATCTCCATAAGAACCCTTGGGTGAAGCCCATCTGGCCCAGGTGATTTATTAATCTTAATTTTGCTTAGTCTCTCCCAGACATTCTTCACCTGGGAAGCATACTGTGGCTCACCAGATGAACTACAGCAACAGGTGAAGTGGCTCAGGTTGCCTCAGACAGCTTTACGCAAAGTATATACCATGTATATATGTATGTTTTTGACCAATATACACAACTAATTTTTGTATTACTTAAACATATTTCCATTTTATTGTAGACAACCTGGCAGGAAGAGAGTGAAATTGTGCCAAGTCTTGGCTGCGGCTCCCTTATATAGAATCCAAAACCTATATAGGAAATCGAAGTGGATCTATCTGGGCGCACCCTGCAGCTGAAAAGTATGTTGCTCTAGAGATATCACCAATCTCTAATTAGACAGAAATAGGTACAGATGGGGGCAAACACATATCATCAAGCACTGAGAAATTAATGAAAAATTCAAACCTTCCCTTCTGAGTATGAAGAGAGAGATTTCTGTGGAAGACACTTCCCTCTTAGTTCAAAATTGGAAACTCCACTCCTCCATTCACATTAGGAATGATAACATGTAAAAAAAATACAATACAATAGTGTAATATGTCTTCACAGGATGTTGATTCGGTAAAAGATGAGTGTTGAACCTCCACCAGGTCTTCATGCAGTTAAATCTTTCAACTTAATGAAGGACAAAACGTATCGCAACTCACAATAGAAAGTGGGTGTTGTAAGCATGTAAAGGTATCTTTATATGGAAATAAAACCAAAGAAAGCAGTCTGATGGGCGTACCCCAACTCACAGTGACTAGGGGTGGGTAAAGCCTATCAAGGTTTCTTTTAGTGTGGTACTTTAAATCACAGCATACCCCAACTCACAGTTCAACAGATGTTCATAAGCATATAATGGTTTGTTTCATTCTTCAGATAGCCAAACAATAAAGTTGACATCCATAAAAGGATTTATTCCATAGAATGAAAAAAAATCATAAAATATTCCCGCAAGGAATAAACATATAAAAAACATTAAAAAAGGAGCAATAATGAACAATCACACCACCTGGCTTGGACACCTGGTGTATATCACCTGGTCAAACGGATTCCGGAATTCCCTCCTGATCAGGGCATCCAGGGTCTGAAATTCAGATGGGGACATGGTACATCGATGGTAGAAAAAGCTCCTGTCTGCTGCCAACGCATTTCAATCTCTCCAAGAGATCTTTGTCAAGGCCTACAGACCAGGAGCCCATGTGCCGGTATTTATACCCACAATAAACAATAGAACAGGAAGTGAGATCACACAATAGTTATCTTCACATATACCTTATCTTAATCAATTTAAATAACTTGATCCAGTTGGAAACATAAGAAAAGATTTAGAATGGTTATTACATATCTACAGAATCAACTGTACGTTTATATAGCTTTTAATTATAATTTTAATTAATTATATCATTGCGGTACAATAGATCGCCATAACGGAAGTGGAAGTAGATACCCGTGGAACGCATGCCTAGAATCCAAAACCTATAAGATCCAATGCTTGGATGATGACGTTATGGAATCCTAATGTTAGGAAATAGCCTTTCATTCCCTTCTCCTTCTCAATCTCTTCTATCAAATTGGATAATATTTCTTCAAAGTATGGTTAGGCTTATAGAGGACACATGTGTTAGGCTAGGAACATCCTTGTTAGTCCCTTTTGACCAATGGAATGCACCTGTTTGTTGCACACATGTGTTTATGATCAATGACAAATACTGTACAAATGAAAGATAATAATTAATTTTAATATCGGTCTGGCAGACAGATCCAAAGGTGAACTGAAGACAAAATTGGACTGGGACTGTGTAAGTGATCAAGCATTACATTTAAGCTTCTTATGCAATATTGACATATATTTCAAAGTGTTTTGTACACTGGAGGTGGTAAAGTGGTGGCGACTATTTTAAATCCAGCCATGCCGACTTTAAACACTGACCTCACCCCAGACCTGTTGAAAGATGTCATGACACTACCACCTCTTGATCATTCACAAAATTACAAACTGAATTGATCAACTGAACCACTTACCTCTCATTATTCAAAATCTGTAAATTTAGTAGACAGTAAAATGTGTATGATGTTTTAGTGAAGAACTATAACAAGCTGTGAACTGCTGATGCTATACCAACTTGGCATAGAGGTTACTGTGTACACTAAGAGTTAACCGTATGAGTTGTTTTTGATGTACACATCACACATCAAACTTTATACCACTGCAGATCTCTTATCGTGAAAGGCACCATAGCTGAATTGTTGCCTGGAGATCCTTGAAAAAAATTCTGAGTTATGAAGCCTCACATAGATTTTTAGTTTAGAAGACCAAAGTGGTGTCTTTAGTATCACCTAGCCATCTTCAATACAGGTCCCTATAAAAGCCACTTGTGCTACAATGGTGGTAGGTTTGCAGCTGGGTTCATAAGATCCAATGAATTCCATTTTACATGTTGCCACCATCTTGACAGGAATGTGCTGCTCTGTACAGATGAACAGTGCATAGTAGGGCTGGAGATTGGATGTCCCTAAGAATCTGGAGGACTGGGATAACTGAACTATTAGTTATTCTAGATCATTGAGCCTCAACTGTGACCTGGGGTAATGATTTGTACTGTACTGTACTGTATATTATCCAATGATTCCATTTTCTGCCATGTGATGTTCTACAGCATACTGTATTATCACACAGTGCTTCACAAAGCTTTAATCTGCTATGTAAAATTTTATAAAATTAAATGTTACCATAACATGTTTATACATTATGATGCTGTACTCTGTTATTCTATGTTCATTATTATTGTGTGCTTCTCCACATTATTTTGGGGTAATCTGTATACTGTTACTGTTTTCTCGCTGTAATTGCTCTTTGAGCTGACTTCTTATTTGCAACTTCTTGTTCTCCACTGTCTTGTATTTGTTGTATATCTTACCACAAACATTCCCTCATATCTTACCAGTCTCAGTCCACATACATCTACAGCCTTTATACCACCATAAAATGCAGTTGCTGATTCTCTCTGTTCCTTTTTAACATTTCATTGAACTCACCTATCTCCAAACCCCTTTTACTCCAAAAACCTATTTCTCCATCCCCCTATTGTAACGCTCATAGGGCCTAATTCAGTAATGATTGCAAATTCTGCTAAGTAGTTGTTATCGCCCGCAGGAGGCCCACCGCCATACTTCTGATCACCATGGCTGCGCGTGATGTCAAGCAGCCACCGCGATCACACCCACACCACGCCCCCTGTTTGGATGATTCCTTCCCTGTATCCCAGCCTTCGCCCCGCAAATGATCTGTCTCCGTCTGGGAAATGGTGTGTTGCCCCCATCATGAACGCTTCTGCCTAATTGACAGGCAGAGGCATTCACATTTCCTGCGGACGGGTTCCTGTGCATGTGCCCACGTCCTTTTAGTAATTTTTGCGGTTGGATTGCCCATTGCGATCCAACCTGAATCAGGCCCATAAGGCCAACTGATCATTTAACCTTGTACTCTTTCTCCACCAGGTTGCTATCTTCAATGTTGGAGATATCATAATCTCACCAAACCCTAATTGGGCACAATTCCAATTACCTACAGTACTTACAATTTTTCCAACCTTATCCAAGCACGGTGGAATGCAAGATTATTTAAATCAAATGACTGTATCTTAGCCTCTTTACTGAACTTCGCTTTTTTCTCTGACAATTTCCCTTTAACTCTTCCTTGCTGTAGTCTAAACTGTCACCCATATACCCAGGAAATAATGGTGTTGAGATGATAGAGAACTCATCCCATTTGCTATTGGTTGCATATTTCAATTAATTTCCTGGAATTCTCCTTCTCCTTTGTAGCCCACACCATCTGTCTTACTTTGTTCCTGTCATCCATCTCCCCACTGACCCAAACTGCATATCCTTTGACAACTTCACAGCCTTGTTATGTAATTTCTTATTCATTTATCTACTGTACATACTTTTATACTAAATGATCTCAGTATATAATTTAATCCAATTGACACTAAAATGTTCTAATTTACTTACCTTGATCTGTCCTTTTAGTCAATATCTCTCATCTAGTATGAAAGACACACCCAGGACATTGGGCCTGAATCAGAGGTGGATACAATGCTGATGTTTGCACAACTGAGTGATTTTTTTGCTAATGCGAATCTGCAAAAAGTACTGAATGCCACTATGGTGCATGCCTTCCCCTGAGTTTATGCAGACACTGCCTTTGCATATTGAGTCACTTGCAATAAAGCTTGTGGCACACAACCCTGGATGCATTGGCTAATGTAGAATTATCCACCTCAGAATCAGGAAATTGTCTTATCTTCCATCAGCACAATTTGCAGATTTTTCAACTGTGTCACTTTCTCACCACAACTTAAGTGACTTCAGTCTCACCTTGTCTATTGCAGCTACATTGCCATACATTTACCCCTAAATTGACTCAAACTAACCATCGTCACTTTGAGTGCTCTTCCACTTCAATGTACCACCACATTCAGTGGCAAACATTTGAAGGCTAGCTCAAAACTTGCCTATGTATTTAAGCTTACAACATTCCAACCTGATATCTCTATCATAGGGTGCAATAGGGGTTATTCACACTAATGGGCAAAACCATGTTTTACTGCAGGTGGGGCAGCTGTAACATGTGCAGAGAGGTTTATATTTGGGTGGGTTATATTGTTTTGATGCATGGATACTGGTTGCCTTATATTTACACTGCAAGTTAGATTTCAGTTTGAACACACCCAGCCCAAATCTAAATATACAGCACATGTCACATCTGCCCCTAAAGGGTTTTTAGGCTAAATTTACTAAGCATTGTCTTTGGCATTGGTGTAGCTATAATTGGTACAGTGGATGTGGTACATACGTGTCCCTGGTTCTAGGGGGCCCCACACCGCACCCATGTTAAATTACTTCATCTGATACCCAACACAATGTCAGTCAGTTTCTTCAGTCTAAATGCAAACTGGTCTAAACAGAAGCACTGCACAGATCAGTGTGATCTGCCCAGGCTATGTTAGGTCACAGTGCTACTTGTTCTGTTACAGTGTAATCCACGGGTCTTGGGTTTTCTATTTTCTCATAAGAAAATGGATGCTTACTTAAAACCAAGAGGTTGTCACCCAAAAATACAGTAAGTATGATTTATTTATTTATTTATTTTTTAGTCAAAGGGTTCAAACCTCTGGTATGTGCCTCTTGAGGGTTTTTTTTTTTATATTTTTTTATAAGCAGACAATTGGTGACAGCAGGCCCTTAATGTCCTGGTACACTGGCACTTGTTGTTCTACAAGTGCCAGCATGCCGGAGCAGGCTTGCTGATACCTGTAGTCTGCCTGTAAAGACCAATTTTATTATAAATGTATTTTACCCTCAGACACAGATAGTGGTAGTGATTAGGGTATAGTGTTATTTAAGTAAAATAACACATACTTTATAGAATAAGATAGTCAAAGAAAACAGTGTTTTAATTAAGTTTAAAGTTTAAATTTAGTCAGAAATATAACCTAGTAAATAGTTCACTACACAATGTAAAAAGTAGTGTAATTACTGTAAATATATCAGAAGGTCAGACTTACAAAGTAGGGTTAATTGAGTACAGAATTCAGCACAGGAATATCAACAGACAGCGAAACAATAGCTTAAAGACATGCCACTAAATAGGTCACAGTTCTGTAATTACTGTAATCAGTAACAGTAATAAATACATGCATTAAAGAGTGAATTTACATGCAGTTGGATGTTTCTCAATGAATCCCCTCTGTAACACTAGCATATGCATTAGGTTATGTCAGGCGCATAATGTGCAGCAACGAAAACATATATAGATGTGACTTAGTAGTATATGCATTAAGTCCCATTATCATAGTTATAATACACAGTATAATAATGAAAGTGTCATACATATAATGAGGCAATATTAGTCCCCATACCAGATTAATACCCAATAATCAGATCATAGATTAGGAATAATAATTATTGGGAGCATATAGACAGTCTTTCAAACGGTGGGTAGAAGAAATACAGTATATTATATTAAATATTGTTTTATAAATCATACATGTTTTTGTTCTAATATTGGCCTGGCCAAGCTGTATCTCTACAGCTGTTCTGAAACTACAATTCCCAACATGTCCTGCAACGGTTTTGCTATTAGGAAATGCTGAACTGTGGCAGGGCATGCTTGGATGTGTAGTTTCACAGCTGGAGAGCCATAGGTTGGCTACACGTGTTCTTATCACTATTAGTCATCTATGGCTGAATGCTTGACTATTTTCTATTTTAAAACATTGCTTTATGCTCTATTAACACTAGTTATAATATGTAACTAAAATTCTCAAAATATTTCCGCTGTTAAATAATATTATACTCTTTTGTCAAATAATGATACTATTACAACTATAAATGGTTTGACCTCAGTTATGAATGTTATTAAATCCTTATTGTTCCTTCTCCTGTTAAATTACCTAAATTTACAAGTATGATGCTAAAACGCACAATTTCTTTTAAATATCTTTCTTTATTTTTAGTCTTATAACACAGTGGAATATAAAAGTTAAGGTACAGTAGTGGGCAAAAGGTTTGCATTACTAGAACGTTCAGCATTTTTCGGAGCTTGAGGTGACATTTTGTGCATTATACTTTGAGTTATGTGCAATACTGTATGTAATTGTTGTGTAGGACATTTCATCAACTATTAACACTGTGTCAGTTGGGTTTACAGTATATATAAATCAGTAAAAAAAATGACAGCAAGAAAACTGCATAGAAATAGGTGTGCTTTTTTTTGCTCCAATTTACGATATTCATCAACCAATCTGGTGAGTGGCCTAAAGCATTACAATGACATCAAATGTGGCAGGGCTGACAGATCTCTTTGCATCCCTACTCCAAATCAGACCTCCCTTTGTTGGTGCCCAATTTCTTTAGGGACCCCTACAGCACAAATCACAGGTGTCTCAGAGGAAGGACACCTATATTTTAAGGGTTATAATAAGGCTGAATTGAATAAACAGCATCAAATGTTATTGGACATACTAAGCTGAAATTTGGCATGTCCACAGAGAACCATCGCCCTTGTCAAAAAAATAAATGCAACAAATGTGGAATAATCTAAAGGTGAAAAAGTCACTGTTTTCCTCCACTTCCTGTATGACAAAAGTGACAGATCTGAGATATTTTGGATTATTTTTCGAAGACATAGCTCAAATTAGAGGGCAAGAGAGGTAAATGTAATAGCCTGCGAACTGCAGGCTGTGCAGGAATTACAGTAAGTTGGCATGTGTTTTTAAAGTAGCAATCATTAACAAGGTAAAACTAGTATGGTTTTGCCTTGTCAATGACTGGCACTTAAAAAAATTGGATAGACTTGCCAGAATTCCCACACAGTCTACAACTCGCAGATTGTTACATAAGCCCCTATGTGTATGTTTTGTTAGATACTGTAGCTCTTGTTTCAGTTTGGGTACTCTTTAGCATTTAACCACTTGCCTAGTGTGGCTGGAAGCAGCCCCACATCTGTCACTCTCAGAGGAAATGCCCAGCCTCACTGCTTCCTAGTTGCCTTCCCCAGTGTCTGTTGTGCTGCTGAACACTGCTGATTGGGCAGCCTGGTGGCACTCCTTACTGATCAGCTGCAGACATTAGAAGCCACTGCCAAAATGTAATAGAAGTCATCCTTACCTTCATTGTGTACACTAGAGGCTGCAGAGAGGAGCAGCCATCTGAAAATATAAGTTTGCGATGGTCACAATGGTCAGATCATCGATGGTCCAATATCATGACCATCAATGTTTAACCGATTTTTTTTTATTGTGTTGAATATGTTTTAAACAGATGCTCTTAACCTAATTCAGTCATAAAGAAAAAATTCTGAGAGTTTTTTTGGAAAACACATTAGCCAGTTAAGTGGTTAAGATTTTTGAGGAAGCTACTTTTTTTCATTTGCTAAAATATGCCAGATGTTGAAGGGTTTTTAATAACATTGTGCATGTCAACTAGTGTCCTTTGCTGGGAGACACTATATGGTTGACTTTTCCCTCCTTATAGCTTTTGTTTTGTATGCTGGTGACGTGGGGTTCGGGGTGGGGGGTGGTAGTGTTGGTGACATATTGCAACTGTAATTAGAACAAGATTGTATGTGGCACCTGTTTCCGAAAGGTACCAAATCCATCTGAACAAGTTTTACAGTAATGGAAAAAAATGCTGAGGATATGAAATAGAAGTGACCACGGTAATTTTTTGCTTAAATATTCCTTCTGTGCCAAACATCATATTTACATTTGTCACAAAGATATTTTGCCCTTTATTATTGAGTTATTCAACAAATACATTTGGATGTGGTAGCTTTTGGAAACAAATTGGGATTTGGTACATTTTGGAATGAATATTCAATTAAAAAATACATGTAGAAGTAGTTTCATTACACATTATTATTTATTATGTTACTAAGGGGAACATTTACTAACCAGTGATAAGAGCGGAGAAATGAGCCAGTGGAGAAATTTCCCCATCAACCAATCAGCAGGTCTGTATTATTTTATAGTATGCAAATTATAGCTGTTACTTCAGTGCTGATTGGTTTCCATGGGCACTTCTCCACTGGCTCACTTCTCCGCTCTTATCACTGCTTAGTAAATGAACCCCTTAATAGCAAGTATTCCCATCTATAGTAAATAATTTCTATTTCAGTTAAAATAAAGTCCCCTTTATGGAAACTTAGAATTTGACGGCAGATAAGAACCACTTGGAACATCTAGTTTGCCCCTTTTTTTTTACCATATTTTTATCTCAAACCTTTTTTGATTCTTATTTCTTTGTAAGGATATCCTTATGTCTATCCCATGCATGTTTAAATTGCTCTACTGTTGGGGCAGCCTGTGTGAAAAGACGTGCTCCCTGTGAGCTCCTGCAAACCTAGGAGTTTGGGCTCCCATTGTGCCCCTCAAAGGCTCCCCATACATGCTGACACATCCCCCTGCCTACTCCAATGTGCTGAGCATGAGCAGGTCAGGTTTGTGGAATCGGGCATTGTCACCTTGTGTTCCCACTGATTTCGTCCTGACTCCTCCCCCTGTACTGGGGACTGGACTTGTGCGGCATCCAGCGGCGGGCTCCAAAATGACAGAGTAGGCGCGGATTGGCTGGTGAACAGCTTGTGTAGAGGCGGGTGTGACCGGGAATCACCCGCTATATAAATTCAGTCCATTGCAGTGGTGCTGTGTTGTCCTGCATCAGTACAGTGGTAGTGTCTTGTGCTGCATCAGTCGAATCACAGTGGTAGTGTCCTCCTCTGCTATATGTCCAGTGCTGCTGTATAAGTCTAGTCCATTGCAGTGGTGCTGTGTTATCCTGCATCAGTCCAGTGGTGGTGTCCCTGTGCTGCTGTATATGTCCATTGGTACTGCCGTATATATGTCCAGTGATACTGCCGTATATGTCCAGTGATACTGCCGTATATATGTCCAGAGGTACTGCAATATAAATTCAGTGATACTGCCATATATGTCCATTGGTACTGCCATATAATTACAGTGATACTGCTGAATAAATCCAGTGGTACTGGCGTATAAATACAGTCCAGTGATACTGACGTATATGTCCAGTGGTACTGCCATATAATTCCAGTGATACTGCCGTATTGGTACTGCCGCATAAATCCAGTGGTACTGGCGTATAAATCCAGTCCAGTGATGCTGCCGTATAACTCTAGTGGAACTGGCGTATAAGTCCAGTGATCCTGCTGTATAAATTCATTCCAGTGGTACTGGCGTATAAATCAACTGGTACTGCCGTATAATTCCAGTCCAGTGGTACTGCCATATAAATCCAGGGGTATTGCCATATAATTACAGCGAAACTGCCGTATAATTACAGCGGTACTGGAGTATAAGTCCAGTGATACTGCCATATAAATCCAGTCCAGTGGTAATGCTGTATAAGTCTAGTGGTACTGCCGTATAATTAGTTATACTGCCAGATAATTTCAGTGGTACTGGTGTATAAATCCAGTGAAACTGCCATATAAATGCAGTCCAGTGGTACTGTTATATAAATCCAGTGGTACTCCCGTATAATTCAAGTGATACTGCCATATAAATCCAGTGATGCTGCTGTATAATCACAGTGGAACTGGTGTAAAAATCAAGTGATACTGCCGTATAAATCCAGTCGAGCGGTACTGCCATATAAATCCAGTGGTACTGCCGTATAATTCCAGTGATACTGGCATACAAATCCAGTGATACTGCCATATAAATCCAGTGCAATGGTACTGCCGTATAAAACCAGTGATGCTTTCGTATAATTCCGGTGACACGCCTGTTTAATTCCAGTCATACTGTTGTATAATTCCAGTGATACTGCCGTATAATTCCAGTGATACTTCCGTTTAATTCAACTGGTACTGGCGTATAAGTCCATTGATACTGCCATAAAAATCCAGTCCAGTGGTACTGCCGTATTAGTAAAGTGATACTGCCATATAAATTTAGTAGAGTGGCACTGCCACATAATTCCAGTGGTAATGCCGTATAATTCCAGTGGTACTGCCATATAATTCCAGTGATACTGCTGTATAATTCCAGTGATACTGCTGTATAATTCCAGTGGTACTGACGTATAAGTCCAGTGTTACTGCTGTATAAATCCAGTCGAGTGGTACTGCTGTATAAGTCCACTGGTACTGCCGTATAATTCCAGTGATACTGCTGTATAAATCCAGTGGTACTGCCATATAATTCCAGTGATAAAGCCATATAATTCCAGTGATACTGCTGTATAATTTTATTGGTACTGTTGTATAAATCCAGTGATACTGCCTTATTAAACAAGTCCAGTGGGACTACCGTATAAATCCAGTGGTACTGCTGTATAATTCCAGTGATACTGCCGTATAATTCCAGTGATACTGCTGTATATTTCCAGTGATACTACGGTATAATTCCAGTGGTACTGGCATATAAATCCAGTGATACTGCCGTATAAATTCAGTCCAGTGGTACTACCATATAATTCCAGTGATACTGCTGCATAATTCCAGTGACATTGCTATATAATTCCACTGGTACTGCCTTAAAATTCCAGTGATACTGCCATATAATTCCAGTGATATTGCCGTATAATTCTAGTGATAGTGCCATATAATTCCATTGGTACTGTCGTATAAATCCAGTGACACTTCCGTATAAATCCAGTCCATTGCAGGGACAAGCATTGAGCTAAATGGCTCAGCAGGCACTGGCTAACCCCAGTGCCAGACTTACATGCAGTATATGAGCCAAAGGGTACATCTGCACACTATAAACTGGTGCAGCAGTATAAACTCCTGGAAATTTGGTGAGTTTTGATCAGACACGTGCTGAAAAGATAGGCAGGGGAGGCACTGCCTCCCCTGCCATAGTATTTTTATTTCAGAGTTTTGGCTATTAAAATTATTAGAATAATGCAAAGAAGATATTTCAAACAAATTATTTCTATTTTTCATATACTTTATTAAGTAAAAACTGGCACAAATGTTAGTATGACAGGAAAGGCTCTGCCTCACCTGACTCACCCCACCACACATCACTGGTCCAGTGGTACTGCCGTATAAGTCCGGTGGTACTGCCGTATAATTCCAGTGATACTGCCGTATATACCCAGTGATATTGCTATATATTTTCAGTGATACTGCGGTATAATTCCAGTGGTACTGGCATATAAATCCAGAGATACTGCTATATAAATCAAGTACAGTGGTACTGCCGTATAATTCCAGTAGTACTGTCATACAATTCCAGTGATTCTGGCATATAATTCCAGTGATACTGCTGTACAATTCCAGAGACACTGCTGTATAATTCCAGTGGTACTGGCGTCTAAGTCCAGTGATACTGCCATATAAATCCAGTCGAGTGGTACTGCCATATAAGTCCAGTGGTACTGCCGTATTATCCAGTAATACTGCCGTATAAATCCAGTGATACTGCCGTATAATTCCAGTGAAAATGGCGTATAAATCCAGTGATACTGCTGTATAAATCCAGTTGAGTGGTCCTGCTATATAAGTCCAGTGGTACTGCCGTATTATCCAGTAATACTGCCGTATAAATCCAGTGACACTGCCGTATAATTCCAGTGGAACCGGCATATAAATCCAATGATACTGCCATGTAAATCCAGTCCAGTGGTACTGCCATATAAAGCCAGTGGTACTGCTATATAATTCCAGTGTTTCTGCCATAAAATTCCAATGATACTGCCATGTAATTCCAGTGGTACTGCTGTATTACTCCAGTATTACTGCCATATAATTCCAGTGACACTTGAGTATAATGCCAGTAATACTGCCATATAATTCCAGTGGTACTGTCGTATAAATCCAGCGATACTGCCATATAAATCCTTTCCAGTGATACTGCCGTATAAATCCAGTCCAGTGGTACTGCCGTATAATTCCAGTGATACTGTCATATAATTCCAGTGATACTGCCGTATAATTCCAGTGATACTGCTGTATAATTCCAGTGGTACTGGTGTATAAATCCAGTGATATTGCCGAATAAATCCTGTCCAGTGGTACTGACATATAAGTAAGTGGTACTGACGTATAAATCCAGTGGTACTGCCATATAATTCAAGTGATACTGCCATTTTATTCTAGTGATACTGCCATATAATTCTAGTGGTAATGGCATATAAATCCAGTGATACTGCCATATAAATCCAGTCCAGTGGTACTGCCGTATAACTCCAGTGGTACTGCTGTATAATTCCAGTGATTCTGCCATATAATTCCAGTGATACTGCCATTTAATTCCAGTGGTACTGGCGTATAAATCCAGTAATACTGACATAAAATTCCAGTGATACTGCCATATAATTCAGTGATACTGCTGTATAATTTCAGTGATACTGCCGTATAATTCCAGTGGTACTGCCATATAAATCCAGTGGTACTGACCTGTTCTGTATATAATTTATATTTAATATTTAATCCAAATCATTTTTACAGGGTTTGCACTGTGTGGTGTAGGTATATGCTGTCCTGTGCCGCATATTGTGTTATAGAACTCCAGAAAAATAACAGAGAGCAAAAATTTAAAGGATAAAATAGGTAAAGATCAAGAACCACTTCCTTCTAGTGCTGAAGCTGCTGTCACTAGTCATGCTGTAGATGATGAAATGCCCTCAATGTCATCTGCCAAGACCAATGCACAATGTCATAGTAGAGAACATATAAAATCCAAAAAGCCAAAGTTCAGTAAAAAGACGCCAAAAAATAATTTTAAACGGTCAGAGGAGAAATATAAACTTGCCAATATGCTATTTAAGACACTGAGTGGCAAGGAACGGCTAAGGCCCTGGCCTATGTTCATGACTAGTGGTTCAGCTTTACATGATGATGGAAGCCCTCATCCTTCCACTAGAAAAATTTTAAGAGTTAAAATGGCAAAAGCATAGCAAAAAACTGTGCGTTCTAAGATAGTATCACAAATCGCCAAGGAGAGTCCAAGTGTGTCAGTGGTTGCGATGCCTGACCTTCCCAACACTGGATTGGAAGAGGTGGCTCCTTCCACCATTTGCACACCCTTTGCAAGTGCTGGAATTAACACCCACAGTCCAGTTTCTGATATTCAAACATAAGATGTCACTGTTGAAGTACACCAGGATGAGGATGTGGGTGTTGCTGGCGCTGAGGAGGAAGTTGACGAAGAGGATTCTGATGGTGATGTGGTTTGTTTAAATCAGGAACTAGGGGAGACATCTGTTGTCAGTGGGATGAATAAGCCCACCAAAAAAGCCACCTCTTCAGTGTGGAATTATTTCTCAACAAATCCGGACAACACTACCTATTGAGAAAGTCACAGGAAGTGACGAGACGCATTTAGGTTTCCCTGTCATCAGCTGGAGATTTGAGGATCTAACACAGGCTGCTGTTCATTGCAGAGATACTGGCGACAGCTCTTACATTGAGCCGCCATAACAAACTGCTGCCCCATCCTGGGTAATGATCAGCCAGAGCCTGCTGCAGTATACACAGGGCTCACACAATTACAGCTACACAGTGCTTTTTCATCTCTCATTGGCTGCGTTCAGCCGAAGCCAGCCGCCGCAATCATCTGGTCACCGCTAATACTATGCTAATTATCAGTATAACATTTTTACTTATCCAGCTATCCATTCTGACTGTGCTCCAATCAGAGTTAAAAAAAGATACAATCACAGTTCGATTGGCAACAGATGTAACATATTTTAGTTACTATATACTATATCCATTACTATTCATATTGGTACATATGTCCACTATGGTTATTTTAATTTGTTAGTAACAGGTGTTTTTAAATGTGTAAATGCACATGAAATAAATATATATTAATTGGAACCATCGGTATTATTGAATATTTATATTGGCTTTCTAGCATGGCCTCTCTTGAATTGTTTTAGCAAGCCCATTGTGATGCCTGGGCAAAATACCAAAAAAGCCACCTCTTCGGTGTGGAATTATTTTTCCACAAATCCAGACAACAGATGTCAAACTGTGTTTTGCCTCTGTCAATCTATAATGAGTAGGGGCAAGGACGTTAACCACCTAGGAAAATCCTCCCTTATATGTCACCTGCTGCACATTCACCAGAAGTCAGTGCCTAAGCAGTCCACTGACACCTAAATCCTTTCTTCATCTTGCACACAAGCTCCTGCACGCCACACCACGAATTCCCTCAATGTAAACTTCCTCCTCAGTCAGGAACATTAGTAGTTCTGCAGGCCATGTCACCGGCAAGACTGAGGAGTCCTCTACTTACCGGGATTCCTCCGGAGGATCCTTGAGTGGTACGCCTACTGCTGCTGTTGCTGCCGCTGCTGTTGTTGCTGCTGGGAGTCGATCATCATCCCAGAGGGGAAGTTGGAAGACCACTTATACTACTTCAAGTAAGCAATTGACTGTCCAACAGTCCTTTGTGAGGAAGATGAAATATGACAGCAATCATCCTGTTGCAAAGTGAATAACTGAGGCCTTGACAGCTATGTTGGTGTTAGACGTGCGTCTGGTATACGCCATTAGTTCAGTGAGAATTAGAGAATTGATGGAGGCAGTGTCCTCCGGTACCAAATCCCATCTAGGTTCCACTTTACTAGGCTGGCGATACAGAGAATGTACAGAGACAACAGAAAAAAGTGTCCTCACTGTCCTAAAGAATGCAGGTGTACCCACTGTCCACTTAACCATGGACATGTGGACAAGTGGAACAGGGCAGACTAAGGACTATATGACTGTGACAGCCCACTGGGTAGATGTCTGGCCTCACGCAGCAAAAACAGCAGCGGCACCAGTAGCAGTATCTCGCAAACGCCATCTCTTTCCTAGGCAGGCTATACTATATATTGCCACTTTCTGTAAGAGGCACACCGCTGACAACCTTTTATGGAAACTGAGTGACATCATCGCACAATGGTTTGCCCCACTTAGACTCTACTAGGGATTTGTGATATCGGACAACGCGGCCAATATTGTGCGTGCATTACATCTGGGCAAATTCCTGCAATTTTTGGACATACAATTAATTTGGTGGTGCAGAATTTTTTTTAAAATGACAGGGGCATGCAGGAAATGCTGTTCGTGGCCTGAAAAATTGCAGGCCACTTTCGGCATTCAACCACCGTGTGCCAAAGACTGTAGTGCCAGCAAACACTCCTGAACCTGCCCTGCCATCATCTGAAGCAAGAGGTGGTAACGAGGTGGAATTCAACACTCTATATACTTCAGAGGATGGAGAAGCAGCAAAAGGCCATTCAAGCCTAAACATCCACCTACTATATAGGCAAAGGAGGGGGGATGCACCTGACTCAAGCACAGTGGAGAATGATTTCCGTCTTGTGCAAGGTTCTGCAACCCTTCGAACTTGCCACACGTGAAGTCAGTTCAGACACTGCCAGCTTGAGTCAGGTCATCCCCTCACCAGGCTTTTGCAGAAGCAGCTGGAGAAATTGAAGGAGGAGCTAAGACGGAGCGATTCCGCAAAGTATGTAGGATTTGTGGATGGAGCTCTTCATTTGCTTTGCCAGGATTCAAGGGTGGTCAATCTGCTGAAATCAGAGCACTACATTTTGGCCACCATGCTCGATACTTGGTTTAAAGCCTACGTTGTATCTCTCTTTCCGGCACACACAAGTGTGCAGAGGTGCAAAGACCTGCTGGTGAGTAAATTGTCAACTCAAGCAGAACGTGACCCGTCAACAGCTCTTCCTTCAATTTCTCCTGCCACTGGGGCTGCAAGGAAAAGGATAAGATTTCCTAGCCCACCCGCTGGCGATGATGCATGGCAGTCAAGAGCGAAAGCTGACATCTGGTCCGGATTGAAGGACCTGCCAACGATTACTGACATGTCTACTGTCACTGCATATGAATCTGTCACCATTGAAAGAATTGTGAAGGATTATATCAGTGATAGCATCCAAGTAGGCATGTCAGACAGTCTGTATATATACTGGCAGGAAAAAGAGGCAATTTGGATGCCCTTGCACAAACTGGCTTTATTTTACCTAAGTTGCCCCACCTCCAGTGTGTACTCCGAAAGAGTGTTTAGTGCAGCCGGTAACCTTGTCAGAGATCGGCGTAGGAGGTTACTTCCACAAAATCTGGAGAAGATGATGTTCATCAAAATGAATTATAAATTCCTCCGGGAAGACCTTTACCAGCAATTGCCTCCGGAAAGTACACAGGGACCTGTGTAGGCGGATTCCAGTGGGGACGAATGAATACTCTGTGAAAAGGATGTACACAGTGAAAACAGTGAGGAATCGCAGTATGAGGATGAGGTCGACATCTTTTGTTTGTGCAATGAGAGATTGATTGGTTCTTTTTTGGTGGGGGCCCAAACAAACCAGTCATTTCAGCCACAGTCATGTGGCAGGCCCTGTCGCTGAAATTATTGGTTTGTTAAAGTGTGCATGTCCTGTTTATACAACATAAGGGTGGGTGGTAGGGCCCAAGGACAATTCCATCTTGCACCTCTTTTTCTTCTTTGCATCATGTGCTGTTTGGGGACAAGTTTTTTTAAGTGCCATCCTGTCTGTAACTGCAGTGCCACTCCTAGATGGGCCAGGTGTTTGTGCCACACACTTGTGTTGCTTACCTTAGTCATCCAGCTACCTCATTGCACCTCTTTTTCTTCTTGTATCATGTGCTGTTTGGGGCCTATTTTTTAAATCTGCCCTCATATCTGACACTACAGTGCCACTCCTAGATGGTCCAGGTGTTTGTGTTGTCCACTTGTGTTGCTTAGCTTAGTCATCCAGCAACCTCGGTGCAGCCTTTTAACCTAAAAACAATATTGTGAGGTGTGAGGTGTTCAGAATAGAGTGGAAATGATTGAAAATAATTGTTTTTGAGGTTAATAATACCGTAAGAGCAAAATTACCCCCAAATTCTGTGATTTTAGCTGTTTTTATGGTTTTTTAAAAAATCATCCAAAACCAAAACCAAAACACAAAAGGGTGGTTTTGGCAAAACCAAGCCAAAACCAAAACCCGAAAGTGGAATTAGAACCGAAACCAAAACAGAAAACACGAAAAGTTCCAGCCACACATCTCTAGTACAAACACACACACACACACACCACCACTGCATATTCACACTCACAGTACACACTACATACACATACAGTACACACACCACATATACACACAGTACACACAGACCACCACATTTACACACACACACATACACTACACACAGTACACACTACACACACATACAGTACACAGACACACACACATCACCACAAATATACACAAATAGAGGGTCATTCTGAGTTGTTCGCTCGTTGCCGATTTTGGTTATACTGCGATTAGTCGCTAACTGCGCATGCGCATGGTACGCAGAGCAAATGCGCTTAGTTATTTTACTATAAACGTAGCTGTTTTGCTGTAGCGTCTGCGGCGCTTTTCAGTCGCCATGGTGTTCCGTAAATGATTAACAGGAAAGGGGCGTTTCTGGGCGGCAACTTAGAGTTTTCCCGGCGTTGGCTAAAAAACGCAGGCGTGTCAGGGAAAAACGCGGGAGTTTTTGGAGAAATGGGGGAGTGGCTGGCCGAACGTAGGGTGTGTTTGTGACGTCAAACCAGGAACGAAATGGGCTGAGCTGATCGCAGTGTAGGAGTAAGTCTGGAGAAACTCAGAAACTGCTAAGAATTTTCTATTCGCAATTCTGCTAATCTTTCGTTCGCAATTCTGCTAAACTAAGATACACTCCCAGAGGGCGGCGGCCTAGCGTGTGCAATGCTGCTAAAATCAGCTAGCGAGTGAACAACTCGGAATGACCCCCATAGTACACACATACAGTACACACACACACACCACTGCCACATATACACACAAACACCATACATACAGTCCACACACCCACTACATTTACACACACACATACAGTATACACACAACTATATATACACAAACACACACACAGTACACACTACACATACACCACCAACACATATAGACACAGTACACACTAGACACACACCACCACTGCATATACACACGCACAGTACACGCACGCCATACACACTACATACACATACAGTACACACACACACAAACACCACCACATATACATTCACACAGTACACACTACACACACACCACCACATTTAGACACAGTACACACTACATACATACAGTACAAACACACACACACCACCACTGCATAAACACATGCACAGTACACACTACATACACATACTATACACACACACCACACCTACACACAGTACACACACACACACCACCACATATGCACACACATACACTACACACAGTACACGCTACACACACATACAGTACACACACACACAGTACACACTACACAGACATACACACCATTACATATACATACACACAGTACACACACACACCATCACATATGCACACAAACACTACACACACATACAGTACACACACCAATCGATGCTACTCATTAAGAAGCCATTACACAACTTACAGTTACCAGGCTTCATGCAGCTGCAGCTCCTCCTGTAGTCAGGGGGGCGGAGCTTTTGACTATGAGTGACAGGCTCAGGACCCCAGAGAAGGAGAGACTTAAGGGGAGGAGCAGCTACCACACTGCCTGCATGGATCTCTGTGACTGATTTTTGGTAAGAGTGCTGATGGGGCATGGGAAAGAGGAAGCCGCTGGCAGTCTGTGACAGGAAAAAGTTTTTTTCCTGTCAATGCTGTCAGTCTCCTGTGGGCCTATTTGCAATGGGGGGGCTGGAGCTGCAGCTCCATCCGCCCCATTGTTAATTTGGCCCTGACTGTAACACTGACTATCAAACTCCCTTCTGGAGGAGAATACACAAAGCAGTTCCGCTCACATATCATCTACTGCGTAGCACATGATATGAAAAAGCCATCTGCAGGGGTAGTCAATGCTGCAGCCCAGAGGTGGCAGCCACTGCTGACAATAGTTACCAATGAGTTATTTATTGATATGGGTATCATAAATTCAATATCTATGAGGTCATGGGCCTTGTACATGATATATGCACTTTTGACCAAGTAGTTTATACTCGGAACCTGCTGCTGGCTCATTATATAATCTGATGCCCCTCTGAGTACATTATCAACCCTTTGTATGTTCATATGTTTGTTTCTTGTTTGTGTAAATTTTACTGAGATCACATTCTCATTTTTTTTATATATATTTACTACTTATTAGAAGTTAAGTTTTAAATTTCTCAGTTCGGTAGGCGAGTGCCCCAGCCAAGAGAGTACTTTTCCATTTTTTGGTTTTCTGTTTACTCCTAACTTAGTACATACCCATAGTCATTATATTGAGTGATCTTACTTGAGACACTTAGTTATCAAACATACACTGCAGCAGCTTTTTTCTGCTATTGAATATTCTCTACAATTGCCAGGAATTAGTGTTATTTCAACTGATTTACCATCCACTTTAGCAAGGACTGCAAACTGCTCATGCTATTAACCCTAAATAAATGCATTTGTCTCAACCACATTAGCCTTTCGTTCGTACAAATACCAATGTGATAACTAATATTGATCAGTTTTATTAAAGTATAGATTGAAGGCCTCCTGGATCAGCAGGTAAGTGGCTCCCTTCTTACTATTGCTATCAATTTTCATTTAGTGTTTTTTTTACTTAGGCTTACAACATCACCATCATTCCAGGTCACTGTAGCCACATGTGGGTAAGAGCATCTCAGCTTTAAACCATTAATTCATCTTGCTGCCTACCTTTTGTATACAGTACTTCGGCTTACCATACTGCCACTTAAAACCGGGACACCCACGAATCCCACAGGGTCTGTGGCTGATTAAAACCAGGTGAAATGCAGGCTTGAAGTCAACAACCACAGAGCCTGTGGAAATCATAGGTGTCCCGATTTAAAGTGATGGTAAGGCTATGTATACCTACCAGATGTTGCTATAACCTCTGCACCTGTAATTACAGCTAAGGTGATAGAACAGCAACATAGATGTAATCATCTTTTGTTAATACCCCCTGATGCCTGTGAAATATTGTCAGGGCACCTGGGAACTCATATTGCATTGATACTGTATGAAGTACTGTAATAATACATATTTGCCAACAACCACCACTATTTCATATTCACCACTTTCTTTATTACTCTCACATAGAAAACATTTCACACTATCTCCTCACATCTCTCACCAGGAAAAAAAAATACGTTTTACAGGTTGAGTATCCTATATCCAAAAATTCTGAAATATGGAATATTCAGAAATACATAATTTTTTTGAGTGAGACTGAGATAGTGAAACCTTTGTTTTCTGATAGCTCAATGTACACAAACTCAGTTTAATACACAGTTATTTACAATATTGTATTAAATGACCTTCAGACTGTATGTGTATAAAGTGTATATGAAACATAGATGAATTGTGTGTATGCACATAAACTTTGTTTAATGCACAAAGTTTTAAAAATATTGGCTAAAATTACCTTCAGGCTATGTGTATAAGGTGTATATGAAACATAAATGCATTCTGTGCTTATGCTTGGGTCCCATTGCCATGATACATGATGTATTTCATTATGCTATGCAATTATTCCAAAATACAGAAAAATCTGATATCCAAAATACTTCCTGCCCTAAGCATTTTGGATATGGGATACTCAACCTGTAATCTAAAACCTTCTTCTAATAAATGGGAGAAAAGTTATGCTTCCTCAGTTGATAGATAAACAACATGATTCTGTCGCAACTGATGCATATTTTCCATTGGAGCAACTGGTTTCATATACTGATATAGTTAAAGTTATTTAGGAAAACATAAAGCCATTTTTACCATTAAAAGTAAAAAATTAGCTACTTATATTTAAGAACTAAATTATCAACTGGATTCCACCTCCACTCAGGTTCACACAAACGAGTGGACACTAGTGGAAACATTCTACAAACTGTTCTTCTCAAACAACAACAGAGCACGCCACCAAATTCTATTAAGTCAGATGCTTTTAATCGATTTATTTCTGATACTCTACATTCACTGTTTCAAATCCTAGATGCGATCATATCCATCATGACTGAACATGCGTACTAACTGGGCCCTACTACAGACAACCTAAAAGCTCGTCCAAGGTCAGTTATATTCAATTGTTTGAATTGCACATAAAAGGTGAATCTCTGGAGAGCTTTCAAAAGACAATGGGCCTAATTCAGACTTGATTGCAGTAGCAAATTTGTTCTCTAATGGGCAAAACGATGTGGGGGGGCAGACATAACATGTGCAGATAGAGTTAGATTTGGGTGGGTTATATTGTTTCTGTGCAGGGTAAATACTGCCTGCTTTATTTTTATATTGCAACTTAGATTTCAGTTTGAACACATCCAATCCAAATCCATCTCTCTCTCCACATGTTATATCTGCCCCAACCCTCCCTCCCCCCCCCCCCCGCAGTGCACATGGTTTTGCCCACTAGAGAACAATTTTGCTGCTGCGATCAGGTCTGAATTACACCCAAGGATTGTTGACTAGGGAATCTAATCAAATACTCTTTTGTGCACTTTTCAGCAGAGGTGGCGAGAACCAGAATATAATTTCTCTTACGTCCTAGAGAATGCTGGGGTTCATTTTAGTACCATGAGGTATAGATGGTTCGCAGGAGCCTTTGGCACTTTAAGACTTTTCAACAGTGTGAACTGGCTCCTCCCTCTATGCCCCTCCTCCATACCTCAGTTTAGAAAATGTGCCCAGGAGACTGGATGCACACTAGTAGAGCTCTACAGAGCTTTGCTGGAAAAAGACTTTCTTAGGTTTTTTATTTACAGGGAAGCTGCTGGCAACAGCTTCCCTGCTTTGTGGGACTTACGGGGGGAAGTAGGAACCAACTTCTCAATTAGTTAATGGTTCTGCTTCCGCTGACAGGACACCATTAGCTCCTGAAGGGTACTGAACAGAGCCCAAGCCTGGCCAGCGTTCACACCCATAGCACTGCCGCCACCCCCTAACAGAGCCAGAAGTCAGAAGGCTGGTGAGTATATAACCGGAGTCCTGCAGAGAGGGGATCCTCCGGTCATTGTGGGCGGCATACAGGTACATGCTCAGCACACCATGTCTCTCAGCACAAGGGTGCAGAGCGCGAGGGGGGGGGGGGGGCGCTATGAGGGCATGTTTTAAAACCTTACTCTCACTGGCAAAAAGGGAACATACATGTACAGCCACAGATGTTCCATCCCCAGCCAGTATAAATATTACATTGTTGAGGCTGAAGGGCGGGGCTTCTCCTCAGATTTGCCAAAACACTCACTGGGTGCCATTTTCTCCTGCAGAAACTCCAGTGTGAAGCTCCTGAATGCTGTTTCTCCTCATGACAATGCTGATAATAGTACAGGGTGTTATAGAAGGGGCAGAGAGTGTTCATTATAATTAGGTCTGTGGGCCTATTATTGATATGTGCGCTGTAAGTGGGTAATATTTCCACAATTCCCAATAAGGAGCAGTGTGTGGACTGGCGAATCCCTCTGTGTCTCTCTGACAGACTTTAATGTGGGTCTGTCCCCAATAGCTCCCCTGTGTGATAGGGGTGTGTGTGTGTGTGTGTGTGTGTGTGTGTGTGTGTGTGTGTGTGTGTGTGTGTACAAGTGTGTAACATGTCAGACATTGGGGAGTAGATACACAAGAGGGTAATGTGGTGGCCCTTCCCTCTCAGAAGGAGCCGGAGTGGGTGAGAATGTTGCAAAAGAATATGTCAATGCTTGCAAAGAAATTCTCTGAGTCTGAACAACAGACCAAATATTGGAGGCTGTCTGTGGAGGATGCACTCTTTACTGACCTCTCCATATCATCCACTCGGGTCCCATCCAGTTCCCAGAAAAGGTCTCTGGCCCAGATAATGCAAGAGAACACAGACACAGATTCCGACTCTGACGTCGACACTGGGGATTTGAGTTGGGTAGACCCCAAATTAGCCAAAAGCATACAATGTATGCTAGTTGCTATAAAGGAAGTATTGGAGTTTCCTGAAACAGCACTGGTCCCTGAGGAAAAGGATTATTTTAAATTAAATAAAAGGCAGGTTTTAACTTTTCCTCCTTCAAAGGATTTGAATGCGTTCTTTGAAGAATCCTGGGCTAACCCAGAGAAGAAATTTACCCTTCCCAGAAGGACACGTGTAGCGTACCCTTTCCCTGAGGAAGACAGGCACAAATGGGAGACACCCCAACGATAGACACCTCAGTTTCTCGGCTGTCTAAGAATATAGTTTTGCCTGCCCCTGGTTCAGCCTCCTCAAAAGATCCAGCTGACCGTAAATTAGAAACAACCCTAAAATCCATATATACGACTAACGGAACGGTGCTCAGGCCCACCATTGCTTGTGTGTGGGTAGGTAACGCTGTGAAAAATGGTCTGACAACTTGCTTGTTAACATAGACACAGTTGACAGGGATGAAATAGTCCTAACTCTCGGCCATATCAAAGATGTTGCAGGTTACTTAGTTGAAACTATGAAGGATATTGGGTTGCTGAGTTCAAGATCCTCCGCTATGGCGATTTCAGCCCGCAGGGCACTATGGATCCGCCAATGGAATGCTGATGAATAAAAAAAGAATATTGAGGTGCTTCTTTACAATGGAGAAGCCCTCTTTGGAGACAAGCTGGATGCCATGATTTCAACAACTACATCAGGCAAGTCAGCATTTCTGCCTTTCCGCAGCTGCTCCACCTAGGAAAGGATTTCATTCTCATACGATGCAATCCTTTCGGCCCAACAAGTCCAAAGAGGCAAAGGGTACCCCCTTCTTCGCAGGAAGAGGGCAAGGAAGAGGTAAAAAATCTACAACACCATCAGGCTCGCAGGAGCAGAAGTCAACAGCTACTTCTGCTAAAACCTCAGCATGACGCTGGGGCTCCCCTGCGGGAGTACGATCAGGTGGGGGCATATCTACTGTCTTTCAGCCAGGTCTGGGTTCACTCAGATCTGGATCCTTGGGTTTTGCAGATAGAATCCCAACGGTACAAATTGGAATTTCAGGACCTTCCCCATGCTGATTTTTCAAATCAGCCTTACCAGCTTCTGTTCAGGACAGAGCAAAAGTGCTGAACGCAATACAGAAATTATGTCAAGACAACATAATTTCCTTAGTTCCTGTGTCACAACAGGAAAAAGGGTTTTATTCAAGCCTATTTGTAGTGCTAAAACCGGATGGCTCGGTCAGACCGATTTTAAACCTAAAGACTCTGAACCTTTATATGAAAAGGTTCAAATTCAAGATGGAATCCCTGAGAGCGGTGATCTCCAGCTTGGAGGAAAATTAATTTCTGGTATCAATGGACATCAAAGATGCTTATTTACATGTTCCCATCTACCCTACGCATCAGGCATACCTGAGGTTTGCGGTCTAGGACTGCCACTACCAGTTCCAAACATTGCCTTTCGGGCTCTCCACGGCTCCGAGAATATTCACCAAGGTGATGGCAGAGATGATGGTTCTTCTTTGCAAGAAAGGAGTCAAAGTCATCCCATACTTGGACGATCTCCTCATAAAAGCGAGATCCATGGAGAAACTAGTGCAGAACATTGCACTTTCCCTGACGGTGCTTCAACAGCACGGTTGGATCATAAACCTTCCAAAATCACAATTGGAACCCACAAGGAAGTTATCATTTCTGGGAATGATATTGGACACGGAAGCACAGAAAGTATTCCTACCGGTGGAAAAGGCTCTGGAGATCCAAAGGATGGTCAAACAAGTTTTAAAACCAGCAAACGTATTGATTCATCAGTGCATCCGCCTGCTGGGGAAGATGGTAGCGGCCTATGAGGCTCTCCAATTTGGCCGATTCCATGCCAGGGTGTTCCAATGGGACCTACTGGACAAGTGGTCCGGATCGCACCTACACATGCACTGGAGGTTAATCCTGTCAACAAAAGCCAGAATTTCACTCTTGTGGTGGCTTCAAAAGTTCTCACCTCCTGGAGTGATGCCGGTTCGGGATTCAAACTTGGATCCTGGTGACCACAGATGCAAGCCTCCGAGGTTAGGGAGCAGTCACGCAAGGGGAAAGCTTCCAAGGATGATGGTCAAGTCAAGAAGTACTCCTTCACATAAACAATCTGGAATTGAGAGCTGTGTACAACAGTCTTCATCAAGGTCGTCCCATACAGATCCAGTCAGACAATGTAATGGATGTAGCTTACATAAACCGCCAGGGCAGAACAAAAAGCAGAACGGTAATGGCAGAGGTGACAAAGATACTCCTCTGGGCAGAAAGACATGCAAAAGCTCTGTCTGCAATTTTCATTCCGGGAGTGGACAACTGGGAAGCAGACTTCCTCAGCAGACACGATCTCCATCCAGCAGAATGGAGCCTCCACCCAGAAGTCTTTGCAGAGGTAGCAGATCGTTGGGGCATTCCTCAAGTAGATATGATGGCATCACATCTCAACAAGAAGCTTCAGAAATATTGTTCCAGGTCAAGAGACCCACAAGCAACAACAGTGGATGCACTGGTGACCCAGTGGGTGTTTCAGTCGGTGTATCTGTTCCCTCCACTTCCACTAATACCAAAAGTTCTCAAGATCATCAGAAGAACAAGGGTTCGAGCAATTCTCATTGCTCCAGACTGGCCATGGAGGGCTTGGTATCCAGATCTTCAGAAGTTATTACTGGAAGATCCCCAGCCTCTTCCTCTTCGCAAGGACCTGCTTCGGCAGGGGCCATTTGTTTATCAAGACTTACCGCAGCTGCATTTGACGGCATGGCTGTTGAGCGCCAGATCCTAGCCCGTAAGGGTATTCCCAATGAAGTCATTTCCACACTTATTCTGGCCAGGAAAGGGGTAATGTCCAAACATTACCATCGTATTTGGAGAAAATATGTATCTTGGTGTGAATCCAAGAAGTCTCCTGCAGTGGAGTTTAAATTAGGACGTCTTCTCCTATTTCTACAGGCGGGTGTGGATGTTGGCTTGAGATTAGGGTCTATAAAGGTCCAAATTTTGGCCTTGTTCATTTTCTTTCAGAAACAGTTGGCTTCCCTTCCTGAGGTCCAGACGTTCGTGAAGGGGGTTCTGCGCTTCCAACCTCCCTTTGTGCCTCCTGCGGCGCCATGAGATCTTAATGTGGTGTTGCAGTTCCTTAAATCGGACTGGTTTGAGCCTTTACAAGAGGTAGAGTTGAAGTTTCTCACTTGAAAAGTGTTCATGCTGTTGGCCTTGGCCTCAGGCAGATGAGTGTCTGAATTAGGTGCTCTGTCACACAAGAGTCCTTATTTGATTTTTCATGAAGATAGAGCTGAACTGCGGACATGTCAGCATTTTCTTCTAATGGTTGTGTCTTATTTCCATATCAACCAACCTGTGGTGGTGCCAGTGGCGTCTGACACCTCAGCCATTTCAAAGTCCTTGGATGTCGTCAGAGCGTTGAGGACTTATGTTGCAAGAATGGCTCGGATAAGGAAAACAGAATCTTTGTTGTCTTCTATGACCCCAACAAGATTGAGTGTCCTGCTTCTAAGCAGACTATAGTGCGCTGGATCAGAGGTACCATTCAGCATGCTTATTCCATGGCAGGACTCCCGTTAGCGAGTTCGGTAAAGTCCCACTCTACAAAGAAAGTGAGTTCTTCCTTGGCAGCTGCCCGGGGTGTCTCGGTGTTGCAAATTTTCCAAGCAGATACTTGGTCAGGGGCAAACACGTTTGCTAAGTTTTACAGGTTTGACACCTTGGCTGCTGACGACCTTCAGTTGGTCAGTCAGTTCTGCACTTTCCCGCCCGTACTGAGAGCTTTGGTACATCCCTATGGTACTAAAATGGACCCCAGCATCCTCTAGGATGTAAGAGAAAATAGGATTTTAATTACCTACCGGTAAATCCTTTTCTGGTAGTCCGTAGAGGATGCTGGGCGCCCTCCCAGTGCTCATTTTTCCTGCAGAATTACATTTTATCTTTTTACACAGGTTCTCATGTGTTAAGATGTTCACAGCTGTTGCTGTTGCGCTATGCATGCACATTAGCATGGGTTATGTTGAAAGCCATGTTAGGCGGCATGTTTTGTATGGTGTGAGCTGGTGTGAATCTCGCCAGTAATTTAATGTAAATTCTTCTTATACTGAGGTCTGGAGGAGGGGCATAGAGGGACTTTTGTTCTGCAGAAGATGTCAAGCAATACCTTGATGAATGATGGAGGAATTATTGAATACTGAGTCTGCTTCTATAATATCTAACCCAGATTGAACATTCTGTTTTACCAATCCTTTATTTATCTCTGGGTCTTGTGTGCTGCTACAGTATTACAGTATAACTCTTGATACATGATGTATATGCTCTATAGTCACATATGTTTTTAATGTTAATATACTGTACAGTAGTCGTAGTTCCAAAGATGCTACTAAAATGTCTAGGGCTTTGGTGGATTTCATTAACAGTGGCTAGAGATTCTTCACTAATAGTGATTACTTATTTTTAGCTACAAAGAGATGTATAGATCAGTGCGCTTCTCTAGGGATCGACAGTAGATAAAGTACTTATCTGGACAAATTATGTTTTGCTAATATGACAGCCACATCTGGCTGGGAACAGAGTCTTTCAAGGCTTATTTAAGTCTTTAACAACACCTTCCACTCTTCAGGGTGGCTGCTCAGTTCTTCAGTGTACCATAGGTATATGGCATAAATTCTGTGGAAAAAAGGATGGAGAAGAACAAGCGCCTATGGTGTAGTAAGTTTTATAACGTGTATAGTGGCACTCAAATAATAAATGCGTACCGGATGAAATCTTTATAACACGCCTAACAAGATACCATTCAAGATGTTTCTCATCGTCTGTAGATTAAAAAAACAGAAATCGCTGCATAGCGTAATACCTCTGGTTAAAAATAATACCAGGGTATTTGACCGACGTCTTGAAGACCCTGGTATACGTGATTTATTGAAGGACATCGGGACACAAGACCATTATGTGTTTTTTGCTGATTATCTTCTTGAATCTGGTACGCTTACCTGGGTACCTGTGGGGTTATTATTATTTGAGTGCCACTATACACGTTATAAAACTTACTACACCATAGGCGCTTGTTCTTCTCCATCCTTTTTTCCACTTATTTTTAGCTATTTACCTCTTTGCTTGTTCTTTGTTCTTGTTTCTGTTATGATTCTGTTTTTTTTGTTCTGTATCCTATCCTTCACATGCCTTTTCCTTCATGTTATATGCCTGTCCAGTCTGGTGCATATTGCATAATCAGTCCTGGTTACAATCTCATATATTCTCACTTATTCCCCACCTTCCTTGGCTCATTTTCTCATATACAGTATAAATTCAGTATGCCTCCTCTATACTTATCTTAGATGCTCTGTGGATTCTTACATGTTTTTCTTTCTGACTATGTAAATGCTATAAAATGTGCATAAACATAATTTCTATTTGAATAATGAATATGAGACCTCCTAAAATTTTTGCTTTTAATGTGCCCTGTATCAATTCTCCAATCAAGTGTACTAGAATATTTACCTACCTTAATTAGAACTGAGTTCTGTAGATGTTGCCATGCTTCAAGAAACACATCTGACAGGTGCTGAGCATGATAATTTGTCTGAACTACAGTAAACAAATAGATTATTCATCATTTATCTCTAAAACTAGAGATATGGCCATATTGGACACAAAATAATCAATGTTTTACATATGTTCTTTGTAAGCATAGAATATCTACGACAGAAAGTTTTTCTGCTTTGTGGTTAGCCATTTGTATACTTATCTTGAAGGTAATATTATTGAGGAGAGGAGAGTTTAATGCAGTGTCCTTGCCTTCCCTGGATCACAGTGGAGTTTGTTGCATTATAGTCAATTTCGCTTATTCACTATGTATATAACCAGCTCAACCTTTTCGATCTTTGTGGAGCTAGTAATAGAACCTGGTTCTATAGGTTTCTATGTCACGCATCTATACCAGAAATTGAAGATATACATACAGTATAGAGCCTCTTGTCTTATCGTGTTAGATAGAAGGTGGCTAAAAAGGTAATGAGAGGTGCAAAGAAACAAACTGAAGAGAAATTAATCCAGTCAGTAGGTGAAGGGTGCAAAATTATTCATAGGTATATAAGTAAAGGAAAAACAAAACAAAAGTAAGAACAATAAGACTACAGACAGAGCGTGAGAGTCTTGCTGAAGAGCCACTGTAATAAAAGAGACTCCTAATAATTATTTATGCTCAATCTTTACTACTGCAATAGAGAGAAAGTAGGGACACAGTTAAGTTTGAAGTATATTCATAAAAAATAGGTTAAAAAAAAAGGTCCTAACAGAACTCTGAAAACGGAAAGTGGATAAATAAATGGAGGCAGATGGGATACATTCAGGGATTCTAAAAGAACTTAAAGTGGTGCTGTAAACACCATTGACATAATTATGTAACCAGTTACAAGCTACAGGAATAATTCCAGAGGACTGAAAATGAGTGTATGTAGCCCCACTGCACAAACATGGAAGCAAGGAAGAGTCAAGCAACTAACAACCAATGAGTCTTACATCAGTAGTAGGCAAAATTATGGAAACAAAACAAAATACAGTATATACAGCACTTAACAAAATTCAGATTATCATGTTAAGTATACTTTAATAACAATTTAAAACAAGAGTGGATTAGCATAAAAAAATGTAAAATATGATAAACAGTCAGTCGATGACACACCAGTTATTGGACTTATGGATTTGCTCCGCAAATTTAGGCACTCCTCATTAGGCAATATTCTAAGTTGCTGTTATTTCCCATTCATATATTTGAATATAAGGACAATCAATAGGTAAACAGTTCATGCTTTAGTATATGGATGTGTTTCCTTGCTAATAAGGAACTTTACCTATCCTGTGATCCAAAGTGAGGGATCCAGATGAATATTCACCCATGCGGCAATGACAATCAGTGGTAGGCAGATCCTGGTTCACAGTGGGTGAAATGATGCCAATTATGATGTCCTTAAAGATGTCCTTGAAATTGGATAGGTTGTGCTGAATGGAGCAGTCCAGTCTCCTTATGTTTAAATATCTGATGCGTTTCGCTGCTCCAGGCAACAAAAAAAAAGCTGCCTGGATCAGCAAAACGTGTCAGCATTAAAACGCCTAATTAGGGGAATCACCTGGCTCAATCTAGCAGTGTCAGCACTCACTTCACAGATGGCTACTTCAAAGGGTTTGAGAACCTTGCACAAGATGGAAAGTACTCTCCACTGCACTGGGATAGTCCCGTCCTCTCCCAAAGTCATGGCTTATTGTATAGCTATGGATGGCTTTATGCTGTTCCTCCATCCGCTAAAGCATACTGTATAAAGGGTGGAGTTCCACCTTGTTACTCTTGCTTCAGTTGATGACAGGGCAAATAGAACTGTTATTGCAGGTGCTGCAATCTCTTGCATGCTGTTGCTGAATGCCAAAAATGTCCATATGTTTTTTCGAGCCAAAGACAGCATCTCCTGCACGCCCCTGTCATTTAAAAAAAACCTGTAATACCAAGTTGATCGTGTGAGCAAAACAGGGGATGTGTTGGAATTCACCAAGCTGTAATGCTTTCATGATATTTGTGGTATTATCAGAAAGCACAAATCCTGAGGAGAGTCCAAGTGGGGTAAGCCATGTTGCTATGACATCCCTCAGTTTTTCTAAGAGGTTGTTAGTGGTATGCATCTTATAGAAGCTGGTGATACACAGAGTATCCTGCCTCTGAATGAGCTGCTGTTTGTTAGAATGTAAGCTCTCATGAGCAGGGTCCTCTTCCCTCATGTGCTTATCCTTTTTCTACTTTAATAATCTTCAACTGTACCACATCCAGCAGTCTTCTGCCACCTGATACTTATTCCAGTGTCATCATGTAGCTATGTTTATTTACCCTGTACTTGTCCTATATTGTCGTCAACTGTAAGTTGCTATTTTCCAGTTTGATTATTTGTTTATGTACTTTGTAATTGGGTGCTGCGGAACCCTTGTGGCGCCATATAAAGAAAGGATAATAATAATAATAATAATAATATTATAATAATGCTTCTGTTGATGAAGGCGATTCACCCACCCAGTGGGCTATTGCAGTCATGTAATCATTATTTTGCCCACTACAGCTTGTCCACATATCTGTGGTTAAGTGGGGGTACAATGGGTACAATGGCATTTTGTAGTGTAATAATTTTTTTTACATCCTGGTACAGCTGGGGAATGGCTTTTTGGGTAAAATGGAACCGAGATGGAATGGGGGACACAGGACCTCAATTAACTACATAAAAAACACTGCATTAATGGTGGATATTGGATGTAGGTCTAATACTAGCATAGCAGTCATGGCACCAGTGATCTGCAGTGCGACTGGGCGAGAACTGTTATACTTACTTCCCCTTGCAAAGGATTGTTTAACAGTCAATTGTTTTGTGAAACAGCTACTAGCAGTCTTCTTGGTCCACTTCTGGGATGAAGATCCACTCTCAGCAGCAGCATGTCTAGCTCTCTAGGATTATTCTGAGGAATCCTGGAAAGAAGAGGTGTCACCTAGCATTGAGAAATTGGTTGCAGGACTATCTATGATCATTAATGAGTATATTGAGGATGAAGGCGTCGGTGGTGGAAATTGCAGGTGCTGGGATCTAGTAGAGAGAAGGAAGCTAGCTGGTCTGTTTGCTGTTAATTTTTTAGCACCAATTTGTGGATGTTATATTATACTTCTCATCACCTTGCTGCAGATAACATAATAGGGTGGAGGTTCCTAGATGATTAATGTCTACTTATTGTGGTTCAACAAAAGTTACAGATGGCTTGGCACAATTTGGGTAAAAATAATTCTACACATACAAGGTAGATTTGTTGATCAAGGCATGACAACGGCTTTCTTCTTATCATGGCCAGGAGATGCTTCCACTGGTGCCTGACTAACACAACCAACATCCTCATACACATCATCCTCATCATTGCCAAAGTCAGCTACACAAATCTCCCCCTTATCCCCTTTCAATTCCACTTCGACATCATCAATTTCTATGTCATCAGCAATACTTGTGCTGCCAATTCCCACATACTGTATAAAGAGGGTGCAGAAATAATGGAAAGCAGTTTCACTGCAAATACAGTATCAGGAAGGTCAGACTCACACACAGCATTTGGGGGCACACTTAGACTCTCCTCAGGTATTTGTGACATTTCTTTTTCTGATTGCACAGTTTGTTCTGCTGCCTTAGTGATTTTCAGTTTTTTTTTACACCTCTTCTAGACTCCGAGTCTGAGGCATCATGATATTCAAAAGAAGATGCCTCACTGGCAGGTGCAGAACCACCACTCAAAAATAAAGGCCAAGGCCTGAGCCTTTCCTTCCCACTGCATGTGGTGAATTGCATGTGAGCAATTTAAAGTTTTTCTGCACCAAACCACTGTATATTGGGTTTTTTGGTTTTAGATGCCCTGACTTAGATCCACTATGCCCTTGACCACCACCACAGTGGATCTTAGGGCTATCATTTTCATGATGCTAGACTATCATCATCATCATGACTGGTGGCAGCAGGTTGGTGTTCTCTAAACTGATTGTTATCCATTTTAACTACTTGAATCACAGGGTTTATAGTTGTATGTGAAGGAAGTGCACTAGGGTACAGCACACCAAATAGTAGAAACAATAGAACTTTACTATGTTGTTGTTTTTTTTAAATTGAAACTTGCAGATCCTTTCAAACTGTGTGAATTACAGGGTTTATAGATGCATATGAAGAAATTGCACTAGAGCACAGCGCACCAAATAGTACAAATAATAGAAATTTACTATATTTTTATTTTTGTTTTTTTAACTTGCAGTCCACAGATCACTACATGGAATCACAGGGATCATAGATACATGTGAACACAGTGCAATAGGATAAAGGGGGTATTTCTGATCTAATCGCTGCTGTGCATCTTCGCACAGTGGGCGATCAGGTCCTAACTGTACATGCGTATGGACCACAATGTGCACGCGCATCGGAAAACAACAACGGGCATCAGCAGTCAGCAATGGAATGATGCAAAAAATCAGATCGCACGGGCGTTCGCAAGGTGATTGACAGGAAGAGACCATTTGTGGGAGGCAACTGACCATTTACAGGAGTGTCTAAAAAAACATTTTTGGGGAGGGTGTGTGACGTCAGCTCCGGCCCCATTCAGCCTGTTCTCATTACACTGGATGATTAAGTCCTGGGTTGTGCATACACATGCGATCGCACACTTGCACAGCAAATTTACACTGGAGGCAATGACTATCTGATCACAGGACAGCAAAATTAGCAGCATAGCGATAAGATCTGAATGACCCACAAAGTCCTGCAAACAGTACAAACAAACCATAGAACTTTACTATATATATATATATATATATATATATATATATATATAGATTTTATTTATTTTTTTCACTTGAAAATCATAGATCACTGTGTGGAATCACAGGTCTTAGAGAAACACGTGATCAAAACACAATATGACACAGTGCAGTAAGCAGTACAAACAAATAAACAATAGAACGTAACTATATATATATATATATATATATGTGTATACATATATATATATATATATATATATATTAGAGATGTGCAGTGGGCACTTTTCGTGTTTTGTTTTATGGTTCTGGTTCCATGCTCGTGTTTTGGATCTGGATTGGTTTTGCCAAAACCACCCTTTCGTGTTTTGGATTTTGAATCTGGATGATTTCTAAAAAAACACACGAAAGCAGCTGAATTTGGGGGTAATGTTGATCCTATGGTATTATTAACCTCAATAACATTCATTTTCACTCAGTTCCAGTCTATTTTGAACACCTCACACCTCACAATATAGTTTTTAGGCCAAAAGCTTGCACCAGGGTGGCTGTATGACTAAACTAAGTGACACAAGTGTGCGGCACAAACACCTGGCCCATATAGTAGTGGCACTGCAATGTCAGACAGGATGGCAGATTTAAAAAATAGTCCCCAAACAGCACATAATGCAAAGAAGTAAAAGAGGTGCAATGAGGAAGCTGTATGACTAAGCTAAGCAACACAAGTGTGCGGCACAAACACCTGGCCCATCTAGGAGTGGCACTGCAGTTGCAGACAGGATGGCACTTAAAAAAACTAGTCCCCAAACAGCACATCATCCAAAGAAGTAAAAGAGGTGCAATGAGGTAGCTGTATGACTAAGCTAAGTGACACAAGGGTGCGGCACAAACACCTGGCCCATCTAGGAGTGACACTGCAGTTGCAGACAGGATGGCACTTAAAAAACTAGTCCCCAAACAGCATATCATGCAAATAAGTAAAAGAGGTGCAATGAGGCAGCTGTATGATTAAACTAAGCGAGACAAGTGTGTGGCACAAACAACTGGCCCATCTAGGAGTGGCATTGCAGTTGCAAACAGGATGGCACTTATAAAAACTAGTCCCCAAACAGCACATCATGCAAAGAAGTAAAGAGGTGCAATGAGGTAGCTGGATGACTAAGCTAAGCGACCCAAGTGTGCAGCACAAACACCTGGCACATCTAGGAGTGGCACATTACACCTCACAATATTGTTTTTTGGCCAAAAGTTTGCACCAAGGTGGCTGGATGACTAAGCTAAGCAACCCAAGTGGGCGATACAAACACCTGGCCCATCTAGGAGTGGCACTGCAGTGGCAGTCAGGATGGTAGATTTAAAAAATTGGCCCCAAACAGCACAACATGCAAAGAAGAAAAAAAGGTGCACCAAGGTCACTGGATGGCTAAGATTAGTGACACAAGTGTGAGGCACAAACACCTGGCCCATCTAGGAGTGGCACTGCAGTTGCAGACAGGATGACATTTAAAAAAACTAGGCCCCAAATAGCACATCATGCAAAGAAGAAAAAGAGGTGCAATGAGGTAGCTAGCTGTATGACTAAGATAATCGACACAAGTGTGCAGCCCTAACAACATGGGACGTGCTGGAATTTGCCCAGATGCAATACACGCACAATATTGGTGGCACAGGAGAGCATACCTCTAAATCACACACATACAGCAACGACTGTAAAATTAATTTGGATAGTAATAACACTTTTATTTGGAGCCATTATAATAATATGCAGCACAGGTGAGCATACCTCTACACCACACAGGGCACACCCTGTAAAAATGATTTGGATAATAATATAAGTAATGTATATAAGCCTTTTATTTGGAGTAAATAATATACAGCACAGGACACCATCACTGGACTTATGGCAGCCCAAGACACCACCACTGGACCGGACTTATACAGCAGTACCCCTGGACTTATACGGCAGTACCTCTGGTGTTGTATATCAGTGTCAGACAGGATGGCACTTTAAAAACACTAGTCCCCAAACAGCACATGATGCAAAGAAGAAAAAGAAGTGCAAGATGGAATTGTCCTTGGGCCATTCCACCCACCCTTATGTTTTATAAACAGGACATGCAAACTTTAACAAACCAATCATTTCAGTGACAGGGTCTGCCACACAACTGTGGCTGAAATGACTGGTTTGTTTGGGCCCCCACCAAAAAAGAAGCAATCAATCCCTCCTTGCACAAACTGGCTCTACAGAGGCAGGATGTCAACCTTATCCTCATACTCCGATTCCTTACCCTTTTCAGTGTGTTCATCCTCAATCTCACAGAGTATTAATTTACCCCCACTGAAATCCACCATCACAGGTCCCTGTGTACTTTCTGGAGGCAATTGCTGTTAAAGGTCTACCTGGAGGAATTAATAATTAATTTTGATGAACATCAAACACCAATCGCTGACAAGGTTACTGGCTGCACTATACACTCTTTTGGAGTACACAATGGAGCCCCCTCCAACTTAGCAACTTAGGTAAAATAAAGGCAGTTTGTGCAAGGGCATCCAAATTGCCTCTTTTTCCTGCAGTATACATAAGGACTGTCTAACATGCCTACTTGGAGGATGTCACTCATATAATCCTCCATCATTCCTTCAATGGTGACAGAATCTTATGCAGTGACAGTAGACATGCCAGTAATCGTTGGCAGGTCCTTCAGTTCAGACCAGATGTCAGCACTCGCTCCTGACTGCCCTGCATTACTGCCAGCGGGTGGGCTAGGAAATCTTATCCTTTTCCTCGCAGCCCCATTTGCGGGAGAAAATGAAGGAAGAGCTGTTGACGGGTCATATTCCACTTGAGATGACAATTTTCTCACCAGCAGGTCTTTGAACCTCTACAGACTTTTGTTTGCCAGAAAGCGAGAAACAACATAGGCTTTAAACCTAGGATCGAGCATGGTGGCCAAAATGTAGTGCTCTGATTTCAACAGATTTGCCACCCTTGAGTCCTGGAAAAGCAAATGAAGGGCTCCATCCACAAGTCCAACATACTTTGCTGAATCGCTCCATCTTAGCTTCTCCTTCAATTTCTCCAGCTGCTTCTGCAAAAGCCTGATGAGGGGAATGACCTGACTCAAGCTGGCAGTGTCTGAACTGACTTCATACTTCATGTGTGGCAAGTTCGAAGGGTTGGAGAACCTTGCACAAGATGGAAATTATTCTCCACTGCGCTTGAGTCAGATGCATTCCCCCTCCTTTGCCTCTATCGTAGGTGGATGTATAGGCTTGAATGGCATTTTGCTGCTCCTCCATCCTCTGAGGCATATAGAGGGTTGAATTCCACCTCGTTACCACCTCTTGCTTCAGTTGATGGCAGAGCAGGTTCAGGAGAGTTTGCTAGCACTACAGTCTTTGGCACGCGATGGCTGAATGTATCTCCTGCACGCCCCTGTTATTTTAAAAAAAAATTCTGCACCACCAAATTAATTGTATGTGCAAAACATGGGACGTTCTGGAATTTGTCCAGATGTAATGCACGCACAATATTGGTGGTGTTGTCCGATATCACAAATCCCCAGGAGAGTCTAATTTGGGTAAGCCATTGTGCGATGATGCAGTGATACATAGCGTAGCCTGTCTAGGATCGACTTGGTGTTTGTGAGATGCTGCTTCTGGTGCCGCTGTGGACAGTGGGTACAACTGCATTTTTTAGGACACTGAGGATGTTTTTTTATGTCTCTGTACATTCTCTGTATCGCCTGCATAGTTAAGTAGAATCTAGATGGGATTTGGTACCAGGGACACACTACTTCCATCAATTCTTTAAGTCCCACTGAACTAATGGCGGATACTGGATGCACGTCTAACACCAACATAGCTGTCAAGGCCTCAGTTATTTGCCTTGCAACAGGATGACTGCTGTCATATTTCATCTTCTTCACAAAGGACTATTGGATAGTCAATTGCTTAGTTAAAGTAGTACAAGTGGTCTTCCGACTTCCCCTCTGGGATTACGATCGACTCCCAGCAGCAACAACAGCAGTGGCAGCAACAGCAGCTGTAGGCGTGCCACTCAAGGATCCTTTGGAGGAATCCCAGTAAGGAGAGGACTCCTCAGTCTTGCCAGTGACATGGCCTGACTGATGTTCATGACTGAGGAGGAAGTTGACGTTGAGGGAGTTGGTGGTGTGGCTTGCAGGAGCTTGGGTACAAGAGAAAGAAGGGATTTAGGTGTCAGTGGACTGCTTATGCTCTTACCCAAAGTTTCAGAACTTGACACTGACTTCTGATGAATTCACAGCAGGTGACATATGAGGGAGTATGTTCCTAGGTGGTTAAAGTCCTTAACCCTTACTTATTACGGATAGACAGAGGCAACACATGGCTTGACACCTGTTGTCCGGATTTGTAGAGAAATAATTCCACACCGAAGAGGTGGCTTTTTTGGTATTTTGCCCAGGCATCACAATGGGCTTATTCATCCCATGGACAAAAACTGTCTCCCCCGGTGCCTGATTTAAACAAACCACATCACCATAAGAATCCTCCTCGTCAACTTCCTCCTCAGTGCCAGCAACACCCATATCCTCATCCTGGTGTACCTCAACAGTGACATCTTCAATTTGAATATCAGAAACTGGACTGGGGGTGCTACTTTCAGCACTTGCAGAGGGCATGCAAATGGTGGAAGGAGCCACCTCTTCCCATCCAGTGTTGGGAAGGCCAGGCATCGCAACCGTCGACACAGTTGGACTCTACTTGAGGATTTGTGATACCATCTTAGAATGCACAGTTCTTTGCTGTGCTTTTGCCAGCATAACTCTTATAATTTTTCTAGTGGGAGGATGAGGGCTTCGATCGTCATGTGAAGGTGAACCACTAGTCATGAACATAGGCCAGGGCCTTAGCCGTTCCTTGCCACTCCGTATCGTAAATGGCATATTGGCAAGTTTCATTTTCTCCTCAGACCATTTAAATTTATTTTTTGGGGTATTTTTACTGAACTTTAGCTTTTTGGATTTTACATGCCCTTTAAAATCACATTGGGCATTAGCCTTGGCAGACGATGTTGATGGCATTTCATCATCTATGTCATGACTAGTCACAGCAGCTTCAGCACTAGGAGGTAGAGGTTCTTTAGCTTTCCCTATTTTATCCTCCAATTTTTTTTCTCCATTATTTTCCTGGAGTTATATAACACAACCTGCGGCACAGGACAGCAAATAGCTACACCACACAGGGCAAACCCTGTAAAAATTATTTTGATTAAATGTTAATAACCCTGTTAAATGGAGAAAATAATATACAGCACAATACAGTACCACTGGACTTATACGGCAGTACCACTGGACATATACAGCAGTATCACTGGACATATACGGCAGTACCACTGGACTAGATTTATAAGGCAGTATCACTGGACTTATACCGCAGTATCACTGGACATATACGGCAGTATTACTGGACATATACAGCAGCACAGGGACACCACCACTGGACTGATGCAGGACAACACAGCACCACTGCAATGGACTGGACTTATAAAGCAGCACTCACTTTCCCTCCCGCACAGACACTGAGGACAGAGACACGTCCTCTCGTTACACTCTACGGGACTGTAGTAAAAATGGCGGCTACGCGCGGCTCCTTATATGGAATCCAAAACCCTTGAGAATCCGACAGCGGAAGGATGACGTTTTTCCTCATTCTGGTTTCCGAGTCAGGCAGGAAAACCCAAGCCAGGCTTGGATCCGAGCTCGGGTAGTTAAGCATGGTTGTGTTCTGTTCTCAGGAAACTGAACCCGCTCGTCTCTAACATATATATATATATATATATATATATTTATATTTTAACTTGCAATTTGAAGATCACTGCATGGAATCACAGGGCTCATGAACACAGCACTCCAAACAATACAATTTACAGCAGAGTAAAGAGCATTATACAGCAATACAGCAGCCCGTCTATATACACTGTGACTATAGAGCACAGCTCCTTATGAGTTTGGACACAGCACTGTTAAATAGTAAATACACTGGTTAACGAAGCAAACAATACTATGCCCCCTATACACACTGGTTATTCAGCACAGCCCCTTGTGAGATTCTGGACATAGCATAGTTATTAATATTATGAATGTAGCAAAGTCAACACAGCATACATCAGCATGCAGTGTATCCCCTACAATTACACACACTAATTATTGTTAGTGCCTCCAGTCCACACTGGCAAAACAGCCTTTTTTGAGACTCTGGACACAGCACAGCAGTTGTAGCAGTGTATCTCCTATACAGTAGAGTTTAGTGCAGCATACACCAGCATGCATTATCCATGAAATGGTGCTAAGTCCCAGCCGCAGTGCCTTTTATAGAATACAAGTATTGTGAGAATCCAATGCCGGGATGATGGCATTCAGCCTTGCTCTGGGATAAGAGTCTGACAGAAACACCTGAGCTGCAGGCGGTTTGGATAATAAATACATTAGAAACTGTATAAAGAAGGGCAACTAAATCCTACACAGAAAGACTAAAAAGATCTTAATACTGTATGAAAAGATCGGAGCTGAGAAGGGAAAGGTGGAACGTGATAGATACTCTGAAATATATCAAGAGAGGAGTGAAACATTCTTCACAGGAGGAAAAGTAGCAGCACACAAGTGCATGCACTGAAACTGGACAGAGGTAGGTTTAGGAGAAATTTGAGGAAAAATTATTTAAAGAAAGAGTAGTGGACAAGTGGAATAGCCTCCCATTAGCTCTGGTAGAGACTAATATAGCAGAACAATTTAAACATGCTTACAATATTCATATGGATAGCCTTACAAAGTCATAAGTTTCAAATAGCTTTTGATCTTGTTATAAGGTTACAAAGGGTGCAGAATAGATGGGTTAAGTGGATCTTATCTGCATCAAAGTCTATGTTTCTAAGTTTTTATCTGATCATGCACTAATTTGTCTGAGCGTTCCCGTATTCTCAGGAGCCCGAAAACTATGGAAGTTTCCTACATATTTATATACCTCCAAAAAAATGAATTCTCTATTGCTAGTTACCTGATTACTTTACACAATAACATGGAATCTGACCTCATCTTGCAATCTACCAAAAAAACTTAATTAAAGGACATAATAGTTTGTATGTTTGTGGGCCATAAAAGCTCTAACTCCAGTCTATATTGTAACCCAAAGAATCACTCTTGATGGCCTTTTGTACATACTGTATCTAGCTTATCCCTTCCTGAAAACTAAAATGGTTTATTATCAAGAGAATATCCTCTTTATCACCTTAATATCCCAAGAAACAGCAAAGTGCACTACTATACCTCCACTAGATATAAGTTCTATCATATTGGAAAACAATAAAGTATACTGATTACTGATCTCCTACATGGTCAAAACCCCATGGGAATATTTCATTTCTGAGTAGTACTGTGGGCTTATTACAGACTGATGGTCTGAATAATATACAGACTTTCACTGCCTTTTATATGGTTTTATATTCTCAGGTCCCCAACCATGCTAATTATAAACATACATTTTGGAAGTTGCTTACTCTACCTAGAGTTACTGCTCCCATTACATAGGAGGAGATTATGTCGGTTATCATATCTGTGAAGCAAAGCGGTTTTAGGGCCTAATTCAAGTCATATTGCATGCTTTCAAGAGTAGCAGATTACGCTAAAAAGCAGAATCTGCTACTCTAACTGAATAAAGTGCTTTGTAGGGAATTTTTAAAAATGCTTTAGGATAGAATAATTCCCTCATTACATAGCATTTTTATTGCCATAATAGATAGAGGCTCTATTCCCCCCTACTTTAACATGACATTGGTGAAGATCTTACTTAAGCTTGGAATTACCATCCTAATATAGGCTGATATTGTTACGTAAGTCTAATTATAAAATTCTTATTAAAACATTGGGGGGCAAATTATAATAAATTGTGCAAAATGTTGAACATATGTACCAAACTGGATATGTATGTAGTAAGCATTCATTGACAAATGTTCACGACATCCTAACCTGAATGCAGCATCTCTCCTCTTCTGGGCTTACAACTCATGGGATTCTTTTATTTTTAGATGCAAAAAAAAGCTTTTGATAAGGTGACATGGGATCATCTACATTTTTGTCCCAGCTCCAGTCCCTATACTCCGTTCTCAAGATGGATCCAATTTATATTTTTGGCTGTGGTGGTATCATGTTCAAACTGCACCAGCAGGATGGGCTTCACCATTTCCTTTCTATAAGTTTCATTGTGCTTCACGTGCAACTTTGTACATGTTCACAAAGCTGAAAGTGGAGTTTTAACCCTGCACTCTACACAGCTGCTAGTTGTTTCCTATGGTTTACGCCTCCAACTAATGTTACATTTAAATACTTTGTACATGTGTAAAACCAATTAATTTGATGTTAAACTTGCAGCCTAACATCTCTAGTACACTGTGAGTGGCTATTTGCTTCATATGCGATGTGGCTACGATGCAATAAGTAAAGAAAAATACAGAACAATATTTATTCCAAAACTTCTCAGTTATGAAGGGTGTCTTGCAACATAAGATAACTAGAGAAGAGCGGGTTTGTTTCATCGAGATCCGAACCCCCCCCAACTTCACCTATTTTACACGGGTCCGAGACAGCATCGGATCTTCCAGCCTTGCTCAGTTAACCCGAACGCGGCCGAACGTCATCATCCCGCTGTCGGATTCTCGCGAGATTCGTATTCTATATAAAGAGCCGCGCAACGCCCCCATTTTCAATTGTGCATTGGAGATTGAACGGAGAGGACGTGGCTACGTTCTCTGCCTGAAAACCTCCATATCTGTGCTCAGTGTGCTGCAAATATCTGTGCTCAGTGTGCTGCAAATATCTGTGATCAGTGTGCTGCAAATATCTACGTTCTCTGCCTGAAACGCTCCATATCTGTGCTCAGTGTGCTGCAAATATCTGTGCTCAGTGTGCTGCATTTTGGTGAACAACAGTATATAGTTGTACAGTACAGTAGGCCATTGCTGTTTCTTGCAGCTCCGTGTCACTGCAAGTATCCATTCCATATCTGTGCTGCATTTTTGTGAGCAATATGTATAGTAGAACAGTGCATCATTTTGGTGACCAACAGTATATAGTTGTACAGTAAAGTAGGCCATTGCTGTATCTTGCAGCTCCGTGTCACTGCAAGTATCCATTCCATATCTGTGCTGCATTTTTGTGAGCAATATATATAGTAGTAAAGTGCAGCATTTTGGTGACCAACAGTATATAGTTGTACAGTACAGTAGGCCATAAATGTATCTTGCAGCTCCGTTTCACTGCAAGTATCCATTCCATATCTGTGCTGCATATTTGTGAGCAGTATATATAGTAGTACAGTGCAGCATTTTGGTGACCAACAGTATATAGTTGTACAGTACAGTAGGCCATTGATGTATCTTGCAGCTCTGTGTCACTGCAAGTATCCATTCCATATATGTGCTGCATTTTTGTGAGCAGTATGTATAGTAGTACAGTGCAGCATTTTGGTGACCAACAGTATATAGTTGTACAGTACAGTAGGCCATTGCTGTATCTTGCAGCTCCGTGTCACTGCAAGTATCCATTCCATATCTGTGCTGGATTTTTGTGAGCAGTATATATAGTAGTACAGTGCAGGATTTTGGTGACCAACAGTATATAGTTGTACAGCACAGTAGGCCATTGCTGTATCTTGCAGCTCCGTGTCACTGCAAGTATCCATTCCATATCTGTGCTGCATTTTTGTGAGCAGTATACTTTATATACAGTAGTGATGTGCACCGGACATTTTTCGGGCTTTGTGTTTTGGTTTTGGATTCGGTTCCGCGGCCGTGTTTTGGATTCGGACGCGTTTTGGCAAAACCTCACCGAATTTTTTTTGTCGGATTCGGGTGTGTTTTGGATTCGGGTATTTTTTTCAAAAAACCCTAAAAAACAGCTTAAATCATAGAATTTGGTGGTCATTTTGATCCCGTAGTATTATTAACCTCAATTACCATAATTTCCACTCATTTCCAGTCTATTCTGAACACCTCATACCTCACAATATTATTTTTTGTCCTAAAATTTGCACCGAGGTCGCTGGATGGCTAAGCTAAGCGACACAAGTGGCCGACACAAACACCTGGCCCATCTAGGAGTGGCACTGCAGTGTCAGACAGGATGGCACTTCAAAAAAAATTGTCCCCAAACAGCACATGATGCAAAGAAAAAAAGAGGCGCAATGAGGTCGCTGTGTTACTAAGCTAAGCCGCCTTCCGTACCGTACTGCTATATATACTGGTGGTCACTGTGTCAGCAAACTGCAAAACTAAAATGCACCACAGGTATAGAATGTAGATGGATAGTATACTTAATGATGACACAGAGGTAGGTACAGCAGTGGCCTTCCGTACCGTACTGCTATATATACTGGTGGTCACTGTGTCAGCAAACTGCAAAACTAAAATGCACCACAGGTATAGAATGTAGATGGATAGTATACTTAATGACGACACAGAGGTAGGTACAGCAGTGGCCTTCCGTACCGTACTGCTATATATACTGGTGGTCACTGTGTCAGCAAACTGCAAAACTAAAATGCACCACAGGTATAGAATGTAGATGGATAGTATACTTAATGACGACACAGAGGTAGATACAGCAGTGGCCTTCCGTACCGTACTGCTATATATACTGGTGGTCACTGTGTCAGCAAACTGCAAAACTAAAATGCACCACAGGTATAGAATCTAGATGGATAGTATACTTAATGGCGACACAGAGGTAGGTACAGCAGTGGCCTTCCGTACCGTACTGCTATATATACTGGTGGTCACTGTGTCAGCAAACTGCAAAACTAAAATGCACCACAGGTATAGAATGTAGATGGATAGTATACTTACTGACGACACAGAGGTAGGTACAGCAGTGGCCTTCCGTACCGTACTGCTATATATACTGGTGGTCACTGTGTGAGCAAACTGCAAAACTAAAATGCACCACAGGTATAGAATGTAGATGGATAGTATACTTAATGACGACACAGAGGTAGGTACAGCAGTGGCCTTCCGTACCATACTGCTATATATACTGGTGGTCACTGTGTCAGCAAACTGCAAAACTAAAATGCACCACAGGTATAGAATGTAGATGGATAGTATACTTAATGACGACACAGAGGTAGGTACAGCAGTGGCATTCCGTACCGTACTGCTATATATACTGGTGGTCACTGTGTCAGCAAACTGCAAAACTAAAATGCACCACAGGTATAGAATGTAGATGGATAGGATACTTAATGACAACACAGTGGTAGGTACAGCAGTGGCCTTCCGTACCGTACTGCTATATATACTGGTGGTCACTGTGTCAGCAAACTGCAAAACTAAAATGCACCACAGGTATAGAATGTAGATGGATAGTATACTTACTGACGACACAGAGGTAGGTACAGCAGTGGCCTTCCGTACCGTACTGCTATATATACTGGTGGTCACTGTGTGAGCAAACTGCAAAACTAAAATGCACCACAGGTATAGAATGTAGATGGATAGTATACTTAATGACGACACAGAGGTAGGTACAGCAGTGGCCTTCCGTACCATACTGCTATATATACTGGTGGTCACTGTGTCAGCAAACTGCAAAACTAAAATGCACCACAGGTATAGAATGTAGATGGATAGTATACTTAATGACGACACAGAGGTAGGTACAGCAGTGGCATTCCGTACCGTACTGCTATATATACTGGTGGTCACTGTGTCAGCAAACTGCAAAACTAAAATGCACCACAGGTATAGAATGTAGATGGATAGGATACTTAATGACAACACAGTGGTAGGTACAGCAGTGGCCTTCCGTACCGTACTGCTATATATAGTATACTGGTGGTAACTGTGTCAGCAAACTGCACAACTGAAATGCACCACAGGTATAGAATCTAGATGGATAGTATACTTAATGACGATACAGAGGTAGATACAGCAGTGGCCTACTGTACCTTAATGCTATATATTATATACTGGTGGTCACTGTGTCAGCAAAACTCTGCACTGTACTCCTCCTATATAATATTATACTGGTGGTCCCCAGTCCCCACAATAAAGCAGCACACTGAGCACAGATATGGAGTGTTTTTCAGGCAGACAACGTATACTGGTGGTCACTGTCAGCAAAACTTTGCACTGTACTCCTGCTATATAATACAGCTGCTCCTTAGTCCCCACAATTAAGCAGTGTGAGCACAGATATATGCAGCACACTGAGCACAGATAAGGAGCGTTTTTTTCAGGCAGAGAACGGATAAAACTGGTGGTCACTGATCAGCAAAACTCTGCACTGTACTCCTCCTATATTATACAGCTGCTCCCCAGTCCTCCCCACAATTAAGCAATAAAGCACAATCAAGTTCAACAATAACGGAGAGGATGACAGCCACGTCCTCTCCCTAACATTTCCAATGCACGTGTGAAAATGGTGGCGATGCGCAGCTGCTTATATAGAATCCGAATCTCGCGAGAATCTGACAGCGGGATGATGACGTTCGTGCGCGCTCGGGTTAACCGAGCCATACGGGAGAATCCGAGTATGGCTCGGACCCGTGTAAAAAGGGTGAAGTTCGGGGGGGTTCGGTTTCCGAGAAACCGAACCCGCTCATCACTAATATACAGTAGTAGTACAGTGCAGCATTTTGGTGACCAACAGTATATAGTTGTACAGTACAGATGGCCATTGCTGTATCTTGCAGCTCCGTGTCACTGCAAGTATCCATTCCATATCTGTGCTGCATTTTTGTGAGCAGTATATATAATAATAATAATAATAATAATTTTATTTATATAGCGCTCTTTCTCCAGTAGGACTCAAGGCTCCTAACAGATACATAGCATAATATAGTACAGAAAAGTGACATACAGAACAGATTTTCATAAAATACAGAAGCATGGAGATACTAAAGGGACAATTATGGGAATGCTTGAGTAAAAAGGAAAGTCTTGAGTCTACTTTTGAAGGATTCTATAGTTGGGGCCTCTCGCACTGTGTGGGGAAGTGAGTACCATAGAGTCGGAGTCGCATGACTAAAAGCTTGACCCCCAGATGAATTACGGGAGATTCTAGGTACTGCTAAAAGTCCTTCATCTACAGATCGCAGTAATCGAGTGGGGCAGTATGGGGTCAGTAGCTGCTTCAGGTACCTTGGGCCCTGGTCATGTACTGCTTTGAAACTCAGTAAGCCAATCTTGAAGATGATTTGCCATCTTACAGGCAGCCAGTGAAGGGAGTAGAGTATGGGTGTTATGTGGCTAGAACGGGGCTGGTTGGTTAACAGCCTGGCAGCTGTGTTTTGCACCAGCTGTAAGCTGTGCAATTCTCTTGTTGGGAGACCAAGGTAGAGGGCATTACAGTAGTCTAATCGAGATGATACAAATGCGTGGATTACTTTTGGCAGATCATCTGAGGGAATTTAGTGCTTGATTCTGGCTATGTTCCTCAGGTGAAAGAATGAGGATTTGATTGTGGCTGATATCTGATGTTTAAGTGTCAAGCCACCATCCAGGACAACGCCAAGATTCCGCACATGATCAGTGGTTTGTAATTCTGAATCCCCGAGTGTAAGTCCAGTTGGTTGGCTATGCTGCAGTCTTGTCCTTTAATGTTGCGGTCCTATCATAAGGACCTCTGTTTTATCCGGGTTCAGTCACAGCCAACTAGCACTCATCCACTCCTGGAGTTCAGCTAGACAGCCATTTAGGGTTGCTATTGGGTTATCAGTGCCCAGAGCAAAGGACAAGTACAGTTGTGTATCATCTGCATAGCAGTGGTAGACTAGCCCATGGCGCCTGATTATTCCACCCAGCGGGAGCATGTATACTGCAAAAAGCATGGGGGATAGTATAGAACCTTGTGGGACACCACATGGCAATGGCACTGGTGGTGATGAGTATAATCCAGACGATACTCTCTGTGACCTGCCTGTGAGAAATTATTTGAACCAATTTAGGACTGTGCCATTCAGTCCACAAAAATGTATCAGACGCTCAATCAGAAGCCCATGGTCCACGGTATCAAATGCTGCAGAGAGATCCAGAAGGATTAATATTGAACAGTCACCTCTGTCTCTTGCCGTCAGAAGATCATTTAACATACACCCCAGGGCTGTTTCTGTGCTACAGTATGTCCTTTCCTGAATCCTGATTGGAATGGATCATAGATATCATGGGTTGTCAGGCGGGTTTCCAGTTGATTTGCAACCACTTTCTCAATAACCTTTCCTAGAAAAGGAAGGTTTGATACCGGTCTATAGATGGTCAGGCAGTCGGGATCTAAATTAGGTTTTTTAAAAAGAGGTCTGACAATTGCCTCCTTCAGGGGTCCAGGAAATATGCCTGTCTGCAAAGAGCATTAAACTATTTTTGCAAAGACAGGACCAAAAATATCCATAAAACCTATAAGAAGCTTGGTTGAGGCAGGGTCCAGATTACAGGTGGTGGGACGCAAAATCCGAGCAATTTCAGCAATGTCCTTTACATCCACTGGGTGAAAGCTGGTCCATGAAGGCAGGTGGCTTATATTGGCAGGTTTTGTAGTTTGACACTCCTTTGATGGATCTGTGGAGATTCCAGCCCGAATGGTGGATATTTTATCTGCAAAGATGTTTGCAAACTCGTTGCATCTTGCCTGGGAGAGGGTTTCACCAGTCTGCAGGCATGCCGGCTTGCAAAGCATCTCCACTGTGTGGAAAAGTTGAGCTGGCCTATTGTTTGCTGCCGTGATCTCATTTGACAGAAACTGTGATTTCTTACCGGTGATTGTCGATTGATATTATTCATTATGCTTTATTAGTTTTATTTTGTCATCCACTAGGTTAGTCTTCCTCCATCGTCTTTCCAGTCTATGCCTCCTTTTCTTGAGCTCACAAGCACTGTTGTTGAACCAGGGAGCTCGACGTTGTGGTTTACGAGGTCTTATATGCACAGAGGTGATAATATCAATTGCAGCCATAACATCCATATTATAATAACGGACTATGTAACAGGGATCTTCAAAGGCACCCAGTATAGCAGAGAGATCCAGATTTGCTGTTAGAGCCTGAGGAGTCATACCCCTCCTTGGACGATAGCTGGTCAACTCCATGGGCAGTGTAGTAGTACAGTGCAGCATTTTGGTGACCAACAGTATATAGTTGTACAGTACAGTAGGCCATTGCTGTATCTTGCAGCTCCGTGTCACTGCAAGTATCCATTAAATATCTGTGCTGCATTTTTGTGAGCAGTATATATAGTAGTACAGTGCAGCATTTTGGTGACCAACAGTATATAGTTGTACAGTACAGTACAGTAGGCCATTGCTATTGATATAATAATATTACTGGCATATAATTCCACACATTAAAAAATGGAGAACAAAATGTGGAGGGTGAAATAGGGAAAGATTAAGATCCACTTCCACCTAGTGCTGAAGCTGCTGCCACTAGTCATGGCAGAGACGATTCAATGCCATCAACGTCATCTGCCAAGGCCGATGCCCAATGTCATAGTAGAGAGCATGTAAAATACAAAAAAATAAAGTTCAGTAAAATGACCCAAAAATCTAAATTAAAAGCATCTGAGGAGAAGCATAAACTTGCCAATATGCCATTTACGACACGGAGTGGCAAGGAACGGCTGAGGCCCTGGCCTATGTTCATGGCTAGTGGTTCAGCTTCACATGAGGATGGAAGCACTCATCCTCCCACTAGAAAACTGAAAAGAGTTAAGATGGCAAAAGCACAGCAAAGAACTGTGCGGTCTTCGAAATCACAAATCCCCAAGGAGAGTCTAATTGTGTTGGCAGTTGCGATGCCTGACCTTCCCAACACTGGATGGGAAGAGGTGGCACCTTCCACCATTTGCAGCCCCCTGCAAGTGCTGGAAGGAGCACCCACAGTCCAGTTCCTGATAGTCAAATTGAAGATATCACTGTTGAAGTACACCAGAAAGAGGATATGGGTGTTGATGGCACTGAGGAGGAAATTGAAAAGGAGGATTCTGATGGTGAGGTGGTTTGTTTAAGTCAGGCACCCGGGGAGACACCTGTTGTCCGTGGGATGAATATGGCCATTGACATGCCTGGTCAAATTACAAAAAAAATCACCTCTTCGGTGTGGAATTATTTTAACAGAAATGCGGACAACAGGTGTCAAGTCATGTGTTGTCTTTGTCAAGCTGTAATAAGTAGGGGTAGGTACGTTAACCACCTAGGAACATCCTCCCTTATACATCACCTGGAGCGCATTCATCAGAAGTGATTGACAAGTTCAAAAACTTTGGGTGACAGTGGAAGCAGTCCACTGACAACTAAATCCCTTCCTCTTGTACCCAAGCTCCTGCAAACCACACCACCAACTCCCTCAGTGTCAATTTCCTCCTTAGATAGGAATGCCAATAGTCCTGCAGGCCATGTCACTGGCAAGTCTGACGAGTCCTCTCCTAACTGGGATTCCTCCGATGGATCCTTGAGTGTAACGCCTACTGCTGCTGGCGCTGCTGTTGTTGCTGCTGGGAGTCGATCGTCATCCCAGAGGGGAAGTCGGAAGACCACTTGTACTACTTCCAGTAAGCAATTGACAGTCCTTTGCGAGGAAGATGAAATATCACAGCAGTCATCCTGTTGCAAAGCGGATAACTCAGGCCTTGGCAGCTGTGTTGGTGTTAGACATGTGTTCGGTATCCACCATTAATTCACAGGGACTTAGAGAATTTCTTGAGGTAGTGTGTCCCCGGTACCAAATCCCATCTAGTTTCCACTTCTCTAGGCAGGCGATACCAAGAATGTACACAGACATCAGAAAAAGAGTCACCAGTGTCCTAAAAAATGCAGTTGTACCCAATGTCCACTTAACCACGGACATGTGGACAAGTGGACCGGGGCAGACTCAGGACTATATGACTGTGACAGCCCACTGGGTAGATGTTTTGCCTCCCGCAGCAACAACAGCAGCAGCGGCACCAGTAGCAGCATCTCGCAAATGCCAACACGTTCCTAGGCAGGCTACACTTTGTATCACCGCTTTCCATAAGAGGCACACAGCTGACAACCTCTTACGGAAACTGAGGAACATCATCGCAGAATGGCTTACCCCAATTGGACTCTCCTGGGGATTTTATGACATCGGACAACACCACCAATATTGTGCGTGCGTTACATGTGGGCAAATTCCAGCACGTTCCATGTTTTGCACATACAATTAATTTGGTGGTGCAGAATTTAAAAAAAAATGACAGGGGCGTGCAAGAGATGCTGTCGTTGGCCTGAAGAATTGCGGGCCACTTTCAGCATTCAGCCACCGAGCGCCGAAGACTGGAGTGCCAGCAAACACTCCTGAACCTGCCCCTCCTTAAGCTGAAGCAAAAGGTGGTAACGAGGTGGAATTCAACCCTCTATATGCTTCAGAGGATGGAGGAGCAGCAAAAGGTCATTCAAGCCTATACATCTGCCTATGATATAGGCAAAGGAGGCGAAATGCACCTGACTCAAGCGCAGTGGACAATGATTTCAACGTTGTGCAAGTTTCTGCAACCCTTTAAACTTGCCACACATGAAGTAAGTTCAGACACTGCCAGCCTGAGTCAGGTCATTCCCCTCATCAGGCTTTTGCAGAAGCAGCTATAGAGATTGAAGGAGGAGCTAAGATGGAGCGATTCCGCTAGGCATGTGGGACTTGTGGATGGAGCCCTTAATTTGCTTAACCAGGATTCACGGGTGGTCAATCTGTTGAAATCAGAGCACTACATTTTGGCCACCGTGCTCAATCCTAGGTTTAAAGCCTACGTTGTATCTCTCTTTCCGGCAGACACAAGTCTGCAGAGGTTCAAAGTAGAGATGAGCGGGTTCGGTTTCTTTGAATCCGAACCCGCACGAACTTCACTTTTTTTTCCACGGGTCCGAGCGACTCGGATCTTCCCGCCTTGCTCGGTTAACCCGAGCGCGCCCGAACGTCATCATGACGCTGTCGGATTCTCGCGAGGCTCGGATTCTATCGCGAGACTCGGATTCTATATAAGGAGCCGCGCGTCGCCGCCATTTTCACTCGTGCATTGAGATTGATAGGGAGAGGACGTGTCTGGCGTCCTCTCCATTAGAATAGAGATAGATAGATTAGATAGAGAGAGATTGTGCAGAGTCGCAGACAGAGTTAGTTTACCACAGTCAGTGACCAGTGCAGTTGCTAGTTAACTTTTATTTAATATAATATATCCGTTCACTTCTCTCTGCTATATCCGTTCTCTGCCTGAAAAAAAAAACGATACACAGCACAGTCAGTCACACAGTGTGACTCAGTCTGTGTGCACTCAGCTCAGCCCAGTGTGCTGCACAGTCATCAATGTATAAATTAAAAGCTTATAATTAATTGTGGGGGAGACTGGGGAGCACTGCAGGTTGTTAGCAGGAGCCAGGAGTACAATTATATTAATTAACAGTGCACACTTTTGCTGCAGGAGTGGTGACCAGTGCCTGACCACCAGTATAGTATTGTTGTATACTACTAATATCTCTTTAAATATCAACCAGTCTATATTAGCAGCAGACACAGTACAGTGCGGTAGTTCACGGCTGTGGCTACCTCTGTGTCGGCACACGGCAGGCAGTCCGTCCGACCAGAATTGTATTATTTATTATTATATACCTACCACCTAACCGTGTTTTTTTTTTCATTCTTTATACCGTCATAGTGTCATCCTAATTGTTACGAGTATACTACTATCTCTTTATCAACCAGTGTACAGTGCGGTAGTTCACGGCTGTGGCTACCTCTGTGTCGGCACACGGCAGGCAGTCCGTCCGACCAGAATTGTATTATTTATTATTATATACCTACCACCTAACCGTGGTTTTTTTTTCATTCTTTATACCGTCATAGTGTCATCCTAATTGTTACGAGTATACTACTATCTCTTTATCAACCAGTGTACAGTGCGGTAGTTCACGGCTGTGGCTACCTCTGTGTCGGCACACGGCAGGCAGTCCGTCCGACCAGAATTGTATTATTTATTATTATATACCTACCACCTAACCGTGGTTTTTTTTTCATTCTTTATACCGTCATAGTGTCATCCTAATTGTTACGAGTATACTACTATCTCTTTATCAACCAGTGTACAGTGCGGTAGTTCACGGCTGTGGCTACCTCTGTGTCGGCACACGGCAGGCAGTCCGTCCGACCAGAATTGTATTATTTATTATTATATACCTACCACCTAACCGTGGTTTTTTTTTCATTCTTTATACCGTCATAGTGTCATCCTAATTGTTACGAGTATACTACTATCTCTTTATCAACCAGTGTACAGTGCGGTAGTTCACGGCTGTGGCTACCTCTGTGTCGGCACACGGCAGGCAGTCCGTCCGACCAGAATTGTATTATTTATTATTATATACCTACCACCTAACCGTGGTTTTTTTTTCATTCTTTATACCGTCATAGTGTCATCCTAATTGTTACGAGTATACTACTATCTCTTTATCAACCAGTGTACAGTGCGGTAGTTCACGGCTGTGGCTACCTCTGTGTCGGCACACGGCAGGCAGTCCGTCCGACCAGAATTGTATTATTTATTATTATATACCTACCACCTAACCGTGGTTTTTTTTTCATTCTTTATACCGTCATAGTGTCATCCTAATTGTTACGAGTATACTACTATCTCTTTATCAACCAGTGTACAGTGCGGTAGTTCATGGCTGTGGCTACCTCTGTGTCGGCAGTCGGCAGGCAGTCCGTCCATCCATAATTGTATTATTATTATAATATATACCACCTAACCGTGGTTTTTTTTTCATTCTTTATACCGTCATAGTGTCATACTAGTTGTTACGAGTATACTACTATCTCTTTATCAACCAGTGTTCAGTGCGGTAGTTCACGGCTGTGGCTACCTCTGTGTCGGCAGTCGGCAGGCAGTCCGTCCATCCATAATTGTATTATTATTATAATATATACCACCTAACTGTGGTTTTTTTTGCATTCTTTATACCGTCGTCATAGTGTCATACTAGTTGTTACGAGTATACTACTATCTCTTTATCAACCAGTGTACAGTGCGGTTGTTCACGGCTGTGGCTACCTCTGTGTCGGCAGTCGGCAGGCAGTCCGTCCATCCATAATTGTATTATTATTATAATATATACCACCTAACCGTGGTTTTTTTTTTCATTCTTTATACCGTCGTCATAGTGTCATACTAGTTGTTACGAGTATACTACTATCTCTTTATCAACCAGTGTACAGTGCGGTAGTTCACGGCTGTGGCTACCTCTGTGTCGGAACTCGGCAGGCAGTCCGTCCATCCATAATTGTATTATAATATATACCACCTAACCGTGGTTTTTTTTTCATTCTTTATACCGTCATAGTCAGTCATACTAGTTGTTACGAGTATACTACTATCTCTTTATCAACCAGTGTACAGTGCGGTAGTTCACGGCTGTGGCTACCTCTGTGTCGGAACTCGGCAGGCAGTCCGTCCATCCATAATTGTATTATTATAATATATACCACCTAACCGTGGTTTTTTTTTCATTCTTTATACCGTCATAGTCAGTCATACTAGTTGTTACGAGTATACTACTATCTCTTTATCAACCAGTGTACAGTGCGGTAGTTCACGGCTGTGGCTACCTCTGTGTCGGAACTCGGCAGGCAGTCCGTCCATCCATAATTGTATTATAATATATACCACCTAACCGTGGTTTTTTTTTCGTTCTTTATACCGTCGTCATACTAGTTGTTACGAGTATACTACTATCTCTTTATCAACCAGTGTACAGTGCGGTAGTTCACGGCTGTGGCTACCTCTGTGTCGGAACTCGGCAGGCAGTCCGTCCAACCATAATTGTATTATATACCACCTAACCGTGGTTTTTTTTTCATTCTTTATACCGTCGTCATACTAGTTGTTACGAGTATACTACTATCTCTTTATCAACCAGTGTACAGTGCGGTAGTTCACGGCTGTGGCTACCTCTGTGTCGGCACTCGGCAGCCCGTCCATAATTGTATATACCAGTGACCTAACCGTGGTTTTTTTTTCTTTCTTTATACATACATACTAGTTACGAGTATACTATCTCTTTATCAACCAGTCTATATATTAGCAGCAGACACAGTACAGTGCGGTAGTTCACGGCTGTGGCTACCTCTGTGTCGGCACTCGGCAGCCCGTCCATAATTGTATATACCACCTAACCGTGGTTTTTTTTTTCTTTCTTTATACATACATACTGCAGTGCCACTCCTAGATGGGCCCGGTGTTTGTGTCGGCCACTAGGGTCGCTAATCTTACTCACACAGTCAGCTACCTCATTGCGCCTCTTTTTTTCTTTGCGTCATGTGCTGTTTGGGGAGGGTTTTTTGGAAGGGCCATCCTGCGTGACACTGCAGTGCCACTCCTAGATGGGCCCGGTGTTTGTGTCGGCCACTAGGGTCGCTAATCTTACTCACACAGCTACCTCATTGCGCCTCTTTTTTTCTTTGCGTCATGTGCTGTTTGGGGAGGGTTTTTTGGAAGGGACATCCTGCGTGACACTGCAGTGCCACTCCTAGATGGGCCCGGTGTTTGTGTCGGCCACTAGGGTCGCTTATCTTACTCACACAGCGACCTCGGTGCAAATTTTAGGACTAAAAATAATATTGTGAGGTGTGAGGTATTCAGAATAGACTGAAAATGAGTGTAAATTATGGTTTTTGAGGTTAATAATACTTTGGGATCAAAATGACCCCCAAATTCTATGATTTAAGCTGTTTTTTAGTGTTTTTTGAAAAAAACACCCGAATCCAAAACACACCCGAATCCGACAAAAAAAATTCGGTGAGGTTTTGCCAAAACGCGTTCGAACCCAAAACACGGCCGCGGAACCGAACCCAAAACCAAAACACAAAACCCGAAAAATTTCAGGCGCTCATCTCTAGTTCAAAGACCTTGCTGGTGAGATAATTGTCAAGTCAAGCGGAATGTGACCCGTCAACAGCTCCTCCTGCAGATTCTCCTGCAACTGGGGCTGCGAGGAAAAGGATAAGAATTCCCAGCCCACCGACTGGCAGTGATGCAGGGCAGTCAGGAGCGAGTGCTGACATCTGTTCCGGCCTGAAGGACCTTCCAATGATTACTGACATGTAGTCTACTGTCACTGCATATGATTTTGTCACCATTGAAAGAATGGTGGAGGATTATATGAGTGACCGCATCCCAGTAGGCACGAAGTCCGTACATATACTGGGAGGAAAAAGAGGCAATTTGGAGGCCCTTGCACAAACTGGCTTTTTTTACCTAAGTTGCCCCGATCCAGTGTGTCACCTTGTCAGCGATCAGCATACGAGGGTACTTCCAGAAAATGTGGAGAAGATGATGTTCATCAAAATGAATTATAAATTCCTCCAGGAAGACATTTACCAGCAATTGCCTCCAGAAAGTACACAGGGACCTGTGATGGTGGATTCCAGTGGGGATGAATAAATACTCTGTGAGTAGGGGGATGTACACAGTGAAAGGGGTGAGGAATCAGAGGATGATGATGAGGTCGACATCTTGCCTCTGTAGAGCCAGTTTGAGCAAGGAGAGATTGATTGCTTCTTTTTTTTTTGGGGGGGGCCCAAACCAACCAGTCATTTCAGCCTGAGTCATGTGGCAGACCCTGTGGCTGAAATGATTGGTTTGTTAAAGTGTGCATGTCCTGTTTATACAACATAAGGTTGGGTGGGAGGGCCCAAGGACAATTCCATCTTGCACCACTTTTTTTTTTATTTATCTTTGCATCATGTGATGTTTGGGGACAATTTTTATAAGTGCCATCCTGTCTGACACTGCAGTGCCACTCCTAGATGGGCCAGGTGTTTGTGCCACTCTCTTGGGTCGGTTAGCTTAGTCATCCAGCGACCTCGGTGCAAATTTTTGGACTAAAAATAATATTGTGAGGTGTGAGGTAGTCAGAATAGACTGGAAATTAGTGGAAATTATGGTTATTGAGGTTAATAATACTATAGGATCAAAATTACCCCCAAATTCTATGATTTAAGCTGTTTTTGAGGGGTTTTTGAAAAACACACCCAAATCCAAAACACACCCTAATCAAACAAAAAAATTTCAGGGAAGTTTTGCCAAAATGCGTCCGAATCCAAAACATGGCCGCGGAACCAAATCCAAAACCAAAACACAAAACCCAAAAAATTTCCGGTGCACATCTCTAAAGATAACCCATTAAGTGAGGACAGACCTGTGCAAAAGTGAAGTGCCTGGGTCTAACCAGAAGGTGGCACTCAGGAGCTCTTTGTACACTAGTAGTGAAGTACAGTATGCTGTAAATGGAGGAATCTGGAAATGTAGACATCTTACAACAGCATACACTGGATAATGAAGTTTTGTTAAAACCATTTAAGCAGATGCTCAAAAATTTGGAAAATCAATCAACAACTCAAATAGTAGTTACAAGGTGCTTAATGTTAATAATAGAGAACTGTTAAAGCATAAACCCTTTCTTATCTTGGAGAACAAATGTATGGGATTAAAGCTTTAAGTACAGTATTGGACCCATAACCTTTGTTATGATTTTAACTTCAATGCTCATCAAAGATATAAGATCACTCTCCTTTTTGTGAATAAAACTACTAGAGCCTCAGACATTGAATTGAGGGCTATAAAGACACAGACTCTTTGAATGAATCAAATAATTAATTAACCTTGGCAACTAGAAAAAAATCAGAAATGTCTACATTTCAAGTGGGATGCTATCTATGCCATGGGTAATTCTGCTAGGGAAGAAGTTGATGCCATGTCAATTTCCTCATAAAGCTTATTATAGACAGTTGGAGAATATTGAGTAAATGAATACCATCTAAACAGGAAATGTGGGTATGTTTAGAATTTTATAGTTAATAATTATAATTAATATGTTATTTATATAGTACTTTTCTCCTAAGTGCTTTACATTTGCCTTTACAGCACAAGATACAAAACAAGCTTTACAGTAGATATTAGTGAAATGCTTGAGTAAATACAGTAGGTACTGTAAGTCTTGAGTCTATTTTGTGTGGAGAAGTGAGTTCCATAGTGCTGGAGCCACAAAGCTGAAAGCTCGTACCCCAGATTCATTCAGGGAGATTCTAGGTAATGTTAGTAGTCCTTCATCTACAGATCACAGTGATCGAGTGGGACAGTAAGGAATCATAAGCTGCTTCAAGTACCTTAAGCCCTGGTTATGTAGGGCTTTGAAAGATAGCAAGACAATCTTGAAAATCATTTGCCATTTTACAGGTAGCTAATGCTAGGAGTAGAGAATGGATGTTTTTAGGCTGGATCAGAGCTGGTTGGTTAATAGCCTGGCAGCTGCATGTTGTACCATCTGAAAGTGGTGCAATTCTTTTGCTGGGAGACCAGTAATAGTCTAGGCGTGTTGATACAAATGCATGTATAACTTTAAGCAGATCTTCTGAAGGAATTACGTGCTTGATTCTATGTTCCTCAGATAAAAAATTGAGGATTAGATTGTGGCTGACCAACCAACAGGACTTACCCCCAAGCGTAAGTCCTATTGGTTGGTTATGTGCAGTCTTGACCAGTGCCCTATCATAAGGACATCTGTTTTATATGGGTTCAGTCACAGCCAACTGGCACTCATCCAATCCTGGTGCTCAGCTAGACAGTCTTTTAAGGTTTTTATTAAGTTATCAGTACCTGGAGCAAATCATCTGCATAACAGTGGCAGACCAGGGCAAGATGTCTGATTATTTTGTTAACACAAAACCCTACAGACATTTGAGCATCTTCAGAATTCATAGTATTATGGCAGTCTACTATAGCAGGAATTATTTCATATGCAACAGACATGCCATCTAACTATCCTGCTTGGAATTAATAATTATGCCTTAGAAATAACAATTTAATATGTGCTTTGTCAAATAAATTATGGGACCATTTAGTCTGGATCAATATCCAGACTAATTTGTAATCCTTTAGTTAAATTATAGTGTGCCTGATGTAGAGTTTCATTAAATTATTTCTGCTTACAGATCTCGGCATTTTCATCAGATTGTGGATGTGTCACACCCTGCACAAGCAACTTAGAGCAATTAAGGGAAACAGAGTAGCAGTGTGGATTTTGTATGTAGGATAAGTTTGCCATAGGTGTAATGATAGCTATTCTTAGGTAAACACACAGTGGGCATGATTCAGATGTAGTCTGGAGTCCCTGTTCCTGTGGGTGCATGCTATTGCATTCAAGTGATCGCATATTGCAATGTGATCTCTGGTGCTCATATCATGCCAATGGGAGTTGAGAAGTGATGACTTTAGTGAAGTAAGTTAAAGAAAAAATGTCCATCTGAGCACTTTATTGGCTTATACTGCCTAAACCATTAAATATATATTACAACAATGGGCTTTAGTTTCTACTCTGTAGAGATTGATACGTATGATCCGTTTTTTTCCAGAAAAATTCATGTAAGCCCTGTTTACTGATACAAAATTTCAGATTTTCCCTTTTTCCATATCAATTTCTTTTATGTTAAAAATTATTTATTATCCTCAAAGTAATCTTATAAGACCTCAGTTAAATGCTTATCACTGTAAATTCAAAATTGCTCCTGTGCGAAATCAGGTGGGTCACTAGTTATAAATATCTTTTTTTAGTTTACATTAAGTTCTCTTTTCAACTATTTTTTCAAACAGCAGATGAGCACGAATTATTCTATTTTCTAACCTACTGAATTTGTTAGGTTGTCTATTTGTGTTTTGAATCACCTACTTAACAAAAAAATTGGTAACCAAATTATTTTCTATAACAAAGGAATATCAATTTTAATTGCTTCACTTTATGAACTACAATATGTTATTTTATTTATTTGTAAAATTAAAAGGAAATAATGACATACACACACACACACCTATGACTTCATCAATCTTGCGATACAGAGTTGATCACTCTGCTGGGAAGCATTAAGCTGGTTGCCTCTAAGAGTTTTTTTAATCTTTTGTATTCTAATTTATTATGATTACTAGCCATCCAAACTTAGTTGACTGCAATAATGATATTGTTTAACACTGCTGCAAAAGCTCAAAAATATGGCACTGTGTATATTGTCACTTACCATTTTATATTGCTCTGTTTCTAAATGCTGGATGTAAAATGTATTTGAGTTACACTGTGTACTGTAGGCCATTATTGGTTTTACAAGTGTGATGAAGGGTCACTTGAGTCTTAAGTTGGGTTTCCACATTGTGTGAACTAACATTAGTGCAGTGCTAGAAGAAAATCAACAGTAATTATCTTATTGTGTTTAGTTCTCTTGTCAGGGTAGTTGGTGTCGTGTTTGTTTTAAATGAGAAACTTTTACTAGTCTCAAGCCAAGAAACCACAGTATTATCAACATGGTATTACTGATTTGTATTTCCATAATCCTGCAAAACGGATTCTCAGTTGGTAGTTACTGGCTGAGAAACATTTTCTACCTTCTTTCCAATTTTTTGGTGTGTGCTTTACTGTAAAGAAATATCTATGCAAAAATAGAATACCCCTGCACAAATTATAATCTAAAAAGAAGTGAAGAAAAAGTACTGATAAGGTTGAAACTGCACAACAGAATGTTAGAATGTAGACTTTATTTGCTAGTGTTCAGTCTCTTATGGAAGTCTTCATCTACTGTGTTTCAGAATTCTCAAGGGGTTCAACACCACTTTGGATTCTATGGAGGTGCCGATGCACATTCAGGTCTGACTTCGATGAATCTGTATGTTACTTTATGTGCTATATGGTAGTTCTTATGCAATTTAAAAATGTAAAATGATCACCACAATAAAAGTAGATGTTTTGCTTTTACTATTATGCACTCGATTTGCAGTATGTCAACCAAATAGATATATTGTATAAATTCGGGTGCAAGAAGTGAATACTTTTTTTAGATAAAAATAGTAATAACTCCACAATAGTGCCTAATGAAAGCAGCTACCAATATTGATATAACAGGTCATAAATTTAGCAAGATATGAGTAATCCAAATTACTCTATTAGCACTTTTATAAAATGTATTAGTCATTCATAATATAAAAAGTCCCTTTTCAGGACACACAAATAAAATAACAGTAAAATATACAGGTGTTAAAGCAAGCGGCAGATTCTCTTTATCCCACCAAAGTTGGTTAATAGGCTCAATGTTCCTTAGGTAGCCATAATTAGTCACAGGTTTTTAACATAGCAGACAGTTACAGTATGGTATACAAATGCAATTCCTTAGCCGGCGGTATGCTACTACCGCCTGCTCGTGATACTTGATCTCACCAATTCTGATACTAGCTGTTTTGAGCATACAGTCTATTTTACTTCACAGAGTTGGTTGGCCACAGATGAGTAAAGGATGGTACCAATACATCTTACAAGAGCAACTTCTCCCAACCATCCAAGAACAGTTTGGTGACGACAAAGCCATTTCCAGCATGATGGAGCACCTTGCCATAAGGCAAAATGAATAACTAAGTTGGTCACGGACCAAAACATCAAAATTTTGGGTCCATGGCCGGGAAGCTCCCAAGACATTAATTCCATTGAGAACTTGTGGTCAATTCTAAAGAGGGGGGTGAACAAATAAAAACCCACAAATTCTGACAAACTCCAAGCATTGATTAGGTAAGAACAGGTGGCCATCAGTTAGTTTATATATAGCCATGGCCAAAAGTTTTGAGAATGACACAAGTATTGGTTTTCACAAAGTTTGCTGCTTCAGTGTTTTTAGACCTTTTTGTCATATGTACTGTATATATATTTATATATATATATATATATATATATATACATACATACACAAATATAGCCATGCTCATCCATCCTGTGGTTCGACTGCATAGGTATATGTGCTGTGCTGCATGTGTATTCCTATGTGTGTGCATACTTAGACTTATTGCTGCACACAGATTTGAAATAGCAGTTATGGTTCAAAAGTTACAACACTTTTTTGTTGTAATTACAGGCTGAATTGATCTCCATAAAGGACAGTCATTTAATGTTTGGGCATTGTACTGCGTTGTGGGCTCTTCACGAAGGATACCAAAACCATTGCAGAGGTTGTCTCATCAGTAGCACTTTTCTGGATGACCACTCTGTGACTTGTCAGCCACCATCCCAGTTTCTTGGAATTTGAAAATTAGGCACCTGACAGTGTTATGTGAAATTGGAGATCTTTCTGGATGCCGGTTGTTAAAATCTGCAGCTATGATACATAAACTTTGTTCTCCAGACATCAAAATGACCTCAATTCTGTGCTATTTTATCAAAGCCATCTTCAGTTACCTGCAACAAAAAAAGTGTTGTAACTTTTGAACAATAAATGCAATTTCAAATCTGTTTGCAGCAATAAACTTTTCAGCACATTCTGATGTTGTTTGACATGTTACACGACCCCCTTTCCATTTAAAAAAACTAACTTAAAGTCAAGATGGACGATTTCAAGATGGCACCCATGTTCGGTGCATACCCTAAAAGATAGCGCACCTCTCCCATACCTTACTGGAGTAATCAGTTTTCACATTTTCACATTTGTTTTTGAAACAAAAGGGTGTTCCATGAATATTGAATCACCCTGTGTATGTTTATATATATATATATATATATATATATATATATTTATTAGTAACACACAGGGGGGTGGGGGATATAGCGACCAATGGTGTCTTAGAGAGATACACAATGAAAGTGAGTAGATCTAAGAATAATAAAAGAATAATAAAAACTGAGTAGATCTAAGAATAATAAAATACAATTTATTAACAAATACGATTAACAAATAAAATTTGAGCAGCAAATCTCTTTAAAAAATGGGATAAAAACAGTATACACAATACAATATAGTACCAGTTAAAATATGTAAAAAAATTTTTGCTTAACTTGGTATGAGGTCACAGCCAGGTTGCAGAATTGTTTACAATTGGGAGATAGCTATCATATTATTATTTTTTGGAAGGTGAGGTTTTCTCTTTGGCTCATACAATTCTCAATGACACCTTTCTAGAATTACATGTCTTGACCATCTTCATTTCTAACCCCCCAGATTTGCCTAAATCAGATTACTATATTTTAGAACATATTCTCATTGCCACTAGAGCTGCCATTGTGAAGCATTGGAAATGCCTATCACCTCCATCTATGCATAAAATATTATATAAAATACACTATTCTTTTAAAACTGACACTCTAGGGATGCCTTACTCTCTACCTGCCACCTCCCCATTATGTAATACACTATGCTTTTCAAACGGAAACTCTAGGGGTGCCAACCTCTCTACCTGCCACCTCCCCATTATATAATGCACTATGCTTTTCAAACGGAAACTCTAGGGGTGCCAACCTCTCTACCTGCCACCTCCCCATTATATAATACACTATGCTTTTCAAATGGAAACTCTAGGGATGCCTAACTCTCTACCTGCCACCTCCCCATTATATAATACACTATGCTTTTCAAATGGAAACTCTAGGGATGCCTAACTCTCTACCTGCCACCTCCCCATTATATAATACACTATGCTTTTCAAATGGAAACTCTAGGGATGCCTAACTCTCTACCTGCCACCTCCCCATTATATAATACACTATGCTTTTCAAATGGAAACTCTAGGGATGCCTAACTCTCTACCTGCCACCTCCCCATTAGTAAAAAGCTTTAAATGGCACAGATTTGTCACCAATTGTCTTGATGCTCCTTGGGAGTCCTTGACCATTCTCTTGTGAATTTATACTGTTCAGATTGTGCTTTTGAGTTGTTGTTTTTTGTATGTTTTATTCCTTTTATATATGGTCTTGTTTTATATTTCTCTTGTTATTGCTTTTGTCGACTGTGATTTTTGATTCCCTCCCTCCCAGTTTTCCTTTCTGTGTCCCATCTATGTGCTGTTTTTGTTTTTCTTCTTGCTTAAATTTTTATCAAAATGAATGATGGATAAAGAGGTCCTCTGTGATCCTTGGTTCAGCTGCAATATGTCAGTGTTAGATTTCAAGATCTGCGTGTGCATGCATCAGCTTCACAGTAAGTCCATTCTACTGGCAGAGTGGGGGAGGGGGAAACAGAGAGCGAGTCACGGACAGAAAGCAGTCTGAAGCTGCCTGGCTAATACAAGAAAGATCAGTGGTTGGGGGGAGGAGGATGATAGGGCAATGAGGGCATTGGGGAGTGAGAATAAGCATTCCAATCAGATTTGTCCCAGTGTATACAAGACAGAGTGTTGGGATGGATTGACACACAGAGCAGCAACAGAAGCATTGGGGAGTCAGCATTGTGGCCTCAAGTGTCCCAGCTAATACAATAAAGAGTGCCAGTGGATGTGGGGAGAACTGTGTCAATGGGATTATGGAGTGGGAAACAGCACTGCAGTCTTCACTGATCTGGCATATACAAAACAGAGAGGTGGAGGGAGTGGGCAGACATTTGGGGGCATTGGGGAGTCAGCATTGCAGTTTGAAGTGACTCAGCAAATTCCAGGTCACTTTATTAACTTATATACTTTCCAGGAACCTCTCTTCCAGTGGAGTGTCTTGATCACATGCCACAGCGATTTTACAATTAGCCATGTGAGGCACGTGCCTAGGGGAGGCACTTGTATGGGGGCAGCACTTGGATGCTTGTATTGGTACTGTCAGCCCAAAAAGTACCAGTAACTGCAAAATATATTCAATGTACTATATGCCGTCTTAAATGGAGTGTAAACAGTTAGGACATGCACATACTGCCAATGTAAGCTGTTCAACTTGGTAAATATATACAAAAAAAATGATAGCTAGTTGGTTTTTTAATTATTCTATCAAATTGGCTATAATCAAATGAGAGCTTATACCTAACCAATCAATAAAAATAAAATTAAGCAGGTAGGGGGCAGCCGTTACTGTTGTGCCTAGAGGCGACCTCACCCCTAAATCTGCCCCAGGTCACACGGGGAGCAGCGGCAGATCATTTTTCTCTGCCACTCTCTCCCTGGACTGCTCAGATTGGCCGGAGTCTGACAAGGGGCAGAGAAGATAGGGAGGTGACAGAAAGACAGTTTCCTCATGCCATTTTGAGATGCCGAGCTTTCCATGCTTCTGTAAATCACTCTCCCAATATTACATAATGGGGAAGCAATATCTACACTAATCAGGGGCAATACTGGAGAAATATTATATTTCTCCATGGTAACCCCTCTATGAAAAGGAGGAAATGGTGGAAAGACCTGTTGTCCCTGTTAAAGGACTTTTCACTGCTCAATAACTAGACCTCTTAAAACATTGATGAAGTGGTTTGTATGGAAAATGCACCATATCTATAAACAGCTTATTTTTATTTGTAATATACTGTACTGTAAAGTTAAACAAAACCCTTTTCATACTCATATTAGTGGGGTGATAAGTTCCCTGTCATATTGCATGCAAATTTAGAGTGTGTATGTAAGAAAGTATATGTCTGAATGGCTGAACAAATCATTTTATTTTGACATTTTCTGGTGCTTTCAAAGTTGTATGCACGCTGTGTCAGCTGACAGCTGACAGCTTACTAATAACCAGAAAATACACAGAGTTGAAATAACTAACTGTTCTTATTACATAGATCACTTTAAGCATGTTGTTGTTATTAACCACTACTGTATATCAATGCATGTGCCATCCTGTCACACTTGGGGGTATTTTTAGTTAACAATTTGCCACATAAAATCCAGTCTGTGCAATAAAACTTGCACCATCTGCAATCATTCTATTATGCAGAGGAAGAAAGACTGAGATCAATCATAGCATTTTCATTATTTATTTTCTACTCCTGTAAAAAAAAATGTTCTGGATAAGCAGTTTACTTTCTAAGATTTATTTAAACACATAATAATGGAAGGTGACAAATATATTGCAGATTACTGGATATTAATGATGGAGAAGAATTAGAAATGAAATGACCCCATTTACTGTAGCTACTGTATCTCTGACTGGGTTAAAGACAACAGACTTTCATCAATAAACCAAAGGCCCGATTCAGAGGTTAATGCTTTTGCAACAGGCACTTTGCCTTTGTACACAGAGGTTGTAGGGAATGATGCAAATGCAGCAGGAGGCACCTTGTGTAAAAAGACACCTACTGCTGGCTTCTCTGATCCACTGCTGCATCCGAAAGAACATCACACTTACTCCACCGGCTTGCCTTCATCCCATAGTGCAACCTGTCTCAGATAAATGTCCAATGTCCAGTTCTGATTCTTACAGGCCCATTACAGGAGCTTTCAGATGTAAAAAGTGGTCAGCAAGGGCACTCTGACCAGTTTGTGGAGATGCAGACCATATGCAGCAAGCTGAAATGCACTCTGTTAACTGACACCTTTTGTAACATATTCAGCATAAACATTTTCATAAATTTGTGATACAATAGCTGTGGGATTGGACCAGACAGGCTAGTTTCCCACACACATCAATGAGCCTTAGACATCCATGACCCTGCCATTGTTATTTTGGTTGTCCTTTCATCAACATTTGGTAGGTACTAACCACTGCATACTGGGAACATCGAACAATATTTTTGGATTTGCTCTGATCATCCAGCCATCACAATTTAGCTGTTGTCGAAGTCGCTTATATCATTAAGTTAGCCCATTTTTCCTGCTGCCAACAATTCAACTGTAAGAAATGAGTGTTCAGTTGCTGCCTGATAGAGTTTATACCACCCATTGGTAAGTGCTGGTTGGTGTGTGTGTATATATATATATATATATATATGGATAAAGAAGCTGGCACTCCGGATTGATAATGGTATTTGCCCTGGTGCCTTCACTTATCTGTATAGCAACAGACAATATAAAAGTCCAAAGAGGAGCGGCACTCAGCGGGTCTTCCGTATGCACTAGATAATAAAGGACGGCGGAGTGACGCCTGGCAGAGGTTTACGTTTCAGTTTAATAAATAAACTTTCGTCAGAACAAGGAAACAATGAAAATTACATACCTTTATACCTGTAGATCACCATGTGAGACAGACAGCGTGGACGCTGGCTGCGGCGCCTCCCGGTGACGTCACGTGAGTGCGACGTGCGCTCTGCAGCGCTGCATCCGGCCGGGCCGTATCTAGGCAACAGAAAAAACAATACAGCACCATCACCATAACAACAAGGCAGATCGAGTTTTGTAATCCTGGAATAGGAAACGGCTCAATATCGCAATAAACATAATCATACATCATATTAATACTTGTTGCTGGGTAATCTACTGTTTCATCGCCACACTAGGTATATATTATACTAGACAAAGATGTTGTTACCTAGGCAATAAAAATTAACTCAAACTAAAGAAAACAATTCCAGTTCAATTGTTCATTCAAACCCCTGGGAACTACAGTGTCCAGGGAATGAATCCAGCGCGCCTCCAGCTGGAGAAGTTTCCTGGCTCTGTCCCCTCCTCTGACACATGCTGGCACCTGATCTATTATTTTATATTTGAGAGTGGCCAGACTATGATGCATCATTTTGAAGTGTCTGGCTACTGGTTGTTCCAAATCAGATCCTTCAAGTGCGTGTCTGATGGACATTCTATGTGTGGCCATCCTTTCTTTAAAACTACAGGTGGTTTTACCCACGTATAGAAGTCCGCATGGACAGCGTATGAAGTAGACCACAAATTTACTGGAACAGGTCAAAACATGCTTAATAGTTAGACGTTTTCCCGTATGTGGGTGAGCAAACGAGGATCCTGTCTCCATGTAACTACATGTGATGCAACCTGTGCATTTGTAGCATCCTGGCTTACGTGTAAGGAACGTTGCACTCGGAGCAGGCGCTAGTCTTCCAATGTCATTCACCACTAACAGATCTTTTAGGTTGCGTCCACGTTTGTAACTTGGTAGTATGGTCATATCTTTAAAGCCACCTAGATCAGTATCATTAGTGATGATGGGCCACAATTCTCTAGATCTCTTCACGTTGAAAGAGCTATTAGAGTGGTATTGTTGAACAAATACCATTTTGTTCTTAATAGATTTCTTTGGAGCTGGACTTAATAATTTCTCTCTTGGTATTGAGAGAGCCTTACATTTGGCCTTCATCAGATCCTCGTGTTGGTACCCTTTATTAAGGAAACGTAATATCAGGTCATCGATTGCCAATGAAGCTTTGACCACTGTGTCTGAGATGCGACATACCCGGATAAATTGGGACAAAGGAAGACTCCTCACACATGCTGGAGGGTGCTGGCTTGATGCATGAAGATAGGTATTTCGATCTGTAACCTTACGATAGACCTCCGTATGTAGCTGTCCATCTTTCAGGGAAACTGAGACGTCCAGGAAGTTCACGCCCACTTGACTAATATTATAGGTGAATTTGATGTACTCATCCACATTATTAATCATGTTAATGGCATTAACAAGTACTGACTCTTGACCTCTCCAAATGAGGAAGAGGTCATCTATGTATCTTGTTATCCATATGATACCGTCTGCAAAAACCTGATTTGAAAACAACAGCTGGCGCTCTTTAGTGAACATAAAGGAGTTGGCGAACGCTGGGGCCAATAGATCAGGTGCCAGCATGTGTCAGAGGAGGGGACAGAGCCAGGAAACTTCTCCAGCTGGAGGCGCGCTGGATTCATTCCCTGGACACTGTAGTTCCCAGGGGTTTGAATGAACAATTGAACTGGAATTGTTTTCTTTAGTTTGAGTTAATTTTTATTGCCTAGGTAACAACATCTTTGTCTAGTATAATATATACCTAGTGTGGCGATGAAACAGTAGATTACCCAGCAACAAGTATTAATATGATGTATGATTATGTTTATTGCGATATTGAGCCGTTTCCTATTCCAGGATTACAAAACTCGATCTGCCTTGTTGTTATGGTGATGGTGCTGTATTGTTTTTTCTGTTGCCTAGATACGGCCCGGCCGGATGCAGCGCTGCAGAGCGCACGTCGCACTCACGTGACGTCACCGGGAGGCGCCGCAGCCAGCGTCCACGCTGTCTGTCTCACATGGTGATCTACAGGTATAAAGGTATGTAATTTTCATTGTTTCCTTGTTCTGACGAAAGTTTATTTATTAAACTGAAACGTAAACCTCTGCCAGGCGTCACTCCGCCGTCCTTTATTATCTAGTGCATACGGAAGACCCGCTGAGTGCCGCTCCTCTTTGGACTTTTATATTGTCTGTTGCTATACAGATAAGTGAAGGCACCAGGGCAAATACCATTATCAATCCGGAGTGCCAGCTTCTTTATCCATATAGAAGGTGTCCGGTATCCTGTGGGGATTGTACCTCACTTTGTACCAGTCATCAAGCAAGGCAACCGGTCATTTATTCTTTCACTGTGAACCGACATTGGTGTGGAGTTTATATGGTGTTTCACCTGTACATAGTAACACGGGTGTGTGGTGAGAGTGCACCAATCTATTAACAACATGACGCAAGAAGGCAGAGGTTACCGTAACATTGTACTCCCTGTGGGAGAGACGTTAAGCTTCTCAGAAGCTGAAGCTAGTGACATTTATTTCAATGAGGACTTTGAGACTACAGGAGGTTCACTCTCCAATGAACAACTTTATTATAAAATCCTGAGGCTGAAGAAAAAGGAATTGGACTTTTTTATGCATGGGGTGACACTCTCGGATTATCATAAAAGTAAACATATCCCTAGAGGATTCAGGATAAAAAATACCCCCACCATAGGGAAATACAATCATGATTTTTGCAGGAGATGGGTAGCTGTACTTAATAAGTGCAGCTATGATTTAATTCTCCTGGTGATCGAGGAGTCAGCCCGAGAACTCGGCCTTATCAAAACTGAGATCACAGCTTTTGAATCTGTACATATGGAGTCACTTAAAACTGACAAACAAAATGACTGGCTGGATAAACTTAAAGTGCAAGTAGATTCCTACAAACAAAATTTAATCAAATATAAAAGAGACAAACTGTCAGCGGTACAAAGGGATTACCAGGAGGGGAAAGTATATGCTTGGGTTCAGAACCCCAACAGTACACGCCAACAGAGATTTAGAGAAAGAAGGAGGGCCCCTAGGACTTTTGAAACAGATACATCAAGTCCTGATCATTCTTCACATAGTGAACGAGAAGAAACCGTAAAGCCAGGTACATCTAAGCCCCCTTTAGGGGTTCGCACCCGCACTCAGCGGGGAACCCCAGGAAAACCTACACGAGGCGTGGGGGACAGTGGAGGAGGAACCACAAAAAAACAGCCAAAGAAACGGAAGTGAGCACAGTCTTTAATTTATCGGACCGGATCCTGACCCCATCTGAAATAAGTATTCTTAACAAAGGACTTTCCTTCATTCCTACTGGAAAATTTGATGAGATCCAATGGCACACAGATTCTTACAGATTTGCCAGGAATTTACGGCTGAAAGAATTCTTTGATAAATCTCCAGTTCAATTAGACACAGGACGGGCAGTCATTCCCCCCCAAATTAAGACCAAATCAAAATTTGACCCATATTCTAATAACATTTCTCTCAAATGTTTCTCCAGAACTTTAGACAAAGAAGTACTGCGTAATTCTAGAACACCTAAAGAAGCATACAATAACATCTCCAAACAAGAACGCTTGGCTCTAAACAATTTACGTAAATGTAAGGACATTGTCATACGTCCAGCAGACAAGGGGGGAGGAGTTGTCGTCATGAATCTCAGTGACTATAAAACAGAGATGTATTCGCAACTAGCTGACATTTCTGTATATCTGCCCATTGACAGGGATCCTACCACTGTGTACAAGGCTGAATTAGATTCCATTCTACATGAGGCAAAGCATGCCCATATTATATCAGAGGAATTATGTAACAGCCTTATACAAGACTTTCCAATAGCTCCTATCCTGTATTCCATCCCCAAAATACACAAGAGCAGTACACACCCTCCAGGAAGGCCCATTATTGCTGCCAGGGACTCTCTGTATTATAAAATTTCGCAATACTTGGACATTTACCTACAACCAATAGTGCAGCAACAAGAGATGTATCTCAGGGACACCACTATGTTCCTTAATAAAATTCAGGAGTTTTCCAATCTTCCTGAAGGATGCATCCTATGCACTATGGATGTGGTATCTTTATACACGAATATACAGCATGAAGAAGGGCTGAATGCTGTCCGTGACCTAATTTCCCAGAACAACACATACACGGGCCCAGATCAGGACTTCTTCATGCAATTACTTGAATTGACCCTCAAACGAAATTATTTTCTGTTTGATGGCAAATGGTACCAACAACAAAGGGGTTGTGCGATGGGGTCTTGTGTGGCCCCAGCGTTCGCCAACTCCTTTATGTTCACTAAAGAGCGCCAGCTGTTGTTTTCAAATCAGGTTTTTGCAGACGGTATCATATGGATAACAAGATACATAGATGACCTCTTCCTCATTTGGAGAGGTCAAGAGTCAGTACTTGTTAATGCCATTAACATGATTAATAATGTGGATGAGTACATCAAATTCACCTATAATATTAGTCAAGTGGGCGTGAACTTCCTGGACGTCTCAGTTTCCCTGAAAGATGGACAGCTACATACGGAGGTCTATCGTAAGGTTACAGATCGAAATACCTATCTTCATGCATCAAGCCAGCACCCTCCAGCATGTGTGAGGAGTCTTCCTTTGTCCCAATTTATCCGGGTATGTCGCATCTCAGACACAGTGGTCAAAGCTTCATTGGCAATCGATGACCTGATATTACGTTTCCTTAATAAAGGGTACCAACACGAGGATCTGATGAAGGCCAAATGTAAGGCTCTCTCAATACCAAGAGAGAAATTATTAAGTCCAGCTCCAAAGAAATCTATTAAGAACAAAATGGTATTTGTTCAACAATACCACTCTAATAGCTCTTTCAACGTGAAGAGATCTAGAGAATTGTGGCCCATCATCACTAATGATACTGATCTAGGTGGCTTTAAAGATATGACCATACTACCAAGTTACAAACGTGGACGCAACCTAAAAGATCTGTTAGTGGTGAATGACATTGGAAGACTAGCGCCTGCTCCGAGTGCAACGTTCCTTACACGTAAGCCAGGATGCTACAAATGCACAGGTTGCATCACATGTAGTTACATGGAGACAGGATCCTCGTTTGCTCACCCACATACGGGAAAACGTCTAACTATTAAGCATGTTTTGACCTGTTCCAGTAAATTTGTGGTCTACTTCATACGCTGTCCATGCGGACTTCTATACGTGGGTAAAACCACCTGTAGTTTTAAAGAAAGGATGGCCACACATAGAATGTCCATCAGACACGCACTTGAAGGATCTGATTTGGAACAACCAGTAGCCAGACACTTCAAAATGATGCATCATAGTCTGGCCACTCTCAAATATAAAATAATAGATCAGGTGCCAGCATGTGTCAGAGGAGGGGACAGAGCCAGGAAACTTCTCCAGCTGGAGGCGCGCTGGATTCATTCCCTGGACACTGTAGTTCCCAGGGGTTTGAATGAACAATTGAACTGGAATTGTTTTCTTTAGTTTGAGTTAATTTTTATTGCCTAGGTAACAACATCTTTGTCTAGTATAATATATACCTAGTGTGGCGATGAAACAGTAGATTACCCAGCAACAAGTATTAATATGATGTATGATTATGTTTATTGCGATATTGAGCCGTTTCCTATTCCAGGATTACAAAACTCGATCTGCCTTGTTGTTATGGTGATGGTGCTGTATTGTTTTTTCTGTTGCCTAGATACGGCCCGGCCGGATGCAGCGCTGCAGAGCGCACGTCGCACTCACGTGACGTCACCGGGAGGCGCCGCAGCCAGCGTCCACGCTGTCTGTCTCACATGGTGATCTACAGGTATAAAGGTATGTAATTTTCATTGTTTCCTTGTTCTGACGAAAGTTTATTTATTAAACTGAAACGTAAACCTCTGCCAGGCGTCACTCCGCCGTCCTTTATTATCTAGTGCATACGGAAGACCCGCTGAGTGCCGCTCCTCTTTGGACTTTTATATATATATATATATATATATGGAAAAAATGGATGAAAAGAGGACGCCCATAGTGCAAATCAATTTTATTCACCTAAAATGTTCATGTGAAACACCACAACACACATTGCAGCCTCATGCCACGTATCTCACCGCTGTGGGCTGGATACGACAATATGTAAAACAGAAAGCCATGGCAATACTGGAACACTTCACCAAGGAAAGGACTCATGACCATACACCATATATTGGGACACATGAATTCTGGTATACCACTATAGCATAACTACATTTATTTATTTTATAAAGTGTACTATAAAAATAACAATGTCATTAATATTTTTTGATTCAGCTCAGTGTAGTTTCTTGTTGTTGAACAAATAATATTTGTTTAACAAGGGTAATTTTTTTTTTGCAGTATTGTGGGGTGTATTCTCTGTTTAACATATATTAACTAAAATGGAATAAATACACTGCAATTAAATGTTTCTATCCTCCCTAATTTCACTCGAGTTTCAAAGCCTAAATTTGTAAATCCATATATGCTTCTCAGAAATCATTTAAGCAAAAGGAAAGAATGAAAAGAAAATTTTCTATTATTCAGTTCCCTCAGGTGACTATTTCATATTTCATAAAAAATATGTTTTTCTGTCAATGAAAACATTTAAAAATATTGCAACGTTCAACCAAGTAAAAATCAACAAGCCTACGTTAGTTTATCTTATGAAACAATATTGAACTAACTTTCATATTGAAAATTAAAGTTTTCCTTAAGAATGTAAAGGTAAAATAGTTTTTATGTGTTATTTAGAAATATTATGAAAATAAAATTGTACCTATCATAGACCAGATTATGCACCATCCTCTCCCCATCTTACACCTCTGCCTTTTTCCTACCAACTGTATTACTTACCCTGTTCCCTACTCAGTGGTCTGGCTGCTTTGTCCCATTATTGTAGTAAGAGCTGTTGACAGGGCCGGATTTAGGAGTCAGGCCGCATCTAGGCACAATGATATTGGCCACCCCCCAAGCTTAATTATATCGGCCGCTGAACATTCAAATCCCCCTTATACACACTGAGCCAAGTAGGGTCCGTTATACTGACTTTAACCATGGGCCTAACGCCCGCCTAACGTGGGTATGGTTAGTGACCTGGGCCTAGTGCCACTGACTCTTCTCAGTGTCCAGCTGCTGCTGGACATCTTCTTTCAGGAGCCAATTGTCTTCTGGCCTCTTCCGCATCCTCAGGAACTCTTCTCTCCGGCGCCGCCCGACTCTTCACCACTCTTTGGTGCAGCCTATCTTCTCCTGGTCCCGGTGGCGCCTGATGTCAGATACCGGGGGCTGGGGCTGGGGGCGGGTGTGGTGAGATCCGATTGGCTCACCAACGGCCACTTCCCATTGGCCGCCGCTCCACGAGATGTGATTGGCTCACGGAGGGTGCCAATTTTGAAAAGACCGCCGGCTGTGCTTCCAATTTGCTGGTGCCAGATTTGAAGTACCGCTACTGTGGTGCTGTCTGTTGCCGTACTTTGGCAGGCACTGGGGACAAACACACCACCCCAACGCCAGCCACCACTGCACCTTGCAGGGGATGCAGATCCCCTGCACTCCGCCACTGCACTGATGTGACCTGTCATACAGGGCACATCTCTACAGCAGGTGCCGCCCATAGGTATGTGCCTCACCTGGCTGTTGATGGTGGGCTGTTCTCTGACTCCCACTGGGCATGACACAGGAGGGGCAGCTTAGGGTATTATATACACGTTAATTCCAGGCATCCATGACAACCACCGGGCGTCAGGCTGCCATGACAACGCAGGGGTCTGTGACGCGCAGGAGGATCACGTGGTCGCGGCCCACACACGTCACTACATCCGGGACGGAAGCACCACGCTCCCCCGGACGCTGCTGTCCTTCCCACTCGTGGGTCTCCTTCACCATAAAGGTAATAGTTTTATGTTTTTCACTTCACTCTGTATTTGGCTCACCTTGACAAAGGGGCTTGCGCGCCCCGAAACGTTGGAATACTTAGCCTGCTTTATGGAATAAACAGCACCAGCACTTTACTTTCATTTGGCTTTGTCAGTCTCTGAGTGCCGCTGTTTGCCACACAGCTACTCATCTGCATGAATTTTTCCAGAAGGCACCTGAGCAATTTATTCCACATCCAGGAGAGTGCCGATCCGATACCAGCTGCTATATATATATATATATATATATATAATAACAGTTGAACGGCACTCTCCAAATGCAATAAAGACACCTTGCTCTGGTGCCCCACCACCCCTCAGGTAATGTATACAGCGTAATAGGTGGGCACTGCAGGAGACTGTATCAGTGAATTAAATCAAACCATGACACTATAGCTTAAGCTGAGGTTTCAGGGGAGACCCTTGATAAAAGGGGTCATATATATATATATATATATATATATTTATATATATATATGGATCTCTGTTGTTCTCCTTCAAAACCACTATGAATTTCATGATGAAAAGTTTAAAGTCAAAAAAGTATATCCAGTGGAAACTCCTGGACTATAAACTTTCCCTCATTAAAGGGTATCAACTGATCTTCACAAAAGGAATTGCAGCTCTGTTGAGTCATTTTCTAAAAAAAATATGACTAAGAAGTAGAGCATTAGGTACCATTTACTGTATTTGTTTGTATTCTTGAGTGAATGAGTGAAAAATTGTGCACACATGTTTAGGTGAAATCATACCAAAGATTGATATAGTGAGCATCTACTGCAGATAATTTTACATTAAAAACACATGGCCTAATTCAGCATGGAATGCTGCTCCTACAGCGTTTGCATACTGAAGCTTTCTGCAGTGTGTGCATGCACAGAAGCCACACTGCGCATATGCACATAGAGAGATGCAAGGCACCTCACATGTGTGAACGCCTCTGCCTGATTGACAGGCAGAGGCATTCACAGGGCTAGAGAAGGCATTGTGGCTGCACTTTTAGGGTTTCTGGGGGGGGGGGGGGAACGACAAGGGCTACATGATGCCACACACAGCCAGTGTGAAATAAAGCATGACGGTTTGCTGTCTGCCTTAGCATCAAGGCTGCGTAGGCAGAGAGCAACCCTAAACATGCAAGAGTATTGCCCTCTTGCGATGCGCTCACATTTTTGTGTGGGTGGGGGAAGGACCCAGCATGTGGGGTGGACTTGCCCTGTGCCAGGCGTCTCCCACATGTCAGAGTAAAGGGTTGTAGGTGTGCGATTTTTCACACATCTACAACCCATGCTGAATTAGGCCCACAGTCTGTAAGTTCTACACAACCGAAGAGGTGCTGCTAATTACCACTAAGCTAGTCTCCATTACCTTTAAGCATAGATACAACAACTAAAACATGATACTCTGCACAAGTCTCTACATTGGATACACATTCACAGAAAATAGGAGATCCTCAGTATTCTAGGCCAATTTCTCCAGACATCCAGTTTCCTCACTAGCTTCTCCACCTAGATATTTTTATATTTCATGGACCTCTTGTCATTATTCAGATTCAATAACATAGAAAGAGAAAGTTTACCAATAAAGTGAATTATATTTTGACAAGTTTATATCAGGAAACACAGGAGAACCATAAAATGCGTATATTAAGAATAATTTACAAAATCTTATCTCAGCCCAAAGCAGTTTTAAGGATGTTTGCCAACTGGCATACAAGGTGTCCAACAACATTTACCAATGCATTTTGTCCTAGTAAAACTTCATCAGTGGAAGACTTAATCATTATTGTCAAGGAACACTTTGTCAAATGTGATCTTTGACAAATTCTTTCCCAATGAATTGTGTTAATATACTGTACATACCTGCCCATTTGAAAACAATATGGAGCCTTAATGGATCTTCAGCATGTTAGTATAAACACATTTGCTTTGAAGCTGCTGAATTTTCAGACACTCTTAGTTTATACATTATTTGGGACTGTGCTTTCTTCATAGAGTATATTTGATCTGTCAAAGGGGTAAGCTGGCCACTCACTATGGACTTGTATCCTTCAAAATTCTGTTTGTTAACCATTATCAGGTGAGCAGATACTGTAGTACAATTTGTTTGGAATATCACACTATTTTCTCATTATTGCACCAAGAAAAGACTCCATTACCACTTTACTCATTCTCTCGTGGATTCATCAAATATGAAAAAACAGTATATCTGAAAATACAATTAAATTTTAATAATAGAACATGTTTCCATGTGGGATTACAATAATAATGCTATCATGGTTTCCCCTTACTCTGCATGGGTAAAGTAGTGCCCCTTGTGAAAACTACTACTTGATATACTATCTCAGAGCCATCAACCATAGGTGGAGTGTTATATATAGAATCCCTATGACTCAAGCTTTTGCTTTTGTTAAATAGAATCCCTAGGACTTTATGTAGGTGATATGGCTGCCTCTTGGGGTGCACATTTGCTTCCCTAAGCATCATTGGCCAGTGAAACTATAAAAAGCACCTGTGCTTTTAAGTGCAGTAACTAGTAAATATGGGACAACACATCTATTTTCCTAAGATAAATAGAAGGCACAATGCACACTGAGGAGCATATTGTGCAGATATTTCAACAAGCAAAGAGTTAAGATTTACACAGAATTCACTATTAATAATTTAGATCCGCAGGACAGATAAACATTTATTGGTAATGCCTACTGCAGTGATTGCTAATAGAGGCTCAATTATGCATTTCTAGACTAATGACAAAAATACCACATTCTTAGTTTGCAAAATTGGTACATTGCTGATGAATTGGCGATTGCTGTTCTGCAGAAGGTTCAATCAAACGATTTTGGTAATGAACCACGGGAGCATGAAATCATGTGTACACACTGCAGGATGTAGTTCATGTAGGTGTGTACCCTGCTTAAGTTGCTCACCGAATGATGCCCCCTTCCTTCAACATCATGTATTACTCCCACAATGCCACATTCATGTAAACATTAACTTGTTGTAGCAAAAAATGGTCAAAACTTTACTGAAATGTAAATGAAAAAGGGAAAAGTATATGGCCAAATAGTGCTGCACTGTTATACCTGTCTCAACAACATGTTTGGATAAAGGGTGCACCACAATGTCCAGCTATTCTGTCTTGAAAAATAAGGCCTAACTCTTCCATCCTTTCATCGCTCATGACCCTGCACACTGGATGTCCATATGTGGCTCTGTCATAATGTTATACTGAGGGTCCCCTTGCCAGAAGTTGGTGTGGATTATTAGATCTACACTAAAAAAGTCTACAGTCAATATGTCTACCACCAGTTGTAGACATGCATTAGGTCGACAGGGTCAAATGGTCAACAGGGTCAAAAGGTCAATATGAAATGGTTTAGTAAAAAAGGGAGAGACTTTTTTTGAGTTTTATTGAGTGTTTTGTCACTTGTCTGACACAAACAAGCCCCATTAGTGTGCTACTCACCATGCTTCAGGCAAGGTGCCTTGCTCCGTTATGGCTGTACTCGGCACAGGTTAATATTCCCAAATCATAGTCCACGTGGATGGTAAAGTATGAAAAAGTTGAAAAAGATTAAAAGAAATAACAAAAACTTTCTACCACATGTGTGTCGACCATTGTCATGTCAACCTTTTGACCCTGTTGACCTAATGCATGTCTACCATTAGAGGTAGACCTATTGACTGTAGACCTTTTTAGGAGAGATGTGCGGTGGGCACTTTTCGTGTTTTGTGTTTTGGTTTTGGATCTGCATCCTCGCTTGTGTTTTGGATCTGGATTGGTTTTGCTAAAACCACCCTTTCGGGTTTTGGTTTTGGATCTGGATGATTTTTTTTTTTAAACACAAAACAGCTAAAATGACAGAATTTGGGGGTAATTTTAATCCTATGTTATTATTAACCTAAATAACATTAATTTCCTCTCATTTCCAGTCTATGCTGAACACATTACACCTCACAATATTGTTTTTAGGCCAAAAGGTTGCACCAAGGTGGCCGGATGACTAAGTTAAGCAACCCAAGTGGGCGATACAAACACCTGGCCCATCTAGGAGTGGCACTGCAGTGGCAGTCAGGATGGTAGATTTAAAAAATTGGCCCCAACAGCACATCATGCAAAGGAAAAAAAAAGGTGCACCAAGGTCACTGGATGGCTAAGATTAGCGACACAAGTGTGTGGCACAAACACCTAGCCCATCTAGGAGTGGCACTGCAGTGTCAGACAGGATGGCACTTAAAAATACTAGGCCCCAAACAGCATATCATGAAAAGAAGTAAAAGAGGTGCAATGAGGTAGCTGTATGACTTAGCTAAGCGGCACAAACACCTGGCCCATCTAGGAGTGGCACTGCAGTGGCAGACAGGATGGCACTTTTCAAAAACTAGGCCCCAAACAGCATAATATGCAGAGAAGTAAAAGAGGTGCAATGAGGTAGCTATATTATTAAGCTAAGCGACACAAGTTTGCGGCACAAACACCTGGCCCATCTAGGAGTGGCACTGCAGTGTCAGACAGGATGGCATTTAAAAAAACTAGGCCGCAAACAGCACATCATGCAAAGACGTAAAAGAGGTGCAATGAGGTAGCTGCATGACTAAGCTAAGCGACACAAACACCTGGCCAATCTAAGAGTGGCACTGCAGTGGCAGACAGGATGGCAATTTCCAAAAACTAGGCCCCAAACAGGACATCATGCAGAGAAGTAAAAGAGGTGCAATGAGGTAGCTGTATGACTAAACTAAGTGACACAAGTGTGCAGCACAAACATCTGGCCCATCTAGGAGTGGCACTGCATTGGCATACAGGATCACACTTTTCAAAAACTAGGCCCCAAACAGCACATCATGCAAAGAAGTAAAAGAGGTGCAATGAGGTAGCTGTATGACTAAGTTAAGCGTCACAAGTGTGCAGCACAAATACATGGCCCATCTAGGAGTGGCACTGCAGTGTCAGACAGGATGGCACTAAAAAAAACTAGTCCCCAAACAGCACATGATGCAAAGAAAAAAAGAGGTGCACCAAGTTTGCTGGATGGCTTAGCTAAGCGACACAAGTGAGCGGCACAAACACCTGGCCCATCTAGGAGTGGCACACAGTGGCTGAATGTCAAAAGTGGCCGGCAAATTTTTTGGCCACCGACACCATGTCCTGCACGCTCCTGTCATTTCTCAAAAAATTCTGCACCACCAAATTAATTCTATGTGCAAAACATGAGATGTGTTGGAATTTGCCCAGATGTACTACACACACAATATTGGTGGCACAGGATTTTGTACCCCTAAACCACACATGGCAAAGCCTGTAAAAATAATTTGCATAATAATAATAACCCTTTTATTTAGACAGTTATATAACAATATGTGACACAGAAGAGCATATCCCTAAACCACACAGGGCAAATCCTGTAAAAATAATTTAGATTAAATATTAATAACCCCTTTATTTGGAGTAAATAATATACAGCACAGGACAGCACCACTGAATTTATATGGCAGCACCACTGGACTGGACTTATACTGCAGTACCACTGAACTTATACAGCAGTACCACTGGACTTATACTGCAGTACCAGTGGATTTATACGGCAGTATCACTGGACTTATATGGCAGTACCACTGGACTTATACGGCAGTACCACTGGACTGGATTTATACGGCAGTACCACAGGACTGAATTTATACAGAAGTACCACTGGATTTATACGGCAGTACAACTGGACTTATACAGCAGTATCACTGGATTTATATGGCAGTACCACTGGACTTATACGGCAGTACCACTGGCTTTATATGGCAGTATCATTGGACTTATATGGCAGTACTACTGGACTTATACGGCAGTACCACTGGACTGGATTTATAAAGCAGTACCACTGTACTTATATGGCAGTATCACTGGACACCACCACTGGACTAATGCAGGACAACACAGCACTGGACTGGATTTATCAGCAGCACTGGCCATATAGCAGCAGAGGACACCACCACTGTGACTGGACTGATGCAGCACAGGGACACCCCCACTGGACCGATGTAGGACAACCCTGCACCACTGCAATGGACTAGACTTATACAGCAGCACTGGACATATTGCAGCAGAGGATACCACCACTGTGACTGGAATGATGCAGCACAGGGACACCACCACTGGACTGATGCAGGACAAAACAGCACCACTGCAATGGGCTAGACTTGTACAGCAGCACTGGTTATATGGCAGCAGAGGACACCACTATTGTGACTGATGCAGCACAGGGACATCACTACTGGACTGATGCTGGACAACACAGCAGCACTGCAATGGACTGGACTTATACAGCAGCATTGGACATATGACAACAGAGGACACCACCACTGTGACTGAACTGATGCAGCACAAGACACCACCACTGGACTGATTCAGCATAAGACAGCACTGGAATAACACATACTGTAAGACAGAGCAGGTCGCCACACCACTTTACCACACAGACAGACACTGAGGACAGAGACACGTCCTCTCACTACACTCTCCAGGACTGGAGTGAAAATGGCGGCATGGCGCGGCTCCTTATATGGAATCCAAAACCCGAGAGAATCCGACAGCGGAATGATAAAGTTTTGCCTCGTTCTGGTTTCCGAGTCTGGCGGGAAGCTCTGAGCCGAACTCGGATCTGGGCTCGGGACATGATGTTCGGTAGGGTTAGGTTCTCAGAGAACCAAACCCGCTCATCTCTACTTTTTAGTGTAGGTCTATAGTCCGAATACCACCAGAAATAGCAAAAGTGTTTGCAGCTGTCTCTGGTGCTTTTATATATAATACTTCTCATTCAAGCTGCAATCTATGTAAATAGTTCAAGAACAACCTTCCACGCATACAATAAAAACACTACCTGCTGTAAGCAATAAGTTGCATATTTCTGAGAGTAAACACTATAATGCAGTGATGACACATGCATCCTCTCTTAAATAAGGCAATATAGGCACTTAGGCTTTGACCAATGTTTCTCTGAAACATGTGGACAATCTCCAGCTACCCTTTTATGGCAAGTCTCCACTGTTTTTGGCCAGAGACCTCACTGCATTCTTTAAAAATAAAACCCAAATACTCTTTGCATTACATATTGTAGTGGGAGGGCAGGGGGTGATTTGTCCAATAGAAGCTAGAAATAAAAAGCCCTGGGTGCTCCAAATGTTACAAGAAAAATTAGCAAAACATCTTCCTGCTTGCATATCTGCACAAACTGGGACAATGATGCCAGCACACCTGATACACAGAGTAGTTACCAATAGGCAGCAGCTGTCTTGTCCTTGATCCTGCCCACACAGCTCATCAGCACCCATGACAGTCACACCTCACTGTTAGCAAGGCATGGTGGTCCCAACAGTATTTATTTTGGAATCTAGCCATACCCAGCTAAGAGAGATAGCGGCAGACATCAGGTGAGAAGAATATAGCAGCATATGCCCCCAACCCCATAGCTGTCATGCCCTAGGCTGGACTTTCCATGACATGGTCACATCTGATATGAACATGTCAGAAAATTCTGCCTGTGGCTGCTAAAATATTAGCTCAGCCCACCTGGCCAACCCCTTGGTTGCCATGGAAATCTCCCCTCAGTCTCCTCCTGCTGTCTGGGCAACAGAAGTGGGACAATCTTAAAAGTGTTCATCACCACCTGTTACAGGAATACATTCTTCCTGCAATCAGGGCTTAGGGGAGCTGAGGCTTCCATTTTCTGCAGTTGGTGATACTAATAGGATCCCCCACCTGCCTGTGTTGACTGCACTGCAGCAGTCCCACATCCCTCTGCTCCCTCCCCTTTCCAACCAGCAGTGGGTCATAAATGATCTTCAGGCTGACCCATCCACTGCTGCTGGCTGTTCTTCTTGGATAATATAAATATATATATATATATATATATATATATGTATATGGGGTGAACTGACAGCGCCAAAAAAATAGTAGAGATAGTTTTTCACAGTATGTCTAGTATATTCCCCTGTTTAATCTCTATAGTACCACTCCCCTTTCTTTATGGGGTGTCTGCTCAATCTTAAATAAAACCTACACTTGTACGTGTGTAGGATAAAAGAAATGTAGAAAAAACAGATAAGATCAGAGCGACCACCGGTGGTAAAAACAGTATAAAACTAGAGATGTATATTTAAATAAAAAGACGGGATTTATTTATAACGAACGTAGTCAGTAAAAAATTTTTTAGACATACATGGCAATATATAAAATGCGTGTTTTCCTAAAAAAGTTTTTAGGTTAAAAATAAACCATAAAAAATTCAGAAAAAGGCATGAAAAGACCCAGATGTGTACTAAAAACAGGTCCTTATAGACATAAAAAAAGTACCATGTGAGGCATAAATGTATCTAAAAAGTATTTAAAAAAGAGGTAATGAATAGAATGAATAGCTTATCTTGAGGATTTTCAGTGATAACAGGAATCACCCAACGCGTTTCGTCTGGTTTGACTTCATCAAGGGGTAGTGAGCACAGTGGGACATGTCATCTATTTATACCCCTATGGGTCAGGAAGTAATTGGTGACATCACTTCCTGTGACAGGATGTACAAAATACATAGTAAGTTTTAATATTAAAAAATACAATTTAAATGATATCTGCAGTGAGGGGTGTTTGTAACATATAAAGCGCCTCAGTTGCGCCGAGATATTGTGTCCAGAATCTTTGTATGAACCAGAATACTTTCATAATTGCTGCAGTCCGGTTTTGACGCGAATTGCGTCATTTCCGCCCCACTTCCGGTGTCCGTAGGTCCTCTCCGCGCATGCGCCGGTTGTTTTGAGAGGAAGTGCGGCGGCCATTTTCTTGGAGTCCGTTTAGAGAGACTGTTGTCTTTGCTGGAAGCAAATGCCGGCGGCCATGTTTTCACAGTTTATATGTATATGTTTATGCAGTTAAGAAACGCTGACTCCGTCTCCACACAGGAAGCCCCACATGTAAATAGGAGAAACGAGAGTCAGTGATGCTGCAGATGGCTTGTAGCCTTTTGCACACAACCTTGAAAAAAGCGCCCTGCGCGGCGCTGAAACGTTGGCGCTATGTGCCTATTATTTCATTGAATTTTTTTGATAATACACTTTTTTCACAAAGACCTGAGAGTGCCGCCTGTTCTATATACATGATGAGTGGATGGATGCATACCCCTCTCTATTAGAACGACATTTGATATACATTGGACCTTAGGACGGCACCCAGGCAGATGCCCACATAAGTGAGTGCCGACCTCATCAGTTTTGTATATATATATATATATATATATGCAGTTGATATGCCGGTGGTCAGGATCCCGGGGGTCAGGATACCGATCCCAGAATCCTGACTGCTGACAATGCTGCCAGACGGAATGCTAGCTACTGTTACAGTGGCTATTCCCACTCGTGGGTGTCCACGACACCCATAGAGTGGGAATAAATCCTGCGGCGAGTGCAGCAAGCCACCAAGCCCGCTGCATGGCAAGCACAGCAAGTCTGCAAGGGACTATGTGGCTTTGATCCCAGGGTTAGTATGTTGACCTCTGGGATACCGACTGCCAGCTTTACTGAAAAGAATGATACCAGTGCCACATGTAACACAACCTATAATAAAATATATCACAACTGTGTAACTGAACAACCCCAATGAATATAAATTACATTAGTGCAAGCAAACAGCATGACACTCACCTCTAATCTTAGGTGTCAGCTCACTTCAAAGTGTTAATATGATGGTAAAAAACAAAGATAAGAAATAAGAATGGGAAAAGGTGAAAGGAGCAGAGCACCTTATGGTGTTAGCAACAACAACATGCCAATTAAACATGCTTATTTTCATAATCTAGTTCTTTTAGCAATCTTACTTGGATTTTTTATTTGTAATTTAAAACATTAAAAATAAAATAGGAACCATACAAAGAAACAGTGCATACTGTGAAGCCAGTGTAGTAAATTCATATTTATTAACAGGTAAAGGAAATCACAAACCCTTTTTTAGAAACTACTGTACTCTTGCATCTCAATAAGTTACTGATATACTATACTAGGATAGTTCAATAAGTATGGTAACAAGACTTCTCACGATTACAGTATAATGTTTCAGTCTACTTTTTTGCTAAAAGATTCTGAAAATCAAATATTAGCGTGTTTATATTCTATATTGATGTTGCTGACACTATTTGGTGCTGTGCGTGCTCCTTTCACTTTTCTGGGGCCTGTGTTAATCGACAAGAAATCCGGCATATCTGTGATACTTTGAGACTCTATGGGGGAATGTAATAGGGTGTGAGAATCCGAAAGTGAGAGATTTTGGGAAAATTCTCTTGTTTTTTTTTAAAGTAGCAATAATTTACATGGCAAAACCAGTCATGTAAAACATTGTCACTTTAAAAAAACAAGAGAATTCTCCCCAAGTCTCTCACTTTCGGTTTCTCACACCCTAATACATCCCCCTTCCCCCGGTTACTGCAAATTATATAAAGTTATATAAACTCTTGTGGTATGACTATTTACAGAGCAATGATAAAGAAGAAGAGACATTTAAAGTGACAAAGCAAAAAAAACTGACAGTGGGTGTGGTCAGTGTAAGGTACCAGGTGAAGACTCTGTCAGTATACAGTTATTATGTACAGTACAGCAATAGATGAAAGACTGTCATATTATTATGTACAAATAAGTGACTTAGAGGAAAAATTTAGTCTCAGAGAGATTTGTACATAAGCAAATTGAAGAAAAGTTGCACAGTGAGTTGTCCCTTTTACAAATATCCCTTAAAAAAGAGCAAAAAAACAAAATTGGAGTTGCAAAGTTTTTTTTAATGGTATAAAACATTTATTTTACAATAATGTCCCTTAAATTGTTACTATTTCAAAAAAGTCAAATTATATACCAGCTATTTAAACATTATTCGGAACCCAACACATTCCTTAAGCCCAGTACTCACGGGCCGATCAAGGAGAGATGCGTGCTGAGCGAACCGCTCAGCACACATCTCTCCTGCCGCTCAGCACAGCGCGATCTGTGCTGAGCGTGCGGGGGGAGACGGGGGGGCCGCTCACTTCACCCAGCGGGTGAAGTGAGCGACCCGCTAGATTGGCCTGCATGCAGGCCAATCTAGCAGCGGCGATAGCGATGTGCGGGGCCGCGCATCGCTATCGCCGAGGGGGCTACACACGGAGCGATCCTGCCGATATTCTAAGCAATCTAGTCAGATTGCTTAGAATATCGCTCCGTGAGTACCCCCCTTTACTCTGTCTAGTTACTCTTCTGGTGTACAAGAGCATGCTTTGTTTAGTCTACAGTCTTCTTACAATCTCTTAAGTGGTGCTAGCACCTTTATGATTATCCTGAATTTGCCTACGGACTTCTTTGTTAGAATATCTAGTGGTGATATTTAGAGATGAGCGCCGGAAATTTTTCGGGTTTTGTGTTTTGGTTTTGGGTTCGGTTCCGCGGCCGTGTTTTGGGTTCGACCGCGTTTTGGCAAAACCTCACCGAATTTTTTTTGTCGGATTCGGGTGTGTTTTGGATTCGGGTGTTTTTTTCCAAAAAACCTAAAAAACAGCTTAAATCATAGAATTTGGCAGTCATTTTGATCCCAAAGTATTATTAACCTCAAAAACCATAATTTTCACTCATTTTCAGTCTATTCTGAATACCTCACACCTCACAATATTATTTTTAGTCCTAAAATTTGCACCGAGGTCGCTGTGTGAGTAAGATAAGCGACCCTAGTGGCCGACACAAACACCGGGCCCATCTAGGAGTGGCACTGCAGTGTCACGCAGGATGGCCCTTCCAAAAAACCCTCCCCAAACAGCACATGACGCAAAGAAAAAAAGAGGCGCAATGAGGTAGCTGTGTGAGTAAGATAAGCGACCCTAGTGGCCGACACAAACACCGGGCCCATCTAGGAGTGGCACTGCAGTGTCACGCAGGATGTCCCTTCCAAAAAACCCTCCCCAAACAGCACATGACGCAAAGAAAAAAAGAGGCGCAATGAGGTAGCTGTGTGAGTAAGATAAGCGACCCTAGTGGCCGACACAAACACCGGGCCCATCTAGGAGTGTCACTGCAGTGTCACGCAGGATGTCCCTTCCAAAAAACCCTCCCCAAACAGCACATGACGCAAAGAAAAAAAGAGGCGCAATGAGGTAGCTGTGTGAGTAAGATAAGCGACCCTAGTGGCCGACACAAACACCGGTCCCATCTAGGAGTGGCACTGCAGTGTCACGCAGGATGTCCCTTCCAAAAAACCCTCCCCAAACAGCCGTGAACTACCGCACTGTACTGTGTCTGCTGCTAATATATAGACTGGTTGATAAAGAGATAGTATACTCGTAACTAGTATGTATGTATAAAGAAAGAAAAAAAAACCACGGTTAGGTGGTATATACAATTATGGACGGGCTGCCGAGTGCCGACACAGAGGTAGCCACAGCCGTGAACTACCGCACTGTACTGTGTCTGCTGCTAATATATAGACTGGTTGATAAAGAGATAGTATACTCGTAACTAGTATGTATGTATAAAGAAAGAAAAAAAAACCACGGTTAGGTGGTATATACAATTATGGACGGGCTGCCGAGTGCCGACACAGAGGTAGCCACAGCCGTGAACTACCGCACTGTACTGTGTCTGCTGCTAATATAGACTGGTTGATAAAGAGATAGTATACTCGTAACTAGTATGTATGTATAAAGAAAGAAAAAAAAACCACGGTTAGGTGGTATATACAATTATGGACGGGCTGCCGAGTGCCGACACAGAGGTAGCCACAGCCGTGAACTACCGCACTGTACTGTGTCTGCTGCTAATATATAGACTGGTTGATAAAGAGATAGTATACTCGTAACTAGTGATGAGCGGATTCGGTTTTACTCGGTTTTACTCGGTTTTACTCGGTTCTCAAAACGGCATCTTATTGGCTCACGGATGTCACGTGTTTTGGATAGCCAATAAGATGCCGTTTTGAGAACCGAGTAAAACCGAGTAAAACCGAGTAAAACCGAACCTCGCTCATCACTACTCGTAACTAGTATGTATGTATAAAGAAAGAAAAAAAAACCACGGTTAGGTGGTATATACAATTATGGACGGGCTGCCGAGTGCCGACACAGAGGTAGCCACAGCCGTGAACTACCGCACTGTACTGTGTCTGCTGCTAATATATAGACTGGTTGATAAAGAGATAGTATACTCGTAACTAGTATGTATGTATAAAGAAAGAAAAAAAAACCACGGTTAGGTGGTATATACAATTATGGACGGGCTGCCAAGTGCCGACACAGAGGTAGCCACAGCCGTGAACTACCGCACTGTACTGTGTCTGCTGCTAATATATAGACTGGTTGATAAAGAGATAGTATACTCGTAACTAGTATGTATGTATAAAGAAAGAAAAAAAAACCACGGTTAGGTGGTATATACAATTATGGACGGGCTGCCGAGTGCCGACACAGAGGTAGCCACAGCCGTGAACTACCGCACTGTACTGTGTCTGCTGCTAATATAGACTGGTTGATAAAGAGATAGTATACTCGTAACTAGTATGTATGTATAAAGAAAGAAAAAAAAACCACGGTTAGGTGGTATATACAATTATGGACGGGCTGCCGAGTGCCGACACAGAGGTAGCCACAGCCGTGAACTACCGCACTGTACTGTGTCTGCTGCTAATATAGACTGGTTGATAAAGAGATAGTATACTCGTAACTAGTATGTATGTATAAAGAAAGAAAAAAAAACCACGGTTAGGTGGTATATACAATTATGGACGGGCTGCCGAGTGCCGACACAGAGGTAGCCACAGCCATGAACTACCGCACTGTACTGTGTCTGCTGCTAATATATAGACTGGTTGATAAAGAGATAGTATACTCGTAACTAGTATGTATGTATAAAGAAAGAAAAAAAAACCACGGTTAGGTGGTATATACAATTATGGACGGGCTGCCGAGTGCCGACACAGAGGTAGCCACAGCCGTGAACTACCGCACTGTACTGTGTCTGCTGCTAATATATAGACTGGTTGATAAAGAGATAGTATACTCGTAACTAATATGTATGTATAAAGAAAGAAAAAAAAACCACGGTTAGGTGGTATATACAATTATGGACGGGCTGCCGAGTGCCGACACAGAGGTAGCCACAGCCGTGAACTACCGCACTGTACTGTGTCTGCTGCTAATATAGACTGGTTGATAAAGAGATAGTATACTCGTAACTAGTATGTATGTATAAAGAAAGAAAAAAAAACCACGGTTAGGTGGTATATACAATTATGGACGGGCTGCCGAGTGCCGACACAGAGGTAGCCACAGCCGTGAACTACCGCACTGTACTGTGTCTGCTGCTAATATAGACTGGTTGATAAAGAGATAGTATACTCGTAACTAGTATGACTATAAAGAAAGAAAAAAAAACCACGGTTAGGTGGTATATACAATTATGGACGGGCTGTCGAGTGCCGACACAGAGGTAGCCACAGCCGTGAACTACCGCACTGTACTGTGTCTGCTGCTAATATAGACTGGTTGATAAAGAGATAGTATACTACTAATATTATATATACTGGTGGTCAGGTCACTGGTCACTAGTCACACTGGCAGTGGCACTCCTGCAGCAAAAGTGTGCACTGTTTAATTTTAATATAATATTATGTACTCCTGGCTCCTGCTATAACCTATAACTGGCACTGCAGTGCTCCCCAGTCTCCCCCACAATTATAAGCTGTGTGAGCTGAGCACAGTCAGATATATATATACATTGATGCAGCACACTGGGCTGAGCAGTGCACACAGATATGGTATGTGACTGAGTCACTGTGTGTATCGTTTTTTTCAGGCAGAGAACGGATATATTAAATAAAACAAACAACTGCACTGTCTGGTGGTCACTGTGGTCGTCAGTCACTAAACTCTGCACTCTCTTCTACAGTATCACAGCCTCAGGTCAATCTCTCTCTCTCTCTCTCAACCCTAATCTAAATGGAGAGGACGCCAGCCACGTCCTCTCCCTATCAATCTCAATGCACGTGTGAAAATGGCGGCGACGCGCGGCTCCTTATATAGAATCCGAGTCTCGCGAGAATCCGACAGCGTCATGATGACGTTCGGGCGCGCTCGGGTTAACCGAGCAAGGCGGGAGGATCCGAGTCTGCTCGGACCCGTGAAAAAAACATGAAGTTCGTGCGGGTTCGGATTCAGAGAAACCGAACCCGCTCATCTCTAGTGATATTATGGTGTCCTCTACTGATAAGGACCTACGATGCAACCTAACAGCAGCAAATTTTTCACGTTATTAATAAAAAGGAGTGGATGGTTGTGGAAAGTGCTAGCAAAAAGGATAAAAGGGTACAACCTCTGAGGTCCCCATCCTCCCTTTAATGATCTATTCTATGTGGACAGCAGTGGTGTCATAACGGAGGTGCAGACCGCTCCTGGGTGTCATCCAATGAGGGATGACACCAAAATGCTGGCTCCTGCTGATTGAAAGGAGCCAGGTTCTGCATGTTAACATTATGTGCAGCACCTGGTTCCTGTCACCTTGTTGGAGCCGGCACTGCAGAATTAGCACTCGGGGGGGGGGGGGGGGGGGAGCCCGCAACTCCTGAACCCCTGGAACTTTAAAAACAGGGGTATGGGTGTGAGGCCATGCCCCCCACTGAGACATGCCCCAGATTGCGGCTGCCCACACTGGGTGTCATAAGGGGCAGTGATGCCCCTGGTGGACATTTAGATATTGTGGATCTAGATGTGCATTCATCTATAGTATAACTCACAAATGACAAAGTGGCCTCTGAATTTGTGAAGATAATGGGGGCGAGGCATAAAATAACGACAGCAGGTAAGTTATTTCTGTTTCTTGTTTGCTTGGTCCTAATCTAAGCCATGCCTCAATGCATTCTAAATTTTGTAACAGCAGATGTGACATCAAAGCTTTCAGGTTCTTTAGCAAGGCTCCTACAGTGTCCCAGACTGGAGATGGGTATTTAGTTTTTATTGCCATAATAGTGTTCTAAAGCACAGACTTCAGTTTTAATTTTCTCCAGGAAGGCTTAAGAAACTATCCAAAGATGGTTGCTGAGATCATTACAGAAGTCTCCTGCTTAGGTCCTATGAGAGATCTGGTTTATACCTGTACTACTACATTTTGGAGCATAAACTCACATGCTGGTGGGCTGTATGAAACTCCCATTATGCTCAATCTCCACTTCATCACCAGCATACCGTATATGTAACAGTGAGTATGGCTGGACCTGCTGTCAAAAAACCCCCAACACCACTGGTTAAGTAACTGGGCTGGTCACAGTTTGAGTCATCTGCTGGTGTGTACCTATAGTATTTAACTCTGTGATTTCAACATATGTACACACATAATTTTCAACTGTTTTGTCAATAGTTCAATATTTTAACAGTGGTTGAAGCACAAGACAATAGCTGTAAGGCTGCAGTGAGAAGGAAGCAGGATGCAGGGTGAGAAATGGAAAAGCCAAAGAGGAAAAGAGAACAGAACTATCAGTGAAGGTAAATGGAAAAGCCAGCTAAGGGGGTAATTTAGAGTTGATCGCAGCATTAAATTTGTTAGCAGTTGGGCAAAACCATGTGCACTGCATGGGGGGGGGGGGGGGGCAGATGTAACATGTGCAGAGAGAGTTTGATTTGGGTGGGTTATTTTGTTTCTGTGTAGGGTAAATACTGACTGCTTTATTTTTACACTGCAATTTGGATTTCAGTGTGAACACACCCCACCAAAATCTAACTCTTCCTATGAGAACAAACAACATTTACAGGTATCAAATGTACTGTTTCAATTTCTGTAAATTTATAGTAATTTTTTTTAAGCTACTAATGAATATCTGCATATCATATAATATGTGATCTTTTATTTGGATTGTCAGCAAGTACTTCAAATGTTTTAATACAGTTTAAATTATGTCTATGACCTTCAATCAATGGCCTTTAGATTTTCTTACCTAATACAGCTAGACATGTAATGCTGTGTTTTACAGCAAGGTTGGGTTATTAAGTTTTATGTGCCTATATTTTACATTGAATCATTGATCGAAAAGCTGCAATAATTCAAGAAATATATTCACGTATGCAAAATTAACAGTGTTATCATTGGGAACAAGATGATTTCATATGATGGGTGGAAACAAAATAACAATTCCAGAAAATAACTGCTAATCTATTATATAACATGCCATGGGAGGTATATTTTGCGTATCCTAATGTGATTTGTATTTCCTTGTAATATTCAGTAACTAATTTGAATCTTATTTTCATACTAAAAACAAATTTTAAAACCAAAATACAACAATGATTTAAAACCAAAACACAGGGGTCTGTGCACATTTTTAATTATTCTTTGAATACATTAGAACAGTATTGTTATCTTGAAGTATGCAGGGGCACCAGGAATTTTATTTATTTAAGTGCTATGGGAGGAATTCAATTATTCCCAATAATTTTGAGCGCAGTAAAATTGGGACTTTGGTGGTCATTCCAAGTTGATCGCTCGCTGCTTTCATTCGCAGCGCAGCAATCAGGCAAAAATCCAGCAGTTCTGTGCATGCGTATGCGGCGCAATGCTACGTACTATTACAACGAACAATCTAGTTTCACACAAGGTCTAGCAAAGCTTTTCAGTCGCACTGCTGGCTGCAGAGTGATTGACAAGAAGTGGGTGTTTCTGGTAGAGATGAGCGGGTTCGGTTCCTCTGAATCCGAACCCGCCCGAACTTCAGTTTTTTTTACACGGGGCCGAGCGACTCGGATCTTCCCGCCTTGCTCGGTTAACCCGAGCGCGCACGAACGTCATCATCACACTGTCGGATTCTCGCGAGGCTCGGATTCTATCGCGAGACTCGGATTCTATATAAGGAGCCGCGCGTCGCCGCCATTTTCACACGTGCATTGAGATTGATAGGGAGAGGACGTGGCTGGCGTCCTCTCCGTTTAGAAATTAAAATAGGAGAGTGAGAGTGAGACACGTTCATTACTATACTTACTGGAGCTTAGGAGGAGTTATTATATTATACTACTAGTGACTGATGACCAGTGACCTGACCACCAGTGCAGTTTTATAATTTATTAATATTTAAATAATAATCCGTTCTGTTCTTGTTCTCTGCCTGAAAAAAACGATACACAGCTTAATTGTGGGGGAGACTGGGGAGCAGTTATAGGTTATAGCAGGAGCCAGGAGTACATATTAAACAGTGCACACTTTTGCTGCCAGAGAGAGACTAGTGCCACTGCCAGTGTGACTGACCACTGTGACCAGTGACCTGACCACACTGACCACCAGTACTATAGTACTATATTTATTGATTGTCTGCCTGAAAAAGTACACTCGTCGTGGACTCGTGTGACTTGTGTGGTGTTTTTTTCTTCTTTAAAAAACTCATTCTGCTGACAGACAGTGTCCAGCAGGTCCGTCATTAATATCTGACTGTGCTCACACAGCTTAATTGTGGGGGAGACTGGGGAGCAGTTATAGGTTATAGCAGGAGCCAGGAGTACATATTAAACAGTGCACACTTTTGCTGCCAGAGAGAGACTAGTGCCACTGCCAGTGTGACTGACCACTGTGACCAGTGACCTGACCACACTGACCACCAGTACTATAGTACTATATTTATTGATTGTCTGCCTGAAAAAGTACACTCGTCGTGGACTCGTGTGACTTGTGTGGTGTTTTTTTCTTCTATAAAAAACTCATTCTGCTGACAGACAGTGTCCAGCAGGTCCGTCATTATATAATATTATATACCTGTCCGGCTGCAGTAGTGATATATTTTTTATATCATTATTTATCATCCAGTCTATACTAGCAGCAGACACAGTACGGTAGTTCACGGCTGTAGCTACCTCTGTGTCGGCACTCGGCAGTCCATCCATAATTGTATACCACCTACCCGTGGTTTTTTTTTTCTTTCTTCTTTATACATACTACATCTCATTATCAACCAGTCTATATTAGCAGCTAGTATCTAGCTAGTATTATTAGCTAGTACTATTATTATTAGCTAGTATTAGTACTAGTATTATTAGCTAGTACTAGTATCCATCCATCTCCATTGTTTACCTGAGGTGCCTTTTAGTTGTGCCTATTAAAATATGGAGAACAAAAATGTTGAGGTTCCAAAATTAGGGAAAGATCAAGATCCACTTCCACCTCGTGCTGAAGCTGCTGCCACTAGTCATGGCCGAGACGATAAAATGCCAGCAACGTCGTCTGCCAAGGCCGATGCCCAATGGCATAGTACAGAGCATGTCAAATCCAAAACACCAAATATCAGTAAAAAAAGGACTCCAAAACCTAAAATAAAATTGTCGGAGGAGAAGCGTAAACTTGCCAATATGCCATTTACCACACGGAGTGGCAAGGAACGGCTGAGGCCCTGGCCTATGTTCATGGCTAGTGGTTCAGCTTCACATGAGGATGGAAGCACTCAGCCTCCCGCTAGAAAAATGAAAAGACTCAAGCTGGCAAAAGCAGTAGCACCGCAAAGAACTGTGCGTTCTTTGAAATCCCAAATCCACAAGGAGAGTCCAATTGTGTCGGTTGCGATGCCTGACCTTCCCAACACTGGACGTGAAGAGCATGCGCCTTCCACCATTTGCACGCCCCCTGCAAGTGCTGGAAGGAGCACCCGCAGTCCAGTTCCTGATAGTCAGATTGAAGATGTCAGTGTTGAAGTACACCAGGATGAGGAGGATATGGGTGTTGCTGGCGCTGGGGAGGAAATTGACCAGGAGGATTCTGATGGTGAGGTGGTTTGTTTAAGTCAGGCACCCGGGGAGACACCTGTTGTCCGTGGGAGGAATATGGCCGTTGACATGCCTGGTGAAAATACCAAAAAAATCAGCTCTTCGGTGTGGAGGTATTTCAACAGAAATGCGGACAACAGGTGTCAAGCCGTGTGTTGCCTTTGTCAAGCTGTAATAAGTAGGGGTAAGGACGTTAACCACCTCGGAACATCCTCCCTTATACGTCACCTGCAGCGCATTCATAATAAGTCAGTGACAAGTTCAAAAACTTTGGGTGACAGCGGAAGCAGTCCACTGACCAGTAAATCCCTTCCTCTTGTAACCAAGCTCCCGCAAACCACCCCACCAACTCCCTCAGTGTCAATTTCCTCCTTCCCCAGGAATGCCAATAGTCCTGCAGGCCATGTCACTGGCAATTCTGACGATTCCTCTCCTGCCTGGGATTCCTCCGATGCATCCTTGCGTGTAACGCCTACTGCTGCTGGCGCTGCTGTTGTTGCTGCTGGGAGTCGATGGTCATCCCAGAGGGGAAGTCGTAAGCCCACTTGTACTACTTCCAGTAAGCAATTGACTGTTCAACAGTCCTTTGCGAGGAAGATGAAATATCACAGCAGTCATCCTACTGCAAAGCGGATAACTGAGGCCTTGGCATCCTGGGTGGTGAGAATCGTGGTTCCAGTATCCATCATTACTGCAGAGCCAACTAGAGACTTGTTGGAGGTACTGTGTCCCCGGTACCAAATACCATCTAGGTTCCATTTCTCTAGGCAGGCGATACCGAAAATGTACACAGACCTCAGAAAAAGAGTCACCAGTGTCCTAAAAAATGCAGCTGTACCCAATGTCCACTTAACCACGGACATGTGGACAAGTGGAGCAGGGCAGGGTCAGGACTATATGACTGTGACAGCCCACTGGGTAGATGTATGGACTCCCGCCGCAAGAACAGCAGCAGCGGCACCAGTAGCAGGATCTCGCAAACGCCAACTCTTTCCTAGGCAGGCTACGCTTTGTATCACCGGTTTCCAGAATACGCACACAGCTGAAAACCTCTTACGGCAACTGAGGAAGATCATCGCGGAATGGCTTACCCCAATTGGACTCTCCTGTGGATTTGTGGCATCGGACAACGCCAGCAATATTGTGTGTGCATTAAATATGGACAAATTCCAGCACGTCCCATGTTTTGCACATACCTTGAATTTGGTGGTGCAGAATTTTTTAAAAAACGACAGGGGCGTGCAAGAGATGCTGTCGGTGGCCAGAAGAATTGCGGGACACTTTCGGCGTACAGGCACCACGTACAGAAGACTGGAGCAACACCAAAAACGCCTGAACCTGCCCTGCCATCATCTGAAGCAAGAAGTGGTAACGAGGTGGAATTCAACCCTCTATATGCTTCAGAGGTTGGAGGAGCAGCAAAAGGCCATTCAAGCCTATACATCTGACCACGATATAGGAGGTGGAATGCACCTGTCTCAAGCGCAGTGGAGAATGATTTCAATGTTGTGCAAGGTTCTGATGCCCTTTGAACTTGCCACACATGAAGTCAGTTCAGACACTGCCAGCCTGAGTCAGGTCATTCCCCTCATCAGGCTTTTGCAGAAGAAGCTGGAGACATTGAAGGAGGAGCTAACACGGAGCGATTCCGCTAGGCACGTGGGACTTGTGGATGGAGCCCTTAATTCTCTTAACCAGGATTCACGGGTGGTCAATCTGTTGAAATCAGAGCACTACATTTTGGCCACCGTGCTCGATCCTAGATTTAAAACCTACCTTGGATCTCTCTTTCCGGCAGACACAAGTCTGCTTGGGTTGAAAGACCTGCTGGTGAGAAAATTGTCAAGTCAAGCGGAACGCGACCTGTCAACATCTCCTCCTTCACATTCTCCCGCAACTGGGGGTGCGAGGAAAAGGCTCAGAATTCCGAGCCCACCCGCTGGCGGTGATGCAGGGCAGTCTGGAGCGACTGCTGATGCTGACATCTGGTCCGGACTGAAGGACCTGACAACAATTACGGACATGTCGTCTACTGTCACTGAATATGATTCTCTCACCATTGAAAGAATGGTGGAGGATTATATGAGTGACCGCATCCAAGTAGGCACGTCACACAGTCCGTACTTATACTGGCAGGAAAAAGAGGCAATTTGGAGGCCCTTGCACAAACTGGCTTTATTCTACCTAAGTTGCCCTCCCACAAGTGTGTACTCCGAAAGAGTGTTTAGTGCCGCCGCTCACCTTGTCAGCAATCGGCGTACGAGGTTACATCCAGAAAATGTGGAGAAGATGATGTTCATTAAAATGAATTATAATCAATTCCTCAGCGGAGACATTGACCAGCAGCAATTGCCTCCACAAAGTACACAGGGAGCTGAGATGGTGGATTCCAGTGGGGACGAATTGATAATCTGTGAGGAGGGGGATGTACACGGTGATATATCGGAGGATGATGATGAGGTGGACATCTTGCCTCTGTAGAGCCAGTTTGTGCAAGGAGAGATTAATTGCTTCTTTTTTGGTGGGGGTCCAAACCAACCCGTCATATCAGTCACAGTCGTGTGGCAGACCCTGTCACTGAAATGATGGGTTGGTTAAAGTGTGCATGTCCTGTTTATACAACATAAGGGTGGGTGGGAGGGCCCAAGGACAATTCCATCTTGCACCTCTTTTTTCTTTAATTTTTCTTTGCGTCATGTGCTGTTTGGGGAGGGTTTTTTGGAAGGGACATCCTGCGTGACACTGCAGTGCCACTCCTAGATGGGCCCGGTGTTTGTGTCGGCCACTAGGGTCGCTTATCTTACTCACACAGTCAGCTACCTCATTGCGCCTCTTTTTTTCTTTGCGTCATGTGCTGTTTGAGGAGGGTTTTTTGGAAGGGACATCCTGCGTGACACTGCAGTGCCACTCCTAGATGGGCCCGGTGTTTGTGTCGGCCACTAGGGTCGCTTATCTTACTCACACAGTCAGCTACCTCATTGCGCCTCTTTTTTTCTTTGCGTCATGTGCTGTTTGGGGAGGGTTTTTTGGAAGGGACATCCTGCGTGACACTGCAGTGCCACTCCTAGATGGGCCCGGTGTTTGTGTCGGCCACTAGGGTCGCTTATCTTACTCACACAGTCAGCTACCTCATTGCGCCTCTTTTTTTCTTTGCGTCATGTGCTGTTTGGGGAGGGTTTTTTGGAAGGGACATCCTGCGTGACACTGCAGTGCCACTCCTAGATGGGCCCGGTGTTTGTGTCGGCCACTAGGGTCGCTTATCTTACTCACACAGTCAGCTACCTCATTGCGCCTCTTTTTTTCTTTGCGTCATGTGCTGTTTGGGGAGGGTTTTTTGGAAGGGACATCCTGCGTGACACTGCAGTGCCACTCCTAGATGGGCCCGGTGTTTGTGTCGTCCACTAAGGTCGCTTATCTTACTCACACAGTCAGCTACCTCATTGCGCCTCTTTTTTTCTTTGCGTCATGTGCTGTTTGGGGAGGGTTTTTTGGAAGGGACATCCTGCGTGACACTGCATTGCCACTCCTAGATGGGCCCGGTGTTTGTGTCGGCCACTAGGGTCGCTTATCTTACTCACACAGTCAGCTACCTCATTGCGCCTCTTTTTTTCTTTGCGTCATGTGCTGTTTGGGGAGGGTTTTTTGGAAGGGACATCCTGCGTGACACTGCAGTGCCACTCCTAGATGGGCCCGGTGTTTGTGTCGGCCACTAGGGTCGCTTATCTTACTCACACAGTCAGCTACCTCATTGCGCCTCTTTTTTTCTTTGCGTCATGTGCTGTTTGGGGAGGGTTTTTTGGAAGGGACATCCTGCGTGACACTGCAGTGCCACTCCTAGATGGGCCCGGTGTTTGTGTCGGCCACTAGGGTCGCTTATCTTACTCACACAGTCAGCTACCTCATTGCGCCTCTTTTTTTCTTTGCGTCATGTGCTGTTTGGGGAGGGTTTTTTGGAAGGGACATCCTGCGTGACACTGCAGTGCCACTCCTAGATGGGCCCGGTGTTTGTGTCGTCCACTAAGGTCGCTTATCTTACTCACACAGTCAGCTACCTCATTGCGCCTCTTTTTTTCTTTGCGTCATGTGCTGTTTGGGGAGGGTTTTTTGGAAGGGACATCCTGCGTGACACTGCATTGCCACTCCTAGATGGGCCCGGTGTTTGTGTCGGCCACTAGGGTCGCTTATCTTACTCACACAGTCAGCTACCTCATTGCGCCTCTTTTTTTCTTTGCGTCATGTGCTGTTTGGGGAGGGTTTTTTGGAAGGGACATCCTGCGTGACACTGCAGTGCCACTCCTAGATGGGCCCGGTGTTTGTGTCGGCCACTAGGGTCGCTTATCTTACTCACACAGTCAGCTACCTCATTGCGCCTCTTTTTTTCTTTGCGTCATGTGCTGTTTGGGGAGGGTTTTTTGGAAGGGACATCCTGCGTGACACTGCAGTGCCACTCCTAGATGGGCCCGGTGTTTGTGTCGGCCACTAGGGTCGCTTATCTTACTCACACAGTCAGCTACCTCATTGCGCCTCTTTTTTTCTTTGCGTCATGTGCTGTTTGGGGAGGGTTTTTTGGAAGGGACATCCTGCGTGACACTGCAGTGCCACTCCTAGATGGGCCCGGTGTTTGTGTCGGCCACTAGGGTCGCTTATCTTACTCACACAGTCAGCTACCTCATTGCGCCTCTTTTTTTCTTTGCGTCATGTGCTGTTTGGGGAGGGTTTTTTGGAAGGGACATCCTGCGTGACACTGCAGTGCCACTCCTAGATGGGCCCGGTGTTTGTGTCGGCCACTAGGGTCGCTTATCTTACTCACACAGTCAGCTACCTCATTGCGCCTCTTTTTTTCTTTGCGTCATGTGCTGTTTGGGGAGGGTTTTTTGGAAGGGACATCCTGCGTGACACTGCAGTGCCACTCCTAGATGGGCCCGGTGTTTGTGTCGGCCACTAGGGTCGCTTATCTTACTCACACAGTCAGCTACCTCATTGCGCCTCTTTTTTTCTTTGCGTCATGTGCTGTTTGGGGAGGGTTTTTTGGAAGGGACATCCTGCGTGACACTGCAGTGCCACTCCTAGATGGGCCCGGTGTTTGTGTCGTCCACTAAGGTCGCTTATCTTACTCACACAGTCAGCTACCTCATTGCGCCTCTTTTTTTCTTTGCGTCATGTGCTGTTTGGGGAGGGTTTTTTGGAAGGGACATCCTGCGTGACACTGCATTGCCACTCCTAGATGGGCCCGGTGTTTGTGTCGGCCACTAGGGTCGCTTATCTTACTCACACAGTCAGCTACCTCATTGCGCCTCTTTTTTTCTTTGCGTCATGTGCTGTTTGGGGAGGGTTTTTTGGAAGGGACATCCTGCGTGACACTGCAGTGCCACTCCTAGATGGGCCCGGTGTTTGTGTCGGCCACTAGGGTCGCTTATCTTACTCACACAGTCAGCTACCTCATTGCGCCTCTTTTTTTCTTTGCGTCATGTGCTGTTTGGGGAGGGTTTTTTGGAAGGGACATCCTGCGTGACACTGCAGTGCCACTCCTAGATGGGCACGGTGTTTGTGTCGGCCACTAGGGTCGCTTATCTTACTCACACAGTCAGCTACCTCATTGCGCCTCTTTTTTTCTTTGCGTCATGTGCTGTTTGGGGAGGGTTTTTTGGAAGGGACATCCTGCGTGACACTGCAGTGCCACTCCTAGATGGGCCCGGTGTTTGTGTCGGCCACTAGGGTCGCTTATCTTACTCACACAGTCAGCTACCTCATTGCGCCTCTTTTTTTCTTTGCGTCATGTGCTGTTTGGGGAGGGTTTTTTGGAAGGGACATCCTGCGTGACACTGCAGTGCCACTCCTAGATGGGCCCGGTGTTTGTGTCGGCCACTAGGGTCGCTTATCTTACTCACACAGTCAGCTACCTCATTGCGCCTCTTTTTTTCTTTGCGTCATGTGCTGTTTGGGGAGGGTTTTTTGGAAGGGACATCCTGCGTGACACTGCAGAGCCACTCCTAGATGGGCCCGGTGTTTGTGTCGGCCACTAGGGTCGCTTATCTTACTCACACAGTCAGCTACCTCATTGCGCCTCTTTTTTTCTTTGCGTCATGTGCTGTTTGGGGAGGGTTTTTTGGAAGGGACATCCTGCGTGACACTGCAGTGCCACTCCTAGATGGGCCCGGTGTTTGTGTCGGCCACTAGGGTCGCTTATCTTACTCACACAGTCAGCTACCTCATTGCGCCTCTTTTTTTCTTTGCGTCATGTGCTGTTTGGGGAGGGTTTTTTGGAAGGGACATCCTGCGTGACACTGCAGTGCCACTCCTAGATGGGCCCGGTGTTTGTGTCGGCCACTAGGGTCGCTTATCTTACTCACACAGTCAGCTACCTCATTGCGCCTCTTTTTTTCTTTGCGTCATGTGCTGTTTGGGGAGGGTTTTTTGGAAGGGACATCCTGCGTGACACTGCAGTGCCACTCCTAGATGGGCCCGGTGTTTGTGTCGGCCACTAGGGTCGCTTATCTTACTCACACAGTCAGCTACCTCATTGCGCCTCTTTTTTTCTTTGCGTCATGTGCTGTTTGGGGAGGGTTTTTTGGAAGGGACATCCTGCGTGACACTGCAGTGCCACTCCTAGATGGGCCCGGTGTTTGTGTCGGCCACTAGGGTCGCTTATCTTACTCACACAGTCAGCTACCTCATTGCGCCTCTTTTTTTCTTTGCGTCATGTGCTGTTTGGGGAGGGTTTTTTGGAAGGGACATCCTGCGTGACACTGCAGTGCCACTCCTAGATGGGCCCGGTGTTTGTGTCGGCCACTAGGGTCGCCCAGCTTAGTCATCCAGCGACCTAGGTGCAAATTTTAGGACTAAAAATAATATTGTGAGGTGTGAGGTATTCAGAATAGACTGAAAATGAGTGTAAATTATGGTTTTTGAGGTTAATAATACTTTGGGATCAAAATGACCCCCAAATTCTATGATTTAAGCTGTTTTTTAGTGTTTTTTAAAAAAAAATACCCGAATCCAAAACACACCCGAATCCGACAAAAAAAATTCGGTGAGGTTTTGCCAAAATGCGTTCGAACCCAAAACACGGCCGCGGAACCGAACCCAAAACCAAAACACAAAACCCGAAAAATTTCCGGCGCTCATCTCTAGTTTCTGGGTGTCAGGTCTGGAGCTACTCTGAAGCTGCACAAAATAATTTTGAAGCCGCTGTGCGATCCTTTCGTTCGCACTTCTGCTAAGCTAAGATACACTCCCAGAGGGTGGTGGCTTAGCGTTTGCACGGCTGCTAAAAGCAGCTAGCGAGCGAACAACTTGGAATGAGGGCCTTTATCCATGATTATTTTTTGTAACACAATGTTTCCCAGACAATTCAATTACCCCCACACACATTTTTACCGCATGAAAACTTTCCCAGGTTTTTGTGCTAAAACACACAGGATCCAGGATAAGTTCCCAGATCTATATGTTTTTGCATTTGTGGCTGCAAAATAGGACAAGTGAAACTAGATCCCTAATAATTCCCGCTATTGGGGCCAGTAAGGTGTTGCCTTGTAGATAATTAAGTCTTTCAAAATACGAATATTCTCACACAAACTTCTGCACCCCCGGCTTCTCGTGTCTTATTACATTTACCCCATAATGTGTGATGAAATGAAAGATCACTTATTGCATATCCTTATTATCCACATCCACTTATTGCACATCATGCTGTACCTTGTTTTTTTACAAAGATATGTTAATGCTTTTTTTATTCTTTGTACCCATAGCAGAATTTAATATAATTTTGAGATGTGTTAATTATATTGTATCCTTTATATAGAAACATAAATACAGAGATTTTGACAACAGATAAGAAACGCTTGGTGCATTTAGTCTGCCCCCTTTTTAACTACAGTATATTGTTACCTCAAACCATATTTGACCCATATTTATTTGTAATGATATCCCTTTGTCTATCCCAAGCAAGTTTAAATTGCTGTACTTTGTTAGACTCTGTGATTAGTTTATTAGTTTCTAGGTTTTTTTATATTGTGTTCATTTTGTGTTATTGTTAATATTAATAATTCTATGCCAGATATTTCCCAGACAGGAAGTTAATACCAGCTGAAATATCTTAGATGTCACAAAAGAGGTTAATTCTGGGTGTGACTGACCACATTCTGAAATCTGGAGGAAATGATACTTCATTAGCATCTATTGCTTTCCCCTAGAACTATGTTAGACGTTGCGGCAGGGAATCAGCATGGTTGAAAATGAACTGAACCTGTCCTTACTCCCTCCTATCTCTATCCCCTAATCATGCAGCTCCAACAAGCAGGGACCACCACCCCTTGGACAGTTCTGGAAGGCAGAACTATTGACAAAGGAGCAGCATTAGTGAATTTAGATTTGGTCTGGTGTTGAGATATTGATCTCTATCAACACCTAGGATATTTATGAAAGACATTCTGCTGGGCTGCTGAAAAATAATTTCAACTTTGAGAACATGTTTAAAGCATCACTCCATGGGGGGGGTAGTTTTCTGCATTTGCAGTATTTTTCTGCTGGAGCAGGGTAACTGAGACCAGGAGCCAAACCATGCTAGTGGAGAGCAGGGCCAAGTGGCAGGAACCCTCATATCAAAGACCACAACAGGATGAAGCATGAGAATGGCAACAGTAAGATTTTTTTACAGGATTGTACTTGTACCATCTTGAAACTCAATGCTACATGGTAAAAAAACAGTAACTGTGCTTGATTGTTTGCTTGCCTCTGGGCTGATACAGACGTTAAAGGGGATATTAATGAGATTTGTAATACCATGGAGTGTTACTTAATTTTAAATTTTGCATTGTCTAGTAACATAAGTCTCTTTCCTGGGCAGCAGTTGGCTAGTTAGGTACATGAGATTACTGTTGTCCCTTCACTCTGGTTCACACTCTGGCAGCCATTTTAGCACTTTACTATGATACTTCGCCTGTAGGTCATTACCCTTCTTCCTCATGTATCTCTTTTACAGCTACACCAGTGTGGGACCTGTTGCCTCACTTTAAGCCATTACCTCAGTCACAGCTCTCCCTTTCCTCTTACCAACTGCATAATGCATACAGTACTCTTATGGTGCCCATACAGTTGTGAGATAATCGGTGCTAACCTTCGAATTCGACTGGATCTGTGCGAGAAATCGGAGGATTGTATGCACATTTTAGGTACCTTTCGACGCAATGCACGGGCATGCCGGTCGAATCTCGCGTCTCAAGATAGTATGTTCTGCACTTAATTTTTATCAAATCACGGCGTGATTGCATGCTGGTTTTTACTAGAGATGAGCGCCTGAAATTTTTCGGGTTTTGTGTTTTGGTTTTGGGTTCGGTTCCGCGGCCGTGTTTTGGGTTCGAACGCGTTTTGGCAAAACCTCACCGAATTATTTTTGTCGGATTCGGGTGTGTTTTGGATTCGGGTGTTTTTTTCAAAAAACCCTAAAAAACAGCTTAAATCATAGAATTTGGGGGTAATTTTGATCACAAAGTATTATTAACCTCAAAAAACATAATTTACACTCATTTTCAGCCTATTCTGAACACATCACACCTCACAATATTATTTTTAGTCCTAAAATTTGCACCGAGGTCGCTGTGTGAGTAAGATAAGCGACCCTAGTGGCCGACACAAACACCGGGCCCATCTAGGAGTGGCACTGCAGTGTCACGCAGGATGTCCCTTCCAAAAAACCCTCCCCAAACAGCACATGACGCAAAGAAAAAAAGAGGCGCAATGAGGTAGCTGACTGTGTGAGAAAGATAAGCGACCCTAGTGGCCGACACAAACACCGGGCCCATCTAGGAGTGGCACTGCAGTGTCACGCAGGATGTCCCTTCCAAAAAACCCTCCCCAAACAGCACATGACGCAAAGAAAAAAAGAGGCGCAATGAGGTAGCTGTGTGAGAAAGATAAGCGACCCTAGTGGCCGACACAAACACCGGGCCCATCTAGGAGTGGCACTGCAGTGTCACGCAGGATGTCCCTTCCAAAAAACCCTCCCCAAACAGCACATGACGCAAAGAAAAAAAGAGGCGCAATGAGGTAGCTGTGTGAGTAAGATTAGCGACCCTAGTGGCCGACACAAACACCGGGCCCATCTAGGAGTGGCACTGCAGTGTCACGCAGGATGGCCCTTCCAAAAAACCCTCCCCAAACAGCACATGACGCAAAGAAAAAAAGAGGCGCAATGAGGTAGCTGACTGTGTGAGTAAGATTAGCGACCCTAGTGGCCGACACAAACACCGGGCACATCTAGGAGTGGCACTGCAGTGTCACGCAGGATGTCCCTTCCAAAAAACCCTCCCCAAACAGCACATGACGCAAAGAAAAAAAGAGGCGCAATGAGGTAGCTGTGTGAGTAAGATTAGCGACCCTAGTGGCCGACACAAACACCGGGCCCATCTAGGAGTGGCACTGCAGTGTCACGCAGGATGTCCCTTCCAAAAAACCCTCCCCAATCAGCACATGATGCAAAGAAAAAGAATAGAAAAAAGAGGTGCAAGATGGAATTATCCTTGGGCCCTCCCACCCACCCTTATGTTGTATAAACAAAACAGGACATGCACACTTTAACCAACCCATCATTTCAGTGACAGGGTCTGCCACACGACTGTGACTGATATGACGGGTTGGTTTGGACCCCCCCCAAAAAAGAAGCAATTAATCTCTCCTTGCACAAACTGGCTCTACAGAGGCAAGATGTCCACCTCATCTTCACCCTCCGATATATCACCGTGTACATCCCCCTCCTCACAGATTATCAATTCGTCCCCACTGGAATCCACCATCTCAGCTCCCTGTGTACTTTGTGGAGGCAATTGCTGCTGGTCAATGTCTCCGCGGAGGAATTGATTATAATTCATTTTAATGAACATCATCTTCTCCACATTTTCTGGATGTAACCTCGTACGCCGATTGCTGACAAGGTGAGCGGCGGCACTAAACACTCTTTCGGAGTACACACTTGTGGGAGGGCAACTTAGGTAGAATAAAGCCAGTTTGTGCAAGGGCCTCCAAATTGCCTCTTTTTCCTGCCAGTATAAGTACGGACTGTGTGACGTGCCTACTTGGATGCGGTCACTCATATAATCCTCCACCATTCTATCAATGTTGAGAGAATCATATGCAGTGACAGTAGACGACATGTCCGTAATCGTTGTCAGGTCCTTCAGTCCGGACCAGATGTCAGCATCAGCAGTCGCTCCAGACTGCCCTGCATCACCGCCAGGGGGTGGGCTCGGAATTCTGAGCCTTTTCCTCGCACCCCCAGTTGCGGGAGAATGTGAAGGAGGAGATGTTGACAGGTCGCGTTCCGCTTGACTTGACAATTTTGTCACCAGCAGGTCTTTCAACCCCAGCAGACCTGTGTCTGCCGGAAAGAGAGATCCAAGGTAGGCTTTAAATCTAGGATCGAGCACGGTGGCCAAAATGTAGTGCTCTGATTTCAACAGATTGACCACCCGTGAATCCTTGTTAAGCGAATTAAGGGCTGCATCCACAAGTCCCACATGCCTAGCGGAATCGCTCCGTGTTAGCTCCTTCTTCAATGCCTCCAGCTTCTTCTGCAAAAGCCTGATGAGGGGAATGACCTGACTCAGGCTGGCAGTGTCTGAACTGACTTCACGTGTGGCTAGTTCAAAGGGCATCAGAACCTTGCACAACGTTGAAATCATTCTCCACTGCACTTGAGACAGGTGCATTCCATCTCCTATATCGTGCTCAATTGTATAGGCTTGAATGGCCTTTTGCTGCTCCTCCAACCTCTGAAGCATATAGAGGGTTGAATTCCACCTCGTTACCACTTCTTGCTTCAGATGATGGCAGGGCAGGTTCAGTAGTTTTTGGTGGTGCTCCAGTCTTCTGTACGTGGTGCCTGTACGCCGAAAGTGTCCCGCAATTTTTCTGGCCACCGACAGCATCTCTTGCACGCCCCTGTCGTTTTTTAAAAAATTCTGCACCACCAAATTCAAGGTATGTGCAAAACATGGGACGTGCTGGAATTTGCCCATATTTAATGCACACACAATATTGCTGGCGTTGTCCGATGCCACAAATCCACAGGAGAGTCCAATTGGGGTAAGCCATTCCGCGATGATCTTCCTCAGTTGCCGTAAGAGGTTTTCAGCTGTGTGCGTATTCTGGAAAGCGGTGATACAAAGCGTAGCCTGCCTAGGAAAGAGTTGGCGTTTGCGAGATGCTGCTACTGGTGCCGCCGCTGCTGTTCTTGCGGCGGGAGTCCATACATCTACCCAGTGGGCTGTCACAGTCATATAGTCCTGACCCTGCCCTGCTCCACTTGTCCACATGTCCGTGGTTAAGTGGACATTGGGTACAACTGCATTTTTTAGGACACTGGTGAGTCTTTTTCTGACGTCCGTGTACATTCTCGGTATCGCCTGCCTAGAGAAGTGGAACCTAGATGGTATTTGGTAACGGGGGCACACTGCCTCAATAAATTGTCTAGTTCCCTGTGAACTAACGGCGGATACCGGACGCACGTCTAACACCAACATAGTTGTCAAGGACTCAGTTATCCGCTTTGCAGTAGGATGACTGCTGTGATATTTCATCTTCCTCGCAAAGGACTGTTGAACAGTCAATTGCTTACTGGAAGTAGTACAAGTGGGCTTACGACTTCCCCTCTGGGATGACCATCGACTCCCAGCCGCAACAACAGCAGCGCCAGCAGCAGTAGGCGTTACACGCAAGGATGCATCGGAGGAATCCCAGGCAGGAAAGGACTCGTCAGACTTGCCAGTGACATGGCCTGCAGGACTATTGGCATTCCTGGGGAAGGAGGAAATTGACACTGAGGGAGTTGGTGGGGTGGTTTGCGTGAGCTTGGTTACAAGAGGAAGGGATTTACTGGTCAGTGGACTGCTTCCGCTGTCACCCAAAGTTTTTGAACTTGTCACTGACTTATTATGAATGCGCTGCAGGTGACGTATAAGGGAGGATGTTCCGAGGTGGTTAACGTCCTTACCCCTACTTATTACAGCTTGACAAAGGGAACACACGGCTTGACACCTGTTGTCCGCATTTCTGGTGAAATACCTCCACACCGAAGAGCTGATTTTTTTGGTATTTTCACCTGGCATGTCAACGGCCATATTCCTCCCACGGACAACAGGTGTCTCCCCGGGTGCCTGACTTAAACAAACCACCTCACCATGAGAATCCTCCTGGTCAATTTCCTCCCCAGCGCCAGCAACACCCTTATCCTCCTCATCCTGGTGTACTTCAACACTGACATCTTCAATCTGACTATCAGGAACTGGACTGCGGGTGCTCCTTCCAGCACTTGCAGGGGGCGTGCAAATAGTGGAAGGCGCATGCTCTTCACGTCCAGTGTTGGGAAGGTCAGGCATCGCAAACGACACAATTGGACTCTCCTTGTGGATTTGGGATTTCAAAGAACGCACAGTTCTTTGCGGTGCTTTTGCCAGCTTGAGTCTTTTCAGTTTTCTAGCGAGAGGCTGAGTGCTTCCATCCTCATGTGAAGCTGAACCACTAGCCATGAACATAGGCCAGGGCCTCAGCCGTTCCTTGCCACTCCGTGTGGTAAATGGCATATTGGCAAGTTTACGCTTCTCCTCCGACAATTTTATTTTAGGTTTTGGAGTCCTTTTTTTTCTGATATTTGGTGTTTTGGATTTGACATGCTCTGTACTATGACATTGGGCATCGGCCTTGGCAGACGACGTTGCTGGCATTTCATCGTCTCGGCCATGACTAGTGGCAGCAGCTTCAGCACGAGGTGGAAGTGGATCTTGATCTTTCCCTAATTTTGGAACCTCAACTTTTTTGTTCTCCATATTTTATAGGCAGAACTAAAAGGCACCTCAGGTAAACAATGGAGATGGATGGATTGGATAGTTTACTAGTATACAATTATGGACGGACTGCCACGGTTAGGTGGTATAAAAAAACCACGGTTAGGTGGTATATATTATAATAATAATACAATTATGGATGGACGGACTGCCTGCCGACTGCCGACACAGAGGTAGCCACAGCCGTGAACTACCGCACTGTACACTGGTTGATAAAGAGATAGTAGTATACTCGTAACAACTAGTATGACACTATGACGACGGTATAAAGAATGAAAAAAAAACCACGGTTAGGTGGTATATATTATAATAATAATACAATTATGGATGGACGGACTGCCTGCCGACTGCCGACACAGAGGTAGCCACAGCCGTGAACTACCGCACTGTACACTGGTTGATAAAGAGATAGTAGTATACTCGTAACAACTAGTATGACACTATGACGACGGTATAAAGAATGAAAAAAAAACCACGGTTAGGTGGTATATATTATAATAATAATACAATTATGGATGGACGGACTGCCTGCCGACTGCCGACACAGAGGTAGCCACAGCCGTGAACTACCGCACTGTACACTGGTTGATAAAGAGATAGTAGTATACTCGTAACAACTAGTATGACACTATGACGACGGTATAAAGAATGGAAAAAAAACCACGGTTAGGTGGTATATATTATAATAATAATACAATTATGGATGGACGGACTGCCTGCCGACTGCCGACACAGAGGTAGCCACAGCCGTGAACTACCGCACTGTACACTGGTTGATAAAGAGATAGTAGTATACTCGTAACAACTAGTATGACACTATGACGACGGTATAAAGAATGGAAAAAAAACCACGGTTAGGTGGTATATATTATAATAATAATACAATTATGGATGGACGGACTGCCTGCCGACTGCCGACACAGAGGTAGCCACAGCCGTGAACTACCGCACTGTACACTGGTTGATAAAGAGATAGTAGTATACTCGTAACAACTAGTATGACACTATGACGACGGTATAAAGAATGAAAAAAAAACCACGGTTAGGTGGTATATATTATAATAATAATACAATTATGGATGGACGGACTGCCTGCCGACTGCCGACACAGAGGTAGCCACAGCCGTGAACTACCGCACTGTACACTGGTTGATAAAGAGATAGTAGTATACTCGTAACAACTAGTATGACACTATGACGACGGTATAAAGAATGGAAAAAAAACCACGGTTAGGTGGTATATATTATAATAATAATACAATTATGGATGGACGGACTGCCTGCCGACTGCCGACACAGAGGTAGCCACAGCCGTGAACTACCGCACTGTACACTGGTTGATAAAGAGATAGTAGTATACTCGTAACAACTAGTATGACACTATGACGACGGTATAAAGAATGGAAAAAAAACCACGGTTAGGTGGTATATATTATAATAATAATACAATTATGGATGGACGGACTGCCTGCCGACTGCCGACACAGAGGTAGCCACAGCCGTGAACTACCGCACTGTACACTGGTTGATAAAGAGATAGTAGTATACTCGTAACAACTAGTATGACACTATGACGACGGTATAAAGAATGAAAAAAAAACCACGGTTAGGTGGTATATATTATAATAATAATACAATTATGGATGGACGGACTGCCTGCCGACTGCCGACACAGAGGTAGCCACAGCCGTGAACTACCGCACTGTACACTGGTTGATAAAGAGATAGTAGTATACTCGTAACAACTAGTATGACACTATGACGACGGTATAAAGAATGGAAAAAAAACCACGGTTAGGTGGTATATATTATAATAATAATACAATTATGGATGGACGGACTGCCTGCCGACTGCCGACACAGAGGTAGCCACAGCCGTGAACTACCGCACTGTACACTGGTTGATAAAGAGATAGTAGTATACTCGTAACAACTAGTATGACACTATGACGACGGTATAAAGAATGGAAAAAAAACCACGGTTAGGTGGTATATATTATAATAATAATACAATTATGGATGGACGGACTGCCTGCCGACTGCCGACACAGAGGTAGCCACAGCCGTGAACTACCGCACTGTACACTGGTTGATAAAGAGATAGTAGTATACTCGTAACAACTAGTATGACACTATGACGACGGTATAAAGAATGGAAAAAAAACCACGGTTAGGTGGTATATATTATAATAATAATACAATTATGGATGGACGGACTGCCTGCCGACTGCCGACACAGAGGTAGCCACAGCCGTGAACTACCGCACTGTACACTGGTTGATAAAGAGATAGTAGTATACTCGTAACAACTAGTATGACACTATGACGGTATAAAGAATGAAAAAAAAACCACGGTTAGGTGGTATATATTATAATAATAATACAATTATGGATGGACGGACTGCCTGCCGACTGCCGACACAGAGGTAGCCACAGCCGTGAACTACCGCACTGTACACTGGTTGATAAAGAGATAGTAGTATACTCGTAACAACTAGTATGACACTATGACGACGGTATAAAGAATGGAAAAAAAACCACGGTTAGGTGGTATATATTATAATAATAATACAATTATGGATGGACGGACTGCCTGCCGACTGCCGACACAGAGGTAGCCACAGCCGTGAACTACCGCACTGTACACTGGTTGATAAAGAGATAGTAGTATACTCGTAACAACTAGTATGACACTATGACGGTATAAAGAAAGAAAAAAAAATACCACGGTTAGGTGGTATATATTGTAATACAATTATGGATGGACGGACTGCCTGCCGAGTTCCGACTGCCGACACAGAGGTAGCCACAGCCGTGAACTACCGCACTGTACTGTGTCTGCTGCTAATATAGACTGGTTGATAAAGAGATAGTATACAATACATACAACAATATACTACTATACTGGTGGTCAGGCACTGGTCACCACTAGTCACACTGGCAGTGGCACTCCTGCAGCAAAAGTGTGCACTGTTTAATTTTAAATTAATATAATATTATGTACTCCTGGGGGCTCCTGCTATAACAACCTGCAGTGCTCCCCAGTCTCCCCCACAATTATTATAAGTAGAGATGAGCGGGTTCGGTTCCTCGGAATCCGAACCCGCCCGAACTTCATGTTTTTTTTCACGGGTCCGAGCGACTCGGATCTTCCCGCCTTGCTCGGTTAACCCGAGCGCGCCCCGAACGTCATCATGACGCTGTCGGATTCTCGCGAGGCTCGGATTCTATCGCGAGACTCGGATTCTATATAAGGAGCCGCGCGTCGCCGCCATTTTCACTCGTGCATTGAGATTGATAGGGAGAGGACGTGTCTGGCGTCCTCTCCATTAGAATAGAGATAGATTAGATAGAGAGAGAGAGATTGTGCAGAGTCGCAGACAGAGTTAGTTTACCACAGTCAGTGACCAGTGCAGTTGCTAGTTAACTTTTATTTAATATAATATATCCGTTCACTTCTCTCTGCTATATCCGTTCTCTGCCTGAAAAAAAAAACGATACACAGCACAGTCAGTCACACAGTGTGACTCAGTCTGTGTGCACTCAGCTCAGCCCAGTGTGCTGCACAGTCATCAATGTATAAATTAAAAGCTTATAATTAATTGTGGGGGAGACTGGGGAGCACTGCAGGTTGTTAGCAGGAGCCAGGAGTACAATTATATTAATTAACAGTGCACACTTTTGCTGCAGGAGTGGTGACCAGTGCCTGACCACCAGTATAGTATTGTTGTATACTACTAATATCTCTTTAAATATCAACCAGTCTATATTAGCAGCAGACACAGTACAGTGCGGTAGTTCACGGCTGTGGCTACCTCTGTGTCGGCACACGGCAGGCAGTCCGTCCGACCAGAATTGTATTATTTATTATTATATACCTACCACCTAACCGTGGTTTTTTTTTCATTCTTTATACCGTCATAGTGTCATCCTAATTGTTACGAGTATACTACTATCTCTTTATCAACCAGTGTACAGTGCGGTAGTTCACGGCTGTGGCTACCTCTGTGTCGGCACACGGCAGGCAGTCCGTCCGACCAGAATTGTATTATTTATTATTATATACCTACCACCTAACCGTGGTTTTTTTTTCATTCTTTATACCGTCATAGTGTCATCCTAATTGTTACGAGTATACTACTATCTCTTTATCAACCAGTGTACAGTGCGGTAGTTCACGGCTGTGGCTACCTCTGTGTCGGCACACGGCAGGCAGTCCGTCCGACCAGAATTGTATTATTTATTATTATATACCTACCACCTAACCGTGGTTTTTTTTTTCATTCTTTATACCGTCATAGTGTCATCCTAATTGTTACGAGTATACTACTATCTCTTTATCAACCAGTGTACAGTGCGGTAGTTCACGGCTGTGGCTACCTCTGTGTCGGCACACGGCAGGCAGTCCGTCCGACCAGAATTGTATTATTTATTATTATATACCTACCACCTAACCGTGGTTTTTTTTTTCATTCTTTATACCGTCATAGTGTCATCCTAATTGTTACGAGTATACTACTATCTCTTTATCAACCAGTGTACAGTGCGGTAGTTCACGGCTGTGGCTACCTCTGTGTCGGCACACGGCAGGCAGTCCGTCCGACCAGAATTGTATTATTTATTATTATATACCTACCACCTAACCGTGGTTTTTTTTTCATTCTTTATACCGTCATAGTGTCATCCTAATTGTTACGAGTATACTACTATCTCTTTATCAACCAGTGTACAGTGCGGTAGTTCATGGCTGTGGCTACCTCTGTGTCGGCACACGGCAGGCAGTCCGTCCGACCAGAATTGTATTATTTATTATTATATACCTACCACCTAACCGTGTTTTTTTTTTCATTCTTTATACCGTCATAGTGTCATCCTAATTGTTACGAGTATACTACTATCTCTTTATCAACCAGTGTACAGTGCGGTAGTTCACGGCTGTGGCTACCTCTGTGTCGGCACACGGCAGGCAGTCCGTCTGACCAGAATTGTATTATTTATTATTATATACCTACCACCTAACCGTGGTTTTTTTTTCATTCTTTATACCGTCATAGTGTCATCCTAATTGTTACGAGTATACTACTATCTCTTTATCAACCAGTGTACAGTGCGGTAGTTCACGGCTGTGGCTACCTCTGTGTCGGCACACGGCAGGCAGTCCGTCCGACCAGAATTGTATTATTTATTATTATATACCTACCACCTAACCGTGGTTTTTTTTTTCATTCTTTATACCGTCATAGTGTCATCCTAATTGTTACGAGTATACTACTATCTCTTTATCAACCAGTGTACAGTGCGGTAGTTCACGGCTGTGGCTACCTCTGTGTCGGCACACGGCAGGCAGTCCGTCCGACCAGAATTGTATTATTTATTATTATATACCTACCACCTAACCGTGGTTTTTTTTTCATTCTTTATACCGTCATAGTGTCATCCTAATTGTTACGAGTATACTACTATCTCTTTATCAACCAGTGTACAGTGCGGTAGTTCACGGCTGTGGCTACCTCTGTGTCGGCAGTCGGCAGGCAGTCCGTCCATCCATAATTGTATTATTATTATAATATATACCACCTAACCGTGGTTTTTTTATACCACCTAACCGTGGCAGTCCATCCATAATTGTATACTAGTATCCAATCCATCCATCTCCATTGTTTACCTGAGGTGCCTTTTAGTTCTGCCTATAAAATATGGAGAACAAAAAAGTTGAGGTTCCAAAATTAGGGAAAGATCAAGATCCACTTCCACCTCGTGCTGAAGCTGCTGCCACTAGTCATGGCCGAGACGATGAAATGCCAGCAACGTCGTCTGCCAAGGCCGATGCCCAATGTCATAGTACAGAGCATGTCAAATCCAAAACACCAAATATCAGAAAAAAAAGGACTCCAAAACCTAAAATAAAATTGTCGGAGGAGAAGCGTAAACTTGCCAATATGCCATTTACCACACGGAGTGGCAAGGAACGGCTGAGGCCCTGGCCTATGTTCATGGCTAGTGGTTCAGCTTCACATGAGGATGGAAGCACTCAGCCTCTCGCTAGAAAACTGAAAAGACTCAAGCTGGCAAAAGCACCGCAAAGAACTGTGCGTTCTTTGAAATCCCAAATCCACAAGGAGAGTCCAATTGTGTCGTTTGCGATGCCTGACCTTCCCAACACTGGACGTGAAGAGCATGCGCCTTCCACTATTTGCATGCCCCCTGCAAGTGCTGGAAGGAGCACCCGCAGTCCAGTTCCTGATAGTCAGATTGAAGATGTCAGTGTTGAAGTACACCAGGATGAGGAGGATATGGGTGTTGCTGGCGCTGGGGAGGAAATTGACCAGGAGGATTCTGATGGTGAGGTGGTTTGTTTAAGTCAGGCACCCGGGGAGACACCTGTTGTCCGTGGGAGGAATATGGCCGTTGACATGCCAGGTGAAAATACCAAAAAAATCAGCTCTTCGGTGTGGAGGTATTTCACCACAAATGCGGACAACAGGTGTCAAGCCGTGTGTTCCCTTTGTCAAGCTGTAATAAGTAGGGGTAAGGACGTTAACCACCTCGGAACATCCTCCCTTATACGTCACCTGCAGCGCATTCATAATAAGTCAGTGACAAGTTCAAAAACTTTGGGTGACAGCGGAAGCAGTCCACTGACCAGTAAATCCCTTCCTCTTGTAACCAAGCTCACGCAAACCACCCCACCAACTCCCTCAGTGTCAATTTCCTCCTTCCCCAGGAATGCCAATAGTCCTGCAGGCCATGTCACTGGCAAGTCTGACGAGTCCTCTCCTGCCTGGGATTCCTCCGATGCATCCTTGCGTGTAACGCCTACTGCTGCTGGCGCTGCTGTTGTTGCCGCTGGGAGTCGATGGTCATCCCAGAGGGGAAGTCGTAAGCCCACTTGTACTACTTCCAGTAAGCAATTGACTGTTCAACAGTCCTTTGCGAGGAAGATGAAATATCACAGCAGTCATCCTACTGCAAAGCAGATAACTGAGGCCTTGGCATCCTGGGTGGTGAGAAACGTGGTTCCGGTATCCATCATTACTGCAGAGCCAACTAGAGACTTGTTGGAGGTACTGTGTCCCCGGTACCAAATACCATCTAGGTTCCATTTCTCTAGGCAGGCGATACCGAAAATGTACACAGACCTCAGAAAAAGAGTCACCAGTGTCCTAAAAAATGCAGCTGTACCCAATGTCCACTTAACCACGGACATGTGGACAAGTGGAGCAGGGCAGGGTCAGGACTATATGACTGTGACAGCCCACTGGGTAGATGTATGGACTCCCGCCGCAAGAACAGCAGCGGCGGCACCAGTAGCAGCATCTCGCAAACGCCAACTCTTTCCTAGGCAGGCTACGCTTTGTATCACCGCTTTCCAGAATACGCACACAGCTGAAAACCTCTTACGGCAACTGAGGAAGATCATCGCGGAATGGCTTACCCCAATTGGACTCTCCTGTGGATTTGTGGCATCGGACAACGCCAGCAATATTGTGTGTGCATTAAATCTGGGCCAATTCCAGCACGTCCCATGTTTTGCACATACCGTGAATTTGGTGGTGCAGAATTTTTTAAAAAACGACAGGGCCGTGCAAGAGATGCTGTCGGTGGCCAGAAGAATTGCGGGACACTTTCGGCGTACAGGCACCACGTACAGAGAACTGGAGCACCACCAAAAACTACTGAACCTGCCCTGCCATCATCTGAAGCAAGAAGTGGTAACGAGGTGGAATTCAACCCTCTATATGCTTCAGAGGTTGGAGGAGCAGCAAAAGGCCATTCAAGCCTATACAATTGAGCACGATATAGTAGGTGGAATGCACCTGTCTCAAGTGCAGTGGAGAATGATTTCAACGTTGTGCAAGGTTCTGATGCCCTTTGAACTTGCCACACGTGAAGTCAGTTCAGACACTGCCAGCCTGAGTCAGGTCATTCCCCTCATCAGGCTTTTGCAGAAGAAGCTGGAGGCATTGAAGGAGGAGCTAACACGGAGCGATTCCGCTAGGCATGTGGGACTTGTGGATGCAGCCCTTAATTCGCTTAACAAGGATTCACGGGTGGTCAATCTGTTGAAATCAGAGCACTACATTTTGGCCACCGTGCTCGATCCTAGATTTAAAGCCTACCTTGGATCTCTCTTTCCGGCAGACACAGGTCTGCTGGGGTTGAAAGACCTGCTGGTGACAAAATTGTCAAGTCAAGCGGAACGCGACCTGTCAACATCTCCTCCTTCACATTCTCCCGCAACTGGGGGTGCGAGGAAAAGGCTCAGAATTCCGAGCCCACCCGCTGGCGGTGATGCAGGGCAGTCTGGAGCGACTGCTGATGCTGACATCTGGTCCGGACTGAAGGACCTGACAATGATTACGGACATGTCGTCTACTGTCACTGCATATGATTCTCTCAACATTGATAGAATGGTGGAGGATTATATGAGTGACCGCATCCAAGTAGGCACGTCACACAGTCCGTACTTATACTGGCAGGAAAAAGAGGCAATTTGGAGGCCCTTGCACAAACTGGCTTTATTCTACCTAAGTTGCCCTCCCACAAGTGTGTACTCCGAAAGAGTGTTTAGTGCCGCCGCTCACCTTGTCAGCAATCGGCGTACGAGGTTACATCCAGAAAATGTGGAGAAGATGATGTTCATTAAAATGAATTATAATCAATTCCTCCGCGGAGACATTGACCAGCAGCAATTGCCTCCACAAAGTACACAGGGAGCTGAGATGGTGGATTCCAGTGGGGACGAATTGATAATCTGTGAGGAGGGGGATGTACACGGTGATATATCGGAGGGTGAAGATGAGGTGGACATCTTGCCTCTGTAGAGCCAGTTTGTGCAAGGAGAGATTAATTGCTTCTTTTTTGGGGGGGGTCCAAACCAACCCGTCATATCAGTCACAGTCGTGTGGCAGACCCTGTCACTGAAATGATGGGTTGGTTAAAGTGTGCATGTCCTGTTTTGTTTATACAACATAAGGGTGGGTGGGAGGGCCCAAGGATAATTCCATCTTGCACCTCTTTTTTCTTTTCTTTTTCTTTGCATCATGTGCTGATTGGGGTGGGTTTTTTGGAAGGGACACCCTGCGTGACACTGCAGTGCCACTCCTAGATGGGCCCGGTGTTTGTGTCGGCCACTAGGGTCGCTAATCTTACTCACACAGCTACCTCATTGCGCCTCTTTTTTTCTTTGCGTCATGTGCTGTTTGGGGAGGGTTTTTTGGAAGGGACATCCTGCGTGACACTGCAGTGCCACTCCTAGATGTGCCCGGTGTTTGTGTCGGCCACTAGGGTCGCTAATCTTACTCACACAGTCAGCTACCTCATTGCGCCTCTTTTTTTCTTTGCGTCATGTGCTGTTTGGGGAGGGTTTTTTGGAAGGGCCATCCTGCGTGACACTGCAGTGCCACTCCTAGATGGGCCCGGTGTTTGTGTCGGCCACTAGGGTCGCTAATCTTACTCACACAGCTACCTCATTGCGCCTCTTTTTTTCTTTGCGTCATGTGCTGTTTGGGGAGGGTTTTTTGGAAGGGACATCCTGCGTGACACTGCAGTGCCACTCCTAGATGGGCCCGGTGTTTGTGTCGGCCACTAGGGTCGCTTATCTTACTCACACAGCGACCTCGGTGCAAATTTTAGGACTAAAAATAATATTGTGAGGTGTGAGGTATTCAGAATAGACTGAAAATGAGTGTAAATTATGGTTTTTGAGGTTAATAATACTTTGGGATCAAAATGACCCCCAAATTCTATGATTTAAGCTGTTTTTTAGTGTTTTTTGAAAAAAACACCCGAATCCAAAACACACCCGAATCCGACAAAAAAAATTCGGTGAGGTTTTGCCAAAACGCGTTCGAACCCAAAACACGGCCGCGGAACCGAACCCAAAACCAAAACACAAAACCCGAAAAATTTCAGGCGCTCATCTCTAATTATAAGCTTTGCCTTTTATACATTGATGTGCAGCACACTGGGCTGAGCTGAGTGCTCACAGACTGAGTCACACTGTGTGACTGGCTGCTGCTGTGTATCGTTTTTTTTCAGGCAGAGAACGGATATAGCAGAGAACGGATATATATTAAAATAAATAAAAGTTAACTAACAACAACTGCACTGGTCACTGTGGTAAACTCTGTCTGACTCTGCACAATCTCTCTCTCTCTTCTAATCTAATTTCTAATGGAGAGGACGCCAGCCACGTCCTCTCCCTATCAATCTCAATGCACGTGTGAAAATGGCGGCGACGCGCGGCTCCTTATATAGAATCCGAGTCTCGCGAGAATCTGACAGCGTCATGATGACGTTCGGGCGCGCTCGGGTTAACCGAGCAAGCCGGGAGGATCCGAGTCTGCTCGGACCCGTGAAAAAAACATGAAGTTCGTGCGGGTTCGGATTCAGAGAAACCGAACCCGCTCATCTCTAGTTTTTACCACTTTTGATTTATCACACCGCGATGTGCGATATGTGAAGACAGGAGCTGACTTCCTGGACACTCCTCTTCCCCTCACTGTGCACATGACTGGAGAGGAGGCTGGAAGCATGTTGCTGAGCTCACAACCTCCGCACAAGGTAGGCAGGCTATACCACTGGCCAACAATGACTATTATTCTTTTTTACCAAAACTGCGCACCATTATGCTGCTCTACCCACATTTATACTGGCCTCCTGCTCAAAACGCTGCACCACTGCAAGCCGTAGGCAGCCGCGCCCTAAATGCCATTATACTGCGCCACTGGCAACCAATGACTACTCTTCTTTTTTACCAATACATCCCACTATTATGCTGCCCTACCCACGATTATACTGGACCCCTGCCCAAAATGCTGCACCACTGCAAGCCCCATGCGACCACGCCCTAAACGCCACTATACTGTACCACTGCACACCAATGACTATTATTCTTTTTTACCAACACTGCCCACCATTATGCTGCTCTACTCACGATTATACAGGCCCCCTGCCTAAAATGCTGCACCACTGCACACCAATGACTATTATTCCTTTTTACCAAAACTGCCCACCATTATGCTGCTCTACTCACGATTATACAGGTCCCCTGCCTAAAATGCTGCACCACTGCACACCAATGAATATTATTCTTTTTTTAACAACATTTCCCACCATTATGCTGCTCTACCCATGATTACACAGGCCCCCTGCCCAAAATGCTGCGTTACTGCACACCAATGACTACAGTATTATTCTTTTTTACCAACACTACCCACCATTATGCTGTTCTACCCACGATAATACAGGCCCCCAGACCAAAATTCTGCACCACTGCAAGCCCCATGCGGCTGCGTCCTAAACGCCATTATACTGTGCCGTTGTAAGCCACAGCCCACCATTATGCTGCTTCACCCTGCACACCAATGTATTCTCACAACATATTTCAGATAACTCAAACCAGTAACTAGAAAACAAACTTTATTTAACCAGAATAATGAAACTTTAACTAGAAAACAAACTTTATTTAACCAGAATAATGGAACTTTTTTCATGTATTTTAATTTTTTTTTTTTGCATTCTGCAGATGTCCTATGAGAACCGCGAGTTTCTTTCAGGCTTTATTAGCCTTTACCATGAGGAGGAGTGTCTTTGGCTGACGTCCTCACCAGAATACAGCAATAAGCAGAAGAGGGAGGCTGCTTATACCCGCATGGTGGAGTACTCCAAGCTAACCTACTCTGCTGCGTCGGTGGCCTGGGTCTGGAAGAAAATTGCCAATCTACGGACAGTCTTTGTCAAAGAGAACCGCAAGGTGGAGGAGTCCAAGAGGTCAGGGGCCGGTGCAGACAAGGTGTATGTGCCGCAGCTGTCATACTACAAAGATCTTAACTTCCTCCTGGAGAAAAGGTTCGCTAAAAGTCCCTGGTGGTGATGGCAGAGTTCGAGAAGGGAAGTCTGAACATGGAGGAGGACGAAGGGGTAAGTTGCTTTTTACCTTATACATTCCTCCTGCCATGCCACAGCTCCTTCCCCATTGAAGAAGGCATTATATTTTTTCCGTACCTCTTTTACCCGTGCAGTGCAGAGTAAAGTTGCTGCAGGTGGTCCCACCGAGGAAATTTGCACTGTCACCACTGGCTGGTTGGGATCTTTCGGTCCTGCTGGGAGCAAAGGCATTTGCCTTGTGGCCTTGCCTCAGAGCATGTTGTGTAGTATACAGCATGCTGTTACTACACAGTCATTTTTGCCCAGCCTCTTGTTGATAGGTTTGTGGAAGATCCTGAACCGGTTGTTGAGAATGCCAAATGAATTCTCAACAACCCTGCGGGCCCTAGAAAGGCTGTAGTTAAAAATGCACCTATCGTGGTTTAGGACTCTAGGCTTCATTATGTGTTTGTGCAGTGCGAGGGCCTCATCTGCTACGAACACAAATCCCAGGCAATTCTTTGTTTGCTCCACAGGCGGCAGATGAATGGAGTTGGTGGTGAGCCTATCATAAAAGCGCATATTTTTCAACGATCCACCATGCGAGCAACGACCATTTTTCCCAACATCCAGGAAACTAAATTCATAGTTTGCATTGACCATCGCCATGAGAACAATGCTTAAGTAGTCTTTATAATTGAAGGAGTCCGACCCTCTGTTGGTGGGTTTGGGGATGCGCACATGTTTCCCATCTATCGCACCAACACAATTTGTGTAATTCCAGCTCCTGTCAAAGTCCTCTGCAATAGCTTGCCATTCTTCCACGCTTGTAGGGAACTGTAACAGTAAAAAAAAAGTTTTAATATTCACTAAATATGTTTTTCTTTAACCTACAGTCACAAGACCTACAGACACCTGAAGTAGACCTCAGCCATACCCCTTCCCTCATCAACACCTCACCAGAGGAACCAACCTCTCCACAGCGACTGGCTGCCAGGAGGAAGCCACGGAAAACACAATTTGTAGAAGACCCTCTACTATTGGATACCCGTTAATAGCTGCTCTGAAAACCGGATGACTTTGATAACTTTGGATCATATGTGAGCAAAACTATACGTAAGGTTTCTGTGCAGCAGCAAGTTGAGTGCCAGCGCCTGGTGTCACAGGTTTTGTACCAAACACTCTCAGGACAACTGACACCAGAGTGGAATGTTCATGGGCCAGAACCTCAAGCACCTGCTCCTCATCTCCCATTGACCTTCAGTTCACCATCACCCACCTACCCTACATCTACTACTCAGCATCACAACTACCATTCTGGTTATCCGCAACCACAGGCCCCATCCATCTACCCTTCCTCCACTTTCCATCCAACTCAAACCCCTCCTCATCAATCCAGCAACCCTTCCTGCTATCATCAACCCCCACCCCCATCCACCCACCCTTCCCCCACTATTCAATCTCCTCCTCAAACCAGTTACCCTTCCCAAGGCAGCCACACATCAACCGTCTTCTCCATAATTTTGATCTCCTTGATGTCACAGGAGGGACAAGATGAGGAGGAGACAAGTCTCTTTCAAATGTAGGGTGATTCTCATTTACTGCTGCCCTTGTTATACATACCAACATATGTGGTGCATTCTGATACTACGGTGAGTGTCAACGCTTTCAGGCGGACAATTCACACATGCGGCTAGGGAAAGGTTGATGGTACCGGGGACCCATCTTCCTGCCCCTAGCTGCATGTGTGAATTCCGCCCCTGGCACCGTTGACACTCAACACAGCTGTATCAGAATGCACCACATATGTTAGTATATATAAAATTCCTGCTGCTGTGATAGATCTGGTGCACTATGATATACGGCATTTTAGTGGCACTGCTTTCAGGTGGACAATGCACACATGCAGCTTGGGTCCGGTTGATGGTGCCGGGGAGCCTGAAGCCGGGCCTACCTGCATGTGTGCATTGTGCCCCTGAAAGCGCTGCCACTCAAAAAACACTGTATATCATACTGCACCTATATATTGCAACAGATGGGGTGCATTCTGATACTACGATGTTAATTTGCACCGCAGACAGGAGCACAATGCACACATGCAACTTGGTGCAGGTTGATGGTACCGGGGACCCATCTTCCTACCCCAAGTTGCATGTGTGCATTGTACCCCTGGCTGCGGTGCCACTCAATGCCGTAGTATCAAAATGCACCACATTTGTTGCTATATATAGCATTTTTGTTATCATGTCATAAATGTATTGATGCAGATGTGCTGCATCATGAAAACTTTATACTATTTGCTGACGTTTAGCCATGTTGGCCACATATACAATTATGTCTTGAAATAAAAAGCACATATTTTTCTACGCAATTTCAGTTTGGTGTCATTTTCTTACCTTGCAGTACTTATACTGAAGCACTTTGATAATAGCCTTGCAGGTTTCAGGTATGATGTGTCCCAAAGCCTGTGCTGAGATACGGGTCCCATACTTCAGGTCCTCAAATGACTGTCCAGTAGCAAGGAACTGCAGGGTAGCCACAAGCTTCTCCTCAGCAGGAAGTTGCGGTAGTCATCCAGTTTGTTCGCCCTGATCTTATCCAGGAGGGGCATGTAGGAGCAAGTAGTCCGCTTAAGCAGCCCCTCCTTGGTCCGCCATTTGGTGTCCCGCTTCTGTATGAGGGGGGTCACCAGGTGCAGTAACTCCTGGAAGGTGTCATCATTCATGCACAGGAAGTTGCGGTAGTCATCCAGGTTGTTCTCCCTGATCTTATCCAGGAGTGGCATGTGGGAGCGAGAAGGCCGCTTAAGCACCCACTCCTTGGTCCAGCAAGATCTCTCCCTCCACCTTTGCACAGAGTAGCACATGAGAGCCTGATAACAAGCAGAATCCATTTCTACACACAGCAATATAGAACACTTTGTAATGCAAGCAGAACAAAGCAGTGCACGGTAGCTTGCAATGTGGAATGAGCAGCAGGTATAAACAAAACTTCTCTAGTCACAGAGCAAACAGAAGTGTACAGACTATAAAATGGCTGCATTTATATATCCCCCAGATAGGCCAGTCCTCTATTTAAATTTTTATAAATCTGGCAGATAAATCTGGTATGCTTTTGGTCAGCATGCGATTCGCTCGCATTCGAACATCTGATACCACCTGATTTCCGGTCGTAAGGGGCATAAGATAAATTGCAGGATTGAATGCGCATCGAATGCACCAAAAATGCACTTTCGATGTGATTTGTCTCAAGGTGAGCTTCAAGGGAAATCGGGCCCGATATTGCGTTGAAGGCAATCGCACAAGTGTATGGGCACCATTGCATTAACTCCTGTACTATTGTTATTAACATAAATGGCGGTGAGTGTTACATAATAATTGAAATTTAGAGAAAATACAAGCAAGGAAGACCTTGAAGAAACTGAACCATATGGTCTTATTAACGTCCTAGTTTTTCAGTTGTTCAGTAGAGTGCAGTATAGCTGAGCTATGCAGGATCCATTACTTAAGCAAACATCCACAGAATGAAGATGATTTCATTGGCTGAGAGTTTGGATCCACTAGTAAGCTGCAAATGATTCATGCTGGGGTGCAGACTCTAATGGATTTTGCTAATTTAGTCTAATCGATTTCTAGTCTTCACCTACTAGGTAGATGCAGATTCAGGAATAACCAATGATTTACTGTAGGCAAAAATTAAGTAAAGTACAAAGTCAAAGGCTGACAACTATGGTCAGTATATAGGTTGGGTTGGTAACGTCAAGTTAGTACACTGGCATGCACAAGAAACAAATAAAACATGGTTCCTATGTAGAGTGTTATTAATACTGTATACAGAGCTAAAACAAGAGAAGGGAATGTGCCTGAGTAATATGGGAGCATGACTGACTCTGGTACAAGATCGTTATACAAAACTTTACCAAGAGAGGTAGACAAGAACTCTCCTATGATGGGGCACTCAGTTGGTGTTTTAAATGCATATGCTACATCATTGGATCAATAATAGGGGAAGAAAAAAAGGGAAAAGTAGAAGATAGAAAACAATCTATTAAGACTTAACTTTTATTGAGGATCAATAATTAAAATTATTTGGAGATTATTCTCTCTTAATCTAAAAAGGCGAAATATAGACACACTACATACAGTACAACATATAACAAATTAAAAGGTACAGGTGATCTGTGAACTCCAACAGGCCTTTGCCCTCTCAAATAGTAGAGAGTGAAGGACAAATAGCAAGAAGTTAGTCAAGACCTTATGGCATGTTCCATGGTTCTGCTGCCTCGTATGTGCTACTGCATTATATACGTGGTGAGAGACCCTTACTTGTGCCAGTCTCTAGAGTCATAGACAGTGCCAGAGCATCAACGGAAAGTGTCTCATTCACTTCTACTTTTGGTTGGTGACCATAGGGTCAGTGCAGCCAATGAGAGAGCTACTGACACTCTACCTGCTCTGGTGTTGAAAGGAGCGTAGAAGGTATGAAAGGCAAGACTATATAGCAAACTTCGTGGTTCTGCTACCACGTATGTGCCATAGCATTATATGCGTGTTGAGAGACCATTAGTAATGCCAGTCAATGGAAATATAGACTAGGCCAGTCAATATGCACTGTGTCTCATTCACCTCAAATACTGGCTGATGATACTAAGATCAGTGCAGCCAGTTCAGGGGTTACTGACACTTTGCTATTGTGGTGTTGTAATAGACATAGAAGGCTTTGTAAATTTAAATTGATTGAAACATCTATTATCGTCTAATACATACTATCCACAGTAAAGATCGACATATACAGTTTATCACAGAGAGGATGATTTTCTCTCAACGCCCGTCATAAGTGTTACTCAGGTTATATTTTCTATATACATGGATGAATAATTCATCAAAATTATAACCTTTTTGCAACACTATTGTTTCAAAAGTGTATATCTGGCTTTTAGTATTCCATTTGCCTTTTATCTCATGCTCCTAATTTCTAATTGCTATACAGACAGTAATAGTTAATCCTCCAGGGAGATAACACTTATTTTTGTGGTATATGCCCTAACTATAAAGCACAATGTTTACAAATATATAGACCAGGTGGTCTGTTGCCCCTGGCAACAGTGCTTAGGGCTTGTATTATTTATACCGTAACCCTGAACACAGAAAAATTGCACAGAGTTAATACAAAGTGTATATCTAATCAAAGAGGATACTGTTGATTATAGCACATCTGCCTCCTAGTTTAGTACTTCAAGATTTTTAGTATTATATGTTAACATTAGAGTCATTCATTGAAGACGTGGAGACACAGTAAAATTTGGCATATTCTATTTGTGAAGCATACATATATGCAGCCTACAATGGCCTATCACCCCTGGCAACGGTTGTCATGGTAGACGGTATTCACATATCATGCACAAACCATGCAGGTAATGGCAATTTATTCGTTATGACGTCAGACCAGTATAACGCCTTTAACTGGGGGCTTCACAATATAATTTATCATCTCATACGATCTGTACCTGGGGGCAGCCCGCCGTGCGCACTGGCGGGGTGCCCGCAACGCTCCTTCCTTTAACGTACGTTTCGCCTGTGGCTTGTTCTACCTCTCTTGGTAAAGTTTTGTATAACAATTTAACCTAACTCTCAGGGAGCACCCCCCACTGTCTCTAATTAATATGTAAGCATAGAAGTGCAGGATATAGAAAATTGGGGTAAGAGTGTTACTTATTAAAGGATGGTCCTTTGATTTTGATTTAATTTCTGTTCTTAAGTCTGTGCGGACAACACATTTTCTTTATCTGGTACAAGATCGTCAGGTAACATTGTTGATGATGACAGTCTGTTGTTCCATATCCACATACTTTCAGGAACTACATAACGTGAAGGTATGATATTTGGTATATACTTTTACATTTTTATGCTGACAAATAGTGAAATTACTCTATTGTAGTGAAAGGAGTCCAATGTGTTTATATCTTTCAAATATGCAATACATATATTTTATATACACACTGTATGTATTTTTCTAAAGCTGTTTATAGTTTTCATCATGTGACTGATACAATCGCTATCATATAACCCGTTCATTTATGGGATTTTATCTCGCCACTTAGCAATGCAAAATGTCAGATTGTATATCATATGTGTAATATGACTGTACATATCAGTAAAATATATTCATAATTCTAGTGCATGGAAGTCAGACCAAGACTAATGTACTATCTAGGTATTGCTGTTGGAGTGAAATGGTAAGTAACACAGAGGGCTCTAGGTCGTATTGTGGGTAAATATGGCATACTGAACATTAGCTAATGTCCATTAAAATGTTTCATTGAGAACAGCGTGAGGCTATTGTAGTTTTTAATGATGGCATGAGGCCATCTATTCACACTTCATGAGAAAGATGGACCTTAAAATCCACAAAATCAATGTTTTGTTCAATAATGTTTTCCTTTTGCTGTACTATAGTATCTGGGTTTTATTGTATAAATAGGTTTTCTGTGAAATAGTATTTTGTCAAGTTTACACTCTCTTATGTATACAAATATAAATGTAACACCTAACAATCTAAATAAGTAATCACATCTATTGACTATAGATGAACATTTTGTCTTAATTTTTTGCATTTCTGAGTTTGGGACATTCTGGCTGTATATTTAGCTTAACTGAATATATCATTAATAGTTTTTATGGTACATATGATGGCGATTTTATGCATATACAATTTTAAGGATAGCTACTGTAAGTTAGATCTCTGGTATTTAAAACAGAAAATGTGTAATATATTTGCAAAAGCTCCAATATATATTCCATATTTAGTCTAGCACTGACTCTGTTATCTATACATATAGCAGTGCTCAATATAAAATAAAACAAAAAATGCTTTAAATGGAGGTGGAGCATCTAGAAAGCTTTCCTGATATTGTCATGTGAATACTGGATTTACCATCCATGTAGTTCAGTCAATAAGGAGAGCTACAATGTGTGCTCACTTTCACAGATTCATTTAAAAGTATTGTGTAGAATTACTTTAAACAAAATAGATATAAATTGTTTTTTTTTTTTTTTAATAGAGTATTTTTATTCAACAGAATGGAAGAATACAGACTTTTCAGTGTATGCCGGGAAATCTGGTGACATTACAGAACTTTTATAATTTGCATAGCCCCGCCACACCATATACATCCATATTTGAGCATGACTGGCGGATATAAGGCCATCTAATAACAACCCACAAAGCGATTTTCGAAGTCTGAAAAGAAATGCCAACACATTCATGATAGATTTTCTCATTTCTCCCCAAACTAGCTCAATTAACCCCCCAACTATAAGGCCATATACGGCCTGGTACTCCAAACTAAGATACCTAAAACAACCATATTTATCAAAATAAATAAAATATATAAATGATAACAACAAAACGAAAGCATAAGTAAATTAAACAAATCGATCGTGATCATGCAAGGCGAGGTACAAAATCCACATAATATAAATACCTATACGGGGGGGGGGGGGCGGGGGCGCCAGGTCGGCTATTCAAATCCCAGAGAATCAGGGCACTGATAAGACGCAATACGTCTCAAAGCTTAAGGGCAGGGGTGGAATATCTAGAATTGATCCAAAAGGACCAAATTTTCCCGTATTTGGAGAGAGCATTATTTTTCATATAAACATACCGATCTTTCAATACGGTGTCGTTCACCAAGGCTTTAAATGCAGACATCGTAGGAGAATGTGAGGCCATCCATGTCCGCGCTATGCATACCTTAGCAAGGGCGCAAATGCTACGAGCATACAATCCCTCCCACCGGGGCCCAGAATCAGACTCTCCCATCCCCAAAATGCCGAATCCCGGAGTCAACATGCCTCTTGGTATCCCTGTATGTTCCAGAATCGACCCGACCCCAGCCCAAAACACCTGCAAGGACGGACACTCCCACACTAGATGCCAGAATGATCCGCCAGCAGTCCCGCATTTAGGACAAGTGGCAGCACCACCAGCCCCGAACCTGGACAATCTGCTCGGCGTCATATACGATCTGTGCAGTATAAAGAATTGAATTTGTTGGAACCGCAGTGATTTGGTGACCTGACCCGAGTTCCCCAGCGCAGCCCCCCACTCCTCCGCATCTATAGGGCCTAAGTCGTGCTCCCAACGTTCCCGAAGATTTGAGAGCGGGTCTGCATGAATTGTTGCAAGAAGGTACGAGTAGGTGAATGATATCACCTTGACCCTGCCCAATGCACTTAAAAAGGTCTTAATGGGGAAGGGGAGGAGCGCCGGGGAAGAATCCCCAAACTGTGCTTGTAGGGCGTGTCGGAGTTGCAAATACCTGTAGAAGTAGGAGTTTGGGAGACCAAACTCCTCTTTCAGGTGCTGAAAGGATTTTAGAGCACCGTCGCTATACAGCTGGTGCATGGAAGTCACCGAGTACGGGGCCCATATCCCCACGCCCTCCAAAGACCCCAACTCGCGAAGCGACGCGGAGTGCCAGAGAGGAGTATCCGGGTCCATACCAACATATCCAAACATGCCCGTCAAGGCCAGCCAAATCTTCATGGCCTGAAACACAATAGGAGGAGACAACCGGGAAGCGCTCCCTCCCACCAATAACTGCGCCGGGGAAAGGTCCGGGTAACAGCACCTGAGAAATGCCCAACATAACTCGGCCTCCTCTCCCCCCCGCAACCAAATGCCAATGTGAGCTAGCTGGGCCGCAAAATAGTACAGTTGAAAGTGAGGCAAGGCCAGTCCCCCGTCTGCTTTTTGTCTAGTAAGGGTAGTCAACTTAATTCTAGGCCTTTCATTGGCCCATACTAGTGATGTCAATATACTGTTTAACTTCTTGAAGAAGGTCGGGAAGACATACACAGGGGATTGTGAAAGAACATACAGTAGCTTAGGCAAAACTATCATTTTAATAAGGCTAACCCTACCCGTTATTGTCAGCGGAAGTTTACACCAGGCCCTTGACTTACGTACAATCATGTGTACAAGAGGGTCAAGGTTCAAGGGCACAAAGTCCGAGGGGTCGTTAGTAACCTGGATCCCCAGGTATTTAAACTGGCTCGTCCAACACAGTGGCAGGGATATTTTCGGGACCTGGGGAGGAGAGCCCATGATGGGCAGTATAGATGATTTGGACCAATGTATACGGAGACCTGAGAAGCCGCCGAAGGTCTCTATGACCTGCAGCACTACAGGCATATCCACGGCATAGTCGTGTAAGAACAGCAACAGGTCGTCCGCATAAAGGGCTATTTTATCAGTGCAGGGGCCCGTAACAACTCCCCCAATGTCCGAGTGCGACCTAACTAGACAAGCCAGGGGTTCGATGGCTATGGCAAATAAGGCGGGGGAAAGGGGGCATCCCTGTCTGGTGCCCCTAGTCAAGGTGAAAGAGGAGGATATATAACCGTTGACCAAGATCCTGGCACGTGGATTCTGATAGAGTAGTTTGATCCATTGTATGAAATTAGGACCAAAGCCCATATATTTCATGACTCCCCACAAGTAGGGCCATTCAACGCTGTCGAAGGCCTTAGCCGCGTCCAGCGATACGACAACCGCGTCTGAGGGGAAATCGTGTGGAGCCTGTAATACAGTATAGAGCCTACGCAAATTGATGGACGTGGATTTCCCGGGCATACAGCCAGTTTGATCCCGATGTATTACTGTTTGAATAACCAGGTTAAGCCGTACCACAAGGATTTTAGCCAGGATCTTGGCATCGGTAGGGATAAGGGAGATTGGTCTATATGACTCCATCAGTTTGGGGTCCTTGCCAGGCTTTGGCAATACAATAATAACTGCCTCGGACATTGAGGGAGGAAGGCGATTGGAGGCAAATATATCCGAATACATCTCAAGTAGTTTTGGGCCAAAGAACTGTACATACTGTTTGTACAGCTCAGTGGGAATACCATCACTTCCCGGAGACTTACCACCGGGACACATTCCTATCGCCGCAGTCACTTCCTCTAAAGTCAAGGGCGCATCTAAGGAAGCCCTAGCCTCATGGGAAAGCTTCGGAAGGGGTATATTAGATAAATACAAATCTAAGTCCCCCTCAGAGCACGTCATCTGAGAATCATAAAACTCCCCAAAGTACGAAAGGAACAGCTGTACTATGTCAGGGGTATTGCTCACCATGGAACCGTCAGGACAAGACATCTGCACTATCGTATTCCCAGGACGATCATAATGCACCAGATGAGCCAATAAACTACCCGGCCTGTCTGCCTGCATATAAATATTAGTTGCCCTAAACAGGAGGGAGCGTGCATTCTTGTCGGAGAGGTGAGCCAGCCAAGCCTCCTTAGCTGACATCCACCGCACCTTCAAAGCGGAGGTGCCCTCCGCCAAGTATCTGGTCTCTAGATCTCTATAGTCACACTCAAGCTGTCGCTCCGTCGCTCTGTATTCCAACTTGCGGGTAGCAATTTTACCAATCAGTGTGCCACGCAGGTATGCTTTGAATGTGTCCCAAACAATATGCACCGGAGCCGAGCCCACATTATCCGCAAAAAAGCCCTCCCACCTGGACTTTAAATCCGGGCATTCTCCCAACTGAAGCAGCCAGGATGGATGCAACCTCCAATAAGACTGTCCCTTCCGGCACTCCACGTCAAGAGACAACAACATGGGCGAGTGGTCGGACACCCCGCGCGCCTCATAATGAACATCCGTTACATTAGGTAAAAGCCCGGGCGAGACCAGGGCCAGGTCGATTCTGGAGAATGTGCCATGCGTACCAGGGAAGCATGAGTACTGCCTAAGTGTAGGGTTTCCGAACTCTCCAAACATCTACCCACTGCATACTATCTATAACATCCGCAAACTTAGAGTGAGAGTGAGAAGTTGGCTGCCCACCTCCCGCCCCCGGACCTTGAGAGGACCTCCATCTATCCAAGGAGACATCCAGCACATTATTAAAATCCCCCAGACATATAACAGGAGTATGGGGGGATGAAGCAATAAACGATGCGGCTTTCTGCAGAACATCATATGAAAACGGGGGGGGGATGTAAACAGACAAAATAAAAAGGGCACGGGAGTTCAGCTTACATTCCAGAAACACAAACCTGCCGTATGGATCAGTGCTTACTGTGATCAATTCAAACTGTACGGTTCTCCGTATCATTACCGATACTCCCCTGGAAGAGGAGGAATGAGAGGAATGATACGCCCATCCCACCCAAGGCCTACGGAGCGACAACAGCCTATTTCCCTCCAGATGAGTTTCGCTTAAGCAGACAACGTCCGGGCCATATTTCTTAATCATTTTAAATACCAGGGATCGCTTTACTTTATTACTGATGCCCCGGACGTTCCACGCCAAAATCTTTAAAGCAGACATGTCGTACCGTGCATGGTCTGAGACGCAGCGCCCTGTGAAAGCCTAAACAGCAGCATCGTCTGGGCACCCACCCACCCCTGCAGAGTGTTACCCCGGAACCCGGAACCCCTTAAATAGCTCGACCTCACCTCGCATAGAAATGAGCAATCATATGAAAAACAAAAAACAATACAAAACAGAAATAAAAACAGATCAGAAAAATAAACAGCATCCCCACAACATCCCCCCTCCCCGTATACCTCCCCTAACTGTGGCATACACATATCCCTAACAAACCACCAACCCTGGTAGCCAAAAAACCTACGGCAGTGCTATACGCAGCAAACAGACCCAAAGGAAAAGAAAAAACCCCTTAATACTGTATGTAAAGTCACTGCTCAACAATGTCCAGAACAACCATGACCAGGGGAAACTCCCCGGACGTATACTTGCGTATTGATGGCCCATGGAGAAAAGTAGCTGGGCGTCAGTCCGGAGCCAGCTGGCGGGCGCCCGGAGCATAGCCGTCCAGCCAGGCCGCCGCCTCCCTCGGAGTGTTGAAGAACTTAGTCTCCCCGTCCGCCACCACTCGCAGCCGAGAGGGGAACAACATTGAATAGGGGATATTCAGATCACGAAGTCGCCGCTTGACAGGCATAAACTGGGCCCGGTCTTTTTGGACATCTGCAGCGAAATCTGGAAATGCTGACACCCGGACGCCATTTCGGATCAGAGGGCCCTTCGCGCGACCCAGGCGCAGAACAGAGTCTCGGTCTTTATAATGTAGAAACTTTGCTATAAATGTCCGCGGGGGGGCGCCTGGGGGCAAAGGCCGGAACGGCACCCGATGCGCCCGCTCCACTGCAAACTGGGATGTAAAGGATTCGGCGCCATACGCTTCTGTCAACCAGGATTCCAGGAATTCCTCAGGATGTGCCCCTTCCTCCCTCTCAGGCAAGCCCACGAATCTGACGTTGTTTCTGCGAAGTCGTCCCTCCATATCCAGGAGTTTAGTTTGCAGTGTAGAAACTTGCTGTGTAACCGCAGAGACAGACCGTTGAAGGGGGCCGCTGAGGTCTTCCAAATTAGAGACCCGCGTCTCCGTTTCTCCCACTCTCTCCCGGACCCGCTGGACATCCTGGCGTAATAAGGACAGGTCACACTGCACCTTCTCCATTTTGTCCGACAGACGCTGTTCGCTGGCCGCTATGGCCTCCAGGACCTGCTGAATGGAAGGAGGAGGTGGCTGTACATCCGCGCCCTGGTCTGACCCAGCCGGGGGCGCCGACTGAGCAGCCGGCTGTCGGGCATACTTCTCCAGTTTAGCCGCGCCGCACTCTGGCCACCCTTCACCATGATGACAAGGCTAAGGCAGCACTCGAGGTCCCTGTATTCCGTGTCAGAAAGCACAGCAGAGGGGAGAAGATATAATGGCAGCAGTGCTCCAGGGCATCCAACAGGAGAACACTGTGGAGGAGGGTGGGGGGGGCAGGGGAGCCTGGGGCAGTGTGCTAATGTATAATATATGCTGTATAGTGGCCCACAGAGACAGGACAATCTGTGTCCAGAGCAGATCCCCCAGCCCTGCAGTCCCCACGAGTGCAGAGTCACACAGGATGTATGCATAAAAAGCTGCAGCCAAGATGGCCGCCGGAGTGTGCAGTCTCTCCCCTCTCCGCACGATTCCAGGCTCCAGAGGGACAGAAGCGGCCGGCAAACTCCACCAGGGGACACAGGTGAGGGGTGCCGCTCTCCCCAGGCACAGAGGGATCCAAATCCTCGCGATCGCCGCGGGTCCGTGCGCGCGCGCGCGCCCGCGGCAGTGTGTTGTAAATTGAGCCCGGGGATCCGTCGGCGGCCTAGGCCCAAGAGTCGGGCAGCCGCTGGCGCTGGCCAGGAGCTCCGGAGCGGGTCCACAAACGCCGCCCACCGCCTCCCCACAGACAGTGCCCTATATTAGGCCGGGTTTGAGCCTCAGAGGGGGCTCCAGGATATATGCAGGATTAATTCGTCCGGGGAGCTCCACCAGCCTGCTTCCTACCCGTTCACCGCCGTGGCCACGCCCCCAGATATAAATTGTTTACTATTGTTTTACATTTTATATTTTCAGTTCCGCAATAGAATTCAAGACCTAATTACTCTGTTTATTGCTTATCTCATAAGATAATATACAATATACAGTATCATAATCCAAAATAAAGTACACCTGCTGGAATAACTCCTATGCTATAAAGTACTGTAACATGAGCCATCAATGTACAAGAGACAGCTAGAAACATATGTCTGAAATACCATTCCACCCATGTAAAATGGTTATGCCAAGAAAGAACTGGGGACTTATTATGGAAATAGCATAACAAACATTGCCAAACATTTTATGTCATATTAAAAAAAAAAATATCTTAGTCTCTGTCTCTACAAAGCATCATTAATTATGTTTTATATTGCCTCTTGCTAGTTCAGGGTTATTGCATTTTCTTTTGAGAGTAATAAAAGGTTAAGTAAAACTTGACAATACATGACTATTTTCATAATTGTGAATAAAGATCAGATATTATGTAATTTTCTAACATAATTTATCTCAAAAACATGCTCAAAACACAAACCAAATAAATATGTATCTTAAACATAAATAGAATGCTAGGTTAATGGTTGGTAAAAAGACTGTACACATTGTTTTATTTTCTTTAAATAAACAAACAAACAAACAATCAAACAAACACATATGATACTTAATTGATATTATTATTTATTCTATAATTGCTACATGCAGACTGGGAGCTATTATGTATCTGCCACCACAAACAAGAATGGCTTTTACAGAAAATTACCATTGTGCAAATGGAAATTAGAGTGGAAAGAATTGATTGTAGAACAAAATATTGAAATCTGTTTTTTTATGCTGCAAAATTTCAAATCGTGACACAGTGTGAATCTAATATTGTCGTAGTTCATCACTTGTAGAGGCATATACAATAAAGAGAAACACACTATGTAAGGAAAGCAAGTTTTTTTCTATTATACTGTATAGCATTAAAATTTTCTATACTGTGCTTGCTACTGTATATTTCCCTTAAAACAGCTCATGTTAGATTTCACTATCAATATTATTTTACATTCTAAAAATAGTTTTGCAGAAGTTTACAATGTGTTTCCAGAATACTTGTGATGCTAAAGTGATATTCATATGCTCTGGGGCCTCATTTAGGTGCAGACTCAATTAAGTAGCCCTGAAACAAGTTGTGGCAACAACAAATGTTACAGTAAGTCATATTGGCTGATTTCTATCTTGGAGCCTAAGTAGGTGTTTCAGAAATCAGCTGCCATAATGGTCTGAGAAATACACAGTGTGTAATCCAATCTGCCCCTTAGACTTGGATGTAATAATTGTCAAACAAAACATAAAGCTTGCTTTTCCTGTGAAGAAAAACAATGTGAAATAATGAGGACCACGCAAAATGCATTAGCTGCCCTCTGCATATGGAAAGGTATATCTGGAGCATACACTTGCATATCAAGTATCATAAGATCATGCATACAGTATATATAAATAGCATGTATCCTACATATATGGCATACTCTAAGTATGCCTGCTAATAGATCTATCTATTGTGGGTACATGACTCCTGGGGCAAAGTTCCATTGTGTTGATGATAACAAGTCTTATCATGAATCCTTACTGTGATAAAAATAATAAAGTAAATAATTAAAAAAACATGGCATAGGGGTTATTCAGAGCTGATCGCTTTTTAGCTATATCACAAATGGATGACTTTCATCTATCTGCGCATGTGCAGTGGTAGCATTAAACGTGCACAACACTTCACAATGTGATTGCATCCCAGCATGATGCTATCGCATTGTGAATGAAAGGTGGTGGACATATGGGGGCAGCAACAAAACATTGGTGGGGAGTGGTGAAGGAAAAACAGGCATGTCATGGTTATTTTTGGCATGGCTGGATGATGTTATCTATGTTTCATGAAATGGGAAACATAGCGCCAGTCTGCCTGCAAAGCAGCCTTGCTGCGTATGCAGGGGGTTTACATCTATTTCATGATATCTGCAAAGCGATAGCAATTCAATTGTGATCACATTGTAGGGCAGCGCTACACATGCTGGGTAGTCTTGCCATGTGCTGGGTGGCCCCCAGCGTGAGATTTTAAACAGTAGCAATTTTGCGTTTTTAGCAAAACTGCTACTGAAATATTTGGAGGTAATCATTTCACCTTAAGAAGACCCCAGAAGTTTTCTGGAGGTAATTCAGAGTTGATCGCAGTAGCAAATTTGTTAGCAGTTGGGCAAAACCATGTGCACTGCAGGGGGGGCAGATATAACATTTGCAGAGATAGTTGGATTTGGGTGGGTTATTTTGTTTCTGTGCAGGGTAAATACTGGCTGCTTTATTTTTACACTGCAATTTAGATTTCAGTTTGAACACACCCCACACAAATCTATCTCTCTCTGCACATGTTATATCTGCCCCCCCCCCCCTGCAGTACATATGGTTTTGCCCAACTGCTAACAAATTTGCTGCTATGATCAACTCTCAATTAGGCCCGACAACTTTACAGGCTATACATCATGACCCATGCCTGTCACTAAAATCATATATTTTACTATGCTGATCATTATCCTTATTTAGGGTTAGACTAATATGGATTTCAATACATCTATACAGGTCCATTTGTTCCTATCTATTTGAGAAAATAAATAATTTTCTGGATGTATTTACACTACAGTACTCTCCCTTGATTCCATTATTCATCAGGATGAGACAAGCATTTATATTGCTTGTACTTGCTGAAAATCCAACCACTGTCTTCAAAGTCTTCTAAGAGCTACAGTATTTGGCAGCATTGTCTGCCTCCATTTGTGATGTTCCTTTAAATAAGTTATTATACATATAAATCCACAGAAACATTCATTCTTGTCTTAATTTTGTTAATCCCACAATCAAAACCTCGGAGAAAGATCCTAGATCAAATTCCCTAGAACAATCCAAAAGGAAGAGTCCTGAATTGGAAACACTGATTTAATATCTGGAACCAGAAACAATTCTGATGAGAAGTTATTATAGCTAAGTGAAATAATGCATCTAAATTGAGAAAATCTCAAATCTCTATTGCCCTCAGCATAGACTGCATGGACCTATCTTGAATTTCCTAGTATTTAGATAATTTATTCATTCACAATAAGGTAATATACTGTTTTGTGTATTTCTACAATGAAAATCCTGGGTTCTTTGATAAACAACAATAACTGCTTGGTTTTAGAACTTGAGGTCTCCCAATGCTTGATGAATAGTAATACATACCCTCTTGTGACTTTTGTCAAAAACCAGACTAATAGCTGGTATTATTGCCTGCCACCATTAGGTCTGCAGAAGAATGATCCTCTTGCAGTATGTTATGGGAAGAACATTTTGAAAAATACTTAGAATCCTTGAAGTAACTTTGCTAAAGTTACATTTTTTATTGATTTACTACTCTAAAATCAATCAACATCAACAGAGAGGATTGTATTTAGTAACAGTTAAATTTTACTTTTCTTGATACATTTTAAGTCTACATTAAAAATCGGGTATTTACTAAAGGCAAAATCAACTGAAAATGAACTCAAAAATGTCAGAAAATAACTCAAAGGGGTCGATTCAATTCAATTCAATCCCGGCGCTATTCAATTCAGCTCAAGTTAAGTCGGTGAATGCCCGTTCTCGCGGACTTAGGTTGATTTGTTGGGAGAACATGCATTCTTAACTCCCCGCCGCGATGCTGATTCCCAACAGAATCAGCCTCGCGCCGGCCGCGTGGCAGCACTTTTGTCGGATTTCTTCTCTCAACCCCTGGGGGTGAGAGAAGAATTCCCGACAATTGAGTGTCACTTGGTGGTGTTTTGAAAAGCGCCAGGAGCTAATTCCCAGCGGTATTCAACTGTCGGTGAATTGAATTGACCCCAAAGTCAATAAAATTAATAGTCACATCTGAAACAGATCTGTTTAACTTCTAAACCATGTGCAATTGGCTGAAACACTATTATGATGCCTATAAAAAGGGACACAACCATGTGGTGCACTCTGGCTGTAGTAATCATGGCATTCCAAGACTGTGAAATGCTGTGTGTTTTCCTGCATTATGCAAATTAACACCTGATGAAATAGACCCAGGAGCAGCAAAGAGAGGAACCTCATCAAATTCTTGAGGTATCCTAAAGACTATACAGGTTTCAGTTCTTCTATGGTTGGTTAAACCTCAATGCATTGTCTGCTGGCATAGTCATATAGATTTTCACATCCAACATTCCAACAAAATAATGCCATGTGACCTTGTCAAGACTTAGGTTGAGCCAGACACTGCAGTCACGGGTCGTATCAGGCCTGCAAAATCTATTTGTGTTTTGCATTTTGTGCAACTGGCTACTTTCAGTAAGTGTCTGGGAAAGTGATAGGCATATCACAGTCATTTAGCTGACACCTCAACTGGGTGCTTTAAGCAATCATCCCCATTACAAAGACCTACATCTATTTTCCCAGCAGGAACTAAGGACAGTTTTCATTGGGAGTGATAGATTGCACAGATATAGAGATGATAAACCTAGAAACATTGAACATTTGTATACCAACAGACATCACTACCATTCTATAAATATGCAGGTGCTCAGCGATGCAAAACAAAAAATTATGTATTGTGACTGTCTATCCTGGTTCATGTCTTAATGTCTACTTCCTGAACAATTCATCACTGTCATATAAATTTGAGGCAGAACAAATGCCAGTGGAATGGTTGATTGGAAAGTCAACACTATTTATCAATTTATATATTAATGTCATTATCTGTATGTTTTTATAAATTCAATTTGTATTGTTTTATTTTCCTACCAAAGAGCATTTAGGATATGGCTGTTGCTCTAGATTCTGACTCAATTGTCAAATCTGCAAACTCCTGCTGTGCATAAGTATAATGATGCACATATAGCCACCAGATCAGTGATATAACATACTTTTGGACTATTAAAATATTGGTTCTACTGTCTTGGCAAACCTGGGGTCATTTTCTTATATATGTAGAATGTGTCAGATATTGTGCTCTGCTGCTGCTGTGTTGCAAAATCTGTCATAACACCAACCTCCCCCACCAATTATGAAATGAACAGTGAGCAAGTAGGAGTTTTGTTAATGAGTGACACTGTGATCGTGAAGAGTAGAAGGCAGATTAGGCAATCAGTGATAATAAACTACTGTACTTTTACATGTCAGTAGTTAATAAAATAACCCAAATAAGATTTTTAATAAACATGTAATAAAGTATTTCCAAATGTTTACAAATAAAAACTCAAATCATAGCCAAAAACATTCATTTATGCAGAAAACACATATAGTTATCAAGTATTGAAACATACATGTTAATCTTTGTGTAGACTGAAATGTGTTTCTTTTTAACATGCACTTTTTCGCATTATACAATAATAAAGCAACAATTAAAAGTTAAGTACAAGAAAAAATCCTAGTTAAAAATAATAAATTGCACTTTATCTCTATTTTTAGGATTTGATGGTGGGGCAATAACACCACTTGTTGTGTAGCTGGCATGGGGTGTTTGGTGACCATAGGTTCTGTTTTCATGGCATAGTGGTGTTGGTGGTTGCAAACTGGGTGCTGGTGTTCTACTTGTAGTGATAATGTCAATTATTATCTTTAAACACAAAGCTATACACTATTACCGTGGAGCCGCTATGGCCGCTAGACCACATGCACGTGCTACGCACTTTGTACGCTATTTGCGTACAGAGTCCCGCACGTGGTACGCACTTGGCGTACACATGCTGCGCTGAGTGTACGGAATACACACAGCGGGCGCACACACAGTTGATAACCTTTAAACCTTGTTAATAAAACACAGTAAGAATATGCTTATACTCTAAACCTTTGTAGTCAAATACTGTAATGATGTAACGCTTAAAAACCTTAACAATGTGTATGCTGTTTGAGCGATTAAGACGCTAAGAGAGCCCTTTGCAGGAAAGTGAAAACACAACACCGGTTTTGGTTAAAAACCACAGCAGCTCTAACACTGCCATGGATGGATTCTAATAAAAGGTAAAACAATACAAGTCATACACTACAAACTAACAAGTAAATCTAAACAGAATAATGGAGAATAATGGCTACAGAGAATATACATACGTGGGGAATCTTTTGCATGCGCGACCTGGAATCCAGTCCTCAGCTATCAGGGAGAAAGCCTTCAGAGTCTTGTGTGACCAAGCCTGCTGCAAGCTCTATTTATTCACTTCATCCAAAACATTACAATGGTCACTGTAATCCCTTTGTCTATTGGACACAGAAATGTTCATTTACATTACAGGAGAGGTCATAGGTGGATTTGAAAAGGTGGGCTGTGTCTTTCCCCAACTGCTCTAGTGGGTGGTATCCTCTGGATTCCCCCCCGCATACACAATACACAGTAAACACAGTCAATGTTCATATTTACTTTTGCACATAACTATACGCAGGAACATGCAATCTTCTCCTAACTAACACCGGAATGTTACTCTCAAAATACCCTACAGCTAGATACTAGACATCACCTTTCAACCTTTATCTGACCCTTCCTATCATGCAAAGAGGAATCTCTTTGTCCAGGAACTGTTAAAACTAATCATACTCGCTGACATGGTCTAGGGGAATATTAACTACAAAATGCACTATTTGGGTTAAATCTGCTATGATCGAGTCTCACGCTACACGCTCACAAACTCCGCCGTAAAGACACATCTAATGCGCATGAGACACTAGAGCGTCCCCTACGCAACTTGCGGGTATGTGTACGCACGGGGGACCAGGTGCCCGAGCAGCGTGCATGTGCATTAGGGGTTAGTACAAGGGGTATGCATCATGATATTTTTCGACTTTGACAGTCCACCCTTTGGCAGTCAACAATAACTGCCACTATCTAAACAATTAAGCAGAAAAATATATACAATACAATGAAATACCTATAAATGATTGGGTGGAGGGAGGAGAGGAAAAGGTGGGAATGTATGACCTAGTGGGATAGTAAAAGGATGTATGTTTGAAATTCATGTCTGAGGGGTCATGTATCATCGTGCCGTACATGTTCTAGATAAGCTTCGAGATATTGCGAAGTATACATTAAATCCTTCTTATCCCGTATTAAGGGTCTGTAAGTGGGCTATCAAACACTACCAAGCTCTTTTCGGCTTCTTGTTCTAACAAATGGGGTGCACATTGGTTGATGATACATGGACGGGGAAAATATGTGAGTGCTAATATATGTACCTATATCACCTGTCGACTATGTGTGTCACTACCTGAAGGTCGTAGAGATGAAGATAAGAAACATATGTCACAAATACATTCATATGATAATGTGTGTAATTGTCCTTGGATGTCTGTCGAAGTCTTGTCCGGATAGGTGTATCTTTGCTGTGGGTGATAAGCAAAGTTTTTCAAGTGTCCATACGAAGTCTTTTAAAGTCTCTAAAGTGTCTCGCAAAGTCTGTGAAAATGTTCATCAAAGGTCTGTAGAACTGTTCATCAAAGGTCTGTAGAAGTGTGCATCAAAATCTTCTTCCGAGTGGATATCTTTTTACCTTGGAGAAAAACAAAGGAGAAACGGGTGAAAGAAACGGACCGTGGAATCACGTCTTATCACAACATTGTCTCGATTGATGGGTCATAAATTAAACCAGTTGTAACAATGCCCTCACTCCTTAAACTCATCACTTTGGTACTGCGCTTGCAATGCATTAAAATCCGAACACATCTAAATATCAAACCAATCATTATGACAACTCCCAGGATGTAAAGGAGAAATTTCCCTACATTCACGATAACATTTTGAGCCCATTCTCCTAAACCTGAGAACCAATTGCGTGGGTTCAACCATGAAACCCAGCCGGTCAGTTCATTACTACAGCAGTAAGGGTAAGGTTGTGTCTCCTTCGGAACTCCCACTTCAATTGCAAGATATCGTCCATCTTTTGATCTATGACCTCGGTTGGGTCATCGGTGCTGTTTGTGATATATGTACAGCACTTCACACCATACTGAGTTGCTAGGGTGACACAATACCCGCCTGTCACCACTGTGATGTAATTGAGAACCATCCTGTGCTGGATCAGTTCCGTTTTGTAAGCTTGCAATTCCCTCCCAGTATACCTGAAGGTGTCATCATACATCTCGGTGATATTGTCTATCAGGTTCGCTAGCGCATGAATATACCTAAAATTTATAACTCCTCTGGCGGTACGGGTGATATCTAGCGCGAGTAGGAATTGAATCCCGGTGGATTCGTGGATCAAATCAGAGGCTGCGTGCTCTGTCCTATCTATAAGGTGTCTCTTAACAACGTGTTCATAGTGAGTGTGAGTGTAAGGAGCTTGAGCATTGCGGTGAACGTCTTTCATCTTATCATGGGTAATGGTCATTACTTCTGGCAACACTCTTCCAATGTAACACAATCCCTCTGAGTTTGGGGCAACCCACTTATAAGCCTTCCTCCCACATATGAAATATGCATCATCGGGGAGAACATATGGGACAGAATATGACATCACCATATTGCAAACCTTCCAGGTGAAAAATCCTATCCCTAACTCTCTCATCTGTTCAGTACACGTATCAGGCTGTATGATATGCGCACAGTATCCTGGTGATACTTCTCCAACCCGCATGGTCCTACTTCCTAGAGTGTACCTATACTGAAAATATCTCCCACCGTTGGCTATTTGGCATATAAGTTCTGAGTCTACGGGCATTCTATCGGCTCTGTGTGAAAATGCCATGGTTTGGTTGTTCCATGTCACTTCCCAATTTCCCGGCTTTCGGGGATTGGAAATGTTAAAACATACTAAGGACCTATCCACGTGATATTGGTGGAGCTTCAAACTTGGAGGCCTAGAAATATTAAATTTCTTGTCCACCGGTCTCCCACCCCTTAATTCAAGTACCTCATCTAGTGTTAAAGAGTATGGCACTAGTCCTGACTTGCTATGACCTTGAGGTACTTGTGAGCACACCCAGCATTCCGTTTGGTTTAAAACCTTACCCACTAATGAGTGATAGTCACTCAATGGATGACGGTCCATGTTGATATTAAGGCTGGACTGACATCTCTGGATGCACCCGTCCTCAACTATGTTTTCACAATTCCTACAGATACAATTCTCTTCAGCTAACAATCCTTCACAATGTCTCCTAGTGTCATGACTACCAGATCGTTTTCTGATACTCGCCTTTGCTCAGTGACTGTGTTGCTCTTGGAATTCTACGAATCCGTCCTTGTCATCAGAACCCATTCCAGATCCTTTCTCGACCTCTCTGGTACTCTCACCGGAATAGACTGTTCTGGTCAACAACAGGTTCAACAGGAAAAACCGGAACGGAGTCTCTTGGAGTAAGTCCATCTTGCAGGAGGAGAAAGAAAGAGTGGTAATGGGAGGTAAAGAAATAATAGAAGGGAAAGAAAACTGGTACGATAACCGCCTCTAGTCTTGTTGTTCTTCTTGCTCAGATCTCGTCTCAACAGTGCTGCCTCTCAGTCTTCCCGAAATGGACACTCCAGTGATACGATATTCTTCTCGAATCAGCGACTTTTCTGTAGGGAGCATAAATCTTGCATTACCATTTGTTTAACTGTTGTGTGACATACCATCCGTAGAACATGAAAAAACAAAAAGAGAGAGAATAATAGAAAAAGAGAAAAATTGTCAGATTTCTGTTCACCATCAGGCTGTCACACCAACATGTCTATCGGTATCTCTGCACAGTCTCCCCCACCAGTATTTCCACTCTCCACCCTCTGTGCATGGCCAGGCACAATGATGCTGGTAAGATATACTGGGGTTGGGCAGACCTCTGAAAAGACCAAGTAGACATGTGATGTTTGAGCTGTAGTTCTGCTGGTGAACGTCAGAGATGAAGAGGAAACATTTGAAGATAAATCACAGAGTTTACCTGGCCGCCCCTGTGTCTACAAGGAATGACCTACCAAGTACATCAACTGTGACCTCAGGTTTACTACCTAGGCTAATAATCAACTTCACTGGCTGCAAATTACAGGTGCGGCCCAAAATTTTTCCTATATGATCCCTGATTACAATTACGTGCGTCATACAGTGTGTCATGTTCAGGTCTAGGGGGTCGATATAACTTATGTGGGTCTCTAAATCTGCAACTCCGTGCATAATGTCCTTCCCTCTGGCAGTTATAACATTTTACCACATACGACTTACCAACAGGGGTCTGGGGTTTAGGCTGATGTGGCTTCGTTGTCAGGACTTTTATACTTATTGTCATCAGCTTACCCCCCTGTGACTCCCTGTGTTTACTGATGTTCCGATTGTGCTTAACAGCGGACTCTCTTAATGCAGCCACCGAGATACCTCTCCAGTTAGGTTGAGTGGTTTGTACTCTGGTTCTCAACGTTTCATTTAAACCTTCCATTAATACGGACACCGCTACCTTTCTATGATGCACATTATCCTTACTCTACAATGTGAGGTGCAATTGTCTGTGCATAATGTACAATACCGTACTTACCTGTGGACACGACCTCACCTGTCCCTCCACTAGGGGCCTTCGCTACTGCTCTTACTGGTAGGGCCGTGCCCACCTGGGTGTCCTGTATAGTGGCTGCTAGAGAAAGTGCCGACATCGTGCTGGGCTCACTTTCTCGCTTGTAATCCTGAGGGAAGTTTAAAATGGGGTGCAACTTGCACGGGTTAGAATTTATACATTTATCAGTTTTACTCTTATCGTCATTAATACATTTATTACGTTTACTCTTATTGTCATTAATACATTTATTAAGTGCACTCTTATCATATATCAGTATGTCATTCTCTGTAGCCATTTTCTCTCCTGTAATGTACGGTGGTTGTGCAGTTACTATCAGTTTCCTGCTAGGGTTAGAACCAGCTGCTTGAGCTAATCCCTGTTGTATCTCACCCTCCTTTTGCCATAACTGTAAATAATCATAATGTCTAATCCTTTGTTTCTTGGATATTATCAGACATATCCTTCTCCTTAAATTTTGCAACACCTCAGGATTAAAACTGCCTACCCTAGGGAACGGTTCCCTATCGTTCACAGTCATACGTTCCCACTCATTGCATAAGACCTCTGCGTGTGATCCATATTTCTCACACATTATGTGCCTTGCCGACCCTTTGGGCCGACAAATATCAACGTGAACCCTTGTTGATCGTCCTTTACTTGAGCAACTGGCCCCCATTCTTTGCAGGTATTGCCTTCTCAGCTAATCCTTACAAAAACCAAATTACTCAGTGATAAGGCAACGGTGAAAGTTCTCCGAGAGCTCTCACCCACTCACGCCCCTGTTGGCCAATACACCGAACACTGTGCCCAATGCCGGTCGTACCCAACCTCGGGCTCCTGTGTAACCGTTATTTACTGAGAGCGTGTGGGAGTGTGCTACCCCTCCCAGTAAATATCAGTTGTTGGAGATTTCCTGAGTGAACAGCGAAACTCCCTTAAAATAAAAAAAAACTGTTACACAAATCACGTTACGTGTACAATTAGCGTCTATGACCCCACAAATTGAGTGGGTTTCAAGGTGAACTAACTAATGCACACAGTAACGTGCGGTACAGTCGCACTGCGTATAAGTAACTATTACTTATCCGCCGAACGACCAACGGAATCGGTTGTTTAGGCTGCGAAACCTCAGCCGGAGCGTATTCTCAAAACGGGCCTATATGGGTACTACCAAACCCCCGGGGCTGCGCTCTCTACCTCTGACCTTTCTCAGGCCAGGGTTTTCAGAACTTCGCTTGACCTGGTCAGCGGATTTCTGACTTCACCGACCTTTTGGTCTGCTGTAATACTAATTGCTCCTTTATACCTTATACAATGTTAACGTGAGCAAGCCAATCTCACGCCACCAAGTGTCCACTCACCTGATGTGGTCTCCTACGGGATCCCGAATTCTGGGTTCACAAAACCTTTATTGTTTGCACACTCACTCTTGCTCACTCATATACACTTTGATTTTTCTGTACAGAAAATTACTTTCATTCAGGTAAAACAGGCTAATCCCAGAGGTGATGCAATAAGAGAAGGATCTTTTAAACTAAAATATTGGAAACTGAACAAATTTGTGCTATTATCGCGTGGCTACCGTATCGCCTAAACTAAAACAATGCTATCGTGTGATTTGTATTAAGTGGGCGTACCTGTACGCACGTTGCGTAAAATACGCCACGTGTGTAGGCCCTTGCGTTGCATATGCAGTCTTGCACGCTGTCCGAGACACGTGTACAAAGGCCGGATACGTCCACAGCCATACAAATAACACGCTTCTATAAATGTAAACGATATTCAACTATAATCGCTTACCAAACACCACACAGTATCTCCTGTATAAACCTTTATAACTGGGCCAGGCTACGTGTGTGTTTTACACTTACTCCCTTAAATATTATTTTTACTTTTAACTAAATAGCAACAAATTTCTCAGCACGTAATCAATGCTAATGGCAAACAAGCGGGTAGATATGCAAAATACACAAAATATAGGTCTAAATGGATCTAGTAATCAATGCTTCCAATAGTATGATTCATATTGGATAGCTATCTTGCAGAACATACATTGATATAAACACACACACACACATAATTATAATATTATATCTATATACCATTCACTGGTCTCCTGAGACTCATTTACTCATTAAGTGCTTCTAATTTGCATATGAATGTGCTTTTGACTGTCTGTGAAGGTGGTTTTTCACTGCCAGGAAAAAGCAGCCACACAGGTTAATTTGCATTTCAATGGCTATCTTACAACAAGCAGAGTTTAACTGAATCCTAGAGGTAAAGAAAAAAAAAACTTTGTTTATATCTGTATGTGGTTCTTACATGACGTATTCATCTTACTATTAACTTTTATTAAGCCCCATCTGAATCTATTTGTAATTGACTATGGCATGGGTTAAATAAATGCATTGGTAACTCATAAATGGTGATTTCTTTTTGACCAATGACGGCTGATTATTCGGGCAGTGAAAATCAGCCATTTAGAAAAAAATGACTTTCCCGAAATGGCCGCTGCTCATCCCCCTTCCACATCCATAAGGGTTACACAAAATGGTGGACAGGCCATGTGGTTAGTCCAAAATGGAGGACAAACCATGCGGCTTCCTTTGTCACTAAGAAATCACACATCATGCGAGCCCCTGAAGTTACTTTACCTTGTTTTGCAACAATATGATCAGATATGCAGAGTACAGGTGTATGCTTGTATTGTGTGTGCATTTGGCGCAAAACAGAAATTTACAGATTTAAAATAGCTTTGCGTTCTTACCTTCCGGATCCCACCAGCATCCCAACAAACCATGCGGAGCAGACGCTTATCTAATCAGCACCAGTGTATCCCCGACCACAAAACGGCTAACAGGGGATACTACCTTCCCGCCCTTTGCTGATAGATAAAAGTCTGCCTTGTCCTGCTAGGCTGCGGATATGAGGAGAACCGGACGATTGCCCCCAATTGATAATGTCAATTATTATCTTTAAACACAAAGCTATACACTATTACCATGGAGCCGCTATGGCCGCTAGACCACGTGCACGTGCTACGCACTTTGTACGCTATTTGCGTACAGAGTCCCGCACGTGGTACGCACTTGGCGTACACATGCTGTGCTGAGTGTATGGAATACACACAGCGGGCGCACACACAGTTGATAACCTTTAAACCTTGTTAATAAAACACAGTAAGAATATGCTTATACTCTTAACCTTTGTAGTCAAATACTGTAATGATGTAATGCTTAAAAACCTTAACAATGTGTATGCTGTTTGAGCGATTGAGAAACTAAGAGAGCCCTTTGCAGGAAAGTGAAAACACAACACCGGGTTTGGTTAAAAACCACAGCAGCTTTAACACTGCCGTGGATTGAGTCTAATAAAAGGTAAAACAATACAAGTCATACACTACAAACTAACAAGTAAATCTAAACAGAATAATGGAGAATAATGGTTACAGAGAATATACATACGTGGGGAATCTTTCGCATGCGCGACCTGGAATCCAGTCCTCAGCTATCAGGGAGAAAGCCTTCAGAGTCTTGTGTGACCAAGCCTGCTGCAAGCTCTATTTATTCACTTCATCCAAAACAATACAATGGTCACTGTAATCCCTTTGTCTATTGGACACAGAGATGTTCATTTACATTACAGGAGAGGTCATAGGTAGATTTGAAAAGGTGGGCTGTGTCTTTCCCCAACTGCTCTAGTGGGTGGTATCCTCTGGATTCCCCCCCGCATACACAATACACAGTAAACACAGTCAATGTTCATATTCTACTTTTGCACATAACTATACGCAGGAACATGCAATCTTCTCCTAACTAACATCGGAATGTTACTCTCAAAATACCCTGCAGCTGGATACTAGACATCACCTTTCAACCTTTATCTGACCCTTCCTATCATGCAAAGAGGAATCTCTCTGTCCAGGAACTGTTTAAACTAATCATACTTGCTGACATGGTCTAGGGGAATATTAACTACAAAATGCACTATTTGGGTTAAATCTGCTATGATCGAGTCGCATGCTACACGCTCACAAACTCTGCCATAAAGACACATCTCATGCACACGAGACACTAGAGCGTCCCCTACGCAACTTGCGGGTATGTGTACGCACGGGGGACCAGGTGCCCGAGCAGCGTGCATGTGCATTAGGGGTTAGTACAAGGGGTATGCATCATGATATTTTTCGACTTTGAATGTAGATATAGGCATTGATTGATCTGGCTCATTATTTGTTCACCAATTGTAGCAATACTAGTAATTAGTTGGTGTATTGCATTTGAATGTATCTCTTGTATAATGTGCGCATCAGTTACAAATGTTTCAAGAGTGCACACAAACCCAACATTGATTCACTGGTAATTGTATCCTGTGTGCGTGCCATGCCATAAATTAATGTTTCATGTAGTCTGTTAATGGCTAATGTCTGGGTCTCAATACCTGTAGCGACCCATGTTCAGTAATTATGACTAGATAAAGCATTAGAGATTCTTTATAAATTGCAGTTTTGATGTATTGATACATTTTCATTTCTAAAAAATCAACCTGAAACTCCCAATATCTGATATAATCTGAGAATTACTTTCTCTTGCAGGTGATGTTTCTGTGTGTGGCCGTGGTTGTGCTGTGTATTCTGCCTCATCTTCCACTGGTGGTGAGATTTGAATCAGGTGAAGAGTGAACATTTCTTTATCAACCACTGGTGGGTTATCATCATTTCTGAAGTTGTCCCCAAAATGTGAGATGTCAGTATCTGTTAAAATATGAGATGTATTTAGTGTAAGGTATGGACAATATGCTATACAGATGGAGCCCTCCTCATCTATCCCTTTAATATCATTAATCGAGCCAGGTCAGTCAGACTTAGGTGGTCATTTCGAGTTGATCGCTCGCTAGCAGTTTTTAGCAGTCATGCAAACGCTATGCCGCCGCCCACTGGGAGTGTTTTTTGGCTTAGCAGAAGTGCGAATGAAAGGATCGCAGAGCGGCTACAAAAAAAAAGTGCAGTTGTAGAGTAGCTCCAGAACTACTCAGCGATTGCTATAACTTCAGACTGTTCAGTTCCGAATTTGACGTCACAAACACGCCCTGCGTTCTCCCAGCCATGCCTGCGTTTTTCCTGGCATGCCTGCATTTTTCCGAACACTCCCTGAAAACGGTCAGTTGACAACCAGAAATGCCCACATCATGTCAATCACTCTGCGGCGTCCATTGCAAACTAAAAGTCTCGCTAGATCTTGTGTAACACTACATCGGCTGTTGTGAAAGTATGTCACGCGTGCACATTGCGCTGCATACGCATGCGCAGAAGAGCAACTTTTTCACTTAATCGCTGCACTGCTAACATTTTTATCTAGCGGTCAACTCAGAATGACGCCCTTAATCCCCTGCTGTAATGACTTAATCCCCTGCTGTATTGTTCTCTCTGTATGGTATTGCAGTTGAGAACAATAGATGAAAGAAATGCTTATGCTAATAGCCTTGGTGCACCTAGGTGCAGCAGAAAAGCCTAGATGAGTGAGGCTCCATCTGTACATCAATATAAATATGTAGTAATCGTCAGTTTGTGCTACATTAAATAAAGCGTCATTAACTTATAGGGAGTGCTGTTGTCCATATCAATTATAAAAAGTAAAGCTATAATAGTTGTGAAGCATTTATTTGAACAATTATATGTAGTACATATTCTGTTTGTTTGCTTTAATAAAATGACACCTTTGAAGTTGATTTCTAATGGAAAGATATAGGAAAATGTTTAACAATATAAATTATGTTTTGCATAATTAAAAAACATTCAGTGCCTCATTGTTTAAATTCGTAATATAAAATAAAAATCTTTAAAAAATCAACTACCACTATCTGCTGATTTTCTACAAAACATGCCACATGCAAGAAGCTGAGGTGGTTCCTATAATTCTGGTTGTATACATCTGTTGGGATGCCTGTGATCATTTGTGTACATCTATGATTGTGGGATGCCTGCAATGGTTTCTGTACATCTCTGATTGTGGGATGCCTGTGCAGTGCCCAATGAGCTGCTATGGATATTGCAGCTGTGATTGTGCATGCTGAGGATGTGTGAAATAATGCAAAAAACAGCAGCCCTGATAGCACACAAATGCCCTCAAGAGCCTCTCAAAGGCAAATCAACAGCGTACACATTTGCAACGCACATGCAAATTCTTCAATAATCGTCAACTTAAGTATATCAACAGCCAAAAAGCATGACAGTTTGAACAAATGGTGCCTGACTGTAAATCACTTTAAGTGATGGTCAGTGCTGTGAGCTGTATCACTATTAGACTTTGGCGTATGCACAGTGCAAAGCATATGCATGCACAATTTACTTTTTAAGGCATTATAATTAGGGTTTAAGCAATAAAATGTGTTTTAGAAGTGAAAAACTCCTATTATTAGTCTGGTCGACTTTTATTAAATTTTTGGTCAATTTTACAAATTGAGTGTAAATCTCCAATTTGCATTGAATCCGATGGTAAAACATTATGTTTTTTTCAGACACTAGGTTTTTGGCTGTGGGCAAATTTTTCACAGAATTTTGTTAGATTTTTACCTTTAATAAATCTCTAATTTGTGAATTATCCAAAGTATGGCCAAAAAATCAGTGGGAACAAAAACTCAGACAAACTAGACCTGTAACAAACCCCTGTAGTTATAAGCATCTCAGAAATTTTTATGGCAAATAGCGTCGGCTTCTACCTGTGTGGAGGAGGACTTCCACTGGTCTTGCTTCCTGGTCTAGGAGATGAGAGGAGACAACCAACAGCCAGGTCCTGGCACTTGCACAATGGAACTGACAGGTGCCGGGACCAGCGCATGTGCAAACTCAATGGCGGGACTTTGCATGTGCAAAACACTGGCTGATATAACTTCATTGGCTGCAGACCTTAGATGCCAACTGGGGCTGACAATAAGTCATGAAGTGGTTTCCCATAGGAAACACACTCTCTGCTAATTACAGCCTTGTCTGGTAGTCCCAGAGGGAGGAAACTTCTCCCAATGGCACTGCCTATCCTGTGGATGACTGGCAGGTAGCACTTACAATAGGAAGTCACTACCAGTCACACTGAAGCCAGTGCAGTCATGGACTGCAACTTGCTCAATAGGGGGTGGTATATTTTCCCGGGGGGTCTACACTCATGCATCCCATAGATAAAATACACCACTGATAGCAACTACTTCTAAAGACTCTCCTGAATTAAAAAAAATGTTTGTTTTACCTTGTGCAAATGATCTTTAAAGTTAATCAAGATCTCCAAATTCTATATAATTTAGAAATTTGAAAATGTCACTATAATGTCATTTGGAAATTATGGCAACCCATATGTGGAATGAGCACCCACCATCTATAAATGTAACTACTCTATGATGCAGATGCCATAAACCTGTAGGAAAGTCTAATAAAGAACATACTGTAGAAGTAAAATAGCACAAGTAAACTTAATTGTCCTTTGCATTTCCTGGACAAAAAGCTCTCATCTTTTGATATCATTCAGAATTTTTCTCTCAAGATCATTACTGCAGATTTACTGTACAGGTACTTCAAGTTGCAACTTTTGCTACTGTACACGTCATTACTGCTCCTGAGATAATATCAAGTTCCTTTTAGAGATTCTTAGTCTTTTTAGAGAGTGTGGAGAAGGATATAGCAATCTTAGGCAGTACATCCAAAAAGTTAATTTGCTCAGAAGAAAATGTGTTCAATTGTTCAGTAATGATATCCTTAACCACCCTGCAAAAAAGGAAAGGTTTAATTCTTTCTACTATCATGCATAAAAAGTACATTGTTTATCCTACAATGATTGTTTTCCAAATACTTGCTTAATTACTATAATCTTAAAACAGAATTTAGTAAATCTGGGTTGAAATTACTTTCTTATGGAATTTCTTCTGAATCCATTTCTAAAGTGACTGATGTTAGATGCAAATTTCACTTCTGGACCAATTCCCTTATTCTCTAGGTTTATATGTGAATGAGACCTTTTAGACTGTAACTGCTAAAAATGTATCTAATAAATATTTATTTATGCAGTTCTCCTCTACTTGATTAATCCCACCATCTGAGAGGATAATTGTTACTGCTCATTTTACAGATGAAGCCATGCTCTTCTTTGCTGGGATGCATATGCTGCAACATGGCTTGATGCATGGCTCACCAGTCTGTGACAGTTTGCAACCATCGACAGCTCCATTAATTCCATTATAAATGAATGAAGTGATCATTGACTGAGAATATTCACAGCGAAGCATACCATTCATGTAAGTGCCATTACTAGTGATAAGTAGTGGAGGCAGTGACATCACATAAATGTGTATGACAAAAAATATAGGTAGTTAATCATATATGATTTACGACTGCAGTAGGTGTCTGGAATTATTACCACATTATGTGCAACTGAGAAACAGACCCAAAGTAGAGATGCTGTTGGTATACTGTAGGCACAAATATCCTCAAACTACTAAATTCAATGCTGCATAATTACTAAACTTAATAACAAACATGAAATGGTTAAAAAATTAAACTACTAATATGTAAATCATGTTTATGGTCAGAAATTAATGTCATTTTTGTTTTAAAATCATCTCTGCTTAATTGTGCTGAGCATAGAGGAATTTATGTGCTAGTGTGATATTACACTATCTTTCTGTACAAACATAAGGCTCACTAAAAAAGTGCAAAAGTGCAGCCTGCAGTGCAAATCCCCTTTTTGATATCATGCAATCATATTTGCACAAATGCAACAATATGGCAGCATAATCAGATAGTCCCAATTTGCACAGTAATACTTATCAGAATTATATAAGAAATGACAGTAAAATAAGGAATATCTTTCCCTATGGAGATACATTGTTCAGTACACCCCAACTTTCAACCATCGCCAGTTGTTTCAGTAAAAGGATACAGCTTCTATTTTTCTGTGTGTGTGTGTGTATCCATAACTTATCACTTGTGCTGAAAACAGTTGTGCATATGGGTTGGGTATGAAATATCAGTGGTCGGTATGCTGGCAGTCACATAATTGACTGTGGCATCCAAACTGAGAATCCTGATGCCGGATATAGATAAATAATTTACCCCTTCTCCCCTCCCCTAGCACCAACCCTCTGGAGGTACTAACTCAGTAACGGATCTTGCTACGGGCAAGCAGGATTTTTGCTTGGGGCACCAGCTTCCGGAGGGCGCCGCCACCGTACGGAGGGTACCGCCACCATGTCAAGATCCGCTACTGGTGCCTGTGCTGTACAGTGCTTTACTTTGCGAGATGAAGTCATCACACACCGCACTTCATTGTGGGAGCGGCACATAGACACTAGAGGTCATAATTGACCTCTAATGTCTATGCGGTGCTATGGGAAAGATGTCATGATGTCTCTCCTATAGATCTGAGGAGTGGCGCCAGCGGCCGGAGATGGAGGGCAGCAGCGGTCGGCAAGCAGGAGCGGGGATTGTGAGTATTACATTTTTTTTCTACTCTACAGGGGGCACAGTACTGGGGGCAATTATACAGGGGGCACAGTACTGGGGGGGGGCATTTCTACAGGGGCACAGTACTGGTGGGGCAATTCTACAGGGGGCACAGTACTGGGGACACAGTACTGGGGACAATACTACTGTGGGCACAGCTACAGGGTGCATAACTGACCATGCCCCTTCTCAATTAAGTCATGCCCCTATTTTTTCACCCTGGGCGCCGCAAGGTCTAGATCCAGCCCTTTACTGACTAAGGCTAAATCCCCCCTAATGACTAACCATAACCCGCTCAGTGCCTAACCCTAACTCCCACCCTCTTACTCACCTTCAGGATGTTGGCTGTTGGTGTTTCAGTGCCGGTCTCCTGAGGGGTGTCAGGATTCCAGTGTTGGTCACATGACTGTCAGCATCCCGACTGCCAGGATGCCAAACGCATCCCATGCATACACTTCTGAGTGATTAAATTAAACATGGTTATTATATCTAAAAGTATTTAACAAATGTGACAAAAAGTTAACAAATAACATTGTAAAAAAAGATAATTTCTCTAAAAGAGCATGCTTACAGATGTAAGTCTGAAATGTATTTTTACCTTTGAAGTAGAGTGCACTCATGAACTGTTGTTGAAGTATATGAAATGTTTTTTTTTTCTTTATTATAACTACTTGGAAATGCAAAATAGTATTAAATTATTACAAATAAGTTGTTAAAATGGATAACCTCATTAGGACAGGCATACTCGAGATGATTAACACAATTTATCTCTCAGTTTTACAGTTTAACTTTTAATTGGAAATCTGGTAATGATAGGCTGCTTTCTGATTAGTAAACAAATGAACATTTTGGATGATTTATCTGGATATGCTAATCAATTGACCATGCAATAAGGCTTTAATGTGTTTTCCTTCTTATTGTATGCAAAGCAATTAGTACATATCATCATCAAGGTTCATTTAGACTATTAATTGTGTTATGATGCAGACAGCAATATGTATAATGTCGTCTAATCATATATCTTCCAAAGAAAAAGTATTGAATTAAATTTTTATATTTTTTTGTTTATACCTGTGTTTTTACAAAATGTACTGTGTATAGGCCCAAAAATATTCCTAAACTCAGTAAACAAAGGAGACGGCTCATTTACTTGTTGTAAAAATAATGAAATAAATGTTTAATGCTTTGTTTATTTTTAAGTGAATCCTAGGCTCTGACTTCCAATACAGACAAGCTTACCAATCTTAACCCTCTTGCATCAGGGATGCTGCACAGATCAGTATATTACAATGCTACATTTTTACCACTAGGACATCAGATAAATTAAGAAGATCAAAAAATTTAAGTACAGTATAATGCCCACTACACCACAAAATGGTATGGGAAAGATTATGTATTATTGCAAGAGATGTGCAACGGGCACTTTTCGTGTTTGTGTTTTGGTTTTGGTTCTAATTCCTCGCTCGTGTTTTGGTTTTGGATTGGTTTTGCCAAAACCACCCTTTCGTGTTTTGGTTTTGGTTTTGGATCAGTATGATTTTTGAAAAAAACATAAAAACTGCTAAAATCACAAAATTTGGGGGTAATTTTGATCCTACAGTATTATTAACCTCAGTAACATTCATTTCCACTCATTTTCCAGTCTATTCTGAACACATCACAATATTATTTTTAGGCCAAAAGGTTGCACCGATGTGGCTGGATGACTAAGCTAAGCGACACAAGTGGGTGGCACAAACACATAGCACATCTAGGAGTGGTACTGCAGTGGCAGACAGGATGGCAGATTTAAAAAAATAGTCCCCAAACAGCACATCATGCAAAGAAGAAAAAGAAATGCAATTAGGTTGCTGTATGACTAAGCTAAGCAACACAAGTGTGCGGCACAAACACCTGGCCCATCTAGGAGTGGCACTGCAGTGGCAGACAGGATGACAGATTTAAAAAATAGGCCCCAAACAGCACATCATACAAAAATGTAAAAGAGGTACAATGAGGTAGCTGTATAACTAAGCTAAGCGACACAAACAATTGGCCCATCTGGGAGTGGCTTGCAGTGTAAGACAGGATGGCACTTTAAAAAACTAGTCCCCAAACAGCACATGATGTAAAGAAGAAAAATAAGTGCACCGAGGTTTCTGTATGACTAAGCTAAGAGACACAACCACCTGGCCTATCTAGTAGTGGCATGCAGTGGCTGAATGTCGAAAGTGGCCAGTAATTTTTCAGTCCACTGACAGCATCTCCTGCATGCCCCCCATTTTTCAAAAATTCTGCAATTGGTGGGCTTATATGGCAGTACCGCTGGACATATACGGCAGTATCAATGGACATATACAGCAGTATCACTGGACATATATGGTAGTATCACTGGACTGGACTTATACGCCAGTACCACTGGCATTATGCGGCACAATCACTGGACTTATACACCAGTACCACCGGAATTATACAGCAGGATCACTGAAATTATATGGCAGGATCACTGGATTTATACGGCAGTACCGCTGGAAATATATATCAGTATCAATGGACATATACGGCAGTATCACTGGACATATACGGCAGTATCACTGAACAAATACAGCAGCACAGTGACACCACCACTGGACCGATGCAGGACATCACAGCACCACTGCAATGGACTGGACATATACAGCAGCAATGGACATATGGCAGCAGAGGACATTACCACTGTGACTGGACTGATGCAGCACAACACACCACCACTGTACTGATGCAGCACAACACAGCACCACTGGACTGGACTTATAGAGCTACACTGGACATATGGCAGCAGAGGACACCACCACTGTGACTGGACTGATGAAGCATAAGACACTACACTGGACTGAGCAGCACAAGACAGCACTGGAATCGCCACCCAACTTTTCCTCCCACACAGACACTGGGGATGGAGACATTTTATTTTTTTGTTTTCCATCAATAATATTTATAGAAATTGATTAAAAAAGAGAAAGGAAGGTAAAAAGAGGGAGAGGCAGAGAGTAAGGAGTGTAATAAATGCAAAATATACAGCAAAAAGCATAAGAATTTTGTGTAATACAGTACACATTACAAATGTCACTTAAGATTAGGGATGTGCACATGGTAATTTTTTGGGTTTTGTGTTTTGGTTTTGGATCTGGATCTCCTTTGTGTTTTTGGACCTTGATTGGTTTTGCCAAAACCACCCTTGCAGGTTTTGGTTATGGATCTGTGTTTAAAAAAAAAAATCAAAATGGCTTAAATAACAGAATTTGGGGGTGTTTTTGTTCCTACAGTCTTACTAACCTCAATAACATTCATTTCCACTCATTTCCAGTCTATTCTGAACACCTTACAGGTCACAATATTGTTTTTAGACTAAAAGGTTGCACCAAGGTAGCTGGATGACTAAGCTAAGTGACAGAAGTGGGTGGCACAAACACATGGCACATCTAGGAGTGGCACTGCAGTGGCAGACAGGATGTCAGTTTTACAAACTATGCCAAAAAATGCTCCAAAGAGCACATAATGCAAAAGAGGTGCTAGATGGAATTGTCCTTGGGCCCACCCACCCTTATGTTGTATAAACAGGACATGCACACTTTAACAAACCAATCATTTCAGCAACAGGAACTGCCACACCTATGGCTGAAAGTATTGGTTTGTTTGGGCCCCCACAAAAAAAAGAAGCAATTGATCTCTCTATGCACAAACTGGCTCTACAGAAGCAAGCTGTCGTCATCATCCTCCGATTCCGCACCCCCATCAGTTTGTACATCCTCATCTTCACAGACTATTAATTCAACCACACTGGAATCCACCACCACAGTAATAGTAGTCACTGAGTGATGCGCCAATAGAAATATATTTTTTGTTTTGGATCACAGACTGATATATAGCAGTAGTGTATGACAGTACTGGTAGTCATCACTGAGTGGCGCACCAATAGAAATATATTTTTTGCTCTGGATCACATAAAGATATATAGCAGTAGTGTACGGCAGCCGTAGCACTAGTAGTCAGAGTGATGCACCAATAGAAATATATACTTTTTTCTTTGGATCACACAGATTTATAGCAGTAATGTATGGCAGATGCAGTACTAGTAGTCAGAGGGATGCACCAATATATATATATATTTTTGGATCACACACAGAGGATATAGCAGTAGTGTATGGCAGTACACAGCCCCTTATAGGCAGAGAACAACACCTGTTCCTATACACAGCCACAGTATGTTATATGCAGTGCACTGTCTACTATGCAGATCCTTAACATAGTGACAGTCATAGCACACCTGCACAAGCAGAACCCCAGGTTAACTCAACTCTCCTGCTGCAACCCCTTTGCTCTCTCCTGCCCCCCTTCCCTTATCTGCCTATCTGATTACAACACAGAATACAGCACAGAAGGACCACGTCCTTACAGCAATGAGTGATATGTGTGCAGAAGGCCTATCGTACACCTTATACAGTATACCCACAAAAACAGTGCATGACATGGGACATAATTCATGGGCTATGCACTGCCATTGTCAAATGTAGGAGGTGGTCATAATAATTAGTGATGTGCACCGGTCATTTTTCGGGTTTTGTGTTTTGGTTTTGGATTCGGTTCCGCGGCCGTGTTTTGGATTCGGACGCGTTTTGGCAAAACCTCCCTGAAATTTTTTTGTCGGATTCGGGTGTGTTTTGGATTCGAGTGTTTTTTTTTACAAAAAAACCTCAAAAACAGCTTAAATCATAGAATTTGGGGGTCATTTTGATCCCATAGTATTATTAACCTCAATAACCATAATTTCCACTCATTTCCAGTCTATTCTGAACACCTCACACCTCACAATATTATTTTTAGTCCTAAAATTTGCACCAAGGTCGCTGGATGACTAAGCTAAGTGACCCAAGTGGCCGACACAAACACCTGCCCCATCTAGGAGTGGCACTGCAGTGTCAGACAGGATGGCACTTCAAAAAAATAGTCCCCAAACAGCACATGATGCAAAGAAAAAAGAGGCGCAATGAGGTAGCTGTGTGACTAAGCTAAGCGACACAAGTGGCCGACACAAACACCTGGCCCATCTAGGAGTGGCACTGCAGTGTCAGACAGGATGGCAGATTTAAAAAATAGTCCCCAAACAGCACATGATGCAAAGAAAAAAAAAGAGGTGCACCAAGGTCGCTGGATGGCTAAGCTAAGCGACACAAGTAGCCGACACAAACACCTGGCCCATCTAGGAGTGGCACTGCAGTGTCAGACAGGATGGCAGATTTAAAAAATAGTCCCCAAACAGCACATGATGCAAAGAAAAAAAGAGGTGCACCAAGGTCGCTGGATGGCTAAGCTAAGCGACACAAGTGGCCGACACAAACACCTGGCCCATCTAGGAGTGGCACTGCAGTGTCAGACAGGATGGCAGATTTAAAAAATAGGTCCCAAACAGCAAATGATGCAAATAAAAAAAGAGGTGCACCAAGGTCGCTGGATGGCTAAGCTAAGCGACACAAGTGGCCGACACAAACACCTGGCCCATCTAGGAGTGGCACTGCAGTGTCAGGCAGGATGGCACTTCAAAAAAATAGTCCCCAAACAGCACATGATGCAAAGAAAAATGAAAGAAAAAAGAGGTGCAAGATGGAATTGTCCTTGGGCCCTCTCACCGCCCTCCCACCCACCCTTATGTTGTATAAACAGGACATGCACACTTTAACAAACCCATTATTTCAGCGACAGGGTCTGCCACACGACTGTGACTCAAATGACTGGTTGGTTTGGGCCACCACCAAAAAAGAAGCAATCAATCTCTCCTTGCACAAACTGGATCTACAGAGGCAAGATGTCCACCTCCTCCTCATCGTCCGATTCCTCACCCCTTTCACTGTGTACATCCCCCCTCCTCATAGATTATTAATTCGTCCCCACTGGAATCCACTATCTCAGGTCCCTGTCTACTTTCTGGAGGCAATTGCTGGTGAATGTCTCCACGGAGGAATTGATTATAATTCATTTTGATGAACATCATCTTCTCCACATTTTCTGGAAGTAACCTTGTACGCCGATTGCTGACAAGGTGAGCGGCTGCACTAAACACTCTTTCGGAGTACACACTGGAGGGGGGGCAACTTAGGTAAAATAAAGCCAGTTTGTGCAAGGGCCTCCAAATTGCCTCTTTTTCCTGCCAGTATACGTACTCTCAGGAGTGTTTTCTGGTGCTCCAGTCTTCGGCACGCAGTGGCTGACGTGCCTACTTGTATGCGGTCACTCATATAATCCTCCACCATTCTTTCAATGGTGACAGAATCATATGCAGTGACAGTAGACGACATGTCAGTAATCATTGGCAGGTCCGTCAGTCCAGACCAGATGTCAGCACTCGCTCAAGACTGCCTTGCATCACCACCAGCGGGTGGGCTCGGAATTCTTAGCCTTTTCCTCGCAGCCCCAGTTGCGGGAGAATGTGAAGGAAGAGCTGTTGATGGGTCACGTTCCGCTTGACTTGACAATTTTCTCACCAGCAGGTTTTTGAACCTCTGCAGACTTGTGTCTGCCGGAAAGAGAGATACAACGAAGGTTTTAAATCTAGGATCGAGCACGGTGGCCAAAATGTAGTGCTCTGATTTCAACAGATTGACCACCCGTGAATCCTGGTTAAGCGAATTAAGGGCTCCATCCACAAGTCCCACATGCCTAGCGGAATCGCTCTGTTTTAGCTCCTCCTTAAATGTCTCCAGCTTTTTCTGCAAAAGCCTGATGAGGGGAATGACCTGACTCAGGCTGGCAGTGTCTGAACTGACTTCACATGTGGCAAATTCAAAGGGTTGCAGAACCTTGCACAACGTTGAAAATCATTCTCCACTGCACTTGAGTTAGGTGCATTCCCCCTCCTTTGCCTATATCGTAGGCAGATGTATAGGCTTGAATGGCCTTTTGCTGCTCCTCCATCCTCTGAAGCATATAGAGGGTTGAATTCCACCTCGTTACCACCTCTTGCTTCAGATGATGGCAGGTTCAGGAGTGTTTGCTGGTGCTCCAGTCTTCGGCACGCGGTGGCTGAATGCTGAAAGTGGCCCGCAATTCTTCGGGCCACCTACAGCATCTCTTGCACGCCCCTGTCGTTTTTTAAATAATTCTGCACCACCAAGTTCGATGTATGTGCAAAACATGGGAAGTGCTGGAATTTGCCCACATGTAATGCACGCACAATATTGGTGGCGTTGTTCGATGTCACAAATCCCCAGGAGAGTCCAATTGGGGTAAGCCATTGTGCGATGATGTTCCTCAGTTTCCGTAAGAGGTTGTCAGCTGTGTGCCTCTTATGGAAAGCGGTGATACAAAGCGTAGCCTGCCTAGGAACGAGTTGGCATTTGCGAGATGCTGCTACTAATGCCGCCGCTGCTGTTCTTGCTGCGGGAGGCAATACATGTACCCAGTGGGCTGTCACAGTGATATAGTCCTGAGTCTGCCCTGCTCCACTTGTCCACATGTCCGTGGTTAAGTGGACATTGGGTACAACTGCATTTTTTAGGACACTGGTGACTCTTTTTCTGACGTCTGTGTACATTTTCGGTATCGCCTGCCTAGAGAAATGGAACCTAGATGGTATTTGGTACCGGGGACACAGTACCTTAATCAAGTATCTAGTTCCCTGTGAATTAACGGTGGATACCGGAAACACGTTTCTCACCACCCAGGCTGCCAAGGCCTCAGTTATCCACTTTGCAGCAGGATGACTGCTGTGATATTTCATCTTCCTTGCAAAGGACTATTGGACAGTCAATTGCTTACTCGAAGTAGTACAGGTGGTCTTCTGACTTCCCATCTGGGATGACGATCGACTCCCAGCAGCAACAACAGCAGCGCCAGCAGCAGTAGGTGTTACACTCAAGGATGCATCGGAGGAATCCCAGGCAGGCGAGGACTCGTCAGACTTGCCAGTGACATGGCCTACAGGACTAATGGCTTTCCTGTCTAAGGAGGAAATTGACACTGAGGGAGATGGTGGTGTGGTTTGCAGGAGCTTGGTTACAAGAGGAAAGGATTTAGTGGTCAGTGGACTGCTTCCGCTGTCATCCAAAGTTTTTGAACTTGTCACTGACTTCTGAACATAGGCCAGGGCCTCAGCCATTCCTTGCCACTCCGTGTCGTAAATGGCACATTGGCAAGTTTACGCTTATCCTCAGATGATTTTGATTTAGATTTTTGGGTCATTTTACTGAGCTTTATTTTTGGGGATTTTACATGCTCTCTACTATGACATTGGGCATCGGCCTTGGCAGACGACGTTGATGGCATTTCATCATCTCGGCCATGACTAGTGGCAGCAGCTTCAGCACGAGGTGGAAGTGGATCTTGATCTTTCCCTATTTTACCCTCCACATTTTTGTTCTTCATTTTTTAATGTGTGGAATTATATGCCAGTAATATATCAATAGCAATGGACTCCTACTATATATACTGCGCACAACTGAATGCACAACAGGTATGGATGGATAGTATACTTGACGACACAGAGGTAGGTAGAGCAGTGGCCTACTGTACCGTACTGCTATATATTATATACTGGTGGTCAGCAAACTTTGCAAAACTGAAATGCACCACAGGTATAAATGGATAGTATACTTGACGACACAGAGGTAGGTAGAGCAGTGGCCTACTGTACCATACTGCTATATATTATATACTGGTGGTCACTGTGTCAGCAAACTGCAAAACTAAAATGCACCACAGGTATAGAATGTAGATGGATAGTGTACTTGACGACACAGAGGTAGGTACAGCAGTGGCCTACTGTACCGTAATGCTATATATTATATACTGGTGGTCAGCAAACTGTGCAAAACTGAAATGCACCACAGGTATGGATGGATAGTATACTTGACGACACAGAGGTAGGTACAGCAGTGGCCTACTGTACCGTAATGCTATATATTATATACTGGTGGTCAGCAAACTGTGCAAAACTGAAATGCACCACAGGTATGGATGGATAGTATACTTGATGACACAGAGGTAGGTAGAGCAGTGGCCTAATGTACCGTACTGCTATATATTATATACTGGTTTGTCAGCAAACTGTGCAAAAGTGAAATGCACCACAGGTATGGATGGATAGTATACTTGACGACACAGAGGTAGGTAGAGCAGTGGCCTACTGTACCGTACTGATATATATTATATACTGGTGGACAGTAAACTGTGCAAAAGTGAAATGCACCACAGGTTTTGATGGATAGTATACTTGACGACACAGAGGTAGGTAGAGTAGTGGCCTACTGTACCGTACTGCTATATAGTATTTACTGGTGGTCAGCAAACTGTGCAAAACTGAAATGCACCACAGGTATGGATGGATAGTATACTTGACGACACAGAGGTAGGTAGAGCAGTGGCCTACTGTACCGTACTGCTATATATTATATACTGGTAGACAGCAAACTGTGCAAAAGTGAAATGCACCACAGTTATGGATGGATAGTATACTTGACGACACAGAGGTAGGTAGAGCAGTGGCCTACTGTACCGTACTGATATATATTATATACTGGTGGTCAGCAAACTGTGCAAAACTGAAATGCACCACAGGTATCAATGGATAGTATACTTGACGACACAGAGGTAGGTAGAGCAGTGGCCTACTGTACCGTACTGCTCTATAGTATATACTGGTGGTCAGCAAACTGTGCAAAACTGAAATGCACCACAGGTATGGATGGATAGTATACTTGACGATACAGAGGTAGGCAGAGCAGTGGCCTACTGTACCATGCTGCTATATATTATATACTGGTGGACAGCAAACTGTGCAAAACTGAAATGTAACTATATCCCTTGGCTATTTTGTGATTTAAAATTTTCTCCAAAATGGAAATGTTAAACCATAAGAAATAATGGGATCTCTTCAATTTGCCGGCTGTTGGGATCCCAGTGGTCAGGATACCGATGCCGGAATCCTGTCAGCCGACAATGCCACCAGCCAAAATCCAAGCAAAAAAGGACTATTCCCACTCATTTGTGTCCATGAAACCCCTAGAGTGGGAATAGATCCTGTGGCAGGTGCAGCTGCCGGCATACTGGTGGGCAGGATGCCGGTGTCGGGATATAGACAGCTGGGATCCCACCTGCTGGTAAATCATACTGATTCGGATATAATTTAGGTGAGTTCAATGGAGTACTACTTGTTTGTCTTACCTCTTCACAGCTGTTTGATTATAGCAGTATGTGGAATTATTTGACATTTTATTTGAATGATAGAGCTTTACACTATTTTAACTCTTTTGTGTTTCAAATTTTTTTTGTCATAGCTGCTAAAATATACATTTATTGCTATGAGAGCATTATAGTTATTCAACATGAAGAGGTGACATTGGAGGCACTTTCTAAATATCACTGTGACAGTGAGGCACTTTTGACAGTATCACTGGTGACAGTGGAGGCACTTTTGTTGAACCTTATGTCACCTGGAACTAAATCCCCTTATCTACTATGCTACTTTTGCATTTACTCTACTACACTGAACACTGTGTTTTTTTTTATAAACACAATAATTCGATTTTTGTATATTTTGTGTTCATTATTGGATAATCCTATGTCCCCCCCCCCCCCCCCCCCCCCCATAGAATAAAACCTAAGTTTGGAAATAAATCATGTTTCACTATTTGGTTTTTAAAGTGTTCTGATATAGAATGCATGCATTTCCTATTGTCTATTCTCAATTGTCTTCATGTATGGGTAATACAAAATAATATGAAAAGCAGCGGGACTCTTTTTAGGGTAGACAGAGACAGAGATTAAAGAATATTTGTCTGCTTCATTATAATGAGAAGCAGGATGTAGCCAAAATATACGAAGCAAATAGTTGCTACAGAAAGGAACAAACATTGTAACTAAGTCAAGAAAACATATAAGAATGATAATGACTAGGCCTTCATTATTGTACTTATAGTTTACCATCTACAACAATGCTGTTTTCCTTTTAAATAAAACAACTTTCCATCTGATAGCACAGGGACAAGCAGTTCATATATTTTAACCTCAATGTTTGAAACATTTCACTAAAATAAAAACTAACACTAGGGGGTTTATTTACTAATATTCATGTTTGTGCCGATTTTAAGGGAGTTTGATCTCGAACTGTATCGGTCGTATTTTACTGTAACTTTTTTAATCCATCTACGGTAATTTACTAATCTGCCGAGTTTTCAATTTTCTTTTTTTCCGATGTCGATGTAATTTATATTGTCGGGAGTGATTAGCAAAACACTGCCGGACATAACACAATGAATCCTGGCCGGATCTGTGAGATCCGTGCAGGGCTTCATTGTGTACAGTATGAGTAGTGTGAAAGTGTTAAAAAGAAAAAGAAAAAAATTGTGTGGGTTCCCCCCTCCTAAGCAGAACCAGCTTCGGGCTATTTGAGCCGGTACTGGTTGTAAAAATAGAGGGAAAAAATGACTGGGGTCCCCCCATATTTAAACAATCAGCACCGGGCTCTGCGTAATGCCACGGCCACAGGGACCTATACTAAAGTGTCCCCCGGCTGTGGCATTATCTCTCTGGCTAGTGGAGACCGGTGCTGGTTTAAAAAATATGGGGGGCCCCTACATCTTTTGTCCACTGTATTTTATTAACCAGGACCAGACGCAGAGCCTGGTGCTGGTTGTTTAAATATGGGGGGACCCCAGTCATTTTTTCCCCTGTATTTTTAAAACCAGGACCGGCTCAAAGAGCCCGAGGCTGGTTATGCTTATGAGGGGGGACCCCACTCAATTTTTACTTTAATTTATCACACTTTCACACCCCTACCCACAGATAAGCATGCACAGATCTCACTGGTCCGTGCATGCCTATCAGAATATGGATGAAAAAAGCAGGTCTATTTTAAAACTGTTTTTTTTATGAATTCTATGATTTACCGACAGTGTTTGGCTTTTGCCGGCAGTGATTGTGAATACAAATTCTTAGTAAATTACTGAGTTGTATAAAATAACAGGCATGCTTGACTGATGGTGTATTCATTTGTATTTGTGATCACTGCCGTTAAAACAAATACGAATGCCCTCATCACTGCCGAGATTTGGGTTTAGTAAATTCCCGAGATGACTCTTTGGAAAAAAAAAAAACTCGGACAAAATAGGGACCTTAGTAAATATACCCCTAGAAGTCTAGACAATGTAAACTTGACATTAGGAGCTGTAAAATAGTTTTGTATAACCCCCTGCACATCTTAGCTTGTCATAATATTCCTTTAATCTGGGACACCTATGATTATACAGGTACTGCATGGTTGGCTAAATTCAAGCCTGTGTTTCACCTAGTTTTAATGAGCCGCAAAACCTGTGTAAAACATAGGTGTCCCAGAGTAAAGGGATATTATGCCAAGCTTATGCAAAACATGCACATTAGGTTATATTTATAAAACTAGCAAAACTCTCTAGTGATATTGTAAACAAAACAAAAGGATTCTAATAAAGATTTAAATTATTACAAGAATACATTCCCTGCAAATAATAATTTCACTGTCACATCATCGTTATCTGAAGGACTACCTGAAATTCCACCAAAATGTATAATACTGGAGCAATCACATACCACATTAAGGACACCTAGCAATTGCCTAGTTTGCCTATGCCTAGGGCCAGCTCTGACATGTTATAACTGTGCACAAACAATAGATTGTCTTTCTGTAAACTGAAAAAATACAATGATTGTTTTTTAAAGAGTTATATACTGTAGGTTTATTAACTCAACATATATATTTATTTAATTACCAATAATGAGGACAGATCCAGATCAGGATTAAAACCAAAATCAAAATATTACCCATTGGAGTCCAGAAGCAGCAATATAAGTATGACTTAGTGAAGAAAGATTTATGCAAAACTGATCTTGCACCAGTGGTAACCAAGAACCTCAATAATAGTGAGATTGAAGCACTAAAAAAACTACAGAAGATTGCTGACATTGTGATAAAACCGGCTGATAAATGGGGGTGGGGTGTTGGTGATCCTAGATTGTGATGACTATGTGATAGAAGCACTATGGGGTATATGCAATTGCCATCGAATCGCAGCAATTTTTTGCCCGTTATTTTAATTCAACACAATTTGACCGTCGAATTCCGGCAGGTGGGTGCCGGATTTCAAGATATTCAATAAAAACCGCATTCGACAGTCCCGCTGTCGAAAAATGGCCGATTTGACGGATTTTTATTAGATTTTAAAAAATGTTAAAAAAACGGGAAAAAGCGGGGAAAAACCCGAAAAAAAATTGAGTGGGGTCCTCCCTCCTAAGCATAACCAGCCTCGGACTCTTCGAGCCGGTCCTGGTTCTAAAAATCTGGGGGAAAAACTGACAGGGGATCCCCCGTAATTTTAAAACCAGCACCGGGCTCTGCGCCTGGTGCAAAAAATACGGGGGACAAAAAGAGTAGGGGTCCCCCGTATTTTTTACACCAGCATCGGGCTCCACTAGCTGGGTAGCTAATGCCACAGCCGGGGGTCACTTTTATACAGCGCCCTGCGGCCGTGGCATTAAATACGCAACTAATCACCCCTGGCCGGGGTACCCTGGAGGAGTGGGGACCCCTTCAATCAAGGGGTCCCCCCCTCCAGCCACCCAAGGGCCAGGGGTGAAGCCCGAGGCTGTCCCCCCCATCCAAGGGCTGCGGATGGGGGGCTGATAGCCTTTGGAAAAACGAAAGAATATTGTTTTTTCCAGTAGTACTACAAGTCCCAGCAAGCCTCCCCTGCAAGCTGGTACTTGGAGAACCACAAGTACCAGCATGCGGGAGAAAAACGGGCCCGCTGGTACCTGTAGTTCTACTGGAAAAAAATACCCAAATAAAAACAGGACACGCACACCGTGAAAGTAAAAGTTTATTTCATACATGCCGACACGTGCCCCTGCAGCCTCCAATATGTTGGAAAGACCTTTCAGAAATTATGTATCAGAATAAACAAACATCTTAATAACATTAAAAACAACAAAGAGAACCACAATGTCCCGGACCATTTCAAGATGAAACACAAGAGTGACCCCTCAGATCTAAAATTTGTAGGGATCAAATTAGTGAAGAAACCTTGGAGAGGAGGAAATTGGGACAATCTCCTTCTGAAAGAAGAAGCACGGATGATATTCGAACTGGAAACCCTCTCCCCCAAAGGTCTTAATGCAGAAATTGACCTACATCCCTTCCTATGTGAATAATCAATTAATGATATATGTGCTCTACTAGTATGTGCTTTTACAGTTACATCCCATATACACCTCAGCTCCATACATCCATTCCATTCTATGTGTGTACTAAATAATCGATACATGGTATATGTGCTCTACTAGTATGTTTTTCCAGATACATCCCATATACACCTCAGCCCCATACATCCATTCCTGTTTGTATGTGCACTATTTGGTTATATTATAGGCATGTATTATATATGAGTTACCCAACATATACGTTGCTCGAATTTATCATCTTAATTAGTGATTCCTATCTCTCAGATCTCTGCAAACTACTAGAGTCATTTTCGATTACTCACTACTTATTACTAATATTACTTTTTGTTATATTTATTATTATTATTATTATAACTATTTTTATTTATTTTATATATTTCTATTATTTTCTTTATTATTTTATCCCCCCCCCAAAAAAAACTATACAAAATCTATGAAATCTCTTATAAAATCTCTTACTTTTATCCGTTTTTTCTATAAATATCCATATGCCTTGTGTCCTATGTTTTATGTTGTCTGTGTTGTTTTTGTTTTTTATTATTATTTCTGTTTCTGTCCCTACCTTTTTGGTTTATGCTTAAATGGAGATACTTGCAAATAACATAAACTGGAAGTCCCGTTTAAGAAGGGGACAAAATCAGCCTCATTAAACAGCATTAACTATAGTAAGGGCGGAAGTGATGCTCCGCATGGCATCAGAGTGTGGGCGGAAATACAAGGCACAACAGGGATATAATCCAGGAACATCACACTGCTCAGTTATCCTGATGAAGCCTGGGTTCAGGCGAAACCGGTCGATCTCAGCACAAGTGATTCAGTCTGCCGGCAGACTCTTGGATTTCTTCCCTTTTCAGCACCAGTGACGGAGAAATTTTCTGCATACCAGGGACAATCTTTGATCACTACGGACACCTGTAATTACTGTGAGTAAAACTGCTCTCATATACAACATTGACTTTGATTCTGGACATAAGAAACGGATTTACATCCCAGCAAATGGTGTTTTATAGAAACATTCAGGCACTTATACTCGTGCCTCATTCTCCAGTTAATCCATTTGGACTTTTATTATGCGGGATGAGTAAAATGCAATTCTGTGTACCCCACAAAATACCATCCTTTTTTTATGTTTTTTGGTTTTGTGTTTGTCTATATGTTTTGTCCTACTTGTATAGTATACCGGTATTAGGTTATTATAATCTTTTATCTTATTATTAATAAACATTTTTGTATATTTACATGCTTCCTCTTGATTTTGTATATATTGCAATACAGTTTTTTACAAAAATTTGCCACTTGTAAAGCTATATGGTAAGCGCAGTGTAACACACCCACATTTCATTGTCTATATCGGAGAGGAGTGTGGATCCCCTCCAATTGCTTGCACAGCTGCTGCCTAAATATTGCTGTGATTAAGCGCAGCCCTCAGATCTACCCATTCCACGTATATAGAAGAACTGAGAATACTTCTTCTACAAGGTCTATGGAACAAAAATCCATAAATGCTTGTCAAACCTGCCCGGGAGACCTATTGTTGCAGGGATAGACTCCGTTACATCTAAATTGTCAAAATGTGTGGATGTCTTCTTAAGCCTATATGTTAAGGAATTGCTATCATACCTCAAGGATATCGCCATGGTATTGAGCCAGATGAAAATAATAGAATGGAGAGATACCTATTTATGGGCGACAATAGATGATCAATCATTATACACTTATATCGAACACTCCAAACTGATCATGGTATGTAGATAATTTTTTTTAACAAAGATCTTTCTCTTACAGATACTCATAAAGATTTTATCTGTGATGTTATGAGTTTTATGCTGAGTTGGAATCATTTTAAATTTTTAGAGAAATTTTATCTCCAATGCTGTGGTACTGTAATGGGAACTATCTTCGCACCCAGCTTTGCCAATTAGTTTATGGGCAAGTGGGATGAAAATCATGTTCACAATACACACTTTTTTAAGGAACACGGTTTTTACAAGCGATACATTGATTATATCTTAATTATATGGAATGGTAGCATTGAACTTTTTATAGATTTTTTAAAACTTTTTAAATACAATGACAAGAATATCTCGTTTACATGTAATACTAACAAGGTCTCCATTGAATTCTTGAATCTGGTTTTAATAGGAGATGGAATAACGGTGTCCACTAAAAATGACATCAAAGAAGTGTACAAGAACAGCTATCTCCATTACAAGAGCAGCCATTTAAAGAAATTGAAAAACAATATCCCTTACTCATAGTTCCATATGATTAAGAGAAACTGTAGAAGAATAGGGGAATGTGAAGAACAACTAATAGACTATAAGAAGTGATTTGAAGAAAAGATATATCCAAAAACGATTCTGGAAGAGGCCATCACAAGAACTACAAATCTGGAGAGGCATGATCTTTTGGATTATAAGAAGAGGAATGACAGAAGGGAATCTACCGTCTTTATTACTACTTATAATCGCCATGAGAATACCATTAGGACCTCACTCAGGGATCACTGGACCGAATATTAAAATTGATCCTCTTGGAAAAACTTTAAACCATCTTCCGCAAATCAAAAAACTTGAAAGACATCCTCGCACCAAGTATGCTGTGCGAACTGTATTCTGGAAACATTAACCATTCCTTTCCAAAGAATGTAAGAACCTTCAAATGTGGATGTTGCAATATTTGTAAGTGCCTTAATTCCAATAGAAAAACCTTAAACAGCACAGGGGTTACTCAGGAATTTAAAATAAAGGAGTTCATGAACTGCTACACAATATCAGTCTTTTATCTATTGGAATGCACGTGCACAAAGATATATGTGGGGAAGACCAAGCGGCCATTAAAATTGAGGATCCAGGAACACGTCCAAAATATCAAGAACAAAATTGACACTCACCTTATTTACAGACATTTTAATCTTGAACACAACTCTAACCCGGACGAGAAATCCTTTAAAGCCGTTGAACATGCACAGTTATCGCTGGTGTCCCAACACACTGCATTACAGGGAAGACGATGCACTCAATAAACTACAGCTCCCAGCAGCCCTTAGCACCAGAATGCTTCGGCGCTAAGGGCTGCTGGGAGCTGTCGTTTATTTAGTGCATCTACTTCCCTGTAATGCGGCGTGTTGGGACACCGGTGCTAATAATAGTGACTGGCTGGCAGAATTGACTGACTCGCTGAATCAATGTAAAAGATACCGGAGGTACTGCGAGTGGGGGGGGGGGGGCGGGTAATGCTTCTCCTGCTTCTCCTACTGGAAGCAGCAAAGCTGCTGTCCTCCCTTTGGCAGTGGCTCACCCGGAGACTCGCACAGCAGCCAAGCAGCCGGTCAATATTGTTATCTCTGGTGTTCGAACACACCACATTACAGGGAAGAAGATGCACTCAATAAACTACTGCTCCCAGTAGCCCTTAGCACCAGAATGCTTTGGCACTAAGGGCTGCAGGGAGCTGTAGTTTATTTAGTGCGTCTACTTCCCTGTAAAGCGACGTGTTGGGACACTGGCGCTAATAATAGTGACTGGCTGGCCGAACTGACTGACTTGCTGAATCAATGTAAAAGGTGACAGTGTTGTGCAGTGTCAGTGACACTGCACAGCACTCTCCCACTGCACACCCACTGCACTGCACAGCACTGTCATCTTTTACATTGATTCAGCATCCACACATTACCCTCCGTGATATCACCCACTCTCTCCATTACATTAGCCATCTCAGAGCTTCCAGGCCGGCAGCCCAGGTGCTGTGTTGTGGAGTCAGGGCCTCTAGGGATCTGGGCACAGCTGTGGAGGGGAGGCACTTCTGTGACATCACACATAGAGGGGGCTCCGGGGCTTAGAGAGTATGTGGCACTGGGAGGGCTATGAAAGCCTTTAGCTGAGCTGCTTTCATACACATCTATGCCAGTAGCCGCAGCAGCTTTTGTTCCACCTGTGCCACAGCTAGGGAATGGGGATTGTTGATGCTGGAAGGGGCAGGTGGACTGGCAGCAGGACATAGGACGCTGCAGTAAAATTATTTTTCTCCCCCTACAGTGCAGAGAATTGCTGCAGATGCAGTGGCATACCCTCCAACTGTACCTTTTTGGCAGGTACAGTACCTTTTTTATGGTCTGTACTGATTTTTGGCTCTCCAAACTTCCATTGAAAGTATAGGAAAAGGGGCGGGCCACGGCACTTTACCCATGGTCATGCCCCCTTTTCGAATTTGTAGAGATTTTTATGTGTAAATTGTTGGAGGCTATGTTGCTGCCATTGCAGTGGGCCTATTTTGGGGTGTGGACCTGCAGTTGCAGCTCCATCAGACCCATTGTTAATCCTGCTCTGGGAACACACAGCAGCCAAAGGGCAGAGCCTTCCATTGGATGTAACCTATGTAAGAGGGTGTTTCTTGCCCAATCAGCTGTGGACTGGGTGTGAGAGACCTGCTGATAACCCAGTGAGAGCTCCTAGCCACGCCCAGCGTTATACACACAGGCACAGAGTAACAGATCTGGGCTATTATATAGGATATATATATATATATATATATATAAAGCTCACCAATTTCCCTGGCAAGGAGAATAATCCATGGCACTGCATGGCTTCATATAGTAGTACAACTTTTAATGCAATGTTTCGGGACCCAAAGTCCCGTTGTCAGGCTACAGCATATGAAAAAAGTAACAGTGCAGCTTACCATAGTTAAGCCAGACCTATATGCAGCAAACAGCCGGAAGCCAGGGACCGGAAACTCCACTAGCGCTAGCCGCGTCCGGCAGTGCTGGCCGATGAGCTCATCAGTATGGTGTATCCTGGTTGCTAAGCAACCAGTGGTCATGCTAGATATCAGGTTGCTAAGCAGCCAGCGGACGCGCTAAACAAGACACAGCACCTGTCACAGTAAGATCAGTCTCAGGTGGGGGCTGTGCGTGTGAGTCTGGAGAAACAAAAAGTGAAAAGACAAGGATAAGAATGAAATATTCATGCAACAATATCTAACAATACATATATAAAAGTATGCATTTCTTATATCATTTAGCACAACCGTCAGAGCCAGTTTAGACATCGCACATCACATATGGGACAATTCTTGTAGATATATAGAGGCTCTATTTAGAAAAAAGGGATATTTCAATCATTATATATACTAAATGTCAACTATTCAAATTGTATTTTAGTATATGCAATAATCTCCTTAGAAACAGCTATTCAGCTAAATAGTTCCAAATGATCCATTCATTTAGTCCATTTGGAGTGACCGTATTTAATATAAAAATCCATGAGCTTCCAGATGTAAAAGGGCTTTACCCCTATCACCCCCCTGTTGTTAGCAGGAAGGTGGTCTACTATCATGTATGTTAATGATGAGAGAGGATGTTTCAAACTTCTACATTGGGAAGCAACTGGCTGATCAATGGATTTGCCATTTAAAGCTGCCTTGATCGCGGACTGATGCAGTGCCATCGTAATGAAGGTTACATGGACAAATTATAATATCAATCACATATCTAGTCTCACTCAATAATTCATGTCTGATCTTGAAGATACGATCTGAGTGAGGATGTTTAAACTCAGAGCCAATTCTTAGGAATTTACATGTCTCACATTTTGGACATTTAAAACAGCCTTATTTAATTAGTGTTCTTCTATCGTTCAAGTTTGAAATGTCTGTGCGTAATAGATGATCCCTCAGGTTTCTACCCCATCTATAACATGTCATGGGTCGCACCTGATTAAAGCATGTCAGTGATTTATCTGTGGCGATAACTCCACTTTCCATATCATATGTGGTGATCGAAGGAAAGGTGTCTGCATTAGACTTTGTTGTAGATGATTTTAGCAGATGCTCCCAATTGAGTGACAGCACACGTTGTTTAGTTTGTTGCAATTTAGTCAAGTCATATCCCCACTCCAAGAATTTATGTATGTGTATATATATATATATATATATATATATATATATATAAATAGTCCGGCGGCACTCACGGCAATAAAGACAAAAGGCAGCTCCAATCAGCCAATCGGCTGATTGGAGCTGCCTTTTGTCTTTATTGCCGTGAGTGCCGCCGGACTATTTCTATACATGTGTGGGGAACCGTGCAGGTTCTTTATGGAAGGCACCGGCTGTTAATGCTTGTTTTACTTGGGAAGGAGTGCCGCTTGACTGCTTTACTATATATATATATATATATGTCCAGTGGTACTGGCGTATAAATCCAGTCCAGTGATACTGCCGTATATGTCTGGTAAAACTGACGTATATGTCCAGCGGTACTGCCATATAAATCCAGCTATACTGACGTATATGTCCAGTGATACTGCCGTATATGTCCACTGATACTGCCGTATAAATCCAGTGGTACTGGCGTATAAACTCAGTCCATTGATACTGCCGTATATGTCCAGTGGTACTGCTGCATAAATCCAGTGTTACTGGCGTATAAATCCAGTCCAGTGATACTGCCGTATATGTCCAGTGGTACTGCCATATATAAATCAAGTGGTACTGGCATATAAATACAGTCCAGTGATACTGCCACATATGTCCTGTGGTAATGTCATATAATTCCAGTGAAACTGCCGTATAATTCCAGTGGTACTGGTGTATAAATCAAGTGATACTTCCGTATAAATCCAGTCCAGTGGTACTGCCGCATAAGTCCAGTGGTACTGCCGTATAAGTCCAGTGGTACTGCCGTATAATTCCAGTCCAGTGATGCTGCCATATAAATACAGTGGTGCTGTCCTGTGCTGTATATTATTTACTCCAAATGAAGGGGTTATTAATAATTCATCCAAATCATTTTCACAGGGTTTGCCCTTTGTGGTGTAGAGGTACGCTTTGCTGTACCGGATATTGTTTTCTAAATCCAGAAAAATAATGGAGAACAAAAAATTAGAGGATAAAATAGGGAAAGATCAAGAAACACTTCCTCCTAGTGCTGAAGCTGCTGCCACTAGTCATGATATAGACAAAGAAATGCCTTCAACGTCGTCTGCCAAGGCCAATGCCCAATGTAATAGTAGAGGGCATGTAAAATCCAAAAAGCCAAAGTTCATTAAAAAGACCCAAACAAATAAATTTAAATGGTCTGAGGAGATACGTAAATTTGTCAATAAGCCATTTAGGACACGGAGTGGCAAGGAACGGCTAAGGTCCTGGCCTATGCTCATGACTAGTGGTTCAGTTCACATAACGCCCTCATCCTCCCTCTAGAAAAATGATAAGAGTTAGGCTGGCAAAGCACAGCAAAGAACTGTGCATTCTAAGATGGTATAACAAATCCCCAAGGAGAGTCCAAGTATGTCAGCAGTTGCGATGCGTGACCTTCCCAACACTGGATGGGAAGAAGTGGTTCCTTTCACCATTTGCACGCCCTCTTCAAGTGCTGGAAGTAGCACCCAGAGTCCAGTTTCTGATATTCAAGTTGAAGATGTCACTGTTGAAGTACACCAGGATGAGGATATGGGTGTTGCTGGTGCTGAGGAGGAAGTTGACGATGAGGATTCTAATGGTGATGTGGTTTGTTTAAATCAGGCACCGGGGGAGACACCTGTTGCCAGTGGGATGAATAAGCCCATTGTGATGCCTGGGCAAAATACCCAAAAAATCACCTCTTCGGTGTGGAATTATTTCTCCACAAATCCAGACAACAGGTGTCAAGCCATGTGTTGCCTCTGTCAATCTGTAATAAGCAGGGGTAAGGATGTTAACCACCTATTAACATCCTCCCTTAGACTTCACCTGCTGTGCATTTATCAGAAGTCAGTGTCAAGTTGTGAAACTTTGGGTAAGAGCATAAGCAGTCCACTGACACCTAAATCCCTTCTTCCTTTTGTACCCAAGCTCCTGCAAGCCACACCACCAACTCCCTCAACGTCAACTTCCTCCTCAGTCAGGAACGTCAGTAGTCCTGAAGGCCATGTCACTGGCAAGACTGAGGAGTCCTCTCCTAACCAGGATTCCTCCGCAGGATCCTTGAGTGGAACGCCTGCTGTTGCTGCAGCTGCTGTTGTTGCTGCTGGGAGTCGATCGTCATCCCAGAGGGGAAGTCGAAGACAACTTATACTACTTCCAGTAAGCAATTGACTGTCCAATAGTCCTTTGTGAGGAAGAGGAAATATGACAGCAGTCATCATCTTGCAAAGTGGATACTATAGACATATATAATGGTAGATGCTCAATCAGCTTAATGATATCATTCAGGTGTTCGAAAGGGAGGGGTATTTCTAAGCAATAAAAAAAGAGAGATATTGTTTCCCCCAGCACCCTGAATGATAACAGTAACCAGATATGAATCCCACATAATATTAGAATTCAGAGATCTTCGTTACACATATTTGCGCAAATGTGTGAATAAGCCCCAAAGCCACAACAAGGCGTCTATGTATATTTGGGGTCCCTAGCGCCATATCTAGGTGCAGGGTGTGGCACCCCCAAAACACCAGCAAAAGCCAGAAAGCCCAGGGTAGCATACCAGTGAAAAAACGATAGTGTTAATAAATTAGTATTTAGGAAGCCGAAGCTATAGAGAAGGTGATACAAAAATTAAATGTAATTAAAATAGAGAAATAGTTTTAAAAAATTAATAAGTGAAAAGTGTTAATAGAATGTAAAGGCATGCCACACTAAAGCCATCCAGTTCAGCCAGTCCAGAGGCACCACACCTCACACTTCCATTACTCCAATCTGGGTCTAAGATTAACCCAGGTTTACCGATTTATGCCTATATTATAGTATAGGCATTTAAACCCAGTACTGCCGCTAATGTGTGGAATATATGCTGCCTAGCCAACATCTAATCCATAATAGTTAAACCAAATATGATTAATTCCAGAGATGGAGATATTTAATAAATTGAGTAAAATGAAAGGTTGAGCACAGTGAATCAGTTTTTATTGTCTTTATTATTATTCTTTATCACAGAATTTATTCACTTACACGGCACAATTAATTTATGATTATTCACATATATGTTTCTCAATTGCTAGGTCAATATATATTTTTAAGTCATTATTAATAAAAGTTATATTTTAATAATTTAATAAGTACATAAATTCTTCATTCTCTTCTAAGTGCGCCAACGAAGAGACAATATTTTTCTGTCCCATGTTGTTCTCTAAGATTAACCAGCAAGGAGCCACGTGATAATGGAACCGTACTACAATATGTCTAAGCTAAGAGCTACCTACCTTGGAGCAACCCCATAATGATCCATATGGCATGTCAGGGCCTGCACCTCCTCCTAATGCAGCAACCTCTCTGCCTCTCACAAAAGACATATATAATGGTAGATGCTCAATCAGCTTCATGATATAATTCAGGTGCTCGAAAGGGAGGGGTACTTCTAAGCAAGAAAAAAGGAGAGACATTGTTTCCCCCAGCACCCTGAATGATAACAGTAACCAGATATGAATCCCACATATTAGCATTCAGAGATCTTCATTACACATATTTGCACAAATGTGTGAATAAGCCCCAAAGCCACATCAAGGCATCTCTATATTTAGGGTCCCTAGTGCTATATCTAGGTGCAGGGTGTGGCACCCCAAAACACCAGCATAAGCCAGAAAGCCCAGGGTAGCATACCAGTGAAAAAACTATAGGGTTAATAAATTAGTATTTAGGAAGCGGATACTTTGTTGGTTTTAGACATGCATCCGGTATCCACCCTTTGTTCACAGGGACTTAGAGAATTGCGTGAGGTAGTGTGTCCCCAGTACCAAATCCCATCTAGGTTCCACTTCTCTAGGCAGGCGATACCGAGAATGTATACAGACGTCAGAAAAAGTGTCCTCAGTGTCCTTAAAAATGCAGTTGTACCCACTGTCCACTTAACCACGGATATGTGGACAAGTGGACCAGGGCAGACTAAGGACTATTTGACTGTGATAGCCCACTGGGTAGATGTATTGCCTCCTGCAGCAACAACAGCAGCGGCACCAGTAGCAGTATCTTGAAAATGCCAACTTGTTCCTAGGCAGGCTACGCTATGTATCACCACTTTTCGTAAGAGGCACACAGCTAACAACCTCTTATGGAAACTGATGGACATCATCGCACAATGGCTTACACCACTTTGACTAGCAGGGGATTTGTAATATCGGACAATGCCACCAATATTGTGCGTGCATTTATATCTGGGCAAATTCCAGTACGTCCCATGTTTTGCACATACAATTAATTTGGTGATGCATAATTTTTTGAAAAATGACAAGGGCGTGCATGAGATGCTGTTGGTGGCCCGAAAAATTGCAGGCCACTTTCGACATTCAGCCACTGTATGCCAAAGACTGGAGCACCAGCAAACACTCCTGAACCTGCCCTGCCATCACCTGAAGCAAGAGGTGGTAACAAGGTGGAATTCAACACTCTATAAGCTATATGCTTCAGAGGATGGAGGAGCAGCAAAAAGCCATTCAAGCCTATACATCCACCTACGATATAGGCAAAGGAGGCGGAATGTACCTGACTCAAGCGCAGTGGAGAATGATTTCCGTCTTGTGCAAGGTTATCCAACCCTTTGAACTTGCCACACGTGAAGTCAGTTCAGACACTGCCAGCTTGAGTCAGGTCATTCCCCTCATCAGGATTTTGCAGAAGCAGCTGGAGAAATTGAAGGAGGAGGTAAGATGGAGCGATTTCTCTAAGTATGTGGGACTTGTGGATGGAGCCCTTCATTCGTTTTGCCAGGATTCACGGGTGGTCAATCTATTGAAATCAGAGCACTACATTTTGGCCACCGTGCTTGATCCTAGGTTTAAAACCTACGTTGTATCTCTCTTTCTGGGCAGGCACAAGTCTTCAGACATTCCAAGACTTGCTGGTGAGAAAATTGTCAACTCAAGCGGAACGTGACCCGTCAACAGTTCCTCATTAATTTTCTCCTGCAAATGGTGCTGCGAGGAAAAGGATAAGATTTCCTAGCCCACCCACTGGCGGTGATGCAGGGCAGTCAGGAGCAAGTGCTGACATCTGGTCCGGACTGAAGGACCTGCCAACAATTACTGACATATCTACTGTCACTGCTTGTTATTCTGTCACCATTGAAAGAATGGTGGAGAATTATATGTGTGAGAGTATCAAAGTAGGCACGTCAGACAGACCGTATGTATACTGGGAGGAAAAAGAGGCAATTTGGATGCCCTTGCACAAACTGGCTTTATTTTACCTAAGTTGCCCCACCCCTCCTTTGTGTATTCCGAAAGAGTGTTTAGTGCAGCCAGCAACCTTGTCAGCGATCGGCGTAGGAGGGCCCTCATTCCGAGTTGATCGTTCGTTATTTTTCATCGCATCGCAGTGAAATTTCGCTTAGTGCGCATGCGCAATAGTCGCACTGCGACTGCGCCAAGTAACTTTGCTATGAAGATAGGATTTTTACTCACGGCTTTTTCTTTGCTCCGGCGATCGTAGTGTGATTGACAGGAAATGGGTGTTACTGGGCGGAAACACGGCGTTTTAGGGGCGTGTGGATGAAAACGCTACCGTTTCCGGAAAAAACGCAGGAGTGGCCGGAGAAACGGGGGAGTGTCTAAGCGAACGCTGGGTGTGTTTCTGACGTCAATCCAGGAACGACAAGCACTGAACTGATCGCACAGGCAGAGTAAGTGTGGAGCTACTCTAAAACTGCTAAGTAGTTTGTAATCGCAATATTGCGAATACATCGGTCGCAATTTTAAGAAGCTAAGATACACTCCCAGTAGGCGTAGGCTTAGCGTGAGCAACTCTGCTAAAATCGCCTTGCGACCGATCAACTCGGAATGAGGGCCGAGGTTACTTCCACAAAATGTGGAGAAGATGATGTTCATCATCAAATTTCAGAACCGCCCACATAACTTTCATAAACCTTCCTATCAAATTGCATCCATTCTGTACAGTCCACACATATCCTCACATGTCTTCTCATTATTCACTTTCCCTTCCTCTTGAACCCGGTTCATCATTGCTGTATGACCATATCATACAGCCCACCAAGAACCTTTGCAATCTGGCGGACAACTATGCAATAGATAGCACCTTTCCTTGTGTATACATGCTTATTTCCCTATAGATTGTATGCTTGCGAGCAGGGCCTTCCTACCTCTCACCGTTTGTTATCACCCAGTTTGTTATATCATTGTTATTTCCAATTGTAAAGCGTAATGGAATTTGCTGCGCTATATAAGAAACTGTTAATAAATAAATAAATAATAAATGTTCATCAAAATGAATTATAAATTCCTTCTGGGAAGACCTTTACTAGCAATTGCCTACAGAAAGTACACAGGGACCTGTTATGGTGGATTCCAGTGGGGATGACTTAATATTCTGTGAGGAGGAAGATGTACAGTACACACTGAAAAGGGTGAAGGAATTGGAGGATGAGGATGAGGTCGACATCTTGCCTCTGTAGAGCCAGTTTGTGCAAGGAGAGATTGATTGCTCCTTCTTTTTTTTTTTGGGGGGGGGGGGATTGGGCAAAAAAACCCAGTAATTTCAGCCACAGTCATGCAGCAGACCCTGTCAAATTAAATGATTGGTTTGTTAAAGTGTGCATGCCCTGTTTATACAACATAAGGGTGGGTAGGAGGTCCCAAGGACAATTCCATCTTGGAGCTCTTTTTCTTCTTTGCATCATGTGCTGTTTGGGATCTAGTTTTTTAAAGTGCCATCCTGTCTGACACTGTCGTAGAACTCTAGGGGTAATGTCTTATAAGTCCAGGTGTACTGCTGTATAAGTCCAGTTCAGTGGTGCTGTCTTGTGCTGCATCAGTTTAGTGGTGGTGTCTTGTGCTGCCATAAGTCCAGTGGTGGTGTCCTGTGCTGTATATTATTTACTCCAAATAAAAGGATTATATACATTACTTATATTATTATCCAAATAATTATTACAGGGTTTGCCCTGTGTGGTGTAGGGGTACGCTCACCTGTGCTGGTTATTATTATAATAGCTCCAAATAAAAGGGTTATTATTATCCAAATTAATTTTATGGTCTTTGCCAAGTGTGTGTGTGGTTTAGAGGTACACTCTCCTGTGCCACCAATATTGTGCATGTATCACTGTACATCTGGGCCAATTCCAGCATGTCCCATGTTGTTTGTACTGCACACTTGTGTCGCTTAGTTTAATCATATAGCTACGCCATTGCACCTCTTTTTCTTCTTTGCATGATGTGCTGTTTGGGGCGTAGTTTTTTACAGTGCTATCCTGTTTACAACTGCAGTGCCACTCCTAGATGGGCCAGGTGTTTGTGCCACACACTTGTGTTGCTTAGCTTAGTCATCCAGCCACCTCGGTGCCACCTTTTGGCCTTAAAAAAATATTACCCCAAAATTATGTGATTTTAGCTGTTTTTATGTTGTTTTTTTCAAAAATCATCCATATCCAAACCCAAACCAAAACACAAAATGGTGGTTTTGGCAAAACCAATTCAGATCCAAAACATGGAGTATGGAACCAGAACTAAAAACAAAACACAAAACACGAAAATGTGCCCGCTGCATATCTCTAACAGTTATATATATATATATATATATATATATATATATATATCCAATGGTGGCATTCGGGTCTAGAACAGAAACCACTTCACACAAGGCTTACGGGCAATGTTTCAGCACCGCAGTGCTTTTCTCAAGCCACATAAATACAGTGACTATCCGTGACATTTTTAAAGCTCACCACCACCAACGTCAGCAAATGCCACCGGACATCTGTTTCCAGCCATCACTCGGTCCAACCCCGTAAGTGATGTCAGTCTCTATAGAAACAAATAGCGGTAACCATAGTGACAAAAATATACATACAAAACATGCATAACAATACAGCATAATACAGAGACATCAGAAAAAGATTAAAAACACGAGCACAAGCAAATTCAATGAACAGTAAACAGTAATTAGTACCATCACATACGAAAATTCAATACGTGAGATGCATTTAAACCACCCATCCTGGTATGCAGACGATAGTTAATATAACCATCCTCTACCCAGTGGGGTATGTAGGAAACTGCGAACTGCGTCTGGACTATATATGCTACATTAGCACTAACAATTATAGATGACACAAAGCATGCATGCAATTAGTTCATACCCCTACTGAAGACATGCCGTAGATTATGCAAGCGGCACTGCAATAAATAATTAATGTTTATAACATTACATATAATATGGTATTAATACTTAATTTTAATAAATGCCTGCAGACCAAGGGATTCATTTAGACCCCGAGGGGCTAGAACATCCAGCCTCAAGATACATTAAGTTTCTCTCTGCAAAAGTTTAGTAGACCTATCACCAACTCTTGGCAATGGTGGCACATAATCTATAATGCGATAGCATAAAAATGCTAAACTGTGCTTTGCTTCATGAAAATGGTGGACCACCGATTGCACACTAGTACCACTGCTAAGAGCAGCTCTAATAGTCATACGGTGTTGGGCCATTCTCTCACGGAAGGTCACCTCCGTTTTCCCAAAAAATATTCTAGAACAGGGACAAGTGATGGTATAAATTACAAAATGACTTGTACGTGTCAAACGATGTCATGTAGTGAATTTAACTTCTGAATAAGGGTGATGTATGGTGGGACCTGTCTGAAGAAATCCACAAGTTGTACAATGGGGACATTTATAACAACAATTTTTCAGTACACCTAGAAATCCAATATTCTCCTTATCTCTGTATATCTATATTGAAATGGACACTACTGTCCTATTCTTACTATGTTTTCTTATTATTATTTTTTCAACTCTGTGGTTGAGAATTGTGCTAAAAGTATTTCCTTTTATTTTCATATATGTCCTCATGAGCTGATCCAGCATACAGAAAGAACATACATTAGGTCCACGATATGGGCCATGAAAATGGCCACCATCACTAATGACTGACGTGGGTGGCCTCCCAGCAACAAGTCCATCCTGACTCCCTGATGCTGCAGGGCGCAGCACCGGAAGTGGGGCAGTGACATTAAATATTGCGGCAGGAAGTGGGGCAGACTACACTGTGCATAGAAACCATGCCACCCACTCTACCAGAAGTGGGGTGGATGTTCATGCGCAGTACACCGCCTATGACACAGGAAGTGTGTCAGAAGTATCACTGATTAAGGAAACAGACTTTCCTTTATTGTTTTTGATGTTTCCACTGCTAAATTTTTTTAACTAACTTTAAAGTATAGCTTCTTTCCTGCATAATGAACTATCTCCACTGATTTTCAGATAAAAAATAATTGTTATTTAGTATATTATTTTCTAACAGGAAATTATGTCACAGCCTGTACCCTTAACAGTACTAGGTATAAATATCAGTCCTGCTCCCTTGATTTTCACCCCTTGATGAAGTCTGACAGTTGAAATGCGTTGAGTGAACCTCATTGACTCTTCACATTAAAATAAGCTAACTCAATCATACAAATCTTTTTGTTTTTGTTTTTCTTCTAAATAC